>NW_028274814.1:44622311-45277703 GCF_037043125.1 Eumetopias jubatus | reverse complement strand
AGAAAGAAAGAAAGAAAGAAAGAAAGAAAGAAAGAAAGAAAGAAAGAAAGTAAAAGAAAGAAGCAGGTTAATTTTGATAGTTTGGGGATCTATTTATTAAATGACCTTGTACTGTGCCATTTGATGAAGGCAGAATATTATTACAAATAATGGATATGATTTATTTGAGAACTTACTTTGTGCTAAGTATCCTTCAAACACCATGTATAGTGGTAGGCACTGTTGGTTTCCTACGCAAGAGACTTTTCATTCCCATTTCTTTTTTTTTTTTTTCCTGGAACAATGGATTTCTAAGAAAGAGGGTAAAAAGGCCAGATACTTCCATTCACAGCCTCCCTTGTAAGTATGAATAAGCATGTGACAGTGTATCATAAGAATTAACACTTATGTACACCTTCTATGTGCCTGACACTGTTCTAAGGTCTTTACATATGCTACACAATTTAATCCTCATGCCAACTTTCAGTATGAATATTACTGTTTTGATTTTACAGGTGAAAAACTAAGACATGGAGAGGCTGAGTAACTTTCCCTGGTTGCACAGTTAGTGCCAGAGTCACGATTTGTTCTCAGATAGTATAACTGTAGTCTCTGCTCCTGGTGAGCACAATACTGTCTCTCAGGAAAGAGACAAAAGGGAAAGACCCACTGGTAGAAATTCTGGACATTCTGGACATTCTTGAAATTCTCCTTTCCCTAAGCAGAGAGATATAAGGGAAGGCTGCTGTCCTCCTTTTTTTTTTTCTGATAAAAGTAATAGAAGTTTTTCTTTAATAACATTTTCTAGAAATTGGTTTATCTCTCTTTTTATTTGAGATTTTCAAAAATATATATTTTTGATAACAACGAGTCTTTTTAAAATTATGTTCAGTTAGTCACTGTATAGTACATCATTAGTTTCTGATGTAGTGTTCAATGATTCATTAGTTGTGTATAATACCCAGTGCTCATCACATCACGTGCCCTCCTTAATGCCCATCACCCAGTTACCCCCTCCCCCCCACCCACCTCCCTTTCCACAACCCTCAGTTTGTTTCCTGGAGTCCAGAGTCTCTCATGGTTTGTCTCCTTCTCTGATTTCTTCCCATTCAGTTTTCCCTCCCTTCCCCTATGGTCCTCTGCACTGTTCCTTATATTCCACATATGAGTGAGACCATATGATAATTGTCTTTTTCTGACTGACTTATTTCACTTAGCATAATCCCTTCCAGTTCCATCCATGTTGATGTAAATGTTAGGTATTCATCCTTTCTGATGGCTGAGTAATATTTCATTGTATATATATATATATATATATATATATATACCATATCTTCTTTATCCATTCATCTGTTGAAGGGCATCTCAGCTCCTTCCACAGTTTGGCTATTGTGGACATTGCTGCCATGAACATTGGGGTGCATGTGCCCCTTCTTTTCATTACATCTGTATCTTTGGGGTAAATACCCAGTAGTGCAATTGCTGGTCATAGAGTAGCTCTATTTTTAACTTCTTGAGGAACCTCCATACTGTTTTCCTGAGTGGCTATATTATACTGGTATTTCTAAGCCTATTTTTATTATATGGGCAACAGTTATATTTCATTTAAGAATTTTATCAGCAAATAGTTATTCAACATATATAATGTGTCAGCCTTATGTATAAATCAGAAAGGAAATTAGACATATTCCCTCTCGCAAGAAGGTTGTATTTTAGTCGATGATAAAGGCAAATAGTGATGCATTGTCGCCAAGTGCCATGATTAGGTAAGAACACAGAATCGCAGATGAGATCTCTTAATTCAGACATGGAAGAGCAGGGAAGTCCTCCTGCAGGGAGTGACATCTAAACAGAACCAGGTCATTAGTGGAAGTTAGGTAAACAAAGAGAATGGGAGTTCTGTGAAAATGATCACAGTTGGAGAGTAAAGCTTGTGTGAAGGCTCAGAGGTCAAAAACAGCATTGCATTATAAGGCACTCTAACAGTTGGGTGGATCATGAAGTGTGGATGTGTTGGGAGGTAATGGTCAAAAATGACATTGGATTGCTAAATAGGAAGCTAACAAAGTAGAATTTTGTAAAAAATTTTCAAAGAGTTTAAACATTTTTTAGGACAACGAGGAACGAAAGCATGGAAGTGGCAACAGTGTGAAGAACGGGAGGGGGTCAACATTAGACAGCTATTATTGAGATCTAAATGGGACATCATCCTGTAAGAGTAAAAAGTGAGAGTGATGATGGAGAAGATTGGATAGATACTGGACCTGAGGAGAATTTGCCTATGCATAGCAAATTAATAGCTTCATAGGTCTTTAGTTTCTACTGAGTAATGTGATCTAGATCTATCTCAAACGGGCCATGGAGATCATTTGCCTTGTGTCTTGTAATGCTAGGTTACAAATTATAGACCTCTGGGATCATCTAAAGCATATCTATAAGTAGCATGACAGGAGCTTGAGGGGTAGGGCAATCACCAGACATGAACCTTGCTGATTCACTTCATTGACTCTGGATGGAGTTCAAGACATGTTAAAAAGGATCCTCACGCTGCCATCCTAGTACCACATGTCAACGCCTGACTCTATGAATACATATATCCACACAACACCATCTAATCTCATCTTCTAAGTTGCTGTTTATTTTGTGGTGAGCCACTTCGGTTCATCAGGAACCATTTGCCTTGCTCATTGGAGGTCCATATATTTCCCTGGCCCCCAAATGTATCCATACACTACTAGCAGCAATGCTGTGGCTGCATTTACTACTTAAGTCTTCTGTCAATGGAGAATCTTCAATGGTTCTATAAAGAATTTGCTTCTCAAATTTAATCACTTTTTTTAAAGATTTTATTTCTTTATTTGTTAGAGAGAGAGAGAGTGCACAAGCAGGGGGAGTGGCAGGCAGAGGGAGAAGCAGACTCCCCGCTGAGCAAGGAGCCCGAATGGGGACTCAATCCCAGGACCCTGGGATCATGACCTGAGCCAAGGCAAATGCTTAACCGGCTGAGCCACCAATGCCCCAAATTTATCACTTCTACATATCTTCATTCAGTTTGCTGAAACTAAGCCAGTAGTTGGTAATAATTAAATAAAGTACCAAAGGGAAAAAGATACTGAGCAAATAGAGAAATATATTTATACAATGGAATGTTATGCAGTCATCAAAAATGAAATCTTGTCATTTGCAATGACGTGGATGGAACTAGAAGGTATTATGCTAAGCGAAATAAGTCACTCAGAGAAAGATAAGTATCATATGATCTCACTCCTCATATGAGGAATTTGAGAAACAAGACAGAGGATCATAGGGGAAGGGAGGAAAAAATGAAACAGGATGAAACCAGAGAGGGAGACAAACCATAAGAGATACTTCATCTCAAAAATAGAAAAGAAAAAAAGAGACTCAATCTCAGGAAACAAACTGAGGGTTGCTGGAGTGGAGCGGGGTGGGAGGGATGGGGTGGCTGGGTGATGGACATTGGGGAGGGTATGTACTATGGTGAGTGCTGTGAATTGTGTAAGACTGATGAATCACAGATCTGTACCCCTGAAACAAATAATACATTATATGTTAATAAAAATTTTTTAAAAAAGAAAAAATATATATTTGCTGCTTTTCTTTTCTTTCTCTCCCTGTCCTTAGTACGTGTCTGACACGAAATCATTTACTTTGAAGCTCTGAGAACATATTACTTCCCTTTTGTCATATTCATTTATATTTTCTACTTAAGCAAAATATTTGGTATGAACCTCCTTGAAACATCAGCATTGAAGTTCACTCAAGTAGGAAACCCTGCAAGATATTAAGAACACTGTCCATAGTAGCTACTATTCTAATATATTAAAGAAGCTATGATGTTTGATTATCTGTCATTTTGCACTTTGTCTCTCCCTCTAAAATTCTACTATGTAAATTCTCTTAACCTTAATCTGAAATTACTAATTAACAAAATAGAATAGTCCTTAAAATTTCACTGTGGATAGGATATCAAAACAGCTAGGGTGAAATGCCCTCACATTCCTCCCTTTGAAATATCCTGAAATCTATTCCAATTTTTACCCTTGAGAAAGAAATTGATTACCCAGATGAGAAGAAAGCAGACTCGGCCCATCTCCAAGTTTATTTTTCTTAGATAAGGATGTTCTGGGAATGTGAAATAAGGATCAAGTATGCATTTTTTTTTTTTTTTTTTTTTTTTGGTATCAGACTGCTACAGGCCTCCTCTGCAATCATTCCGTGTTTTGTCATCAGTGTTGATCATCAGGGCTACTCAGGCAGATTTACGTCCCATGACTAGGTATGTGTTAATCGTATACAGGAAGAACATAATACAAAACATCATGATAACCACTGAGAGTGTAGCCAGAAGTATGATGGACATCATCTTTTCCTGTGTCCCCAACAGCACACATGCATAAGGCCCATGACACATGTGAGTACTGCACCAAATGGGTTTTTTAATCAGTGGTAGGTGATAGTGAATGAGAATGACCAAGAAGATCACCTGTACGGACAACTGCATGAGAAAGTAGACAAGATACATTGCCAAGAGGGGCTTTTCCTGGGATAAGTAAAAAATCTTGTCTTCCTTTGTCTCTACCTGGTCTGCGTTGCTGTCAGTGTCACTGGGCTCCTTTTCCAAAGATTCCTTCTTAAATATCTTGATTTGTTTATGCACACTCTGAGAGACAAAAACTCCATCACAAAAAAGATGGAGGAAAAGGAAAAGCCAACCACATACCGAACTCCTAACACAGGCCTAGGGAAGTGATTCTCATAGCATTCTGCCAGACAAGCTTTGATGTTTCCATGGCACTGGAAGTCTTGATCCAGATCAAGCCAGGTGTTTTGCACCACATACACAACTGAAATATAAAGAAAAGTAATGCCGAACCACAGTGCTCGCCCTATGTAGAAGTTGGTGGGGTCTTTGCTCATCTTCAGTATGATAGGTGCCATATCCCAAAATTCAGTACTCTCGGCCATCTTGGAATCTAGGAAGACAAAAGCAAAGTTGTATCAGGGGGAAGGAGTGGCTGTGTTTTAGCCCTTTCATACAATCTCTGCTGTTCTCTTATTAGGTGCTCTCTGTGAGGACACTCAGTGGTCTTAAGTGACTGGACAACTCCAAAGAAAGAGTGTTCAAAATAAGTATACTCACTTACTAATATTTCCTGTTCTTTCATTTGCTAACTTCTTCTCATTTTTCCTTACCAATCTCTCCTCTCAACCCCATTGCTTTTCCCAACCTTTTCTCAGTTTATGAAATCCTCTGTATAGCTATCCTGTTTGCTCTCATTATAAACTCTGTGGCATTTACTTCTTTTTATAATCTATGTAGCAACCTGTGTCAACAGTACAGTTCCAACTGTCATAGAACTCCCACAGTTATCTGCATTTAAGTGCTTAAAGGTAAGTCTTTATCACTTCTCCCTGAGATGTACCTATCTGCTGGATTAACTGAATTCACTAGTGTCATTTTAGGCTCTTCCTGAGGCCAACTTTCCCAAAGCCCATTGCCAATTTCAAAATCTGTTTCTGATTAACCAGTCAAGATGCATGGATTGCCTTTTTCCTGGGAGAGCAGCTTATATTTCTTATTTGCATCATATTTTGCTGCTCACTTGAAATTTTTATTGATTCACAGATATTTTGAGCATCAACATAATTTTGAGTATAGAAAAAGGAATGAGGTAGTTCTTGCCTTTAATTACTGATCTGATTTGCATTTCCTTGGTGATTAGTGATATTGAGTATATACTTTAATACTAAAAATAAAAATTACTTTAATAAAATTCTGATGGTGTGAAGAATGCTTTTCTTCCGATAAGTTTGTGACCTCCGTGGTTTCTGTAATTCCCTCTCCCACCTACGAAGACATTTTCAGAACAAATTATTACTACAATACTCAAACAGTCCACACTTGCTCCAGCCTTCCCTACCAAGATGGCTGAGATTTTGGGGGGCCTGCATCATAGTTTAACTTCTTCCTTTATTCCATCTTGTTTTTCACAGCCCTGACACTCGACTTCTTTTCAGAGACATTAATCCTTAATAAATATTTTGCACTCTCAACTCTGTCTCAACATTTGCTTCTGGAAAAGCCAACCAACAATACTCCGCTTCGGATTTTGGGAACCCGAGAGACAAGCCATACAGACAGTAGGGCTTTTCTTCATCCGTGGGGTCACAGTTACTGGAAAGCCAAGCCTTCTGCAGAAAACACTATGTTTAATCCTTGCCCTGGGACTCTCTGAAAAAAATTCTAACATGGAGAAGTGACAGGCTTGCATCAGTTTCCCTTATGGGGATTACTACGGAGGCTGATGCCATCCCTGTTCTGCAAAGGACCTGACGAATTGTTGGTGCTGGCTGCTGCTCGAGTCAGGGGAAGGGAACGTGTTGAAATTAAAAGTAAAGGGGGGGCGCCTGGGTGGCTCAGTTGGTTAAGCGACTGCCTTCGGCTCAGGTCACGATCCTGGAGTCCCGGGATCGAGTCCCACATCGGACTCCCTGCTCAGCAAGGAGTCTGCTTCTCCCTCTGACCCTCTTCCCTCTCGTGCTCTCTCTCACTCTCTCTCAAATAAATAAATAAAATCTTTAAAAAAAAAAGTAGAGGGGGACTCTGGGAAACAAACTGAGGGTTACAGAAGGGAGGGGGTGGGAGGATGGGGTAACTGGGTGAGGGCTAACAAGGAGGGCATGTATTGTGATGGGCACTGGGTGTTATACGCAACTAATGAATTGTTGAACACTACATCAAAACTAATGATGTACTCTATGTTGGCTAACTAAACATAATAATAATAAAAAAAAAGTGGAGGGGGGATGGGATGCATTCAGACTGAAATATTCCCAGCATTCCCCCTAAATTTCTACGTTACTTAAAATTATTTTTCTAGTTTCTTGAGTAGATTTTTAGTAGATATACACTTTGAATTAATTTTTAAAGTGTAAATGTATACAAAAATACACACCGTTATCAAACAGTATATAGAACTTTCAATGTCATGTTAACATCAGATAAGTACACAAGTCACATTGTTCAGTTCTATGAATTTCACAGAATGAATACACTCAAGTATTGTCATTCAGATCAAGAAAGAACAGTACAAACATCCCAAAAGCACTTTTCGTACATTCATTCAGTTACCATTCTCCATTGTGCAACCAATATCTGAATATCTAACAATATAGGTTGCTTGCTCTGGAAATGCATATAAATGAGTCATAAAGTATGTAATCTTTCATGCCTGGATTTTTTGTTGTTGTTTTATATATTGTTTGTGAGATCCACCTATAGTATTGTTGAGTGTAGTTGTGGTTCTTTCCTTCTCTTTGCTGTAGAGTATTCCTCTGTGTGAATATACATGTTTTATTGATTCATTTTAATGTTGGTAATTTTCAAGTTGGGGCTTTTATAAGTGGTGCCATTATGATGATTTTGTACCTGTATTTTGATATGTTAGTTACACTCCCACAACATGAGAAATCTGTTTCCTTTGCATATTTGCCAACACTTGGCACTGTCAGGTGTTTTTCATTTTAGCTATTCTGGTTAGGTCTGTAGTTGTATTGCATATGGATTTAGTTTGCATTTCCCTGGTGATGCTCATTGATGATGAGCATTGTATTGCATATGGATTTAGTTTGCATCTCCCTCAATGATGCTCATTGACTATTTGAATATTATCTTTTGTGAGTGCTTGTTCAAATCTTTTGCCTATTTTTCTCCAATAAGTTATGTGTCTTTTCCTTCCTGAATTAGAGGAGTCCTTTATGTGTTCTGGATATGAGTCCTTTATAGATATGTGAATTGCAAATATCTTCTCCCACTCTGAGGGATGCCTTTCCATTCTCTTCATAGTATCATTTAATGGACAGAAGTTTTTCATCTTAGTATTGTGGAAATTTATGTTTATTTCCTTTCAAGTTAGTGGTATGTATGTCCTATTTAAGAAACAACTTACTCCAGGGGCACCTGGGTGGCTCAGTCGTTAAGTATCTGTCTTCGGCTCAGGTCATAATCCCAGGGTCTTTGGATAGAGCCCCACATCAGGCTCCTTGCTCAGCGAGAAGCCTGCTTCTCCCTCTCCCACTCCCCCTGCTTGTGTTCCCTCTCTCTCTGTCTCTCTCTCTGTCAAATAAATAAATAAAATCTTCTAAAAAAAAAAAAGAAACAACTTACTCCAATATCATGAAAATGCTTTCTATTCTATTGAAAACTTTATTGTTTTACCTTTTTTTTTTAATACCTTATACTAAGGCAAAATACAGTAAAATTCTCCCCTTTCTAGTGGATAGTTCTGCAAGTGTTTACAAAAGCATATATTTGTATAACCCCCACCCAAATCAAGATACAGAACTGTTTCACCACAACAAAAATGGCCCTGTGCCCCTTTGTAATGAACTCCTTTTCTGCCATGCCTTCTGTTTTCTGTCTCCAGAATGTCACAGAAGTAGATTCATACAAAATACAACCTTGTGAATCTCACTTCCTTCCATGGGCATAATACATCTGTGCATCCATATATCTTAGCATGTATAGGTAGTCATTCCTTTTTGTTGCTTTCATAGTATTTCACTGGACACTTCTCATCTGTTGTCATTATGACTGTTACTGCTTATCTTCTGTTCTCTCATTTAATATTTCTATAAATCCTATTAGATGGATATAACTCATGTTTATTTTTACATTCTTTTACTTGGTTATCTCCCTATCTACTGTACTTTGGGAGAATTATCTATTTATGTCTTCCAGGTCAAGAATTTTTTATTCTGAGGTGTTGATTTTGCCCTTCAAGTACTATTTTGAGGGATTTTTCTGTTTCAACAAGGCAAATTTTTATATAACCAATGTTTTTTTATTAATGAAATATCCTTTAATGTCTCTTAGAATATCTTACTTTTAGTTATTTTATTTTATTTTATTATTTTTTTAAAGATTTTATTTATTTATTTGAGAGAGAGAATGAGATAGAGAGAGAGAGCATGAGGGGGGGAGGGTCAGAGGGAGAAGCAGACTTCCTGCTCAGCAGGGAGCCTGATGCGGGACTTGATCCTGGGACTCCAGGATCATGACCTGAGCTGAAGGCAGTCGCTTAACCAACTGAGCCACCCAGGCACCCCACTTTTAGTTATTTTATATACCTTGTATGTTTTCTTAAAGTGTTTCCTTGGGTATAGGTGTTTCACTTGCTGTGTTTATTGTCTCTCTCTCATAATATTTAGTTTCTTCAGACGTTTTGTTTTTCTTGACCCTGAAATAATTTTTCACATTAAGGTCTTTTGGACACCCTAGAGTTTCCATCTGTGAATCTGACTTTAGGATATGAATGTGATTATCCTGCCATTTGCCCTTGGATTTCTTCTTGTGCTAAATTTGAAGCATTCTTGGAACTACCACTTGTAGGTTTCAGTAGTATTAAAAATGGTTTTAAGTATATATTATGGGAGATTGATTTCTTTATTTAATATCATTCTTTATGTTATCTCTCCCCAAGAATTGTATATGAATCTAGGTCTATTGAGTTTCCACTTAATTTGAGCATGGTTATAGATTTTTAAAAATAATTTCCTTGTCATTCTGAAAGTCTTGATGCAAAAGGGAAGATTCTATAGTGTCTGTTTAGTTCGCCATCTTCAAATGGAGATCAGCAACATTTTTCTGCTATTGAAAATCATACAGAAGCTTCCCAGTGAAAAACAAGGAGATAATCTTTGCATTTTGGCATGATTATTTTATATCCTAATTCCCCCATTGTTGATCACTGCCTAATTCTGGGGTTTGTGTCAATAACAATAACGGTAAGGTATTGTTTCTTTGTATTCTCATCTCAAGCCCCTTTTTTCCCCTTTATCTTACCATATATTTTAAGGTTGTCCCTGGTATATTTATTTCTTTATAATTGCCAGTTTCAGAGACCTTGGAGACTGTTTCAATTAGAGATGTTTGGTGAAGTTCCTCAATAAACTAATAAGAAGAAACAAGAACCCTAACTGTTCATGGTTTTTTTTTCATTTTCTCAGGAGATAGAGAGAAGTTATAGAAAATTATTAAATTTAGGATTAAGTGACAAACTTAATAGATCTCTTTCTACAGTAGACTGACTCCAGGAATCATTCTTTTGATGTTATGTAAATGGCATTGTTTACTTAATTTGTTTTTGGATTTTTTCAGTATTAGTGTACAGAAACTCAACAGATTCTTAAAAACATTTTTATTTAAATTCTATTTAGTTAATATGCAGTGTAATATTAGTTTTGGGTGTACAATATAGTGACTCAACACATCCATACATCACCTGGTGCTCTTCACAGCAAGTGCACTCCTTAATCCCCATCACCTATTTCACCCATCACCCCCCACCTCCCCTCTGGTAACTATCAATTTGCTCTCTGTAGTTAAGAATCTGTTTCTTGGTTTGCCTCTCTCTCTTTTTTCCCCCTTTGCTCATTTGTTTTGTTTCTTAAATTCCACATGTGACTAAAATCATATGGTATTTGTCTTTCTCTGACTGACTTATTTCTTCCAGCATAATACTCTCTGGTTCCATCCATGTTGCTGCAAATGGCAGGATTTTATTCTTTTTTTATAGCTGAGTAATATTCCATTATGTATATATAACAACTTCTTTATCCATTCATCAGTTAGTGGACATTTAGGCTGTTTCCATAATTTGATTAATGTAGATAATGCTACTATAAACATTGGGGTGCATGTGTCCCTTCATATCAAAATTTTTATATCCTTTGGGTGAATACCTCGTAGTGCAATTGCTGGATCATAGGGTAGCTCTATTTTTAACTTTTTGAGGAACCTCCATACCATTTTCCAGAGTGGCTGCAACAGTTTGCATTCTCACCAACAGTGCAAGAGGTTTCCCCTTTCTCCACATCTTTGCCAACACTTGTTGTTTCTTGTATTCATTTTAGCCATTCTGACAAGTATGAGGTGATATCTCATTGTAGTTTTGATTTGTATTTCCCTGATGATCAGTAATGTTAAGCATCTGTTCAGGTGTCTGGCCTGTTGTATGTCTGATTTTAGTGTGTTGATTTTGTATTCTGCAACACTGTAAATTTGTTTTTTAGGTCAAATAGGTTTTTGTGTGTGTGTGTAGAAAATCATTATGATTTTGTACATATAAACTCATGATATCTGAAAGTAGAGATAGTTTTACTTTTTTGTTTCTGAATTAGATGCCTTTATTTCTTTTTTATTGAGTAATTAATCTGGCTAGAAACTCCAGTAAAATGTTGAATAGAAGTGATGAAAGCAGACATCCTTGACTTGTTCCTGATCTTAGGGGGAAATCTTTCGTTCTTTCACCACTGAGTATAATTGCTGTGGGATTTTTATAAATACACCCTGTCAGGTGAGGACATCATCTTCTATTCATATTTGATTGAGTGTTTTTATCATGAAAGGGTGGCAGATTTTATCAAATTCTTTTTCTGCATCTGTTGACACATAGATGTCATCTATCAATGTACTACATCATATAGTGTTTTGATGTATTACATTAATTTACTTTCTCATTTTGCAGCACACTTAGATTGCTGGAATAAATACCACTTGACCATAATGTATAATACTTTTAATATGCTATTAGATTCAATGTGCTAGTATTTTACAAAGGACTTTTGCATCTATATTCATAAAAGATATTAGTCTGCAGATTGTGTGAATTCTTCTTAAATGTTGGATAGAATTCACCAGTGCAGTCAACCGGTCTTGGCCTTTTATTTGTTGAGAAGTTTTGATTACTGATTAAGTCTATTTGTTATAAATCTATTCATATTTTATATTTATTTTTTTAGTCAGTTTTGTTTGTTTGTTTCTAGAATTTTGTCTGATTTTACTGTGCTGATCAGACATACCTGGGTTACATAATTTGCTACAGTACAGTTGTTCATAGCATTCTACTTTAATTATTTTTATTCCTATCAGGTCATTAGTAATATTCCTACTTTCATTTCTAATTTTAGTAATTTGAGTTTTCTCTCTTTTCTTTAGTTTGGCTAAACATTTGTTAATTTTGTTGGTATTCTCAAGGAACCAAATTTTTGTTTCATTAATTTTATTTATTGTTTTTCTTTTTAAAAGCCATTTTATTGAGGTATAACTGACATGCAAAAAGTTGTACATATTTACTGTATACAACTTAATGAGTTTGGAAATAAGTCCATACCCATAAAAGCAGCACACCATATACCCATAAAATCACTGCAATCTATGCTATAAATATATCCATTCCCTCCAAAAGCTTTGCTTTGTCCTTTTTATTTATTATTATTCTTATTTTCTTGTGATAAGAACACTTAATATCTACCCTCAGCAAATTTTTCAGTATATAACATAATATTATTTGCTGTAGAATTTCCTTTATTTAAGCTGAATAATATTCCATTGTATGAATATACCACATTTTCTTTATCCATTCATTTGTCAATGGATATTTAGATTGCTTCATTTCTTTTGGGTGTATTTCCAGAAGTGAGATTAATGGATCATATGGTAATTCTATTTTTAATTTTTTGAGAAAACTTTATATTGTTTTCCACAGTGGTTGCACCAATTTATATTCCCACGAACAGTGCACAAGTGTTCCTTTTCCTCCATAGCAACACTTTTTATCTTTTGTTTTTTGATAATAGCCATTCCAACAGGTATGAATTGATCATTGTGGTTTTCATTTGCATTTTTCTGATGATAAGTAATGTTGAGAACCTTTTCATTTATCTCTCAGCCACTTGTATGTCTTTTTTGGAAAAATGTCAATTCAATTCTTTTGTCTATTTTAAATCTCTGGAGTTGTAGGACTTCCTTATATATTTTGAATATAACTCTATCAGATATATGCCTTGCAAATGTTTTCTCCCACTGTGTAGGTTGCCTTTCATTTTGTGCAGAAGCTTTCTATTTTTTAAAATTAATTAATTAATTAAATTTTTATTATGTTATGTAAATCACCATACATTACATCATTAGTTTTTGATGTAGTGCAGAGGCTTTTTAGTTTGATGTAATTCCACTTGTCCGTTTTGCTTTTGTTGTCTGTTTTTGGTCATATTGCCAAGGCCAAAGTCAAGAAGATTTTTTTCCTCTGCTTTCTTCCAGGAGTTTTTATGGTTTGGGCCTTATGTTTAAAATCTTTAATTCATTTTGAATTGATTTTTTAAAAAAAGATTGTATGTATTTATTTGACAGAGAGAGCATGAGCAGGGGGTAGGAACAGAGGGAGAAGTAGGCTCCCCACTGAGCAGGGAGCCCAACGTGGGGCTCGATCCCAGGACCTTGGGATCATGACCTGAGCCAAAGGCAGATGCTTAGGGGCACCTGGGTGGCTCAGTCGTTAAGCATCTGCCTTCAGCTCTGGTCATGATCCCAGGGTCCTGGGATTGAGCCCCGCATGGGGCTCCCTGCTCCACGGGAAGCCTGCCTCTCCGTCTCCCACTCCCCCTGCTTGTGTTCCCTCTCTTGCTCTGTCTCTCTCTGTCAAATAAATAAAATCTTTAAAAAAAAAAAGGCAGATGCTTAATTGATTGATCCACTCAGGCACCCCCATTTTGAGTTAATTTTTGAGAGTGGTGTAAGATAAGGGTCCAATCTTACTCTTTTGCACGTGGATGTCTAGTTTTCCTTATACCATTAATTGAGCTTCCTAATACCACTAATACCTTTTTTCCATGTTTATTCTTGGCACCCTTGTCAAAGATCAGTTGACTGTAAATGTGTTGATTTATTTCTGTGCTCTTTATTCTGTTCTATTGCTCTGTGTGTCTATTTTTATGCCAGTGTCACACAGTTTTGATTATTGTACCTTTAACATATTTTGAAACCAGGAAGAATGATGCCTCCAGCTTTGTTCTTTCTCAAGATTGGTTTGGCTATTTGGAGTCTTTCTGGTTCAAAATGAATTTTAGGATTTTGTTGACATTTCTGTAAAAATTGCCATTGGAATTTTGATAGGGGTTACATTGAATCTGTAGATGACGTTGGGTAGTATGGACATTTTAACAATGTTAGTTCTTCCAATTCATGAACACAGGCTATCTTTCCATTTATTTGTACCTGTTTAAATTGTTTTCATCAAAGTTTTATAGTTTTAAGTGTACATGTCTTTCACCACCTTTGTTAAGTTTATTCCTAAGCATTTTATTCTTCTTGATGTTAATGTAAATTGGATTTTTAAATTTCTTTTAATGACAGTTCATTGCCAGTGAATAAAAAACTACTGATTTTTGTATGTTGATTTGAAGTGGTGAAAATGATTATCCTTGCTTTATTCCAGATCTTAATGGCATTTAGCTTTTCATCATTGACTATGATGTTAGATAAAGGCTTTTTAAATATGGCCTTTATTGTTTTAGGTAAGTTCTTTCTGTATCTAATTTGTTGGGAGTTTTTATCATAAAAGGGTGTTAAATTTTGTCAAATGCATTTTTGGCATCTGGCAGGATGATCATGTGATATTTATCTTTTATTCTGTTGTTGTGGTATAACACATTGATTGATCTGTGTATGTTGAACCATCCTTGCATCCTATGGATAAATTCTACTAAGTAATGGTGTGTGATCCTTTCAATGTGCTGTTGAATTTGTTTTGCTCGTATTTTGTTGAGGGTTTTTACATATGTTCATTATGGATATTGCCCTGTGACCTTCTTTTGTTGTAGTGTCTTTGGATTAGGGTGATGCTGGCCTTATAAAATGAGTTTGGAAGTTTAAATGGTTTATGACATAGTTGTATTAATTCTTTAAATATGTGGTAAAATTCATCTGTGAAGCTTTTGCTTTTTGTCCTTGGCTTTTATTGTTGTTGGGAGGTTTTTAATTACTGATTCAATCTTTATATTTGTTATTGGTCTTTCAGGTTGTCTACTTCTTCTTAACTCAGTCTTGGTAGGTTGCACATTTCTGACTTTGTTCTTCTTCACTATTGTGTTGACCATTCTGGATCTTTTGATTTTTCATATAGACTGTAGAATCAGTTTGTCAATATCCACAAAGTAACTTGCTGGGATGACATTTGGAATTGCATTGAATCTATAGATCAGTTTTGGAAGAACCAATACCTTAATAATATTGAGTTTTCCTATCCATGGACATGAAATATATCTCCATTTATTTAGATATTTTAAAATTTTTTGTTCCATGTTTTTCTTTTTTTCAGTTTTGGAAGTTCTTATTGACATATTTTCAAGCTCAAGGATTCTTTCCTTGGCCATATCTAGTACTGATGAACCCACCAAAGGCATTTTTCATTTCTGTCACAGTGTTTTTGATTTTTAACAGTCAATTTTGAGTTTTTCTTAGAATTTCCATCTGTGTCTTACATTATTTTTTTTTCATGTCTTACATTACACATCTATTCTTGCATGTTGTCCACTTTTTCATTACAGCCCTTTCATATTTTTCCTTGTTATTTTAATTCTCAGTCTAATGATTCTAAAAATTTCTGCCATAGCTGAATCTGGCTTGATGATTTGCTTTGTCTCTCAGACCGTACTTCTTGCTTTTTAACGTGACTTGTAATTTTTGTTGTTGTTGAAAGCTTGACAAGATATATCACATAAAAGGAACTGAAGTAGATAGGCCTTTAGTGTAAAGTTTTAAGTTTATCTGGCTAAGAGTTATGCCATGTTTACTGTTTGCTATAGTGCAGTGTTGGAGGCTAAGATTTTCCCTAGTGTCCTTATCATTGTCTTCCCTGTTGCCTTTGGGTTTTCTTAGACTTTTAAACTAGGGTCTGTGTTGCAGTTGTTTGGGTTTTTTTAAAAGATATATTTATTTCTTTCTAGAGAAATAGAGGTGGGGAGGGGAGAAGGGAAGGTAGAGTCTTAAGCTGACTTGGCACTGAGCATGTAGCCTGATGTGGGGCTCCATCTCATCACCCTGCGATCATGACCTGAGCTGAAACCAAGAGTTGGACACTTAACTGATCCTGCCACCTAGGCTCCTGAGGCTTGCAGTTATTTTAGCTATTCTGCAGGAGCTCTATTGATGTGGTGGTGAGGTGTAGAGAGGAAGGAAGCATTCTATAGTCCAATGACAAGGTCTTAGTCTTTTAGTGAGCTTGAATTAGTATTTCCCTTCCCCAGCATGGAACGCAAAGGGAGGTAGAGTTGGGTATTTCTTTTTCTTTAGTCCACTTGGGCTTTAATAAAACTCTAATAGATTAGGTTTGAGTAAAATAGTTTCCCTTGAAGAGCAGACTTTGTGAACGACAATAGAGAGCTCTGTGCAAATCTGTGCCCTCCCCCTGCTATCACCACAAGACGATTTTTCTTTGATCTTTAAAGTAAGATTCCTACATGGTTCCTTAAGTTTAAGTTCAAGAAAGCACCTTTAAAACATGAATCTCAGATTTTTTGACTCTCAAACTAGTCTATACTGAGCTTTGAGCATTTTATCAATTACAGTCTAAAGTGTTTCTACTAATATTGGCTTCAAATGCTGCGTTTTGATTCTGGACTTCTGCTACTGATTCTCTGTATCTGTCTGTCAGACTCTCTAGGTTTGGGGACAGCAGTTTGCCCTGTGACTTCAATTCTCTGATGACTTTTAAGAAGAGTTGTTGATTTTCCAATTTTTTCTTATTGTAAGGACAAGAATGATATCTTCTAAGCTTCTTATATATCAGATCATAAACTGGAATGTTCCCTACACAATGTATTTTTCAAAAATAAATATGAAACTTCAATGTGCAGTTTACATGTTATAGGTTCATAAATTCAAAATTACACTTTACCTGTTTGACAGACTCTTCTATAATACATGTTAAGCATTCTGTGTATATTCATTCTATCAAGAAATATTTGTTTGCCATCTACTATTGTTAGATACTGCGTATACAATGATGGGGAAATGGAATGATGTGTCTTTTTCCTCATGATACCCTACTGTCTCCTTTTTTTAAATTAATAAGGACATTTAATTTTCACACATAATAGGAGCCGTAGAAATGGACAAATCCAGAATTATGAGGTGGTTCAGTAGTGTGAAGACATTTAATTTCAATTTCTGCTATTTTCTTGACCTTGCCCTCATGGTTGCAAGACGGTTACTTCTCCAAGGCTCATGTCTTATTTAAAGAGAATTCTTAAAGACGGAACAGAGAAAATGGGGAGGGGGGATAATTCCTTTACATTAACTATTTTCTTTCACACAAACACAGAATCAAGTGGTTTAATTGCAATAAATCTCCATCTGAGGCTAAAGAGTTATATTATATCAGTATAATCAATGTGTATATCCCCATTATAATTTCATGAAACCTACATGTCTTAACAATAGCATCAAATGTTCCCAATTTCTACACTTTTAAATGCAAAAAGGAATCTGATTAAAAATATTCAAATCAGTGTACAAACAAAGCTATAGACAAAGATGGTGGCCACAAGACAAAAGGTCCTTGGTGGGGAACATAATAATGAAATACCTCAAGCTCTTTGATTGACACATGAAAATCCAAATTTGACATATGAGTAAGAGAATATGATATCTTTAGATTAAGTATAGGTAAAGTCCAACCAAATGCTAAATTAAAAAACCTGTATGTCAAAATACTGTAATATATAAATACAGTGGAATATTTTTCAGTCACAAAAAGGAAGTTGTGATATGGCTGAACCTTGAAAGCATCATGCTAAGTAAAATAAGCCAGATATAAATGAACAATATTGTATGATTCCACTTCTATGAGGTGCCTAGACTAGGCAAATTCACAGAGACAAAGTAGAATGGAAATTATAAGGGACTCGGGCAGCAGGGTGCTGGGAGTCACTGCTTAAATAGAGCAGAGTTTCTGTTTGGAATGATGAAAAGTTTTTCGAAATAGAGATGATGGTTACATAACACTGTGAGGAGACTTAACTGAATTGTGCACTGAATTGTACCCTTGAAAAATCATTAAAATGGTACACCTCACGTTATATATAGCTTGCCACAATAAAAAAGAAAAAATTTAAAGAATCTAGGAAAAATATTAGAGGGATTATTAGAAGCAATAAAAACAACTAAACATGGGAATTAAGTCTGAAGAATAGCTTTAACTAGGGTTATAAAACTATGTGAATGAAATAAATAATCCTTGAAAGAGAAATGGAAAACCTAAAGAAAAATTGGTGATCATAACAGCAATAATAATATGATTCTAAAATTTTTATTTTAGACACCAATTATGCGACAAGATAAAGAGAAAAGAGAGGAAGCAAAATATTCAATTTTTTTTAATGTTTGGACTATTTTTTCATTATTGATGTTGCAAAGTGAGTTTTAAACCCTTCCCCTAGAGAAGTAGCATTTTTCTTTTTTATCATTTGACCATAGGGCCTTAAACCTAATGTGTACAGTGGGCATAAAACAAAATCAGTGGCATAAAATGCTCATATTCAGCTCAATCTTTCCCAACTCACTCCATGGCACACAACCAAAGCTACACTTTCTTTTTTTTTTTTAAAGATTTTATTTATTTATTTGTTAGAGAGAGTGAGAGAGAGTATAAGCAGGGGGAGAGGGAGGCAGAGGGAGAAGCAGGCTCCTCACCAAGCAAGGAGCCCAATGTGGGACTTGATCTCAGGACCCTAGGATCATGACCTGAACTGAAGGCAGACGCTTAGCCCACTAAGCCACCCATGTGTCCCAAACCAAAGCTACAATTTAATGTTCATTTAATTTGTCTTAGTCAGTGTGGTAAGCACTTTATAATAATTGCCTCTTTTAACGTTAAAAGCATTTCTATAAGGCAGGAATAATATGGAGGGGCATCAATACAGGATAAGGCTAACTCATTGTCATCTCTCTCATTGAGACATGGATATGGAACAGCCTAAAGCTAGAGAGAGGGGAGGAAGGAAACGAGTTACCCTTTCTGGTAAATCAAGTTTTTGTAGGTCTAGAAGAGTAAAGAAAGAGATAAGCAAGCTGAATACACTAAATTCAAGATGTGTTATGAACTAACAGGAATCTGACCTATTTGAGAGAGAGAGATGATGGGAACTACATAAGATGAAAGGATGCATCAAATGGAACATAAAAGAGTAACATAAGTGAGGACCTAGGAAAATAAGGAAATCCTACAGAGAGGAAAGTTCAGAAGTAACAGGGTTTTGCTAAATAAGGATGTGTGAATTTCACTGTTAGGAATCAAGAAAGAGAGACACAGGTACACACACACACACACACACACACACACACACACACACACAGTATTTAGACTACAATCCCAGTAAAGTCTTACCTAACAGAAAGAAAGACTAAGCATGTGCTTAGGGTACCATCAAATTAATGCAATTGGGGGAAAATTTTCATATTCTAAATATAGAACAAACCATTGAAGGAGTAATTGTTGGGAAATAATCTAGAATCTTGTTGGGCTTCCTTACTCATGTTTGAATGTTTAACGTATTTTTATTTTGAAGTATGTATATGAAATAGCACCATAATGTCTTCAGACCTTGGAACAGCCTGAAGGTCTTAATCTTGGCCCTATGTCCTATACATCTCTTGCTACAATCCCTTTTCTTCCCACCATGTCTGTGTAAGGACCAGTAATGTTCAAGTCAGGTCAGTTGAATAGTGTTCCACAAGATAGTCTTAAGAATGAAAACTGACATGGAAAATTAACAGTCCTTTAACCCAAAGCCATAGCCTTCCAAATCATATGAGCCTTTGTGAACACACTGTAACCCTCATTTTGATTACTGTAATTCAGAGTTGCCCACTTTTACTTCCTTTCCTTGTTTAGGAAGAGGTCATAGTCCTCACATTGACTACATTTCCTCATTCCTTCCAAATTTACTTCCTCTTCAGGCTTACTTTCTCCTTCCCTTGCTAACCCTAGAGACAGTAGCCAGGGAAGGAGGACTGTGGAAGGAAGAAGAGCATGGCAAGAGGTGAAAAATTCAACCACAAATTCTCCTAAGTAATAAACTCAGCATTTCCTCTCACGCTTAGTTTCGCTGATTCCAGAAGGACTTACCCGGTAGTCCTGCTGACACACATATTCTTCTGTCTCCCCTTGCTTTCCTCCTGTTCTGCTTTCCCATATCTTTCTTAATTAGTCACTTTTGTTGCTTCTTTCTGAAATAATTTTGGGCATTGTGTGTGAGTATACTTTTTTAAGACATTAAATAATTAAAACATTCTGCTGTCCTCACACATGACAGATGAGTTGATTGAGTAGAATTATTGGATCATAACTATTTTAACAGTGTATTATTCTATATCCATTGTCACCTGTTGCAGAAAATAAGTCTAGGGTCAGTGTTGTTCTGTTCCTTTAGTGTATAGGTTACCTATCTTTCCCCTTGTAGTTAAAACATGTTGGTGAAATAATATGTGTGATTCTCTTTTTATTATTTATTCTCCAAAATACAATGATCCATTTTAATCTACATATTTCATTATCTTTCTCTCTTTAGGAACCTTTTGTTACTCCAATTACATATTTGATACATATTTTCTTTTATCCCATCTATTGTGATTGATACTTAGAAAGGATCTCTATTTCCTAGGTTGTATTTCTACTCTCCATCCCCTATAGATCATTTTTGTCCTTCTCCTCAATTGTCTGCTAGAGTTTCTCAGATTTAGCTTCCTCTTATAAATTTATCTTTCTGTACTGTCAATTACCTTCTTTACTTCCTGCCATACAGATTTTAATTACAATGTAACATTTTCAATGTTCTACAAGCCACACTAACCTCACCAAGCTGTCATTACAACTCTTCCTGTTATAATTTGACACCATCATGCTCTCTTCCCATGTTTGTTTGTTTATACCTCATAAAGGCCACAACATGTGGAAACCTACAGAGGATGACAAAATATCTAACTTCTCAGGAGTTGCTTTTCCATGTTGATACTCCTTGTCCTACCCAATAATCCTTTATAACATAAGGCTGACTTTTTTTGTTCATTCACTATATATAAGATACAAATGTGTGTCACTCATGTTTTCTTCTGCATATCTGTATATTAATTTGTATCCTGTGACTTTACTGAGTTCATTTATTAGTTTTACTAGTTTTTTGGTGATTAAGGGTGTTCTATACATATAGTATTATGTCATCTGCAAATAGTGACATTGAAGTTTTACTTCTTCCTTTCCAACATGGATGCTTCTTGAGCTGTGGATCTTGACATTTATATAAGCAAAATCCTTTGGCCAGTACCTACATTTTAAAATGTTTTTCCTAATTTTCAGTTTATTTCACCTCCCATCACCAGGACAAATAACAGAAACATTAAGAGAAAAAAGAGGAGACTGATTATATCACCCTTACACAAATTAATATGTTTGCTCTTGGACATATTGTTCAAAACTCTTACTTTATTCTAATGTCTTCTTGATAACTTGTGGGACCAGAATATACTTACAAGCACTGGATAGATCTAGGCAGTTCTAATATCTTGAGACCAAGGATGTATGGTGTTCATACATGTTTTTTCTAGTTCTTTCTAGACACCACCAGGTAAGTTATTGTTAATTAAAAAGGCAAAAATACAAAATGTGGAAAAGAAACCATATTGTATCAAGTTCAGTTGAATGAAAGGAAAGCAAATTGTGAGTATAAACTGCTTTCTCACAAAGAACTCTAAAAAGGGAGAAGCAGGAGTTGAAAGTCTATGCTGAAGAACATTGGGAAACTCAAATATGAAAAGGTGAAGATGTCAAGTACAATATGAGTAAGCTCCTAGGGATTAAATACATCCAGATTTGGAGCAAAGATTTGGAGAAAGACCAAGATCAAGAACAGGAGAAAGGTCAGTGTGGGATTATCTGTAACACATAATTCACTAGCTGTTGTGTACATAAAGTGTGATTGTGTTTGACTAGCTTAAAGAGCAAATAAAATGTTAAGCAGGTAATAATTTTCAGGGGAATCATAAATGTGTAAGAGCATTAATAATATTACTTGGTTGAGAAAAAGAATTTAGACTCAATATGGGAGTAATGTAGACCAGTTATAAACCTGTGATATTAGATAGTTTAGCCATGGCAATGGAAGGAGTAAAGATAAAAATATCCATTCTCTGGCTGGTAGTAAAACAGTATGAAGACAATATCTTGCTTCTGTCTCCTACATATTGGTTATAAAGAAGGACTCCTGGTCTTGAAGCACTAAACAATTTGGAGAGGTAATCAAGATAGTATAAATGAAGCATAAGTAGAGCATATGAAACAAATGATTGGAATTGGCACATGACAAAGGCTGTCACAAGGCCAGAGCAAATCAGAAGTCCAACTACTAGAATTGAAGGAAAAAATCAGAGTATGATGGAATCAAAATCAGCTATTAGTCAATAGAAACTTACAATGAATTATTCATATGCAACAAGCACGTATCATATTATGCCAACATGCACACTTTATATGTTCAATGTAAATGATGAGTTTGCTAATATGTAGCTTAAATTTCTGCTCAGCATGCTAAAATATTAAGTGAAAATAATCTGAGAACGAGGGCAATATTGAGCGAGGGCCAGGAGCATGAAGGAGTCAGAAGACATCACACTCTGGGGTTTTGAGAGGGCAAAAAATCAGATATGAGGGATGAAGAACTTTCCAGAAAGGCTAAAAAAATAATAGTAGAAGAATTTGAAACCAAGGGAGTCCTGGTACTCTATCACAAAGGATAATCGGGTATAGACAGCCATTTTCTACAAACAACAGAAAACTCAACAATTACTGTGAGCTCAGTCTAGTTCATTATCATTACTACCTTATATATCTCCTTTTCTGACAAAGGTTATATTCTCTTTATAAAGGTACATATTTCTTTTTTTATTTTTTAAAGATTTATTTATTCATTGGAGAGAGAGCCCTCAAGGGCAGGGGAGGGGCAAAGGAAGAGGGAGAGAGAGAATCTTCAGCGGACTCCCTGCTGAGCACAGAGCCAGGCACGGGGCTTGATCTCATGACCCTGAGATCACGACCTGTGCCAAAATAAAGAGTCAGATGTTTAACCGATTGAGCTACCCAAGGTGCCTCAAGATATGTATTTCTTATTCACTTAATATAATACATATTTTTTAATTACCAAAAGAAGTTGTGAATGTTAATATTGTCTAATGATAGATTTCAAAAAATAATAAAATATTTTCACAAATTAATATTTTCCCTCTAATATAATCCAGAAAATATTTTTATTTTATGTATTATTTTCCAGCTCTATCGAAATATAATTGGCATACATCACTGTATAAGTTTAAGGTGCACAACATAATAGTTTGAATTCCATATTTTGTGAAATGATTATCACAGTAAGTTTAGTTAGCATCCACTATCTCATATAGATACAGTAAAAAGAAACATTTTTTAAGTTGTTTTTCTTTGTGACAAGAACTCTTAGGACTCTTAACAACCTTCACATATATTGTACAGCAAAGTGAGGCTAGTCATTTTCATGTCATACACTACATCTTTTGTACTTATTTATTTATTTTTTAAAAATTTTATTGTATTATGTTATGTTAGTCATCATACATTACATCATTAGTTTTTTTTTAAATTTTTTTATTGTTATGTTAATCACCATATATTACATCATTAGTTTTTGATGTAGTGTTCCACGATTCATTGTTTGTGTATAACACCCAGTGCTCCATTCAATACATGCCCTCCTTAATACCCATCACTGGGCTAACCCATCCTCCCACCCTGTACTCATTTATTTTATAACTGAAGGTTTGTACCTTTTGACCATCTTTCTCCAGGAAATATTTTTTTGTTTGTTTTTTTATTTTATTTTATTTTATTAATTATTTATTTATTTTTATTATGTTATGTCACCAGGAAATATTTTAAAATCGTGTTACTTTGTCTAAATTCATGTGAACTAAATCAAGTTATAAAAAATATAGGGCCATCCATAGCTAAAATTTTCCAATCACTAATGGTTATAATTTAAAATTTTTGGTATCTAGAATGATTTTGACCATATCCAAATAATTCATAATTCCTCATTGTTAACTATGTGCCAGTTCAAATCCATCACAGGCCCTTTGCTCCAATTTCTTGAAGGCTTCCAAACTGTTCCCTTTAAAGTATAAAAAGGTTTGATATATTTACTAACTTTTTCAACAATAGAAATTGAAATATCCCGTTACCTCACTTACTGATGTGAATCTTTACTTCTATAACAAACCCCAGAGATTTGCTAACCAGTGGTTTACAAAAATTGCACTACTCCAAATTTCCTGCAGTTTATATTTCATAAAATGTTGGAAATAAAAAAAGACCTTACGTAAGATTGAGTTCAGTAGTTTTCAGACTGGAGTACCTGTATCTTTGGTGATATTTCCAAAGGTTATGCTGACAAAGATAGCATAAAGGGAATCATTGTCTAGATCTTCAATTTCGTATGTACTTAGCTAAAACTTCTCTTTTCCAAACTCTCCCATCATAATTGCTTTTTTCTATAAAAGAAAGATATATATCTTTTTTTCTCTTGACTTTATTGTAATACACTTTCCTGGGGTGTTGTAAACCCCAGTGTGTCAATTAACACAAAATGAAATACTGGTACTTGTTTAGAAAGGGGATTACTCTACTTATAGACGACAAATACATTTGAAAGTTAGAATATTTCCATTTCTTTGCTTTCAATAAAATTGAAGGGATATTGATTAGAGTGGTTAGCTGAGTCATCATTAATAATAATCGATGATAGTTCCTTGTATATTTTTTGGTACATAACTCAAAAGGAGTTCAGCAAATCAAATGGCATTGCTGTAACAAAACTTCCTCCATTACTATTTCCATATTTATCTGAACAAGATTTCTCAGCACTTTTATAAAAATTATGAAAGAATTTATGCTGAGTCCTATAGATTACAGTAACATATAACACTAATTATGAATACATGTTATAATTTTTAAATTCTAATTCATTTCATTAAGAGGATTTTTAATAGAATTGTATTTTTATGTTTAATAATTATACACCAACAGTTCAATGTAATTATGTTATTTTGGTTGTTTCTACACTAATAAAAATTATAATCATAACTAAGTCCACAATAATTTTTGTCACCTCGATAAAAATTAAAATAAATTTGTAAGTGGAAATTTAAAAAAGTTACAGACTTTTCTCCTCCAGGCTGGAATCAGCCATTTATCTAAAGTGTCCTGGCTCTTTATGTAGAGAATGGTATTTAGAGACCAAGATCTCAACACTAAGTGAGTTTATTGCTTCTGGGATGTCACTGTTTTTAGGCTGTCTAAACACTCAAAGCTACTCACACACACACACACACACACACACACACACACACGTGCACACACACACACACACACTCTCACTCCCCTATACCTATGTCTCTTTTTTTCTATTAAAACTATGAATTTATATTGATGTCTACATTTCTAATCCAATAACCCAGGATTCATCCTAACTGCTCTCATTCCATACTTGTAATTCTCTACTCTCATAGTGGAAAATCTGTCTTCCAGTACATTTGCTTGACTCTAGAATACACAGAAGCCTTAACCAAAGGATCAGAGTTGACCTCATCAATAGTGGAACAAACTGACATTCTTCATCCATGATATAATGCACTGAGGAGAATTTTTTAAATGCCTAACTCTGATTTTTCTGAATTCATTGTTATTATAATTTTTATTAGTGCACAAACAAGACAAAAATAATCATAATAAAATCTTGGCAAATAATTAAACACAAACAGTACAATTTTATTGGAAAGAGCCTCTCAATTAAATGGATTGGACTTTAAAAATTATAGCATGTATTCATAATTGAGTGTTCATTATAAAATATCAGAAAAATCCAAAGTGCGAGGTCTTTTCTAAAATAACTGCCATGCACTTTTCAAAACTATTAATATAGTCAAAGACAAAGAAACATTGCTGAACTATTTCAGATTAAAGAAGACCAAAAAGACATGGTAACTATATAAAATAATACTGGATAGTAGACCAGGCGGTAGTTGGGGGAACAGGGAGGAGAAGAGAATATTTACATATTCTCAAAGTATTTTTCTACAAATTACTTAAGCACAAAAGGAAAAATCATAAATTTATACAGTGGAGAAACCTGTAGACATCACTTCACCAAATGATCAAGGCAACACATGATCTGGGCTTTTCTTGTGCTATAGAAGATATTATTAAGGAAATTAGCAAAATATGATTAAGGTTTGTAGATTAAATAAGAGTATTGTTCTCATGTTAACGTCTTAACACTATAAATTTCTCCTGATTTTCATAATTGTACTGTGGTTATGGAAGAGAACGCCATTATTTTTAGAAAACACAAAGAAACAGGAAATAGTTGCCTGTTTTAAGGAACTAATTAGGAGAAAATGAACATCATGTCTTAACTCTCAGAAGGTTGAGAAAATAAAAACTGTGTGAGAGAGTATATATAATTGAAAACATGTAAATGTACACTCATTCTCAAATCTTTTGATAAGGCCAAGGTTACTCTTTTTTCTGTTGGTTCTACTGACTGTAGTTGTGCCTCCTTATTCTTGAATAATCTTACATCTATAAAGCATTGTCTAAGATAACTAGTTTAAGATTATTTCAAATAGAGTCAGAGTTTAAACACATTTTTCAAGTAATTTTTATGTAGGATCTGCCTAGATTTTTAGGATTTTTGCTAATCTTTTAAAATTCTTATTAGCAACTCACTTTCCCCAAATACTCCATCTTTATAGAAACAATTCTTCATTTAATTCATATTCTATCCATTAGTGAAATATTTATTTAACTACATAGAGGACAATTCCTATAAGGGTGCAGTGCCTAAAATATCTCAACTAATGATGGTTCTTTAGTAAATGCTTTTGGAAGGAGGTCCAAAGGGATATGATTAAGGTCACTAATTTCAAAATTAAATTGATGATGTCCTAAAAAGTGGTTTAAGGTGCAGTGCCACATGGCTCTTCCTGTCACCCCCAACCAAGTGTTAGTACCAATGAATAGCATTAGTTGTTCAATGCAGTGGGCAGACTGTTATGAATTATACTAATTACAATATCTGGCACTAACTGATTAAGAAAAAGTCATAATTGACTCATATTAGTCACCTTGAAAATTGTACCAAGTGGTTTACTAAGTGCTTGGTATATATCAAAGAATGAATTCCCTCCCCATATAGAGCATATATTCAGATATGGCTAGTTGGGAAGGGGAAAGACTGATACCCAGGAAAAAAATAGGCCAATAAATAAATAAATTATATTGTATGACAGAAAGTAAAAATTTTATAGATGAAAAGAAAAATTAAATAAATACAGCAGTGGAATTACTTTTTCAAATCATTATGGGAAAGACTCACTAGGAAACTCAGTTGAGATTTGAAGAAGGTGAAGGAATTTAATGTTGTAGACAAAGGAAACAATTAGGTACAGCTGCCCCATGGCGGGACTACACTTGGTGTGCTTGAGGGACAGAAGCACGGCCAGTATGGGAGGAGACTAAAGAGTAGGGAAAGAGTTAAAGTCAATTAAGAGAGGTAAGGAGAGTGGTGGCAGTGGTGGGAGATGGTTAGTCCTCTATAGACCATTGTAAGTGGTTCAGGTCTTACTCTGAGTGAGATAAGGAGCCTTTGGAGAATTTTGAATAAATGAATGTTGTCATCTGACTTAAAATTAAAAGATTTACCCTAGTTTTCTTGTTGAGAAAAGATACTTGGGAGGAGTGAAGGGAGTTAGAAGGCTAAGGCAGGATAGTCATGAGATGATGGGGACTCTGACCAGGGTGATTGTAACAGATGTATATCTATTTTTAAAGTGATACCAATAGGGGCACCTGGGTGGCTCAATCAGTTAGGCGTCCAACTTTGGTTTTGGCTCAGATTGTGATCTCATGGTTCATGGGATCAAGCTCCATGTTGGGCTCTGTGCTCAGCTGGGAGTCTGCTTGAAGATTCTTTCCCTCTACACCCCCCCCCCCTGCTCTCTCTCTCTCTCTCTCTAAAATAAATAAATCTTAAAAAAAAATAAAATAAAGTGATACAAATAGGATTTCCCAAAGAATTGGATGTGTGATGTGGGAGAAAGGGAGGAATCAATGAAGACCCCAAGAATTTTGATCAAAAGAACTGAAAAATGGTGGTGTTGCCATCAACAGGCCTGCTTTTCATGTGACAGTGAAAACTTAGGATCCATATTGGTAACCCATGGATTTCCCCTATTTATATCCTGTAATGTGTAATAATACTTAGATTGGGAGAGCTCAACTGAAAGATCATAATGCTTATTTCAGATTGTTCTTTTAATTTCCTTTTTGGAGTGAGCTATGCACAAAGTTTAGAACTGAGTTTGAATCTGAATCAGAACCAGCTCCAAGAAATACTCCATTCAGACTTACACAGCAGTCCACTGGCACATTTCCTAAATGGCTGTTCATGTTGGTTCTCTAACAATTCTTTTCTAACATCTAAGTCAAATTCTTTATTTGACATAATGGATGTCATTTATCTTGATCAGAAAAGCTATCACTGGGGCGCCTGGGTGGCTCAGTCGGTTAAGTGGCTGCCTTTGGCTCAGGTCATGATCCTGGAGTCCTGGGATCGAGTCCCGCCTTGGGCTCCCTGCTCAGCAGGGAGTCTGCTTCTCCCTCTGACCCTCCCCCCCTCATGTACTCTCTCTTTCTCAAATAAATAAATAAAATCTTAAAAAAAAGAAAGAAAAGCTGTCACAGAATAATTACAATGATTTACTTTTGTTCAACGTAAAGTCTCTTCAATCTTTCCAACACATTTTTTTCTTTTTTTTAGAATTTTTATTTAAATTCCAGTTAGTTAATGTGCAGTGTAATATTAGTTTCAGGTTTACAATATAGTCATTCCACACTTCTGTAAAGCATCCAGGGTTCCTGACAACAAGTGTCCTCCTTAATTCCCACCTATTTCACCCATCCTCCCACCCACCTCCCCTCTGTTAACCATCAGTTTGTTCTCTATAGGTAAGAGTCTGTTTCTTGGTTTGCCTCTCTCTCACTCTTTTTTTTTTTCCTTTGCTTGTTTTCTTTGTTTCTTAAATGCCACATATGAACGAAATCATATGGTATTTGACATATCTACAAATGACATACCACATTTTTGCTTTTTATCAACTTTTTTCTAAGAGAGAGAGAATGTACATGTGAGGAGGGGGAGGGGCAGAGGGTGAGGGAGTGAGAGAATCCCAAGCAAGCTTCCTTATCTGCATGACTACTATTGATGCAGTTTCAGATTTAGCAAGCTTTCTTGACCCTGTTGATGTTAAGAGATGCTTATCCATGCTCTTAAAGTACCCATACACACTGGCCATCCAAACTTATGCCACACTGTTGTAGTTGTTGATTTTCTTGTTTATGGCACCTTGTTCATCTATGAATTTGTACCGTCTATCTCAGAGACTAGCATCTACTGGATCATTAGTAAATATTTCCTAAGTAAGTGACTGAAGAGATAAATAAATTAGGGAGCCACATATTATTTTAAAAAAATACTCCTTTACTTTTAATATACAAATAAAATATATATCAGTCATAAATAAAGCACAATTCAATTTTTGTTTGATTATTTCAGAACTTTTAGTATATGCATAGATGTGTGTGCAAATATTTTCAGACATTTGTAAAATGTAATCATACTATAATATTCTGTATCCCGATTTTCCCACTTATAAAAGAGCATGGATTTTGCTAGTCTGTACATAAAAATGTGCCATATTATTCTTAACAGCTGTTTAGTATTCACTGAATGGTTGTTCTAATTTTTTTTTTTTCTTAGAGAGTGTGAGCAGGGAGGGGCAGAGGGAGAAAGAGAAAGAATCCCAAGCAGGCTCCATACTAAGCACAGAGCCTGACACAGGGCTCAATTCCACAACCCTGAGATCATGACCTGAGCCAAAATCCAGAGTTGGACACTTAACCAGCTGAGCCACCCAGGCACCCCTAGATGTCCTAAATTTTGCTGACAACTTTTTCTTACTGGAAACATGCTTGTTTTAAAATTTCACTGTGCTAAATAACTCTGAATATTTATATTGGCATACTTGTCCACTTGCTTCCTTAAAATCTATGCCTGTAGGTGAAATCTTAAATTTCTTGGACTTAAGGATTTAATAGTAAACACATGGGGAGGGGGGAAGTCTGTGTTGTGTACATTTTGCACCCAATTCTTATTATGGAATAAAAGGCTGAGGTTTTCAGCAAATAACTGGGTGTGATGTTCCTGGTTTTCACAACCAGCTGCTTTCAAAAAGGGAAGAACATTACACTCCTAAAAAAATCCATTTATGAAAACATTCAACTCTATGCTGACAAAATATAAGGCAATTGTACAAGGGTGAACATAGAGCTCATATACCACTGTTGGAATTCAGTAGGAAGACTAATGCTGTTCTCACCTAATTTATTGCTCTTTTTTTCTATAGAGAATTAGAGAAAAGATTTGTCTTGCCAAAAATAAGTAACAACATCTTTATACCAAGGACAGTAACAATAAGAAAAAATACAAATACCTCAGAACCCCACCTTGTCATAATCTGCCCATTTATACTGGCACTTTTCTGAGGATTTAAGTTTTGCCAAGGATGGAGATTTTCCCTGCTTTCCAACTCTAAATGAAAGTTTCTGGTCTTTGGAACTGTGTTCTTCATGATGGAAAGTCATTGTACGATTTGCTTTCCCCTTGCTTTAGGGATTTGGGAATCTTTTAAATTTTTTATTTTAATTTTTTTAAAGATTTTTATTTATTTATTTGACAGAGAGATAGAGAGAGAGAGCACAAGTAGGCAGAGTGGCAGGCAGAGGGAGAGGGAGAAGCAGGCTCTCCGCTGGGCAGGGAGCCCCACTTGGCTCAATCCCAGGACCCGGGGATCTTGACCTGAGCCAAAGGCAGACGTTTCACTGACTGAGCCAACCCAGGCACCCCTGGGGATATTTTTTATAGAGTTCAAAATGTGTTTTAACTCTGAGGAGGATATATTTAAATGGAAAGGAAAATGGGCTTGGAGTCAAAATGTCAGTTTCAATCCTTATTCTTCTACACAATAACCAAGTTGGGTAAGCCATTTAATTTATAAGCCTTGGTATTCTTATCTGCAAGATGAAGAAATTATTGTTTCACAAGGTAGTTGGCAAGATTAAATAAAGCAACCTGCCTGCAACTGTACAACACATCACCTGAGTAAAGAATGGGTCAGCTGCAATTGTTAGCAGACTAGATTGGCTTGATTTTCACTAAACCTTAGTTTCCTTCTCTTTGTACACATCAGAATTCAGTATTTACTATTCCCCTTTGTCCCTGGGAATGTTTTGCTTCCTCATGTTCAATATCTGATTTTTTAAAAGATTTATTTGCTTATTTTAGAGAGAGAGAGAGCACGTGAGCACGTGCACTAGTGGGAGGGGCAAAGGGAGAGGGAGAGAGAGAATCTCAAGCAGACTACAAACTGAATGTGAAGCCTGATACAGCGCTCGATTTCATGACCCTGAGATCATGACCTGAGCTGAAACCTAGAGTTGGCAGCTTAATTGATTGCACCACCCAGGAGCACCTCAATATCTGATTTTTAAAGTGACTTTTTCTTACTTTTAAAAGAAAAGGTCTAATTCTTTCCAATTTTGATACTCATTTTCCAGGCTTATCATTTTGCAGGAAGCAAAAAGACTTCTGCAATGTCTGTTTTCTCTTCTGGATATCCTATTCTGTAACCCACTCACACTGGCAATCCTGCTTTCTCGCATATGTACAGCATCAGCATATTTTGATGAACCAGGAGAAGTGCCCTCATTCCTGCAGTCTTGCCTGATGGGTGGCTACAACTGGTTTCCACCCCGCCTCAGATTCTATGTTTCTGGTGTTAATACTCAAGGAACACGCTCTGACCTATGTCCTAAGTGGTCTCTCTTGCTTGGTCAGACTGCTATTTTCCCCCATTTAGTTATTCCTGCTCCTTCACTACTTGGTGGACCTAATTTTAAAATGACTTACTTTATATTCTGCTTTTTTTTCCTTTTAACTTTAAATCATAGGTGCCTGCATTGAAAATTAACTTATTATTGTGTGCAAGTTTGGCCATGAAATAATACAGCTGAAAAGCCAAAGCATCTAGCTCAAAAGACACATTTGGAAATGCAGTGAAACTCTGCCATTTGGGACAGTCTCCAGGGGCAACTTCTAATGTAATAATATCCTCAGCCTAAATGTTTTCGAGTTTTCTTTCATTTTATCACTTTTTTACTCACATCTTTATTTAAAATAGGGTTATCTCACGTTATTGAACCAGAATTTGTTTAGAAGTCTTAACTACCAAGAGCAGAGGGAGACGAACCATGAGAGACGATGGACTCTGAAAAACAAACTGAGGGTTCTAGAGGGGAGGGGGGTAGGGGGATGGATTAGCCTGGTGATGGGTATTAAGGAGGGCACGTATTGCATGGAGCACTGGGTGTTATAAGCAAACAATGAATCATGGAACACTACATCAAAAACTAATGATGTAATGTATGGTGATTAACATAACAATAAAAAATTAAAGAAAAAAACCTAATGATGTAATGTATGGTGATTAACATAACAATAAAATAAAAAAAATAAAAATAAAAAAACGCTCTCATATGATTTTGTATATAAATCTTATGACATTGTGGGGTGCCTGGGTGGCTCTGTCAGTCGAGCAGCCGACTCTTGATTTTGGCTCAGGTCATGAGGTCAGGGGTGTGGGATCTAGCCCCAAGTTGTCCTCCACACTCTGCGGGGAGTCTGCTTGAGATTCTCTCTCCTTCTCCCTGCATCACGCACTCCCTCTCTCTCTCTCTAAAATAAATAAATACTTCTTTAAAAAAATAAAAATAATCAATCTTAGGACATTGTAATTGGCTAAGCTCTAGATTAGATTGTAAGTTCTTTGCGGGTAGGGATCATGCTTATTTTATCCTTGCACTTACCACACCTTCTGGCATACACCAAGCTACATTAACTGAGTTATGGAATGAATGTGCTAACAGATCCATTAAACAAAAATTTTCTCCAGGCGCCTGGGTGGCTCAGTTGGTTAAGCGACTGCCTTCGGCTCAGGTCTTGATCCTGGAGTCCCGGGATCGAGTCCCACATTGGGCTTCCTGCTCAGCGGGGAGTCTGCTTCTTCCTCTGACCCTCTTCCCTCTCGTGCTTTCTCTCTCTCATTCTCTCTCTGAAATAAATAAATAAAATCTTTAAAAAAAATTTTTCTCCATGGTATACTCAGACATTATCTTAGAACAAGACTCACATGAGAGATTGTATAAAAAAATGTTAAACAAAATACTTTTAAACTAAAATATATTCTTTTATTAATTTATTCAGCAAACATATTTTCATGTAGTGCTCAATATTATGTGCCAGGCCCAAACAAATTACTGATATATGAGTGTCTCTTAACTCTATCCTGTGACTAGTTTTGTAGAACTAAATTGTTTTTTAAAGTTTTATTTATTTGAGAGAGAGAGTGCATGCGCGAGTGCACAAGGGGGAGGGGCAGAGGAAGAGGGAGAGAGAATCTCAAGCAGACTCACTGCTGAGCATGGAGCCAGACTTAGGGCTGGATCTCACAACCCTGAGATCATGACCTGGGCTGAAACCCAGAGTCTGACGCTTAACCGACTGAGCCACCCAGGTGCCCCTAAATTTTGTTTTTGATAATTTTGTTCTGGGGTTTACATTCTACATGTCTATTGATATTTTCTATCTCTCACAATTTTCCTTACAGATCTTGATGACACATTTCTACCTTCCTCTGAATTTTATTCCAAAATCTTGACTTTTTTAGAACTGAGCTTTTCTTTACCTTCCCTGAGTTTCACTTGCTATTAGCTACTTATTTGGTAAAGAAACTTCTGTTAGATTATTAATAGATACTAATAAGTTTATATGTTACTACTCTGTGACATAGTATTTGTATTTTTATCTCAGAATCAGCTCATTACCTTTCTCCCCATAATATTTCCTGATTCAGATAAAGTTTTTCCCCAGGTAAAATTGCTTTGTACTTTGTGCTTTGTATACATTATGTATGAAAAGGTAAAATTTGACATGTATTTCAAAAATTGTTTTATCCAGATGGTTAACTGTTATAAATATCTTCTCACCCAAAGGTGAAGTTTTTATCTGAAAGTATCCTAGTAAAAACTATTGACTTTTTAAATTTTTTTATATTATTTTATTTTTTCCTCAACAAAACAAGCCCCCAAGGACTTTTTGAAAAAATTTAAATTCAGTTAATTAACATATAGTGTATTAGTAGTTTCAGAGGTAAGTTCAGTGATTCATCAGTTATATATAACACCCAGTGCTCATTACATCAAGTGCCCTCCTTAATGCCCATCACTCAGTTATACTTTCCCTCTACCCCCGTCCCCTCCAGCAAACCTATAGTTTGTTCCCTATGTTTAAGAGTCTCTTATGATTTGTCTCCCTTTCTGATTTCATCTTGTTTTATTTTTCCCCTCCCTTCCCCTATGCTTCTCTGTTTTGTTTCTTAAATTCCACATGTGAGTGAGATCATATGATAATTGTCTTTCTCTGACTGAATTTCACTTAGCATAATACCCTCTAGTTCCATCCAACTTAAAAAAAAAACATAAACACAAAGTAAAGTTGTAGGAAACTTTTGGTAAAAAAGTGACTAGAAGGTAAAAGTCATGTTTGCTTGGACAACTTTTGAAAGGGGGTCAAAGAAGAGAAAAAGAAAATAAAAAAAATCTGTGGAACTATTTTTCTAAATTAAAAATAGTAGACAGGCAAAAGAGTCTAAAATATAATGTTTTTATATGCTAAGAAGTAAGATATAGAGTGCCACAGAACTAAGTATAAACCTCAAATATGCATGCGGATTTTAAAGGTGTCTTTTTAGGATGCAAGTAGCTTGAATGATCTTCCAGGACTGTGGCAAATAACAGAACTCAATGCTTCTCCTTCCTCCACTTACCAGTTCAACCTAGCAGACAAAGAATTCAAACTCCTGTTCATGGTGATTTCATTTACATCTCATCAAAGGGCACTGGTTAAATCTGTAAACCCTTTCTCGTTTCTACAAGGTCTCATTGGAGTTCTACACGTGCTCTGGCCTTAGGGCCCAAATCAGTGCAACTATGTGGGGCCTTTCATCTGCTCCAGGTGGTGGTTTTTCTCCTCATTTGTCTGATGAGAAGTTAAAAATTATCTTCCCTGTAACTGAGACCACACAAGTTGAACATTTTGACATTCCTTCAAGACACATACTATTCCCCTTTCTGAAACCACTAACCCTTGAGTCTCCTTTCAGCAACACTGTGCATGTTGCTGGAAATTGCAGTGGCCAGTTAAGAGTGAGACAAGAACTTGTCCTCTCTAGCATTTCTTTAGAATGCCTTCACAGGGACTAGAGATTATTTATGCAGTGGGCTGTTTCAAAAAAAAAGTGGGATGGAAAGAATGGGAAGTAGCCTTTTCTTGGTAGAATTGCAGTGTAATTGCTTCTGGAATTAGTAATAATGATGAATTGTTACACAATGATGGGGAAGTTCTGAGTGGGTGACCCAGAAATACACTGAGCCTGGATTTTTCTCTGCTCCAGTTGCTCTTCTTGTTTATCTCCCCTGTCTGTGATCACTGCTGGAAAATATTGAGCAGAAAGGAATCATTTTAAATAATAATCTCAATCCTCATCTGGGTCTTCTGTTTTGTTATGCGCTCACTTTCCCAAAATCTGTGCTATGTCACGTGTTCATATTTCACACACAAAAATAAAGTTACTTCACTGAAATTCTACATCAATTCATTATTGAACATCACAAATCTAAAAAACTCTTTTTAGTCCTCATCTCATTTGATATGTCAAACCATCTGACACATGGATTTTTTTCTTTTTTTTTTTGTTCCTAATATTTTCTTTTCTTGACTGTAGGGCCTCACTCTCCAAGATTTTCTCAAGGTATCTGAGAATTCCTTCTCTGTTTCTTTGGAAAACTCTTTCTTCTCTGTTCCATCATTCCATGTTGGAGTTTCTTGGATGTTCATCACTCCCCATGCTCTCAGGGTAAGTGATTCTCTTTGATTTTTACGTCCCTCAATTGCCAGCTAACACTTCAAAACTTACATCTCCAGTCTAGTTTGCTTCTCCACAATTCTAAATTGCATGTATATTGCTTTCTCATTGCTTCCTCCTGGATGTTTCCAAGAGACTTCAACTGTCACTTCTAACTTATTGCCTTTCATTCTGATTTTACTCCAGTATTCCTTACCATAGTTAATGACAACCTTATTGGTTGTTCAATCCATCACCTTGAATCCTCTCACCCCTCATGATCAACCAGCAAAGTTTATCTTTTAGACTACCAGTGTGTATTTTGCCCATATCCACTTGTTTTCTTCTTCTTCTGTTCTTGGATCTCAGGTAGATACAGTCGAATCTGTGATAATCCTTGGGCTATGGCACATTGTTATTATTGATACACATATACATCTTTTTTATTTATTTAATCAGTCACTTTTTAAAAAAAAGATTTTATTTCTTTATTTGACAGAGAGAGAGCACAAGTAGACAGAGTGGTAGGTAGAGGGAGAGGGAGAAGCAGGGTCCCCACTGAACAGGGAGCCAAACATGGGGCTTGATCCCAGGACTCTGGGATCCTGACCTGAGCTGAAGGCTGATGCTTAACCAACTAAGCCACCCAGGCACCCCAGTGATTTTCTTATATACCAAATCTTAGTGATATAATGATTGTATATTTTTCTGAAGGCTGTTTCACGTAATTTTGTCCTCCTTCTTCTACACAGGTGGTTCTTCCAGTGCTTGGATACAATATTCAGTACCTGAAGAGCAAAGTTGGGCTGTGCTACTGGGAAATACTTAGCAGAGATGGACTACAGACATGTAGGTTTAAAGTACTGACTCTGAAACTCAAGATTGAGATGAGAATTGAATAGGAATAACTGAACACAGAAGAACCCACCACCACATCCCATCATCCACACCATATGTCATTCTTACTGAACACAGTAAGAGTCTCCTATCTGGCATTATTACATCTACTTTTGCCCTTTTGCAAGCTCTTTTTAAAACATAGCCAGAGTGATGGTTGAAAATGGAAATCTGATCATATTACTACTTGTTTGCAACCACTCAGGATCTTCTTTATGCCCTTAATGAAAAATTCTTAACATGGCCTGAAGTGTTTCGTGAGATCTGTTTCTGCCCTCCTCTGAACTCATCAAATGCCAATGTCATCCTGTTTCTTTATTGCAATTATACTGGATTATTAGTTCCTGCAGGGCATCAGTCTATTTCTTACCTCCTGCACTTTCAAAATGCTTTTCTTTCTGCCTGGAAAATCTTCTACTTTTCCATTATAGCTGTCTAACTGATCCTTTGGAGCTCAACTTAAAGGACACTGTTCCTGGGTGTCATACAAATCCTTTAGAATTGTTTGCAGGATGTTAAGTCCCCTTGCTATGCTCCTGCCCTCTACCTATTATGTTTCTGTCTATCATTCCTCCTAGACTGTATGCATGAATGAATTAATTTCTAATGTATTCCAAGAAACTAACAGAGTACTTGGTACAAATAACATTTAAATATATTTGTTTACTAAATGCAAAAAATATAAAATATGGAGTAGAAGCCATATTGAACTGAGTTCAGTTGGAGGAAAGGGAAGCAAATTGTATGAACTGCTTTTTACCAAATAAATTATAAAAGGGAAAAGCTTGAGTTGCAAGTCTATGCTGAAGAACATTGGGAAACTCAAATATCAAATGCTGAGGGTATTGAGTACAACATGAAATCTAAGCTCCCGGGGATAAAATCAGACACCAGATTGAGAGCAAAAAGTTTCTATTACAGGAGATGTGGAGAAAGAGCAAGAAAAGATTGCGAACAAGGAGAAAGGTCAGTGTGGGATTATCCATAACATGTAATTCAAAAGCTGTTCTGTACATAGGGTGTAGTTGTGTTTGACTAGCTTAAAGACCAAAATAAAGGCTAAGAAAATGATAATTTTCAGGAGCCCATAAATGTATAGCAGCACTTATGATGTTACTTTGTAGAGAATAAACAATTTAGACTCAACAGGGGAGTAATTCAGGCTAGTTATAAACCATAAAACTGTGATATTAGATAGCTTAGCCATGGCAACTGTTGGAGTAAAGAGAAAGATATCCAATCTCTGGCTGGTAGTAAAACAGTATGCAATATCTTGCTTCTGTCTCCTACATATTGCTTGAAGCACTCATGATTTGGAGAGGTAATCAAGATAGTAAGTGAAGCATAAATAGAGCATCTGAAACAAATTACTGGAATTACTTTGGTCCATGACAAAGGCTTTCACAAGGCCAGAGAAAAGCAGAAGTCCAATTACTAGAATTGGGGAAAAAATATCAGACTATGATGGAATCAAAGCCAACTATTAGTCAATAAGCAGCCTGTGACGAACTACTCATATGCAACATGCACACTTTATATGTTCAATGTAAATGATGAGTTTGCAAATGTGTACTTTAAATTTGTACTCAGTATGCTAGAGTGTTAAGCAAAAATAATCTGAGAACAAGGGCAATATTGAGTGAGGGCCAAGAGCATACAGGAGTCAGAAGGCTCTGCACTCTGGGGTTTGATGGGGGAAAAAAATCAGATATAAGGGGGTGAAGAACTTTCCAGAAAGGCTAAAAAATAATACCTGAAGAATCTGAAACAAAAGGAGTTTTGGCATTCTGTCACAAAGGATATTCAGGTGTGGATGGCCATTCTCTATAGAATGCAATGAAGACTAAACAATTGATGTGACTGTTTATTCAGTGATTGGTAGAACTAAAGAAAGGGAAAGTTGAACTTGAGCTTGCTCAGCTCTATGGAGACTGTATTTTAGACACATTAGGAAAAGAACACAGATATTCTCTATGGGTGAGTGGTGGAAGATGACGGAAAAAGCATGAATTTGTTCCTGCTTTGTATAATCATACTATAAACCTGCAATTTATATGTAGCAATTTTAAAAACAGCAATAAAGCTTATTTCATTATAAACCACTAGGTAAAGCTAATGACTTCATTTATAGAAGGGACACAATAAGAATATGGGCACAGTGGCTTTACTAATAAGCCCCAAATCTGTTTCAAAATTCAAAAGAAGTTCCAAAATCTGGTACCACCCTCCTTCTCTATTTCTCTTCCTTCTTCCATCTACCATGCACAGGCCCGTATAAAAATGTCACAGATTTCCTACCAAATTATGTTCTAATTTCCAGATCCACTTACATTTTTGTACATATCTAATTCCCCCAAACCTGACTCTCACTGGAGGGTTTGCCTGGCCCCATGAATTGTTGTAAACCTGGAATATGGGCTGACTTTTCCCTTTCCTTTATCTTCCACTAATAATTGCTCACTAAAATTTCCTAAACAGCTGTATTAAGGTATCATTGATATACGCTAAGCTGTATGTATATGCTTAAAGTATTCAATTTTTTAGTTTTGATATAGGTGTATACCTGAAACCATCAACGCAATAAAGACAATGAACACATCACTTGCTCCAAAAAGCTTCATCATAATTACCCCCTATTGTAATCCCTCCTTCCCACCCTTCCCAATCCATCTCTAAGTAACCACTGCTTCCAGTCACAATAGATGTGTTTGCATTTTCCCGAATTCTATAGAAATAGAATCACAAAGTTTGATTCATTCCTGCTGTAGCATATGTGTCAATAGTTCATTCCACTGCTTGTTAACCCATTCACCAGTTGAAAGACCTTTGGTTTGTTTCTAGTTTTTGTCTATTACAAATTAAACTGGCATAAATATTCATGCACAAGTCATTAAATGGACATATGTTACCATCTCTCTTAAGTAAAAACTTAAGAATTTGTTTAATGTGTTTTTAAAAAAACTGTCAAACTGTTTTTAAAAGTGGTTGCATCATTTAAATTCTCTGTAAGACTATATGACAGTTCCAGTTCCTCAGTATTCTCAACAACATGCAGTATAGTCAGTCTTTGTAGTTTTAGACATTCTAATAAGTATGTAAGTTTTATCTCATTGTGGATTTCTCACTTGCATTTCCTTAAGGACTAATGATGTTGATAATCACTCCATTGCTTATTCACCATCCTGTACATTCCCCAGTGAAGTGTCTATACAAAATTCTTGTATTATTTTTTAAATGAGGCTGGTTGTTTTCATAGTATTGAGTTTTGAGAATTTTGAATATAAGTCCTTTATCAAATACATGATTTGCAATTATTTTCTCTCTCAATCTGTGGCTTGGCTTTCATTCTTTTGTGATTTTGAAGAGCAGAATTTTAAAATTTTGATGCTCTCCAATTTATCAAATTTGTTATTTTATGACATGTTTTTGGTATTAGAAAATCATTTTTTTAAAAGATTTTTTTATTCATTCATTTGAGACACAGAGATACAGAGAGAGAGAACATGAGCAGGGGGAGAAGCAGAGGGAGGGGGAGAAGCAGGCCCCCTACTGAGCAGGGAGCCCAATGCAGAGCTTGATCCCAGGGTCCTGGGATCATGACCTGAGCCAAAGGCAGATGCTTAACCATCTGAGCCACCCAGGCACCCCTAGTATTAGAAAATTTTTGTGGAACCTAAGGTCACAGAGATTTTCTCCTCTGTTTTCTTTGAAAAGTTTTATAGTTTTAGGTCTTCAATTTATGTTTCTGATCCATTTTGAGTTAATTTTTGTATTATATGATGTAAGGATTGAAATTCATCTTAGTTCACTAATTGGGAGCTAGAATGAACCAATGATAAAGCAAAGCAAAACCAAAAACAAAGCAGGCGGCCCGAGTTGGGCCAGTAGGAAGGTAAGGGAAAGAAATGATGGGAACAAAAAAAGAAAAAAATTCACAAGAGAAAATCTTTTACCTGTAAGTCAGACCCTGAACAAGCCTTCTCATCCCCTCAAAATTCCTAAATCTCAATGCTCTAAAAACTCAGAGAGCACTAATTACTGAAAAACCTAACATCCTTCCTTAAAAATGTCTTCCAAAAAAGCATTAGGCTACGGTAGTGATTTTGTTAGTGCCGAGGACCAGCTTTCTTTAAAGGCCACTATGATTTTAGAAGCTGGTTGGACTTCTTCAACCCTACATCTCACCTTCAGAAGTGTCTCTTATAGAAAGGACCCCATGTCAGAACAATCAAATCTCTCCCAGACCCACAAAATAGAGCAACAAAGACCAAAAAAAAAAAAAAAAAAAAATCAGACTTTCCATTAATAAATAAGGAATCTCAGGTTTCACAACACAACCCACATATACAAAGTGCAAATTTCTGGGACTTTTCTCACTGATACAGATCCCTGTCCTATTATGTTCAGAGAAACCATGTAGAGACAAGCCCCCTCCCTGTTGGGATCCTGCTTCCAAGCAAATGAGCACCACTGCGACCTAACTAGACAGAGATATTGGGAAGGGACTGAAGTGCCAGAGTCACAGAAGAGGGAGGTGGTCCTCATGAATCTTTCCTTTCCAAAACCCAGCGGGGAATGGAGGCTATGGGAGTGAGTGAGAGAGTTAGGCATGCGGTTTTAACAGCTCACCCTGCTAAGGGGTCTAAAGTGCCAAGTCAAGCTGCTGGTGACCTCCAGAGATTAGAACTGTAGGATACACTGGGGCTAAGTGTGCTGCAGTGGGAAAAAGCCAGAACCATAGGGTAGCAGTGAAGAAGGGGTTTAGAGGACAATAATATACTATCAAGAGCTAAAAGCTGACCCAGAACACATCAAAGTTATAGGTTGGAGAGGAATCTGCTGGTTCTTTTCTTTTTCTAAGGTGACAATTGGTGTCATTTATTTGTCATGTCTTTTTATAATGTAAGAGTTTAGTGCTATAAATTTCCCCTTACGTAGTGTTTTAGTGACATCCCATAAAGTTTGATGTGTTTTATTTTCATTTTTATTTATTCTTAAATATTTTTTAATTCCCTTTTTGATTTCTTCTTTGACCATTGGATTATTAAAAGTGAGCTATTTAGTTTTCAGATATTTAAAGTTTTCCGAGATATTTTTGTTATTGATTTCTAATTTCAGTCCATTGGCTTTTTTTTTTTAAAGATTTATTTATTTTAGAGAGAGAGCGAGAGCAGGATGTGGGGTTGGGGAGGTGGGCAGAGGGAGAGGGAGACAAGCAGACTCACTGCTGAGAGGGGAGCCTGACTTAGGGCTGGATCCCAGGACCCTGAGATCATGACCAGAGCCAAAATCAAGAGTCAGACACTTAATCAACTGAGCCACCCACGAGCCCCTAATTTCATTCCATTGTTATCAGAGACAATATTTTGTATGATTTGAATTACTTTAAATGTGTTGAGAATTCTTATATGTCCAGAAATATCATCTTAGGAAATGTTTTGCATGCATTTGAAAAGAATGTATATTCTCTTGTTACTGAATAAACTGTCCTCTACATGTTCATCAGGTTAAGTTGATTGATAATTTTGTTTAATTCTACTATCTTCATACTGATTTTCTGCCTAGTTGTTCTATCAATTATTGAGAGAGAGAGATAGAAATCTCCTACCGTAATTATGGATTTGATATTTCATCTTGCAGTTCTATAAGTTTTTGCTTCATGGGTTTTGAAGCTCTAATGTTAATTTCATTAACATTTAGGATTGATATGTACTCTTGATAACTGGACTCATTTACCATCGTGAAATGGTTTTCTTTGTCACTGAAATCAACATTCACTGATTTTAATATAGCCACTCTGCCTTTCTTTTCATTGATGTTAGCGTGGCATATTTTTTTCACAATTTTCCATAGCCTATTTTTTTTATATTATTTAGGCATCATATAGTTGAATTGTGTTTTTGGGGTTTTTTTATTGTTATGTTAATCACCATACATTACATCATTAGTTTTTGACGTAGTGTTCCATGATTCATTGTTTGTGCATAACACCCAGTGCTCCACGCAGAACGTGCCCTCCTTAATACCCATCACCAGGCTAACCCATCCCCTCACCCCCCTCCCCTCTAGAACCCTCAGTTTGTTTTTCAGAGTCCACCGTCTCTCATGGTTCGTCTCCCCCTCCGACTTACTCCCCTTCATTCTTCCCCTCCTGCTATCTTCTTCTTTTTCTTTTTTCTTAACATATGTTGCATTATTTGTTTCAGAAGTACAGATCTGTGATTCAACAGTCTTGCACAATTCACAGCGCTCACCATAGCACATACCCCACCCAATGTCTATCACCCAGCCACCCCATCCCTCCCACCCCCCACCACTCCAGCAACACTCAGTTTGTTTCCTGAGATTAAGAATTCCTCATATCAGTGAGGTCATATGATACATGTCTTTCTCTGATTGACTTATTTTACTCAGCATAACACCCTCCAGTTCCAACCACGTCATTGCAAATGGCAAGATCTCATTCCTTTTGATGGCTGCATAATATTCCATTGTGTATATATACCACCTCTTCTTTAGCCATTCATCTGTCGATGGACATCTTGGCCCTTTCCAGTTTGGCTATTGTGGACATTGCTGCTATAAACATTGAGGTGCACGTACCCCTTCGGATCCCTACATTTGTATCTTTGTGGTAAATACCCAGTAGTGCAATTGCTGGATCATATGGTAGCTCTATTTTCAACTGTTTGGGGAACCTCCATACCGTTTTCCAGAGTGGTTGCACCAGCTTGCATTCCCATCAACAGTGGAGGAAGCTTCCCCTTTCTCCACATCCCCTCCAACATCTGTCGTTTCCTGACTTGTTAATTTTAGCCATTCTGATTGGTGTGAGGTGGTATCTCATTGAGGTTTTGATTTGGATTTCCCTGATGCCAAGCGATGTTGAGCACTTTTTCATGTGTCTGTTGGCCATTTGGATGTCTTCTTTGGAAAAATGTCTGTTCATGTCTTCTGCCCATTTCTTGATTGGATTATTTGTTCTTTGGGTGTTGAGTTTGATAAGTTCTTTATAGATTTTGGATACTAGCCCTTTATCTGATATGTCATTTGCAAATATTTTCTCCCATTCTGTCGGTTGTGTTTTCGTTTTGTGGACTGTTTCTTTTGCTGTGCAAAAGCTTTTTAATCTTGATGAAGTCCCAATAGTTCATTTTTGCCCTTGCTTCCCTTGCCTTTGGTGATGTTTCTAGGAAGAAGTTGCTGTGGCTGAGGTCAAAGAGGTTGCTGCCTGTGTTCTCCTTTAGGATTTTGATGGACTCCTGTCTCACATTGAGGTCTTTCAACCATTTGGAGTCTATTTTTGTGTGTGGTGTAAAGAAATGGTCCAGTTTCATTCTTCTGCATGTGGCTGTCCAATTTTCCCAATACCATTTGTTGAAGAGACTGTCTTTTTGCCATTGGACATTCTTTCCTGCTTTGTCAAAGATGAGTTGACCATAGAGTTGAGGGTCCATTTCTGGACTCTCGATTCTGTTCCATTGATCTATGTATCTGTTTTTCTGCCAGTACCAGACTGTCTTGATGATGACAACTTTGTAATAGAGCTGGAAGTCCGGAATTGTGATGCCACCAGCTTTGCTTTTCTTTTCCAACATTCCTCTGGCTATTCGGGGTCTCTTCTGGTTCCATACAAATTTTAGGATTTTTTGTTCCATTTCTTTGAAAAAAGTGGGTGGTATTTTGATGGGGATTGCATTGAATGTATAGATTGCCCTAGGTAGCATTGACATCTTCACAATGTTTGGTCTTCCAATCCATGAGCATGGAACGTTTTTGCATTTCTTTGTGTCTTCTTCAATTTCTTTCATGAGTATTGTATAGTTTTCTGAGTACAGATCCTTTGCCTCTTTGGTTAGATTTATTCCTAGGTATCTTATGGTTTTGGGTGCAATTGTAAATGGATTGACTCCTTGATTTGTCTCTCTTCTGTCTTGTTGTTGGTGTATAGGAATGCCACCGATTTCTGTGCATTGATTTTGTATCCTGCCACTTTACTGAATTTCTGTATGAGTTCTAGCAGTTTTGGGGTGGAGTCTTTTGGGTTTTCCCCATACAGTATCATATCATCTGCAAAGAGTGAGAGTTTGACTTCCTCTTTGCCGATTTGGATGCCTTTGATTTCTTTTTGTTGTCTGATTGCTGTGGCTAGGACTTCTAATACTATGTTGAATAGCAGTGGTGAGAGTGGACATCCTTGCCGCGTTCCTGACATTAAGGGAAAAGCTCTCAGCTTTTCCCCATTGAGAATGATATTCACTGTAGGTTTTTCATAGATGGCTTTTATGATATTGAGGTATGTACCCTCTATCGCTATACTATGAGGAGTTTTGATCAAGAAAGGATGCTGTACTTTGTCAAATGCTTTTTCTGCATCTTTTGAGAGGATCATATGATTCTTGTTCTTTCTTTTGTTAATGTATTGTATCGCGTTGATTGATTTGCGGATGTTGAACCAACCTTGCAGCCCAGGGATAAATGCCACTTTGTCATGGTGAATAATCCTTTTAATGTACTGTTGGATCCTATTGGCTAGTATTTTGGTGAGAATTTTTGCATCCATGTTCATCAAGGATATTGGTCTGTAATTCTCCTTTTTGATGGGGTGTTTGTCTGGTTTGGAGATCAAGGTAATGGTGGCCTCATAAAATGAATTTGGAAGTTTTCCTTCCATATTTTTTGGAACAGTTTCAGGAGAATAGGTATTAATTCTTCTTGAAATGTCTGATAGAATTCCCCTGGGAAGCCATTGGCCCTGGGCTTTTGTTTGTTGGGAGATTTTTGATGACTGCTTCTATTTCCTTAGTGGTAATAGGTCTGTTCAGGTTTTCTATTTCTTCCTGGTTCAATTTTGGTAGTTGATACATCTCTAGGAATGCATCCATTTTTTTCAGATTATCTAATTTGCTGGCATATAGTTGTTCATAATATGTTCTTATGATTGTTTGTATGTCTTTGGTGTTAGTTGTGATCTCTCCTCTTTCATTCATGATTTTGTTGATTTGGGTCATTTCTCTTTACTTTTTGATAAGTCTGGCCAGGGGCTTATCAATCTTGTTAATTCTTTCAAAGAACCAGCTCCTAGTTTCGTTGATCTGTTCTACTGTTCTTTTGGTTTCTATTTCATTGATTTCTGCTCTGATCTTTATTATTTCTCTTCTCCTGCTGGGTTTAGGCTTTATTTGCTGTTCTTTCTCTAGCTCCTTTAGGTGTAGGTTTAGGTTGTGTATTTGAGACCTTTCTTGTTTCTTGAGAAAGGCTTGTAGTGCTATATACTTTCCTCTCAGGACTGCCTTTGCTGTATCCCAAAGATTTTGCACAGTTGTGTTTTCATTTTCATTGGTTTCCATGAATTTTTTAAATTCTTCTTTAATTTCCTGGTTGACCCATTCATTCTTTAGTAGGATGCTCTTTAGCCTCCATGTATTTGAGTTCTTTCCGACTTTCCTCTTGTGATTGAGTTCTAGTTTCAAAGCATTGTGGTCTGAAAATATGCAGGGAATCATCCCAATCTTTTGGTACCGGCTGAGCCCTGATTTGTGACCTAGGATGTGATCAATTCTGGAGAATGTTCCATGGGCACTAGAGAAGAATGTGTATTCCGTTGCTTTGGGATGAAATGTTCTGAATATGTCTGTGAAGTCCATTTGGTCCAGTGTGTCATTTAAAGTCTTTATTTCCTTGTTGATCTTTTGCTTAGATGATCCATCTATTTCAGTGAGGGGGGGGTGTTAAAGTCCCCCACTATTATTGTATTGTTGGCAGTGTGTTTCTTTGCTTTTGTTATTAATTGCCTTATATAATTGGCTGCTCCCGTGTTAGGGGCATAGATATTTACAATTGTTAGATCTTCTTGTTGGATAGACCCTTTAAGTAGGATATAGTGTCCTTCTTCATCTTTTATTACAGTCTTTGTTTTAAAATCTAATTTGTCTGATATAAGGATTGCCACCCCAGCTTTCTTTTGGTGTTCATTAGCATGGTAAATGGTTTTCCACCCCTCACTTTCAATCTGGGGGTGTCTTGGGTGTAAAATGAGTCTCTTGCAGACAGTATATCAATGGGTCTTGTTTTTTAATCCAATCTGATAGCCTGTGTCTTTTGAATGGGGCATTTAGCCCATTTACATTCAGGGTAACTATTGAAAGGTATGAATTTAGTGCCATTGTATTGCCTATAAGGTGACTGTGACTGTATATTGTCTGTGTTCCTTTCTGATCTATGCTGCTTTTAGGCTCTCTCTTTGCTTAGAGGACCCCTTTCAATATTTCTTGGAGGGCTGGTTTCGTGTTTGCAAATTCCTTTAGTTGTTGTCTGTCCTGGAAGCTTTTTATCTCTCCTTCAATTTTCAATGACAGCCTAGCTGGATATAGTATTCTTGGCTGCATATTTTTCTCGTTTAGTGCTCTGAAGATATCAGGCCAGTCCTTTCTGGCCTGCCAGGTCTCTGTGGATAGGTCTCTTGCCAATCTAATATTTCTCCCATTGTTGATTACATATCTTTTCTCCCGAGCTGCTTTCAGGGTTTTCTCTTTGTCTCTGAGACTTGTAAGTTTTACTATTAGATGTGGGGGTATTGACCTTATTTTTATTGATTTTGAGAGGGGTTCTCTGTGCCTCCTGGATTTTGATGTCTGTTTCCTTCCTCACATTAGGGAAGTTCTCTGCTATAATTTGCTCCAATATACCTTCTGCCCCTCTCTCCCTTTCTTCTTCTTCTGGGATCCCAATTATTCTAATGTTGTTTCGTCTTATCGTATCACTTATCTCTCGAATTCTGCCCTCGTGATCCTGTAGTTGTTTATCTCTCTTTTTCTCAGCCTCTTTATTTTCCATCATTTGGTCTTCTATATCGCTGATTCTCTCTTCTGCCTCATTTATCCTAGCAGTTAGTGCCCCCATTTTTGATTGCACCTCATTAATAGCCTTTTTGATTCCAACTTGGTTAGATTTTAGTTCTTTTATTTCTCCAGAAAGGGTTTCCCTAATAACTTCCAAGCTTTTTTCAAGCCCAACTTGTATCTTCTGAGTCATGATTCTGAACTCTAGGTCCGACATCGTACTAAGGTCTGTATTGAGTAGGTCCCTGGCTGACGGTACTACCTCTTGTTCTTTTTGCTGAGGTGATTTTTTTCATCTTGTCATTTTGTCCAGAGGAGAATAGATGAATGAGAGAACAAAATGCTAACAGGTTAACAACGTCCCCAGCAAATATACTCTATACAAATCAGAAAAGACCTGAAACCATGGGAAAAGAAAGGGAAAGAAAGAAAAAAGAAAGAGAAAAGAAAAACAAAAACAAAAACAAAAAGATAAAAACAAAAACAGAACAATACAAAAAAACCAGAATATGATCAAATATGATCATGCTAGTGCATAGATCAGTGCCACACACTAGATTTTGGGCATATTTTGGTCTGTTAGAAAAAAGTGCCTCCTAAAATTTTAAAGGAAGAAAGACTTATATATGTACAAAATAAGGGTTGATACAATGAAGGGATGGAAGATGACTGTAAAGATGAAAATTATAAAAGATTTTATAAAAGGAATTGATAAGATAAGAAGTTGTTTGAAAAAAGAAAGAAGATTTAAAAAAGAGAGAAAAAAAAAAGGAGAGAATGTGATCAGGCAGGAGACTAGACCAAAGCCATACACTAGTGATTTAGGGTATATTTTGATCTGTTAGAAGAAACTGTATCTCAAAATTTTAAAGAGAGAACAACTTATATATATATATATATATATATATATATATATATATATATATATATGCCAAAAATAAGGGTAACTACTGTGAAGGGATAAAATATGACTCTAAAAATGAAAAATAAAAAATGTTTTTTTTAAAAAAGGGATTGATAAGATGTTGGTTGAAAAAGGGAAAAAGAAAAATTAAAAAAAAGAGTTAAAAAATTAACTTTGAAAAACTAATGAATCATGGTAAAAAAAAAGCCACGAATTCTATGTGCAGTATTCCCCTAGCGCTGGAGTTCTCCAGTTCTCCTTGATCAATAAACTTGGTCTTGGCTTGCTGGCTGTTCGTGCTGATCTTCTGGGGGAGGGGCCTGTTGCCGTGGTTCCCAAATGTCTTTGCCGGAGGCGGAAGTGCCCCGCCCTTCTCGGTCGGGGTTAAGCAAGCTGCTTGGGTTTGCTCTCAGGAGCTTTTGTTCCCTGCAAGCTCTGGTACAGCTTTGGAGGGCCAGGGTGAAAATGGTGGCCTCCCAATCTCCACCCGGAGGAGCTGAGAACTTGGGGCCCAGGTCATCAGTGCACCCCCAGGGAAAAGCAGTCACTCCCGTCTCTCTGGTCTCTGGCCGCACTGCATGCTCACCCGGCCTGTGACTGAGCGTTTCTCTCTCTGGCACTGGACCCCGTGTGGAGTCTCGAAACCCAGCAGATTCCTGCGGTGCGCTTCTGCACCGCTCCTCCTGGGGGAGGAAGGGGAGTCTCCCCGGCTCTGCCACTTGTTGGGTCCCTGCTGGAGGCGCAGTGGCCCGACTGGGCTGCGGATCACGGTTTATGGCAACCCCGAGCTGAGAGCCCGCGCCTCGGCTCCGTCTCTGCAGCCGGCTTCCCCGCTCCGCTACCTGGGAGCTCTGCTGCACTCAGGCACCCCCGGTTTTTCTGTGACCCCGAGGTTCCTGAGACCACACTGTCCCACGAGGTTTCCACCCCCCGCTTAGCCACTGGAGCGATATCCCTCAGCGGAGCTGACTTCTAAAAGTTCCAATTTTGTGCTCCGCGGCTCTATCACTTGCCAGAAGCGGCCGACGGAGGCCCCTCCCCCGCCGTCTATCCTCCTGAATATCGCCTTGGATTCACTTCTCCGCACGTCCTACCTTCCAGTAAGTGGTCGCTTCTCTGTTCAGAGAGTTGTTGCTACTCTCTTCTTCGGTCTCCTGTTGAGTTCGTAGGTGTTCAGAATGGTTTGATCCCTATTCAGCTGAATTCCTGAGACCAGACGAAATCCAGGTCTCCTACTCCTCCGCCATCTTGCTCCGCCCCCCTGAATTGTGTTTTTAATTCAAGCTGTTAATTTATGCCTTTTAATTGGGTATGCCTAGACCATTTGCATTTAATGTAATTATAAATATAGTTGAGTCCAAATCTATTATCTTGCTCTTTGTTTTCTATTTGTCCAATCTATTCTTTGTTCCTTTTTTTCTCTCTTTATGACTTCTTTTGGATTAAATACCTTTGATTCCACTTAATCTACTTTGTTGGCTTACTAGCTACCACTCTGTTTTGTTATTCTAGTGGCTTCTTTAGGTTTATAGTATACAATGTAGCTCATCGTAGTCTACCTTCAAAAGATATTTTGCTACTTTATATATATAGTACATAATTTTATAATAATATTCTTCCATTTGTCTACTTATCCTTTGTGTTATTATTGTTATTATTATCTTTTCTTATTTATTTTTTCAGAGAGGGAAGGAGGGGGAGCAGAGGGAGAAGGAGAGAGAGAATCTTGGGCAGGCTCCACACTTGAACATGGGGCTTGATCTCATGACCCTGAGATCATGACCTAAGCTGACATCAATAGTCAGATGCTTAACTGACTGAGCCACCCAGGTGCCTCTCTTACTTTTTAATTATAACATGTCATTTATGTAATTTAAAAACACAAGCAGGCAAAACTCATTTTACAAGGCTGCATGTATGTATAGTTGAGGATCTGCATCAAATACTGGAGTGTTGGTCCATGACAAGAGCTGGGAGAGAAAAGGGTGCAGCAGCAGGACTGAAGGGCAAAGGGAAAAAATGAAAGTCACAAGAAATAACAAATAGAGGAGTCATACATTCAACTTGTTGAAAAAGAAGACACTCTTCCTATCCTTGGTATATTAAGACTAGCAAGTAAGATGAACAATAATTATAAAAAGTACAAGTTACAATTTTCAAAGTACAGGTTATATGACAGACAAATAATGACAGGAAATGTTTTTCAAAATTGGAGTATCAAAAAGATGTTTTTTTCTGTGTGTTTTTTAGAGATTTATTTATTTTAGAGAGAGAGAGAGAGAGAAGTGGGGGAAGGGCAGAGGGCAAGAATTTTCAAGCAGACTCCCCACTGAGCACAGAGCCCAATGCACGGGGCTCAGTCTTACCACCCTCAGATCATGACCTGAGCTGAAACCAAGAGTCGGACGCTTACCCAACAGCATCACCCAGGCACCCCAAGATGTTTTGTGTTTTACATTTTATCTTGGTAGCAATATTGAGGATGATTGGAGGCAGTGTGGTAATAGAAAGGAAGGCAAGAGTAAAATGCAGTGAAAGTAGAATGTTGTTTTTTAAATCTATTAAGAGTATAAGAAGAGCCTAATTGAAAAAAAAAATAGGGGAATGGAAGGAATAGACCAGTGCAAAATTCAAAAGAGAAAAATCCTAGTGAGCAAAAAATTTCTGCTTCCATTAAGAATGAAGAAAAAGGAAGTGCATTTATTTTCCCACCTGAAATAACTGAAAAACAGACAAAATAGGTGAAGCGACAATTTTCAAGACACTGAATATCAGGCAACAAAAGACAGTGATCCATGAGAGATGAGAAACCAACAGGTTAAGCTCAATGATTGCTCTAGTTTGTTGCCTTGAGAGAATTTCTTTGCCAAGGAGTAGGCCTTTATAATATAAAGTTCAAATTCTTTAGCATGGTACAGGATGCCCTTTTTCATGTAAACTTCATGTTGCAGTTTAGCTCTGCAACAATAACAACATTATCAACAACATTTGTCACAGTAACAAAAAATAGGTATTATCAAGTGCCTACCCCTTGGCAAGGGCTGGTGGATGTCTTGTTGAAAAAGAAGACACGCTTCCTATCCTTGGTGTTTTAAGACCAGCTAGTAAGATGAACAATAAATAATTATAAAAAGTATGAGTTATAATCTTCAAAGCACAGGTTACTGTGAGTGCACATTTTCCTGAGTAATTCAAGGTTAAGGTTATTTTTCCCAGTGAAGTGGTGTTTAACGAAGAACTAAAAGCTAGATGAGTAAGGGTTAGCTCCGGAAAGACAGTGGCGGGAAGCAATACACACAGAAGGAACAATGTGTGTAAGAGGTTAGTTATGTCCAAGAAATGGAAAGAAGCCAGCATGCCTTTGTTGACCTGATTGTAGTATCTCCTTGCAAGATGGGAGATGCTTCTTAAACTCCCCTATTCTGGCACACCACTTATACCTGAGAATGTTTATACTATCATGGACCATCAAATTTCCATGTTTTCATATGGCTGTATTGTTTTGTATGTGTCATTTCTTATGCCTAAAATCCCTTTATCCTTTTTCTTTGGGGCAAAGCCCTTCTCATATTTTAGGATACAACATGAGCATCTTCTCACAGAAAAGAGTTTTCTGACCGCTCATTCCTGTCTCCCAGTTGATATGACCATTTTTTTCTCTATTTTTCACACTGTGCTTTGAACCTCTGTTTATTATTGTTAACATGTGTGTTTCTCTCACTTGAATTTGAGTTATTTAGAGATAAAGTTATGTCTTATAAATTTGTATTGCACCCTTTGTAGAATCTGTAATGGTCATGGCTAATTTTATTCATCTCATTAGAAAAGAAAAAGCAAGTGCTGTCCGTAGACAGTCTACAGATTTATTCATTTGGCACATTTGATTATGGTAATAGTATTACAAGTGATTATAATGATAAAATATTATTAAATTATGCTTTGCTTCTTTCACTTTAGGTTTTTTGACATAACTACATAATGATTGTCATTCTTGTTTCTATTAGTCCAAAACAAAATACTGAAATCTAAATATTCATTTCAATAGCAATAGGACATGAGTTAATATTTCCCCTTAATTTTTATAAATCGGTAGTAAATGTTTCTCAGTTTCTTTTGGCTGTTTCATGTCCCATATTGAAGAAAACATGAGCATGAAAGGGAACCTCAGTTTATGAATGACTTCCTTTTTTTTTCGTTGACTGACTCCACCTCCATTATGTAGCCTTTCTGGTTTTTTTTGTTTTGTTTTGTGGAAGTGAGATGATTTTTAGAAGTCTTAGTGGTCCTCCTCTTTAGCAGAACATTTCAAAGGAAAAATACAAGACGATTTAGAAATCATTAAAACTTTGGACTGGACAAACTCAGAATGGTCCCACATGGAAACTCTGGATCTGCTGGTAAACATTTCTTTTAGTCTACATTTGCCTTTTAATGTAGTATAAAGTTAACAGTCAATGGATCTTATTTAATAGTGATTGGCATTGGGAGAGTAAGGAATGGGAAATGGGCATCAAGCTTTTATGGCAGTAACTTTTATCTGCCATAGATTCAAAATTGAAGATGGGGGATAAAGATTAGATTTGGTATAAAAAAAGATTAGATTTGGCATCAATTTTGTAAAACTGCTGAGGTGAAATTAAGAAAGGAGCTGAAACGAACTGAACAGTGTTGAGTAGGAAAACAATAATTGTTAGAAAACATAGATAGATCATACAGGAATGAATATTGATTTCAAGTTGATCACATACAGAAATTTAGAACAGCATCCCTGAATGTTGAAATCTACTTCATGATTTACATGGATGTGTTAAACTCCTTTCGCATTTTTTATTTTTTCCAGAGCTTTTTTTTTTTTTAATATTTTATTTCTTTATTTGAGAGAGAGAGAGAGAACAAGCAGTGGGAGAGGGAGAAGCAGACTCTTTGTTGAGCAGGGAGCCCAATTTGGAACTGGATCCCAGGACCCCAGGATCATGACCTGAGCCGAAGGCCAATGCTTAACCAACTGAGCCACTGAGGGGCCCTTTATTCAAAGCTTTTTAATCATAGTATAGGATACCACATGAAAGCACAAGTCCTAAGTGCACAGTTCAGTGACTTATCCCAAAGCGCATGCTCCTATGTGGCTACCAATGCATTCTTGCTTTTACATGAGTGTCGGGTTAGAGTAAGAACAAGAAGTGAGAGTAATGAAAGCTTTAGAGCTTTATGCTCTATCTAGGGAAAAGATCTAGTATTTGGTTTTTTTCAGATATAAGCATTATAACTTTATTCCATCAATGTTCAGCTACTATTTAGCAGGTACTGTGCCAGGTACTGGTGAAGTAGTGCTGAGCCTGATACATAGAATCCGTTCCCTCCTGGAACTTAACACCTAACCAGCTGGGTCCAGTGGGCTTGGAGACAGGGACCTCAGTAGTTGACTACCGTTCTGTGCCCCTGCTAAGCTTCATCGATGCTTTTTCGATTTTCCAGGTTTTAAGGTCTGCTCTTAAAATTCTTTTCCATCCACAGCTTCCTCCTAATTACTCACCCCTAGGTCGCCTCTAAAATGAACATTTCCAAAGCTATTTCGCTGAGACTACATGATCCTGGGTATGAATGTTTCCTGTCCACCTTGCCTTTTAGAAGGAAGGGTTTTTTGTCTTTGTTCGATTTTCCTTGTTGACCTCAAATCTCTGAAACCATCTGTCTTCTCCAAAGTCTCTTTTTTGGGAAGGCAGTACTTTTGTCCTTTTCCTTTTCTACTTTTTTTTCTTTTTTCACAGACTGTAGAAGATGTTTCACCCTCTTGAGCCCCTCCACTGTGGCTATGGTCTCAGTTCTCAGTGCCTGTTTGATCACCAGTTCTCTCGGTGAGTGCTTTGTCAAATGCAAATAATTCTCCTGAAGGCTCAACAGCATTTAAAAACATGCTTCATGACTTCAAAGGATCAGATATTAAAAGCACAAAATACGGTCCTAACCATGTGACACCAAAATAGGAACAAAATAGCGTGGTTTCCCCCAAAATAAAATTAACTTTCACTGGGGAAAAAATGTGCATTTTGCTTAAAGATTTAAAATAATGTCTACCTAAAAAATAGGGAACAATACAGAAGAGTAAAAACCTCGGAATTATTGGGATGAAATGGAATTTGAGGAACACTTTAATAAAATCAAATGCCAAAATTTACCTTAAAATGTATTGAGGGAGGTCAGATAGATATCAGTGAGACCACAGGTTCCTATGTTAGTTAAAGTAATCGTAGGATGGTAGCTGAGACATTTGGGGGGTGGGTGGCTTGGGGGAGGGAGAGGGATTTTTTTCATGATAGGAGATAATAGGAAAATATCTCCATCTCAACTTCCATTTAAGTAGAAAAGTTTCAGCCAGATATCAACTAGTATTTTAAGAAGTCTTGGTGTTTTCCATATGTGTGTGTAATGGGCGTTAAATTCCTTAAGACTGATCTCTTCATCCTCATCATGAGCCTTCTTTCTATCAATCTTAGGAACTTGGAGAAACTTACATAGCTCATACCTATAAAATTTTGTAATATATTATTTACATAGTAAACTCTCTGTGGAGATTATATAAATCGACATTAGAAAGAATCTCACAATTGCGTTACTTAGCTTAACTGGTTTTATGTCCTTGCTTCATCTGAAGCCTGTGATGCTGATATTTGTACTTGCATTCCCATGAAATAGCATACTTCTATTGTTCCATGGATGAGTCCAGAATGTTTCTCAAATTTGGCTTTGAAAAATAAGTAATCTAAGGAATAATAATTCTCCACTCGCTCTGGATCCCGACCAATCGCTGCCTTTACGCATTGTTGCAGGGGGAACAGAGAAGGAGCTGAGGCTAACGGATGGTGAAGACAAGTGCACCGGGAGAGTGGAGGTGAAAGTCCAGGAGGAATGGGGAACTGTGTGTAATAATGGCTGGGGCATGAATGAGGTCTCTGTGATTTGCAGGCAGCTGGGATGTCCCACTGCTATCAAAGCCACTGGATGGGCTAATTCCAGGGCAGGCTCTGGACGCATTTGGATGGATCATGTTTCTTGTCGAGGGAACGAATCTGCTCTCTGGGACTGCAAACATGATGGATGGGGAAAGCATAACTGCACTCATCAACAAGATGTTGGAGTAACATGCTCAGGTAGGACTTACAAAAGTCAAAGCCTCGACATGAAATGCTTTGTGTGTGGGGAAGAATATGGAGATGGGTTAAAAACGAAAAGGAGCCAGTTTTCTTCTGTAAGTCATCTAGTTCATATATAAAATCACCCAATCCATTGCTAAAAGACCAGAAGATGTATGACAAACCCCATTAAAAAATCAAAAGAGATTCTGAAAACCACAATCAATAAGGAAGGGACTAGCCTCAATTTTACAGTCAGTAATCTTACTATAAGTCTCTGCTCCTACATAAGAGTATGATATCTAAGTGAATTCTTTGTCCTCTTTCTCAGTAATGTGCTGCTTTTGTGCATTGACCTTTTTGTCCATTCACTGATATTCAACTTACTGAATCGAGAAATAAATATTCCTAGCACTAATCCTTTGTTGGAGGAAGGATGTTTTGCCAAGTATAATCGCTTTTTCCGGTGTATAATGCCGTTCATTTTATTTAATGGTGGTTTGTTGTGGTTTTTTTTTTTTTAAGATTTATTTATTTATTTTATTTGAGAGAGAGAGAGAGCTGGGGGAAGGACAGAGGGAGAAGAAGAGGGAGAGAATATAGAGAGAATTCTCAAACAGACTCCTCACTGAGCATGGAGCTCAACACAGGGTCGATCTCAGATCATGACCTGAGACGAAATCAAGTCAGATGCCTAATCAACTGAGCCACCCAGGTGCCCCATGGCGGTTTCGATTTCTAAAACATTTCATAACTTTTATCTCAGTTGACCTTACAATAACTCAGAAAGTTCTGCATCAGACCTTTCTGCTATAAATCCTGGGGTCATATTTATGACCCAATTCAGATTCTTGGGCTTCCCATTTCTCCTTGTTCATTTCACTGGCCTCTCTCTGCTAGCCTCTTTCTTGGAGACCGTCTCCTCCATGGGACTGATTTTTAGAAAGGCCTAGTCTCTCTCCAGGCATTGGGGTGTATTGGGAACAACACAGGCCATTATCTAGAAAAATGCGGGAGTAAATTCCAACTCAGCTGCTCATGAATGTTATTTTGAGCAAATTGTTAAATTTTTCTAAACTTCAGTTTCTGAAAACTCAGTGCTTTAATACATGTAGAGCTCTACTTTTTCCTTTTTCCTTCCTTCCATCCTCGCGCTTCCCCACTCCTCCTGTTCCTCCCCCTCCTCCCCCTCCTCCCTCTTCTTGTCTTTTATTGTTAATCATCACAGGGGAAAGATAGGGAATAACAATAGTAACATCTACATCGAGCCCGTACAGCGAAGTTAAAAATCCTAATAAATCTCGCCAGGCTCAGGGATCCTGGGTGGCTCAGTCAGTTGAGTGTCAGACTCTTGATTTTGGTTCAGGTCATGATCTTGGGGTGATGGTATTGAGCCTCAGTCTGGCTCCACACTCAGCGCAGAGTCGGCTTGTCTCTCTCCCTCTGCTCCTCCCTACTCTCTCTCTCTCAAATAAACGAATACATAAAATCTTAAAAAAAAAAAAAAAACTCTTGCCAGACTCTTACTATAATTATTGCAGCCTACAGAGCTGTTTAAGCTAAGATATCAGTGTAGCATTTTTAACTCTTGTTTCCTGTTTTTTCATACTTAAGGATAGAATTAATCAAATTTGCTCTTTGAAGTTTATACAGTGAATGCTCCAACTGGTACATGCCTAGTCACCCAAGGACTCCCTAGTTTCATGAGGTTTCAGAGGCTATGTTTCTGAGATTTCCCCACCCTGACTAATGCTCAATCCTTAGATCCTCTACCCGTTGGGAGGTTATGTTATCATCACACGCGCAGGGACAATATAGTATAACAATCAGGAGAGTAAAGGCTGGTGTTAGACTGCTTTTTCTCTTAACCTCCTGACTCTACTATTTTCTAGGTGTATGATCCTGTGACAATTAGGCAAACTGAGAATGCTTATCTGTGAAGTAGGGACAGTGGGAATAACACATAATACTCAATGTTGTTAAGATTGATAGCTTAGGTGATACACTAAGATGCATATTTTAATTGTGAACTACTACTTTTATGATTATTAATTGTCCAGAATAAAAAATCCTGTTAAGTAGAGGTATTTGCCTGGTATTTAGAGCTTTTAAAAGTGAATCCCTTTCTCAAAAAGAGAGCCTCTAAACATTTTGTTCAAGCCCAAACAGTTTTTGTTTTTCACGTGTCCCCAGATTTCATCCCAAATCTCCTTTTCTTGGGTATTTTAGTCCTCATAGAAAATCTAGGGAAGAGTGTATAGAGAGAATTTCCTTTATGAAAAAGCTGTTCTTTGCTAAAAAATGGTACCAGATGCTTTGGGGGAGGGGAAGCTTTGATTCGAACAGGAGATTGGTAAGAAATGAATTATTTTGACTTGTTTTTTTTAATTTTTATTAATTTGGTATACCATAGGATGCTTTTGCAAACTATTGTGCATGCTTAGGCATTTTTATTTCCCCCTTTTTCCTGTTTTCTAATTTTATATTTGACTTCAGGCAATTTTTCATGCTCTGAACTGTACATAATAAAGACAGATTAAAAAAGATTTTAAATGTTCAACAAACGACCAGTTTTCCATTTTTGCTACTTTGTTAGATGAGCTAATTTTATTTTCTCTAGTTTTTAAAATAAGTGCATTAAGTCAAATTTATCAATTTCTACATAAAAGAGTGCTTACTTTGCCTTAATAATGGAAGGAAATAAAACAAAACAGAAAGCAAATTTTAATCTGTAAAACATTTTCCTTGGTAAGTAGGTGTAGATGAAAGTCCTCATTGTTAGCCAGTCTTTAAAAGATTAAAATTTCCCCATATGTAAAGATGGGCAGCATCCAAAATGAGGCATCATTTTTAAGGACAGCATCAAATCTCAAACGTCCAGAGAAATCTTATTTCCTAAAGTCACTTCTGAATGAATATCACTTCTGAACTATGGTCTTTTCTCTGCTCTAGATGGATCCAACTTGGAGATAAGGCTGATGAATGGAGGAAACCAGTGTTCTGGAAGAATAGAGGTCAAGTTCCAAGGACAGTGGGGAACAGTGTGTGATGATAACTTCAACATAGATCATGCTTCTGTGGTTTGTAAACAGCTCGAATGTGGAAGTGCTGTCAGTTTCTCTGGTTCAGCTAATTTTGGAGAAGGTTTTGGACCAATCTGGTTTGATGATCTTATATGCAGTGGAAATGAGTCAGCTCTCTGGAACTGCAAGCACGAAGGATGGGGAAAGCATAACTGTGATCACTCTGAGGATGTTGGAGTGATTTGCTTGGGTAAGGACTGATCTGGGTTTGTTCTGTTCTTCCTGAGAGGACAAAAGAAAGGGAGTAGGCGTCTGAAAAGCCTGAACTCTTAAAAACAGAATGAGGCCTGCTTCCTTAGTCACCTTATTATGAACTAATTTCAGGTTCCCCATCTGATACCTGCGGAGATTTTATCTTAACTGAAATGAGAATAACTAGGTTAGGGAGGAGGGATGAACAGGGAAACTGAGATCCCAGTCATGAGGATAGAAGGAGGTGTTTAGAGAATAATCCAATCCTTCCTCTTCCCCCCAACCCCCCCAAAAAAGAGAAGAAAGAAAAAGAGAAAAGGAAAAAAAAAACCCAGCTGAACTAGGAAATTGTACTTTTGGGATGAGTTTTAAAAACAAATCACCTTCTTTTTCATCCTCTACCTGCAAAAGGTTTAACCCACCCCTTCCCAAAATATTAGTTCAAATTCACAGAATCAAATGATAAAAAAGAGTTTGGTTTTCTACTAAAACCTCATTTATGCTAGTCCTATGGTTTGAACAGACTCTGTGTCTAGAGACTTTCGTGTTCCAGGCTTGCTCAGGGAACAGGGACAGTGGATTTGTGTGTGCAGGGATGACACCCCTTTTTTCACTTGAATTCTTTTTTTTTCAGTGTTTAAGGACTTTAATAATAATTACAGCAACATTCACCAGAATTATTAGCAAGGTTGTTTGGACCAACATATAGAACTCCCTGTTAAATGTACATCTCAGTGATTAGGAGAGCTCTCCATGGAAAAGAATTCACTTCAAAACAATGCAAATATTTAAAAAGTTTGTTTGTTTGTTTGTTTTAAAGCTCATGATTCTTAAGTGAGTTGTCAAAGCTCAGTACAGTTGTAAGATGACACTGTGTGAAGACTTCACTTGAATTCTTAGTTTGAAGCTTAGTAGGTCCTGAACCCCAGAGAAAATTCAGAAAAATGTAATAGAGTAAAAATGTCCCTGTAATTACCAGATATCTTCTTTTTTTCCAATGACGAAAACTCAATTCAAACTTTAACTAACTAATTAACTTTAAGGAAAGAGGATACTGACTCAGAAAACTGGGAAATCCAGAGGTACTGTTGGCTTCAGGTATGGCTGGATTCAAACACTGAAACAGTGTCATGGGGGTTCTGGCTCTTTTTCTATTTCTTACATTGGCCTTTTGTTGTTGTTGGACAACATGACCATCTATTGTTTGAACTACAAAGAATGGGATTCCTACAGCAGAGATGGAATTTGTTAGCTGAAGAAAGCAAGAGGGATTGGGGATCAAAAAAAGCACAGGAGTTACCTTCCATTCTCCTTCACGCACCAAAATCTTTCTAGGTCCCCAATCAGCACATTTCTTCTCAATGCTGAGGACTCCCAGTAAACTGTATTGTGGCAGCAAATGCTAAACCTACCAGAAGAAAGGGGCAACTTATTTATTATAAGAGATGGCTCAGGATCAAGCTCTGTTTTTTGAGGAATATTGATTGGGGGAGGTGAAAGTGGTAATGATGAGGTTCCCTTTTCTCTTTGCTTGCTTTTAGACTAAAGAAGTGGTCACAAAGGGGCCAGGTGTATAACGCAAACCGGGTAGTCATAGACAGGTAATGAATCAGTGTTGAGTCCTGGGCAAACCGGAGTGTGTGCATACCACCTAAACACATGCAAATATATATTTAACAAGAAAAATAAACAATTCCAATAAAAACTCTGTGATAGTCAAACAAACCTCTAGATAAAATGTGGCCCCTAGATCTCCTGTTAGGAACGTTTTCCTTTTTTTTTTTTTTTTTTTAAGATTTTATTTATTTATTTGACAGAGAGAGACACAGCGAGAGAGGGAACACAAGCAGGGGGAGTGGGAGAGGGAGAGGCAGGCTTCCCACGGAGCAGGGAGCCCGAGGTGGGGCCCGATCCCAGGACCCTGAGACATGAGATGAGCTGAAGTCAGATATTTAACTGATTGAGCAACCTAGGCGCCCCAGAAACTCTTTTTATAGTTCATGTTCTCTGTACTGAAAAGTCCTGTCTTCTTTTTCTTTTTCTTCTTTTTTTTTTTTTTTAGAGATTTTATTTATTTATTTGACAGAGAGAGACACAGTGAGAGGGAACACAAGCAGGGAAGAGGGAGAGGGAGAAGCAGGCTTCCCGCTGAGCAGGGAGCCCGATGCGGGGCTCGATCCCAGGACCCTGGGATCATGACCTGAGCCGAAGACAGACGTTTAACGACTGAGCCACCCAGGTGCCCCCTGTCTCCTTTTTCTAAAAAAGTTATCATTGAAGCATCATTGACATAAATGTTATATTAGTTTCAGGTGTACAACATATTGGTTCAACAATTCCATAAATTATTGGCTGTTCACCACAATAAGTGCGGTCACCATACAAAGTTATTACAGTGTTACTGACTATATTTCCTATGCTATACTTTTCATCGCTCTGATTATTTATTTATTTATTTTTATTATGTTATGTTAATCGCCATACATTACATCATTAGTTTTTGATGTAGTGTTCCATGATTTATTGTTTGCGTATAACACCTAGTGCACCATTCAATACATGCCCTCTTTAATACCCATCACCAGGCTAACACATCTCCCCACCCCCCTTCCCTCTAGAACCCTCAGTTTGTTTCTGAGTCCATAGCCTCTCATGGTTCGTCTCTCCCTCTGATTCCCCCCCCTTCATTCTTCCCCTCCTGTTATTTTCCTTTTTTTTTTTTACATATAATGTATTATTTCTTTCAGAGGTACAGGTCTGTTATTCAACAGTTTTCAACAATTCACAGCGCTCACCATAGCACATACCCTCCCCAATGTCTATCACCCAGCCACCCCATCCCTCCCACCCCCCACCACTCCAGCAACCCTCAGTTTGTTTACTGAGATTAAGAATTCCTCATATTAGTGAGGTAATATGATAAATGTCTTTCTTTGATTGACTAATTTCGCTCAGCATAATACCCTCCAGTTCCATCCACATCGTTGCAAATGGCAAGATTTCATTCCTTTTGATGGCTGCATAATATTCCATTGTAGATATATACCACATCTTCTTTATCCATTCATCTTTCAATGGCCATCTGGCTCTTTCCAGTTTGGCTATTGTGGACATTGCTGCTGATAAACATCGGGGTGCACGTACCCATTCAGATCCCTACATTTGTATCTTTGGGGTAAATACCCAGTAGTGCAATTGCTGGATCATATGGTAGCTCTATTTTCAACTTTTTAAGGAAGCTCCATACTGTATTCCAGAGGGGCTGCACCAGCTTGCATTCCCACCAACAGTGTAGGAGGGTTCCCCTTTCTCCACATCCCCGCCAACATCTGTCGTTCCCTGACTTGTTAATTTTATGCATTCTGACTGGTATGAGGTTGTATCTCATTGAGGTTTTGATTTGGACTTCCCTGATGCCGAGCGATGTTGAGCACTTTTTCACGTGTTCTGTTGGCCATTTGGACGTCTTCTTTAGAGAAATGTCTGTTCGTGTCTTCTGCCCATTTCTTGATTGGATCATTTGTTCTTTGGGTGTTGAGTTTGATATGTTCTATATAGATTTTGGATACTAGCCCTTTATCTGATATGTCATTTGCAAATATCTTCTCCCATTCTGTCAGTTGTCTTCTGGTTTTGTTGACTGTTCCTTTTTCTGTGCAAAAGCTTTTTATCTTGATGAAATCCCAATAGTTCATTTTTGCCTTTGCTTCCCTTGCCTTTGGCGATGTTTCTAGGAAGAAGTTGCTGAGGCTGAGGTCGAAGGGGTTGCTGCCTGTGTTCTCCTTTAGGATTTTGATGGACTCCTGTTTCACATCTAGGTCTTTCAACCATTTGGAGTCTATTTTTCTGTGTGGTGTAAGGAAATGGTCCAGTTTCATTCTTCTGCATGTGGCTGTCCAATTTTCCCAACACCATTTGTTGAAGAGACTGTCTTTTTGCCATTGGATATTCTTTCCTGCTTTGTCAAAGATTAGTTGACCATAGAGTTGAGGGTCCATTTCTGGGCTCTCTATTCTGTTCCACTGATCTATGTGTCTGTTTTTGTGCCAGTACCATACTGTCTTGATGATGACAGCTTTGTAATAGAGCTAGAAGTCTGGAATTGTGATGCTGCCAGCTTTGCTTTTCTTTTTCAACATTCCTCTGGCAATTCGGGGTCTTTTCTGGTTCCATACAAATTTTAGGATTATTTGTTCCATTTCTTTGAAAAAGGTGGATGGTATTTTGATGGGGATTGCATAGAATGTGTAGATTGCTCTAGGCAGCATTTGCATCTTCACAATATTTGTTCTTCCAATCCATGAGCATGGAATGTTTTTCCATTTCTTTGTGTCTTCTTCAATTTCTTTCATGAGTATTTTATAGTTTTCTGAGTACAGATTCTTTGCCTCTTTGGTTAGATTTATTCCTGGGTATCTTATGGTTTTGAGTGCAATTGTAAATGGGATCGACTCCTTCATTTCTCTCTCTTCTGTCTTGTTGTTGGTGTATAGGAATGCCACTGATTTCTGTGCATTGATTTTATATCCTGCCACTTTACTGAATGCCTGTATGAGTTCTAGCAGTTTTGGAGTGGAGTGTTTTGGGTTTTCCACAGGAAGTATCATCTGCAAAGAGTGAGAGTTTGACTTCTTCTTTGCCGATTTGGATGCCTTTGATTTCTTTTTGTTGTCTGATTGCTGTGGCTAGGACTTCTAATACTATGTTGAATAGCAGTGGTGAGAGTGGACATCCCTGCTGCATTCCTGACCTTTAGGGGGAAAGCTCTCAGTTTTTCCCCATTGAGAATGATATTCACTGTGGGTTTTTCATAGATAGCTTTTATGATATTGAGGTACATATCCTCTATCTCTATACTCTGAAGAGTTTTGATCAAGAAAAGATGCTGTACTTTGTCAAATGCTTTTTCTGCATCTATTGAGAGGATCATATGGTTATTGTTCTTTCTTTTGTTAATGTATTATATCACGTTGATTCATTTGTGGATATTGAACCAACCTTGCAGCCCAGGGATAAATCCCACTGGGTCGTGGTGAATAATCCTGTTAATATAGTGTTGTATCCTATTGGCTAGTATTTTGGTGAGAATTTTTTCATCCATGTTCATGAAGGATATTGGTCTGTGATTCTCCTTTTTGATGGGGTCTTTGTCTGGTTTGGGGATCAAGGTAATGGTGGCCTCATAAAACGAGTTTGGAAGTTTTCCTTCCATTTCTATTTTTTGGAACAGTTTCAGGAGAATAGGTATTAATTCTTCTTTAAATGTTTGGTGGAATTCCCCTGGGAAGCCATCTGGCCCTGGGCTTTGTTTCCTGGGAGAGTTTTGATGACTGCTTCCATTTCCTTAGTGGTTATAGGTCTGTTCAGGTTTTCTATTCCGGATTCAGTTTTGGTAGTTGATACATCTCTAGGAATGCATCCATTTCTTCCAGATTATCTAATTTGCTGGCATATAGTTGCTCATAATATGTTCTTATAATTGTTTGTATTTCTTTGGTGTTGGTTGTGATCTCTCCTCTTTCATTCATGATTTTATTTATTTGGGTCATTTCTCTTTTCTTTTTGATAAGTCTGGCCAGGGGTTCATCAATCTTGTTAATTCTTTCAAAGAACCAGCTCCTAGTTTCGTTGATCTGTTCCACTGTTCTTTGGTTTCTATTTCATTGATTTCTGCTCTGATCTTTATTATTTCTCTTCTCCTGCTGGCTTTAGACTTTATTTGCTGTTCTCTCTCCAGCTCCTTTAGGTGTAGGGTAAGGTTGTGTATTTGAGACCTTTCTTATTTCTTGAGAAAGGCTTGTATTGCTATATGCTTTCCTCTTAGGACTGCCTTTGCTGCATCCCAAAGATTTTACACAGTTGTGTTTTCATTTTCATTTGTTTCCATGAATTTTTTAAATTCTTCTTTAATTTCCTGGTTGACCCATTCATTCTTTAGTAGGATGCTCTTTAATCTCCATTATTTGAGTTCTTTCCGACTTTCCTCTTGTGATTGAGTAGTACTTCCAGAGCATTGTGGTCTGAAAATATGCAGGGAATGATCCCAATCTTTTGGTAGCAGTTGAGACCTGATTTGTGACCTAGGATGTGATCTATTCTGGAGAATGTTCCATGGGCACTAGAGAAGAATGTGTGTTCCGTTGCATTGGGATGGAATGTTCTGAATATGTCTGTGAAGTCCATTTGGTCCAGTGTGTCATTTAAAGTCTTTATTTCCTTGTTGATCTTTTGCTTAGATGATCTGTCCATTTCAGTCAGGGGGGTGTTAAATCCCCCCACTATTATTGTGTTGTTGTCAATGTGTTTCTTTGCTTTTGTTATTAATTGCCTTATATAATTGGCTGCTCCCATGTTAGGGGCATAGATATTTACAATTGTTAGATCTTCTTGTTGGATAGACCCTTTAAGTAGGATATTGTGTCCTTCCTCATCTCTTATAGTTTTTGGTTTAAAATCTAATTTGTCTGATATAAGGATTGCCACCGCAGGTTTCTTTTGGTGTCCATTAGCATGGTAAATGGTTTTCCACCCCTTCACTTTCAATGCGGGGGTGTCTCTGGGTCTAAAATGAGTCTATTGTAGACAGCACATCGATGGGGCTTGTTTTTTAATCCAATCTGATAACCTGTGTCTTTTGGTTGGGGCATTGAGCCCATTTACATTCAGGGTAACTATTGAATGATATGAATTTAGTGCCATTGTATTGCCTGTAAGGTGACTGTGACTGTATATTGTCTGTGTTCCTTTATGATCTATCCTGCTTTTAGGCTCTCTCTTTGCTTAGAGGACCCTTTTCAATAGTTCTTGTAGGGCTGATTTCGTGTTTGCAATTTCCTTTAGTTTTTGTTTGTCCTGGAAGCTTTTTATCTCTCCATCTATTTTCAATGACAGCCTAGCTGGATGTAGTATTCTTGGCTGCATATTTTTCTCATTTAGTGCTCTCAATATATCATGCCCATTTTTTCTGGCCCGCCAGGTCTCTGTGGCTAGGTCTGTTGCCAGTCTAATGTTTCTACCATTGTAGGTGACAGATCTCTTCTCCTGAGCTGCTTTCAGGGTTTTCTCTTTGTTTCTGAGACTCGTAAGTCTTACTATTAGATGTTGGGAATTTGACCTATTTTTATTGATTTTTGAGAGGGGTTCTCTGTGCCTCCTGGATTTTGACGCTTTTTCCTTCCCCAAATTAGGGAAGTTCTCTGCTATAATTTGTTCCAGTATACCTTCGCCCCTCTCTCTCTTTAATTTTCTTCTGGGATCCCAATTATTCTAATGTTTCATCTTATGGTATCACTTATCTCTCAAATTCTCCCTCGTGATCCAGTAGTTGTTTATCTCTCTTTCTCTCAGCTTCTTTATTTTCCATCATTTGGTCTTCTATATAATTGATTCTCTCTTCTGCCTCATTTATCCGAGCAGTTAGTGCCTCCATTTTTTATTGCACCTCATTAATATAGCCTTTTTGATTTTGACTTGGTTAGATTTTAGTTATTTTATTTCTCCAGAGAGGGTTTCTCTAATAACTTCCATGCTTTTTTTCAAGCCCAGCTAGTATCTTTAAAATCATCATTCTGAACTCTCGTTCTGACATCTTACTAATGTCTGTATTGATTAGGTCCCTGGCAGTCGGTACTGCCTCTTGTTCTTTATGTTGAGGTGATTTTTTCCATCTTGTCATTTTGTCCAGAGGAGAATAGATTAATGAGAGAACAAAATGGTAACAGGGTAACAACATCCCCCCAAAATATACACTAAACAAATCAGAAAAGACCTGAAACTGGGGGAAAAGAAAGGGAAAGAAAGAAAAAAGAAGAAGATAAAAACAAAACAAAAAACAGAGTATGATCAAATATGATCAGGCTGGTGCATAGATCAGTGCCACAGACTAGATTTTGGGTGTATTTTGGTCTGTTAGAAGAAAGCACCTCCCAAAATTTTAACGAAAGAAAAACTTATATATGTACACAAATAAGGGTTAATACGATGAAGGGATGGAATATAACTCTAAAGATGAAAATTATAAAAGATTTTATAAAAGGAATTGATAGAATTTGGTTGAAAAAAGAAAGAAGAGGATTTTTTAAAAAAAGGGAGAGAATGTGATTAGGCAGGAGACTAGAACAAAACCATACACTGGTGATTTATGGTATATTTTGATCTATTAGAAGAAACTGTATCCCAAAATTTTAAAGAAAGAACAACTTTTATATATATATATATATATATATATATATATATATATATATATGCCAAAAATAAGATTAACTACTATGAAGGGATAAAATATGACTCTAAAAATGAAAAATAAAAAAGATTTTTTTAAAAAGGGATTGATAAGATGTTGGTTGAAAAAGGGAAAATAAAAATTCAAAAAAAAGTTAAAAGAATTAACTTTGAAAGACTAAAGAATCATGGGAATAAAGCCATGAATTCTATGTGCAGTATTCCCCTAGCACTGGAGTTCTGCCATTCTCATTGATTGGTAAACTTGGTCTTGGCTGGCTGTTTTTTTTTTTTTTTATGTTAATCACCATACATTACATCATTAGTTTTTGATGTAGTGTTCCATGATTCATCGTTTGCATATAACACCCAGTGCTCCATGCAGAACGTGCCCTCCTTAATACCCATCACCAGGCTAACCCATCCCCCACCCCCTCCCCTCTAGAACCCTCAGTTTGTTTTTCAGAGTCCATAGTCTCTCATGGTTTGTCTCCCCCTCTGATTTCCCCCCTTCATTCTTCCCGTCCTGCTATCTTCTTCTTCTTCTTCTTCTTTTTAACATATAATGTATTATTTGTTTTGGAGGTACAGGTCTGTGATTCAACAGTCTTACACAATTCATAGCACTCACCATAGCACATACCCTCTCCAATGTCTATCCCCCAGGCAACCCATCCCTCTCACCCCCCACCACTCCAGCAACCCTCAGTTTGTTTCCTGAGATTAAGAATTCCTTATATTAGTGAGGTCATATGATAAATGTCTTTCTCTGATTGACTTATTTTGCTCAGCATAATACCCTCTAGTTCCATCCATGTTGTTGCAAATGGCAAGATTTTATTCCTTTTGATGGCCGCATAATATTCCATATATCACATCTTCTTTATCCATTCATCTGCTGATGGACATCTTGGCTCTTTCCACAGTTTGGCTATTGTGGACATTGCTGCTCTAAACATCAGGGTGCATGTACCCCTTCAGATCCCTACATTTGTATCTTTGTGGTAAATACCCAGTAGTGCAATTGCTGGATCATATGGTAGCTCTATTTTCAACAACTTTTTGAGGAACCTCCATACTGTTTTCCAGAGTGGCTGCACCAGCTTGCCTTCCCACCAACAGTGCAGGAGGGCTCTCCTTTCTCCACAACCCCACCAACATCTGTAGTTTCCTGACTTGTTAATTTTATTGGCTGGCTGTTCTCACTGATCTTCTGGGGGAGGGGCCTGTTGCCGAGGTTTCCAGATGTCTTTGCCGGAGGCTGAATTGCCCCGCCCTTGTCGGTCCGGGCTAAGCAAGCTGCTCGGGTTTGCTCTCGGGAGCTTTTGTTCCCTGCAAGCTTTCCATACAGCTTTGGAGGATGAGAGTGAAAATGGCAGCCTCCCAATCTCTGCCCAGGAGGAGCGGAGAACTTGGGGCCCCACTCCTCAGTGCGCCCCCTGAGAAAAGCAGTCAGTCATTCCCGTCTCCCTGGTCTCCAGCTACATTCCGTGCTCACCCAGCCTGTGACCGAGCATTTCTATCTCTGGCACCCAAATCCGTGTGGAGCTTCCAAACCCAGCAGATCCCTGCGGTGCACTCCTGCACCGCTCCTCCCAGGGGAGGAAGGGGAGTCTCCCGGATCTGCCAATTGTTGGGTCCCTGCTGGAGATGCAGTGGCCCAACTGTGCCGTGGATCACAGTTTATGGCAACCCCAAGCTGAGAGCCCGCGCCTTGGCTCTGTCTCTGCAGCTGGCTTCCCCGCTCAGCTCTGCCACACTCAGGCACCCCGGGTCTTTCTGTGACCCCGAGGGTCCTGAGATCACACTGTCCCGCGAGGGTTCCACCCCCTGCTTAGCCACTGGAGCTACGTCCCTCAGCAGAGCCAATTTCTAAAAGTTCCGATTTTGTGCTCTGCTTCTCTATCACTTGCCAGTAGTGGCCAACGGAGGCCCCCTCCCCCACCGTCTATCCTCCCGAATATCGCCTCGGATTCACTTCCCCACACGTCCTACCTTCCAGAAAGTGGTCGCTTTTCTGTTCAGAGAGTTGCTGGTATTCTTTTCTTCGATCTCCTGTTGAGTTTGTAGGTGTTCAGAATGGTTTGATCCCTATCCAGCTGAATTCCTGGGACCAGACGAAATCCAGGTCTCCTATTCCTCTGCCATCTTGCTCTTCCTCTGGCTTATTTTATAACTAGAAGTTTGTACCTCTTGACCCCCTTCATCCATTTCACCCATCCCCCTGACCACCTCACCTCTGGCAACTACCAGTTTGTTCTCTATAGTTAAGAGTCTGTTCATTTGTTTTGTTTTTTAGACTCCACATATAAATGAAATCATATGATATTTGCCTTTCTTTGTCTGGCTTATTTCACTAAGCATTATATCCTATAGGTCCATCCATATTGTTACAAATGGCAAGAACTCATTCTTTTTGATGGCTGAGTAATATACCATCTTCTTTATCCATTCATCTGTAGATGGACACTTGGGCTGTTTCCATATCTTGACTATTGTAAATAATGCTGCAATAAACAGAAGTACATACATTTTTTCAAATTAGCATTTTCATTTTCTTTGGGTAAATAACCATTAGTGGAATTACTGGATCATATGGTATTTCTATTTTTAATTTTTTTATTGTTTTATATTTTAATTCTAGTGTAGTTAACATAGTGTTATATTAGTTTTAAGTGTACAAACTGGTGATTCAACAATCCTATACTTTACTCAATGCTCATCATGATAAGTGTACTCAATCCCCTTCACCCATCCCCCCACCCACCTTCCCTCTGGTAACCATCGGTCCTCTATAGTTAAGAGTCTGCTTCTTGGTTTGTCTCTCTCTCTTTTTTTTTTTCCCCTTTGCTCATTTGTTTGTTTCTTAAATTCCACATTTAAAGGAAATCATATGGTATTTGTCTTTCTTTGATTGACTTATTTTACTTAACATTATATACACTCTAGCTCCATCCATGTTATTACAAATGGCAAGATTTTATTCTTTTTATGGCCGAATAATATTCCACCATATATATATACACCACACCTTCTTTATCTATTCATCTATCGATGGACAGCCCAAGGGGGCTGCTTCCATAATTTGGCTATCATAAATAATGCTGCTATAAACATAGGGGTTCATACATCCCTTCAAATTAGTGTTTTTGTGTTTTGGGGGGAAATACCCAGTAGTGCAATTCCTGGATCATAAGGTAGTTCTATTTGTAATTTTTTGAGGAACCTCTATACCGTTTTCCATGGTGGCTGCACCAGTTTGCGTTCCCACCAACAGTACGAGAGGGTGCCCCTTTCTCCGCCTCTTCACCAGACTTGTTATTTCTTATCTTTTTGGTACAAGCCATTCTGGAAAGTCCTGTCTTCTTGCCCAAGCCACTCTTTCTCCACCTTTAATGATTTTTCAGTGGTATTATGTCACTGTTTTCTCTGTCTCTACTTATAGCCCCCCCCCTTATTCTTGTTTCTTTATTATGATTTGTTTTGTGTCTCTCTTACAGATGGAGCAGATCTCAGCCTGAGACTGGTAGATGGAGTCACTGAATGTTCAGGAAGATTAGAAGTAAAATTCCAAGGGGAATGGGGGACAGTGTGTGATGATGGCTGGGATAGTAATGATGCCGCTGTGGTATGTAAGCAACTGGGATGCCCAACTGCCATCACTGCCACTGGTCGAGTTAATTCCACCGAGGGAACTGGACACATTTGGCTTGACAGTGTTTCCTGCCATGGACACGAATCTGCTCTCTGGCAGTGTAGACACCGCGAATGGGGAAAGCATTATTGCAATCATAATGAAGATGCTGGTGTGATATGTTCTGGTAAGTTAAAATAAAAAGAAAAACAGAGAAGGAAGGACCTGTGTTCTTTAGGAGTAGGAATGGGTGTGAGATGGGAGAGAGAGGAATAACTAATAATTTCCTTGTTGTAAGGAATCTTAAACACATTCTTTTTTTTTCTTTCTTTTTAAAAAGGTGTTATCTATCTATCATCTATCTATCTATTTAGAGAGTATGAGCAGAGGGAGAGGGAGAGAGAGAATCCTCAAGCAAACTCCACACTGAGTGCAGAACCCAACGTGGGGCTCAGCTCCACAACCCCGAGATCAGGATCCCAAAATCACAACCCCGAGATCATGACCTGAGCTGAAACCAAGAGTTGGACACTCAACCAACTGAGCCACCCAGACATCCCCATTCTTTATTTGACTAGTTTGGAGGCTTGTCTGACTATTTTCTGTAGTGATTATTCAGGCTGCTGTTAGGGACCACATTTCAGGGTCTAAATCTACCTGGAGCTCCAAGACACAAAATGTTATGTCTTTTTAAAAAATCTCTGGCTGCTCATATTTTTCTGCCAGTGACAATTTTTATTAACCCTTGCAACTATAATCCTGTTTCTAACCAAATCCATGGCCTATACTGGCTGTTTAAAAAAAAGCCAAGAGATGGATAAATCATCCTTTCCAATGCCTCAGTATCTGGGAAGGAGCAAGATAAAAAAAATCTATCCTTTGGGAGCTAACCTCCATATGTATCTATGGACTAAGCTTAAGTTTCTTTTGTAGATGGATCCGATCTGGAGGTGAGACTTGTCGGTGGAGGCAGCCGTTGTGCTGGGACAGTGGAGGTGGAAATTCAGAAACTGATAGGGAAAGTATGTGACAGAGGCTGGGGACTGAAAGAAGCCGATGTGGTTTGCAGGCAGTTGGGATGTGGATCTGCCCTCAAAACGTCCTATCAGATTTATTCCAAAGTTAAGGCAACAGACACATGGCTGTTTTTAAGCAGCTGTGTTGGAAATGAAACTTCTCTTTGGGACTGCAAGAACTGGCAGTGGGGTGGACTTAGCTGTGATCACTATGAAGAAGCTAAAGTTACCTGCTCAGGTAAGACTTTCAATCAATGTGTTAAGAAGTTGAATTCCAGGGGTATAAATTTCCAGTAAGATCCTTGAAACTGATGAGAAACCTTGCTACTTATGAGTAGATCTCACTCCAGAAACTAGAAAATGCCTATTCCGTTGTGTGAGTTTCAGATGAAATTATAATTCATTTTGTGCCTTGGTCAAGGGTGTGTCTTGTTTTATTTTGTTTTTGTTCACTTTAGCTTTTCAGGAATTTTTTTTTTTTAAGATTTAATTATATGAGTGAAAGAGAGAGATCGAGCAGAGGAAGGGGCAATGGGAGAGGGAGAAGGAATCCCAAGCAGACTCCCCACTGAGTGCAGAGCTCAATCTCACAACCCTGAGATCACGACCTGAGCCGAAACCAAGAGTTGGATGCTTAACCGACTGCACCACCCAGGCCCCCCTGTTTTTGTTTTTATTTAAATAACAGTTAGTTAAGGGGCACCTGGATGGCTTAGTTGATTGAGCAACCACCTCTTGATTTCTGCTCAGGTCATGATCTCACATTCATGAGATCAGCCCTGCGTTGCGCTCGTTGGGGTGTCTGCTTGGGATTCTCTCTCTCCCTCTCCCTCTGACCCTCCCTCAGCTCTCTCTCTCTTTAAATGAATAAATAAAATCTTAAAAAATATAAATTAGTTAACATACAGTATAATATTAGTTTCCGATGTACCAATTAGTGATTCAACACTTACAAAGAACACCCAGTGCTCTTCACAAGTGCCCTCCTCAATCTCATCCGTCCCACCTCCCCTCTGGTAACCATCAATTTGTTTTCTATAGTTAAGAGTCTGTTTATTAGTTTGCCCCCTCCCTTCTTTTCCCTATGCTTGTTGATTAAGAAACAAAACAATTGAGTCATTTTTAAATCCATGGAAGTACTGAAAGATTAAGAAGGATTAAAATTTTGAAGGTAGAGCTTAATTATGTCTTTCATGGGAATGTCTCCAAATGATTTAAAAAAAATGTGAGACAGGACTCCATCAAAATCCTAGAGGAGAATACAGGCAGCAACCTCTTCGACCTCTTCTTCTTAGCAACTTTCTCCCAGAAACATCGCTAAAGGCAAGGGAAGCAAGGGCAAAAATGAACTATTGGGACCTCATCAAGATAAAAAGGTTTGCACAGCAAAGGAAACAGTCCACAAAACCAAAAGACAACCGACAGAATGGGAGAAGACACTTGCAAATGACAGATCAGATAAAGGGCTAGTATCCAAAATCTATAAAGAACTTATCAAACTCAACACCCAAAGAACAAATAATCCAATCAAGAAATGGGCAGAAGACATGAACAGACATTTTTCCAAAGAAGACGTCCAAATGGCCAACAGACACATGAAAAAGTGCTCAACATTGCTCGGCATCAGGGAAATCCAAATCAAAACCTCAATGAGATACCACCTCACATCAGTCAGAGATGCCTAAAATTAACAAGTCAGGAAACGACAGATGTTGGCGGGGATGAGGAGAAAGGGGAACCCTCCTCCACTGTTGGTGGGAATGCAAGCTGGTGCAGCCACTCTGGAAAACAGTATGGAGGTTCCTCAAAAAGTTGAAAATAGAGCTACCCTACAAGTCAGCAATTGCACTACTGGGTATTTACCCCAAAGATACAAATATAGTGATCCAAAGGGGTATGTGCACCCCAATGTTTATAGCAGCAATGTCCACAATAGCCAAACTATGGAAAGAGCCGAGATGTCCATCAACAGATGAATGGATAAAGAAGATGTGATACACACACACACACACACACACACACACACACAATGGAATATTATGCAGCCATCAAAAAACAAAATCTTGCCATTTGCAACAACATGGATGGAACTAGAGGGTTATATGCTACATGAAAGAAGTCAGTCAGAGAAAGACGAGTATCATATGATCTCACTGATATGAGGAATTCTTAATCTCAGGAAATAAACTGAGGGTTGCTGGAGTGGTGGGGGTGGGAGGGATGGGGTGGCTGGGTGATAGACATTGGGGAGGGTATGTGCTATGGTGAGTGGTGTGAATTGTGTAAGACTGATGAATCACAGGTCTGTACCTCTGAAACAAATTATACATTATATGTCAAAAAAAAAAAAGATAGTAGGAAGGGAAAAATGAAGGGGGGGGGAATCAGAGGGGGAGATGAACCATGAGAGACAATGGACTCTGAGAAGCAAACTGAGGGTTCTAGAGGGGAGAGGGGTGGGGGGATGGGTTAGCCCAGTGATGGGTATTAAGGAAGGCACATATTGAATGGAGCACTGGGTGTTATACAGAAACAAGGAATCATGGAACACTGCATCAAAAACTAATGATGTAATGTATGGTGACTAACATAACATAATAAAATAAATTTAAAAAATATGTTGGATAAACGGGCATGACTATGCAAGAATTTCTTCTTTCTGAATGTTTTTGTGTATTTCACTGCAACTTCTTTTAGCAGTTCCAAAGTGAGCTGTGAGTTGGCCAGTTTTAAGGAAAATCTCTAGTATTTTATGCTAATCACATTTACACAAATGTTAATGTTGTTGAAAAGTGATGCCTTTTTTAACAACTGTAAGGTAACATATTGACATAACTATTACTGATATGGTAAAAGAAAGACTTTAAGGAAAGCAACCCAAGAACAAAACTGTTAACCATATAGAGATGTGGTCATGTGGTGCTCCATGTCCACTAACCAATGGTTTTACTTCAGATACATCCTAATCTAGATGTGCTCCTATGTGCATTACCTGATGTTACAAATTGTGTCTACCTTTAGTTACATAGAAATTATCCTCTGACTGGAAAAAGACAATCTTATAAGGTACAAATTTGAATATACATATCTGCTTTTCAACCGTTCTTCTTTTCTTTTTTAAAGAGATTTCTTGATTAGACAATATATTCACATGGTTCACAATTTGTGTGTGTGTGTGTGTGTGTGTGTGTATGTGTGTGTGTGGTATTTTTTATGGTTCACACTTTGAATTGAAAGTGTAAGCTCTTCCCAAAAATTATCCCCAGCTGTCCAGTTCTATTCTTCACATATATATATATTCACAAATATATATTTATATATATATTCTTTAGGAGATATTTTATGTAAATACAAACAAATCCATATATAAGTTTCACCTCATTTTGTTGTTCAAGTGAGGGTATATTATATAAATTGTTCTGTACCTTAGTATTCACTTGGTAAAATATCTTGACCGTAATTTCATAGCAATATTTAAAGACCTTTCTGAAATTACTTCTCTATCCATGACATTTCTTTTCTTATCATGTATTACTGTGTGACTTTATTTATACTTTTAATTTCTTTTATTAGATAAAATTAGCTTGGTTTTGCTTTCTTTTAATGAACCAGCATTTGGATTTTTTAAGATCAATAATATTTTCATTTTCTAATTCATTATAATTTGTTTTTCTTTCTGTTAATTCCTTTCTGGTTTCTGACTGATTTAACTCTTTGAGTTCAGCGCTTAATTAATGTTGATTCTTTCCTAGTTATTAATATAAATACGTGAGGTTATAGGTTGTCCACTGAGTATACCAGTGATTGCCTCATATAATTGACGAATTGCTGCTCTGTGAATCTGGGACATATATCTTCCTACAACTGTTATGTGGTCATTATGAATTGTTCTTTTTCATATTATAAAGTTTCCCCTTTTCTATGGTTGAATGGTTTTTGTTCTGAATCAAACTTGTCTGATATTTCTTTTTAAAGATTTTATTTACTTGACAGAGAGACACAGAAAGAGAAGGAACACAGGCAGGGGGAGTGGGAGAGGGAGAAGCAGGCTTCCTTCTGAGCAGGGAGCCCGATGTGGGGCTCGATCCCAGGACCCTGGGGTCATGACCTGAGCCGAAGGCAGACGCTTAACACACCGAGGCACCCAGGCACCCCCAAACTTGTCTGATATTAATATCACAACTATTGCTTTATTTATTTTCTATTCTCTTATTTTCAACCTTTATGAATCATTTTGTTCTAGGTGTACCAGTTGTATTCATCCTAGAATTCAGATTTATTTTAAAAAGAACTCTGGATTACTTTTGAGAGATGAGAGACATATTTGACCTTAACTTAGTCATATTATGCATTTTTTGTTGTCATATTATGTATCCATAATATTTATTGTCATCATGTATCATGCTACACCTATGACCTATATTTCTCTACATAACTTTTTTGGGGGGAACTTTGCTTATGTTTGGGCACATGTAAGCATTATTTTATGTCTGATCATTTTCTTCTAAATATTTTCCTATTAATTCTGTTTTATATTAGTTAGCATTTAGTTTAGCAGCATCCAAAAGAAAGCCAAATAAGAGTGGATGAAGAAAATTTTACTTCTTTCTCACTAAAATAAGTCAAATAGGTAAGCAGTTTAAGGCTGTTTGGGTGGTTCTGTGGTCACCAAGAAGTGCCTAGAGTTGTTTCTCTGAGGTAATTATCAAGTCCTATTGGTTAAGAATGATAAGTTGCCCTGCAACTGAGTGAGCTTCCTGGTAAGCCAATCTGATGGGCCAGGTTCTGCCCTCTGAGAAGCTGTCCTCTGTCCATTGTCCTTCATGGGCCCAGGTGCTATTCTTGGGCCAGTTCCTTCTACTGCAGGCTCTCCAAGTCATATCTAAGTGCAGTTTGGGGGCTGCACACCTTTCACAACCCACTTTCTGCTGACTTTGGTTCAGGGACCCTTGGATTGCTTTACGGGTTGAGTTATTGTTGGCTGATGTCAGCTGTCCTCAAAGTCAGTGAAATAATTCTCTCCAAACTTAGAATCCTTCTGGTCAATTTTCTTTCATGGTAATGCCACTTGAAAGTAACCAGAGTCAAGGAATATATTTATAAACTTTGATCTTTGCTATGACCAGCTCCTTCACTGCCCTAAGGTCATTTGAAACCTGGGCTTTGGGAGAAAAAGCAAGACCAAAGTCCTGTCTTTGCTGGTAGGCTCATGGACTTTGTGCAGTATCAATTCTATTTTCTGCTAAGCCTACAGTTTTATCACCACCTCAGTTTGGGGGATAGGGATGCTTAGGGTTTTGTTTTGTTTTTTTTCAATCCTGCAAGTTCCCAATTATAGGTCTCTCATTTCATTATGTAGTAGCTGCAGGCAGAACATACCTCCCTTACAAAATTGGTATTTTTCCTTCCATTTTCTTCTTGCAGTGTGACTACTTTAAGTCTGAGTTCATCTCTCCCTTGTTAAATGCTGAAAGTGGCAAGGAGGATTTATGTCATGCCAGCATTCTGATTTTTTTTTCCAGTTTTCTTTTGTTCTCCAAGTACACTCTCTGATTTTTCAGCTTCAGAGCACACATTGTTTTCTTTTCAAGGTGACACTTGTCCAACTATCTTACCATGGATAACAAGACATTAGCTTTCCAGGCTATAGTATCTGAGTTATTATATATTTTTTCCAACCATTCCATTCAACCACATCCAAAATTTAGATTTTACTACTAGAGCACACAGTTTTGGTAACATTCTGAATTATTTAGGATTCTATTCAACTGCATATAATAGAAATCCCAAATAGCATAAATTTGCAGCAGAAGGTGGGCCCTTCTGTTTACAGAACTATATTTTTGTTTGCTAAGTATGTTGTGTGTGCTCTTTGTCTTCTTTTGTAAACTCTTTTGTTACATTCGGGCAGTGTTTAGAAGCTCTTCTACTTAGTGGGTACCTAGGTGTTAGCACTCTTCTTGTTTTGCTAGAAATAGAATTTGTAATTTTGTTTCTTTTTTGAAAGATTTATTTATGAGAGAGAGTGAGCTAGCAAGTACAAGTGGGGGGAGGGGCAGAGGCAGAGGATCTCAAGGCGACTTCCTGCTGAGCAGGGAACCCGAAATGGAAGTGAGCTTGATCCCACAACCCATGAAATCATAACCTGAGCCCAAACCAAGAGTTGGTCACTTAATTGACTGAGCCATCTAGCCGCCCCTGTAATTTTGTTTCTTGATTTCTTGGTACTTTCAGAAGATTTCCAGGGGTGGGGGGGAGATCATGGAAATACTATCTCTGTGCCTGCCAAATTCAAACTACAAATTCCATTATCTGTTTAAATTCTTAGAGTTCTTAGTTTTGTAGAGCACAGGACTTTCGGGCTGAAAAGGGCCAAAGAACTCAACAAAACAGGAAGACTAGAAAGATAAAGCAACAGTTTATCTCTGATGTGCAGTTTCTATAAACCAGCCACAAACTGGTCTAAGAAAATTGGCTACAAAATTACTTTGAGTCCCAGACATTTTGTTTGTGATGGCTGTGTATGTGCCACAGAGAACATCTGAACTTTAGCATCAGTTCATATGATTTGTGCTGTATTTACTAAGGTTTTTTATTTTTAAGATTTATTTTTATTTTTTAGAGAGAGAAAGAGAGCACAGGGTTGTGGGGGGGAGGGGCAGAGGGAGGGAGAATCCCAAGCAGACTAAGCACTGAGAACAGAGCCTGACCCCGGGTTGGATCCCACAACCCTGAGATCACAACCTGAGCCAAAACCAAGAGTCAGTCCCTTAACCAACTGTGCCATCCAGACGCCCCTGTATTTACTAAGGTTTGAGAAATAAGTTTTGATACTAGAATGATTTATACTTCTTCAGAGTCTGGAAAGGAATAAATGATAAAAATGTGTTAATGCTTCTTTAAATCATATTGTGTATTTTATCTATTACTAAACAAAAGGAAGTAATTCTAATGAATTCTTATATTTGTTCTTCTGTCTTCATTTATTTACTTTTAGAGAAAGAAAGAAATACAAATTCAGTTACTTATGCCAGGGGAAAGTCTAAATTATTGATCAAAGGAGCTAAATACAAGTACAAAAATCAAATTAATGGCTTTTATGTTAAAATGCAGTCACAGGTTTAGCAGGAAAGAAATCTCTTAAAGGAGCAAATTATGAATAGTCTAACCATGTACCCAGAGTAAACGATATAAGGAAGCCAACTCATGGTGTAGATTAATGTGTTGCTAACAGATTCATGAAAAAAAAAGAAAGCTAGAACGGAATCTCCCAAGTCATTTCTGAATGGAAAACTCTCCTTTTGCTCAGGATTCAAACATTTTAGGAAAAAAGGAAACAAGAGAAATTTATAGAAGGGAACTGTTTTCGAGTGCTTCACAAGTTTTCACCATGAAAGAGAAAATTATTTGGTCCGGTTTCATTTTTTGGTTTGTTTTGGCATCAGCCGTGTTTTATTTCGTTCGAGATGGATCCAGATGAGAGAGCAAGAGGTTACAAGAAAGCTGACTTTGGCTCAGTCTAAGAAACTGCCTTCTTAGAGGAATTTCATGCTCAGATAATGATTTAACAAGAAGAAATTAAGGACTCAAGAGTCTTTCATTATTTGTGGGGTAGGGACATTATTCGCTTTAAACTTGGAGCTGTGTTTAGAAAGCAATGTGTTCTTCAACTCATATTTGTGTAGAAATTTGCTTTGTATAGATTTAATGGATAAGTGGTGAAATTTTAATGTGCTGGGGTATTCTATACTGCTACAATAGAGACTATAGTCAGATCTAAAACATTTTCAGAACTGGCAAGTGCTGATAGGCTATCTGTGTCATGCTGAGAGTAATGTCAAGGGAATTAGTGATGTTTGACAGCAGGCACTTCTAAAAGACGTATGCCCTTTAGAAGGTCCTTCAAATGCACTTCCTTTCTTTAAAAAATTAATTAAAGGAAATACTTTGTATTCCCCAAATAATTTCAATCATCTCTGAGTGTGTTAAAAGAAACTCTTACTTTTCTTGATGGTTGTACTTGGCAAAGAGTGTTCCCAAAACCTGAGCTCCATTTCGTTAGCTTTATTTCTGGTGTGTCTTTTCTTTACATTTTAAATCCCATTCATACTAAATTACTCATAATTCCTCAGTTATGCCACATTTCATGACTGTATCCTTTATATATATATATATATATATATATATACATATATATATATATATTTTTTTTTAAGAGAGGGAGAGCAGGGGATGGGCAGAGGGAGAAAAAGAACCTTAAATAAGCTCCACATTAGGTGCAGAGCCTGTCGTGGGGCTCAATCTCATGACCCTGAGATCATGATCTGAGCTGAAATCAAGAGTAGGACACTTAACCGACTGAGCCACCCAGGCGCCCCTCTGACCGTATCCATTAAATGTGGATTTACACATCGCTTACTTGGCAAACTCTTTATCTTTTTATTTCAAAACTCAGCTCGAACTTATAGCACTCTCTATCGTTTTCCTGCAAAGCCTCAAACAGGGCTGATGGCTCCTTCATTTATTAGTTTTGTATCTAACATATATTTTTAGTTTTGGACACATCATTATTTGCTTTTTTAATATTTTATTGGAGAGAGAGAAAGAGAGAGTGCACCAGGACAGGGGAGATGCAGAGGGTGAAGCAGACTCCCCATGAGCAGGGAGCCCAACATGGGGCTCGATCCCAGGCCCCTGAGATCATGACCCAAGCTGAAGGCAGACACTTAACAGATTGAGCAACCCAGGCGCCCCTGGACTCATCATTATTTGAGCATGTATATCTTCAGCTCACCTGTGTGTTTTTGAGGGAGAGGGTGATCAATGAGAACTTGAGTAGCCTTGAAAAGAAGTAGCTTTTTCCCAGGTACAAATGTTGGGAAATACATTATAAGTGGAGAGAAAAGTTTCTGCAGAGGCCCAGAAACATGGGATGACCAGGATTCTTTAAGGCTGGAGCATCAGGTATGATTGATAGAGTAATAGACATGAAAGCTTTAAAGGTGACATCATAAAGTATTTTCAAGCATGCTAAGAAATTACTGTTTATTATCTTTCTTTAACTTTAATAGATGTGTGACATTGGAGTATCTACCAAAGCTCTCTGTGCTTCAATTTCCTCAAAAGAAAAGTGGTAGTTATAATACTTGCTTCACAGGAATTACGTAGCAAGTGATCAATACATGTTAACTGCTATGGTTATGACTATTATTAGTAGCAGTAACTATTTTCACTGATGGACTGAACGGTGACAGACTTTTTAGCCCACCCAAATGCCTAAAACATTGTAGGTCCTTAATACTATTTGTTGAAATGATAAATTATTGCATAAATAGTAAAGAAACGTTGAATTGCCTTGAAGACAAAGAAATCATGTGAAAATACTTGAAATGTAATAACATATCTGTGGGCATGGCATATATTTATTAGAAAGAAGGCTTAGGAACAAGATCACTTAGGAAGCCATTGCAAAGGTCTACATGACATAAGGTGACAAATTAGATTAAAACAGTAGCAACAGGGGCGCCTGGGTGGCTCAGTTAAGCGTCTGATTCTTGGCTCAGGTCATGATCTCAGGGTCGTGAGGTTGAGCCCTGTGTTGGGTGCCGTGCTCAGCAGGGCGTCTGCTTGAGATTCTCTCTCTCTCTCCCCCCGTCCCTCCCCCTGCCCCCCCTAAAATAAATAAATAAATCTTAAAAGAAAAAGCAGTAGCAACAAATAAGGAGGAGAAATATCCTGGAGGACTGACAGTGATGTTCCACATGAGCAGTGTATTGAGAAGGTTGGGAGTCTAGGCTCTGGAACATACTGCCTGCCTTCAAATCCTGGCCCTTCAGTAACTCCTTATGTGATTGCAGCAAATTACTACACCTCTCTGTTTCAGTTTCCTTGTCTGTAAAATTGGAATGATACTAATAATTATCCCCTGAGGAGATTGTAAAGATTAGGTGAAATCATGTTTGCTCAATATTTAGTAAAGTGCCATAAATAAAATAGGTGCTCATTTAATGCTCACTACTGTCATTATCATTACCATTATTTATGAGATAAAGAAGTGGTTCGATTCTTAAGTGATTCTAATTTGGTCTGGATGTCATTAATTGAGTAAAGAATACTGCGGTCCTGTCAGTAAAATAATTCATTCAATTTTGAACACCTTATATTCTGATGTCCAAGTAGATAGGTTTATGAATATAAATTTAAAGAGAAACATAGAGATGAAAACATATTTATTGGCATTTAAGAGAAGGTGAGGGAGTTGAGGACAGAATCTTGGTCAGGGAATGCATGAAATGTGCTGGTAAAGCACTGTCAGACGGGAAGGAGGAGAAAACAGGAGAAAGGGGTATCTCATGTATCAAGTGTAACATATATCAAAGGGAAGAAGAAATCCCATGTTCAGTTTGAAAACAGGAAGTGTACTGCAACACTTTATATTAAACCATTCAAAAAGATTGGGGCCAACACCAGACTGCGGTGGATAGAGAAATGAATATAAGGCTAAAAAATAAAAGAAGATATATATCATCTATGGTCTCCAGTGTTATGAATAATGTACACAAAATATTAAATGGAAAGAGTTATCATGTTTCTAGGAATGGTTGATGCCAAGAAACAAAGTTCTAAAATTCTCTCAGATGAATTGGTCCATTGAGGAATGGGGAGATCTAGAATTTGCTATGCTGAACTCCAGGCAGAAAAGCCAAGGGAAACAAGGATGAAAAACCATTAAACACCCCGGCCTCCCCTTTCCAGTCACATCATGAAGGAAAATCTAAGAATCATGTCATTTCTCACTGAAATAGTATCATTTTTCAGCCCACAGGGAACCCAGACTCAATGGAGGAGAAGTTCCCTGCTCTGGTCGTGTTGAAGTGAAACATGGCGACAGGTGGGGCACCGTCTGTGACTCTGACTTCTCTCTGGAAGCTGCCAGTGTGCTGTGCAGAGAGTTACAGTGTGGCACAGTCATCTCCATCCTAGGGGGAGCTCACTTTGGAGAAGGAAATGGACAGATCTGGGCTGAAGAATTCCAGTGTGAGGGGCAGGAGTCCCATCTTTCACTCTGCTCAGTAGCTGCCCGGCCAGATGGGACTTGTAGCCACAGCAGGGATGTTGGAGTCTTCTGCTCAAGTGAGACCCAGAGAACATGTTCAAGTTGTCCCCACACTGTGAAGAGGGTGGGGTTAGGTAATTGCAGACATCTTTTTAAAAGCCCTGTCTCCTTCCAGGATACACAGAAATGCGTTTGGTGAATGGCAAGTCCCGATGTGAGGGAAGAGTGGAGCTTAAGATACTTGGGAACTGGGGATCCCTCTGCAACTCTCATTGGGACATGGAAGATGCCCATGTTTTGTGCCAGCAGCTCGAATGTGGAGTTGCCCTTTCTACCCCAGGAGGAACGCATTTTGGGAAAGGAAGTGGTCCGATCTGGAGGCACATGTTTCACTGCACTGGGACTGAGCAGCATATGGGAGATTGTGCTGTAACTGCTCTGGGTGCATCACTATGTTTGGCCGGGCAAGTGGCCTCTGTAATCTGCTCAGGTAAGAGGATGACAGACAGCCAATGATAAACGTTTCTCATGGTGGTGTGCCTTCAGAGCAAGTGTACCTATAGAGATGAAGAACAAAAGTAAAAGGGCATGATCTATTTTAAGGGATCATGAGAAGTGTGCCAGAATATTAACCTCATGTGTTTTTTTAGAGGAAAAGTAAACTTAACTTTCACAAACCTCATAATCACGTATCTGGTGCTTACCATGTACCGGCCATTCTCAAAGCATTTGATTCATTCCCAGCCTGGTTGACCTACCACCTTCCCCTCTCTCTAAAGCTGTTTGTTCTCAGCTCATCTGTCTTACACTTCATCGGATCTCCCTTCCTCATCCTGACTTTTTGTATCTTGTATGACTGAGCAGTTTGGTGTTTGCAGGAAATCAGAGTCAGACGCTATCGCCATGCAACTCCTCGTCTCCGGACTCAACAAGATCTACCATTCCAGAAGAAAGTGGTGTTACTTGCATAGGTGAGAATCAGTGACCAATCTATAAAAATGATCTTAATCCTTATGGATGTGTCTTATTTATTTATTTATTTTGAACTCTTTTAAATTTTATGTTATGTTAGTCACCGTACAATGCATCATTAGTTTTCGATGTGGTGATCCACGTTCCATTGTTTTCGTATAACATCCAGTGCTCCATGCAGTACATGCCCTTCTTGATACCCACCACCGGGCTAACCCATTCCCCCACCCCCCTCCCCTCTAAAACCCTGTTTGTTTCTCAGTGTCCATAGTCTCTCATGGTTCATCTCTCCCTCCGATTCCCCACCCCATCATTTTTATTAACATTTTCTCTTTTCAGGGAGTGGTCAACTTCGCCTAGTAAATGGAGGCGGTCGCTGTGCTGGGAGAATAGAGATCTACCATGAGGGTTCCTGGGGCACCATCTGTGATGACAGCTGGGACCTGAGTGATGCCCATGTGGTGTGCAGACAGCTGGGCTGCGGAATGGCCATTAATGCCACTGGCTCTGCTCATTTTGGGGAAGGAGCAGGGCCCATCTGGCTGGATGAGGTGAACTGCAATGGAAAAGAATCTCGTATTTGGCAATGCCATTCACATGGCTGGGGGCGGCACAACTGCAGGCATAAGGAGGATGCAGGAGTTATCTGCTCAGGTAAGTTCTGCACAGAAGCTCTGGTCACAATTACTTAAGAAAGGACTGAGGAGGAGCCAAGGGGAGTGAGGGATATTCAACTGAGAGAATTCCCTGAGAAGCAGGTTTAGAGGGAACTATTGCTTGAGTCAGCGTCCCGACGTGTGGATTTGATTAATTAATGCTACCCCATGTGCAAGGTAGTATAACATCAGAAAGAGAAAAATACAGAAATAGGCTTGCATATCATGAACATGACAATAAAACTAAGGTTGAGAACTTCTTTTATGAATATATATGGAGCTACATTCAGTGCACCACTTGGTATCACTGTATAAAGAAGTAGACTAAAAGGGATAAGAAGAAATAAACCCAGCACTACCTTCTACAGGGCAAAAGGTAATTACCATACCCAAGTAATTTTTCGTGATAGGCAAATGAAACTTACTTGTCATAGGAGCGAAAATTATCACAAGAAGCCACTGCTTTTATTCTGTATACATGGCAAGCTTTAGAAACTATTGTGAAGTTGAGAACTGTACTCAGTTGTAATATATTGCAAAAGACAGAACTATGACTTGATTACTTAGGTAAGTGAAAAATTCTATATGCCAGAAGTGATTTGATATCATTTGCATTTAATATCATAAACTGGTAGAGGACATACGCAGCCAACTATGAAGAGTCAGAACAGGAAATATTTTTCTTTAAGGTAATGTACACAACATTGGTTTTAGTGTCTGAGTATCTCACTAAATGTTAACTATCAAGAGAGCTGCAAAAAAAAATTAATGAAATAAATTTCTTGAGGCTAAAATTGCAGTAATTTAGGGAGAAAAATACAAACTATGTGATTGATATAAAAGGCTCTGAGCCCTTGATTAAGATTTAGAAATCAATTTAGAATCATTGGTGGTCTTCTAAAGAGATCCCTAAGCACAAAACCCAATACTAGAACACCATAAGCTATTTATAGAACTATACTATATTTAGTGTAGAACATAATACATTTTACCGAAATCTACTAAATCATTCAGAAGTTACTAAAGAATGACTAGTAATTGACATATTATACCTATTTTTAAAAGCATTCTACCTTAGAGTAAAGGGAGGGAGCCCTGTGAATCTTCAGAGAAGACGTGAAACTACTAACTCTGTATTTCACCCCAGAGTTCATGTCTCTGAGACTGATTGATGAAACCAACAGACACAGTTGTGCAGGGCGTCTGGAAGTTTTTTACAATGGAGCTTGGGGCAGCATTGGCAAAAGTGGTATGTCTGCAACGACCGTGGAGGTGGTATGCAGGCAGCTGGGCTGTGCAGACAGAGGGGACATCATCCCTGCATCTTTAGACAAGCCAACATCCAGGCACATGTGGGTGGACAATGTCCAATGCCCGAAAGGACCCGACACGTTATGGCAGTGTCCATCTGCTCCATGGAAACAGAGAGTGGCCAGCCCTTCAGAGGAGACTTGGATCACATGTGCCGGTGAGTATCCACTGGTTGATATGAGAATTCCATTTTTAATTCTACTATCATCTTCTGATCTCATTAAGTAGGAATGAATAACCTCTGCTACCTCTTCTACCCTAGTGATGTAATTGGTTTCATTTAATTTGGCTTATAGGTATTCAGGATCACGGATTAGTTGTCCAAAAAGCATTACACTCCCCACAGTCTTCTTGAAAGTTTTATTTAATTGCTTTCTCTGAGAACACATGAAGAGCAGAAAATATATAATTCAGTAGTTGACTATTGAATGGTCTACCTTACCGTTCCCACTTTTCTTTTTTCTTTTAAATATTTTATTTATTTGAGAGAGAGCATGAGCAGAGGGAGAGGGAGAAGCAGGCTCCCCGTTAAGCAGAGCTCGATGCGGGACTCAATCCCAGGGCCCCTAGGTCATGACCTGAGCTGAAGGCAGACGCTCAACCAACTGAGCCTCCCAGGCGCCCCCCCTCCCACTTTTCTTTCAAATATTATCTTGCTTTACTAATAGAAGAAGGGAAGCAGTCAAAAATATTGATCCTGGAGTATTTTGCCGTTCTTCATCTTCTTAAACTGGAAGAGGTTTTTTATGTACCTGGCAATCTCCTAAATCGTTTTCTCTTTGAGAGAAATTAACATTATACAGTGTTAACTTTGTTTATTTCACATTTTCTGACTCACACTAGTGTTATTTTTTTTAAAAAAATATTTTATTTGTTTATTTGAGAGAGAGAGGGAGAGCAAGCAGGAGAGAGAGACAGAGGGAGAGAGAGCGTGCACCAGTGGGGAGAGGTAGAGGGAAGGGGAGAAGAAGATTCCCCACTGATTAGGGACCCCAACTTGGGGCTCAATCACAGGACTCTGGGATCATGACCTGAGCCAAAGGCTGATGCCTAACCTACTGAGCCACCCAGGTGCTCAGTTCTGATGTCCAGGATGAAATACACCCAGTTTGCTGAAAGGGTAAAGGTTCTGATGTCCAGGATGAAATACACCCAGTTTGCTGAAAGGGTAAAGGATAAAGGATATGCATAAAGGATTGCATAAAGGATAAATTTTGTTAAAAATATATTTTTAAAGGCACATTAAATAGCAAAGTATTAAAATAGAGATCTAAAAAGAATTTCAAATCTCTTTTCCTCTGTGACCTCTTAGAAGTTTTTATGTTCTCAGAAATGATCTAGGTGTCTGTGATTTTTCAGACAAGATAAGACTTCAAGAAGGAACCTCTAATTGTTCTGGACGTGTGGAGCTCTGGCATGGAGGTTCCTGGGGGACAGTGTGTGATGACTCCTGGGACCTTGAAGACGTGCAGGTGGTGTGTCGACAAGTGGGCTGTGGCCCAGCCTTAGAGGCACTAAAAGAGGCAGCGTTTGGTCAGGGGACTGGGCCCATATGGCTCAATGAAGTGACATGCAAAGGAAATGAGTCTTCCTTGTGGGATTGTCCTGCCAGACCCTGGGGGCACAGTGACTGTGGGCACAAGGAAGATGCTGCGGTGAGGTGCTCAGGTGAGTGCCAGGAGCCTGGAGTAAGCTTGGAATCTCAGGCAGCAATGAGGGGGTGGGCATTGAAGTGCCTTGTGTCAAGACTGGACACCTCAACACAGGGAACTGGTGGGGAAAGAATGATGATATTCCAATCTGAAGGAACGATGAGAACATTTGTTGTTATACATTGACTTTCACCAAGGAAAAGCATATAACTTATATGTATCTCTGTACAGGAAGAATAAGGATAAAGGGACCCTAGTTTTAGGTGGGAAGGAGTAGTTTACTTGGTTGAGAGGCACCAAGGCTCACATAAAAAAATAGAAACATTTGTTCTACACATTACTCCCCAAATTGAGTCTCCTTCTCTGTTCTCCTACAGAAATTGCCATGGCCCAGAGATCATCAAATGCTGGAGGTATATCATGGGGTTTATGAGCATGGGTCCAGTTGTCTGCATTATTTAGAATCTTTTTTTGTTAAGAGACTTTGGGTCAGAAGTCTTTCTTTTCTTTTCTTTTTTAAAGATTTTATTTGTTTATTTGACAGAGAGAGACACAGTGAGAGAGGGAACACAAGCAGGGGGAGTGGGAGAGGGAGAAGCAGGCTTCCCATGGAGCAGGGAGCCCAATGCGGGGCTCGATCCCAGGACCCTGGGATCATGACCTGAGCCAAAGGCAGACGCTTAACGACTGAGCCACCCAGGCACCCCGGTCAGAAGTCTTTCTGAGGACTGGGAAACTTACTTCAGCCAACCTGTATTTAAGAGAGGGATGGTACCAGGGACCTCAGTCTGTTAGCAAAGACATCATCTCTTGTGATACTTACTTGCACTTAGGTTACGCATCCCTTGTTGCATTTGGGATCCTTGGCGTCATTGCGTTGGGCTTTCTTGGTGTTCTCCTCTTGTGGATTCAGAGGCGAAGACAGCAACAGCGGCTTACAGGTCTGAGCCAAGCTATGGTCTTTCTAATGTCTCTATGGGATAAGAAAGTTCTTGGGATAAAATACATATTATCTGAAATATATATACATATTAAAAGCAAGTGTATGCATATTAGACTCAAGCATCAAACAGCCAAAATGATGGAACCTAGAAGAGGTTTAAGCAGTTTCTCCAAAAGAGGGAACAAGATTTCAGAGGAGAAAGGGGTTTTGGTTGGTTGATGATTCCTGTACTCTAGCTGCATGTTTAATCGGGACATTATAGAATTGGTAGTTTAGAATGAATATGTGTATATGGTTTAGGAGGAATCTTTTATTGCCCAAATATGTATTTGCTCTTACTATATACTTAGTACTCATTCTACCATTCTGTTAAGCAATGTACTAGTCTCTGAAGATATAGACATCAATAGTCAAGTGTTTTGGTAGTCATGGAATTTCGAGTCTAGCAGAAGAGATACATATGCAAACAATAAGGTGCCATGTAGTATTGGACGTTCATGTGAATAAGGAACACAAGTGGCACAGAGAAGACAGTAATTAACTAGGGGGAGGGGCAAGGGGAGAATTGGAGGCTTCTAGGAGGCTTTTGAGACATTTTGAAAATCAAGTTCCAAGAACTAGGTAAAGTGCATTATAGGGAAAGAGAAAAATATGTACAAATGTAGAGAAGCTTAAGGGACAGCCACCTGCCGTTTCGAGGGGAAGTAAAAAAAGTTGAGTTCAAAGAGAGAAGCTACTGATAAGGCTGTAGAAGAATGGGGAACAAAGGATGAATCATGTACTTCATGGTAAGAAGATGACTAGTCAAAGAGTATTATGTGGTGGGAGAGGGTGAAATAGTCCAGCTGTTTTTTAGAAAGTTCTGTTTGATGATGGGGTGTGTGAGGGGTTGTAGGAAGACTACATTATTGACAGGGGTAGCATTTTGATATAGTTGACATGAAAGTTAAAAAGGACTTGATAGTGAGCATGGAGAAGAGAGGATGGATAGATTTCAGAGAGTTGTTTTTTTTTTTTAAAGCTCCCACGAATTAGAGAAGACTGCCGCCTGCTTGGGGGGAAAAATTGTGGTGGCATATGATGGCAGTAGGGGTGGTTTCACCTCAACCTACCGCATTTGAGTTTGTAGCCTTATAAGGGAAAGGCTTGGTAGTAGAAGGGATGGAAACAAGACAAAGGCATGGATAAAGATTGAGTATGTGTGCACTGCTGGGAAAAAGCACTGGTAGGGAGGGCAAGTTTTATTATGATCTGCTGATCCCTAATCTAGGACCTCTGTTGTCAGTTTCCTCGAGAGGAGAGAATTCTGTCCACCAAGTTCAATACCGGGAGATGAATTCTTGCCTGAAAGTAGATGATCTGGATGCGCTGACTTCCTCAGGTCTGTGGGTTCTTTGAGGGTCTACAGCCCTGGGGTTCAGACCAGTAGTTACAGTTGCAGCTGAGGCATTGTACTTTGCGTAGCTGTGAAAGAAATCTCAAACATGTAATAGGAAGCTTATGATGCATATAAGGAAGAAAGGCAGGAATGACCTACAAGTGACTCTTAGAGAACATAAAAACTGCAATCATGCGATCTGACTTAGAGGTCTATGATGATTTCTGGTGGAGGTACAAAGAACCATGCAAGTAGAATATTATGATTTGGACCTCATCTTACTGAAACAAATTAATCTAAAAGGTTTCACTTTTCACATCTCTTTCACTATTCCTTCCATTCTTACTTCCTGCTCCTTTCCTTACTCTAACTTGATATTTATATTTTCCCCTAAAAATCTAAAAGCTTAAAGTTCCTATATCTTTTTCCCATAGAATCCATCACTATTTCCCATTACATTATATGGCTTTCTTTGTCCTCCAACTTCTGTTTAGCACCAATGCACTAATTCTGCCTCTGGGAGGCCTAATTCTGCTGGGTTGGAAGAAATAGCCCAACACCCACCTACTCCATGAAGGATCAACACCTTCTCTGTATTCCTTACCTTCTGAGAAGGACCTGCCTCACTTCTTAAATCCCAGGGCCTTGGTATTTGCAGCAACTATGTCGGGAAAACCTATTTAAAGCATGGAAAAGACTTCCTGTGCCCCGTAAATCACACGTTTGCCTTCCTAACTGTGGGCAATGCGTCTAAATATTCAAAGAGGTTCTAAGGCACTGGAGGGGAGGTCTGATTTATTTCCCAGTAATTATTTCCTTCCTTTCAGAAAATCCCAATGAGTCAGATGATTTTAATGATGTTGGGCTAATTTCTGTGTCTAAATCTCTTCCTGTTTCTGGATGAAAAAGAAGACCATTCTGAGGTACACTGAAAAGGAAAATGGGAATTACAACCCAAGAAGGTGAGTGAGGAGAAATTATTCAATGTTGTTCAAACCAGGTACATTTTTTTGAAAATTGAGAACTCCTCTGGTATTATAAACAAAGAAAGAATGTATATACATATATTTCCATACATATGTATATTTATGTATGTATATCCATATTCAGAATATATAACAGCTCTTTATAAATGTGACTCTTATCCAACTCTTAGTTATATATTATTATTTTTAAAGATTTATTTACTTATTTGAAAGAGAGAGAGAGAGAGAGAAAAGGGGAGAGGCAGAGGGGGAGGGAGAGGGAGAGAATCCCAAGCAGACTCCTGGTTGAGCTGGGATCCTGACTCGGGGTTTGATCCCACGACCCTGAGATCATGACCTGAACTGAAATTAAGAGTCAGATGCTCAACTGACTGAGGCCCCCAGGCGCCCTAATTCTTAGTTATATATTCTAAGCAATAACAATGGTACATCATGGAGCTAAGGAGAAACTGGGTACATTTATATGATTAAATCTTTTTAAGATATTGTAACGGTCATTTTGTGAAAGAGCAAAGACTTATGTCAACACTTGTATAATGCACATTATGGTAAAGGTAGTATAAGATGCCATAAGAACATAGAAAGTTTTCCTAAGAAATTGGAGGAAATTCTGAAGATATGATATTCAAGGCAAACATTAAATGATTGAAAGACAGACAATTTTAGGGCAAGGACAGCATGTACAAAATATGGAGGCATGGAAAAGAACCACATCTTTGGGGAACAGTAAGAAGTTTTTCATTCATAAATATGTATTGAAGGGGCGCCTGGGTGGCTCAGTCGTTAAGCGCCTGCCTTCGGCTCAGGTCATGATCCCAGGGTCCTGGGATCGAGTCCCACATGGGGCTCCCTGCTCAGTGGGGAGCCTGCTTCTCTGCCTCTGCCACTCCCCCTGCTTGTGTTCCCTCTCTCACTGTGTCTCTCTCTGTCAGGTAAATAAAATCTTTGAAAAAAAAATATGAATTGAACTGGTGTGCCTGGCTGGCTTGCTCAGGAAAGCATGCATCTCTTGCTCTCAGGACTGTGAGTTTGAGCCCCATGTTGGGTGTAGAAATTACTTAAAAATAAAAACCTTAAAAATGATTAATATAACATAATAAAAAAATTAACTACCAAAAAAATTTAAAAAAATAAAATGGTATAATCATTGGAAAAAATATGTATTGATCATATTTATGGTGACAAGTAGTGTTCTGAGCACTGAAGACACATAGATAAAAGATATTACTGACAAAGACATGATTGTTTAATGTAAATCTCAAGAGAGAGGAAGTGGTGAGAATCTAAGCTAAAAAGGCTGCATACAGCCCTATCATGAATGGACTTGTCTGCTATATTTCACATTTATATTTTATTTTAGGGACTATTATGGAGGCAGTGGGCTTTGAAAGATTAAGCTGGGGCAAGACACAATCAGATTTGCATTTTATAATTTGCTTTCATGCAGAATGTATAACAGAAGAAATTTGTTAAGTTATACATTAAAAAGAAAAGATGGTGAAATGAGGTAGTGGATATATTTTTCCATTAAAAAAACAATTTTTAGAAGACTATATATTTAGAAATAATAAATATATCCCAAAGTATGGGTTTTTTTTTTTTTTTTGTAAGAAATACAGATTGAGACACAGGATTAAAGTTAGAACTCTTAAAAGTATATAAATGTAAAGTGTTAAATCATACATATACACATACACACATAAAAGGTAATAAATTGTATATAGCATGAAAGGGATAAATATACATTTATATGCATCTTAATATATGTCTTAACAATTATTAAAGGATAGCATTTGATGGAGCATCACTGGGCAAAGCTATGAAAAGACAACTCACACAGAATGAATTTCAAGTGACAAACAGACATTTATAAATGCTCAAATTCACCAGTATGTCTGGGCAATTCAAATTATAATTAACACTGAGATGTCACTTTATGTAAACCAGACCACCAAAAATTTAAAACAGCACCAATATTTATTGCTGGTGGGAATACAGAGAAAATTGTAATTTCAAACATTGCTATTGGAAATGGGAGCTGTGGTGGCCTTTGCAGAAAACAATCTGGGAATGTCTATAAAATATTTTTTTAAATGTTCCACAGATCCATTCATGCAAAATTCTATCCCTGAGAATTTCTTCCTTGCAGATAAAGCCACTAGTGTGTAAGAACTTATATATAATGATTCCTTTTTACAGCATTGTTAGTAGTGACAAAAAGCTAGAAACAGAATGAATGTCTGTGAGCTAATGGCTAGAAAATTATGGTACAGCCAACTGAAAAAGGAAAAATCATCCACAAAAATGCAGCCTCATTCCATTTATGTCAGTTCCTGTTATCAAATATAATGAAATGTTTACACCTATAAGATTATATGTATGTATATGTATATGGAAACATTAAAAATCAAACTTTGTTAGATTAAGACTACAATAGGCTTATGATTTATAATCTTGAACATATGAATATTATTCCAAAATAAGGATTAAACTACTTTTTCTGTAAAGAGGAATCATTGCTGAGTCACTGCTTCAGAATCACGTGGGGGTACTTTAAAATGGCATTTTGGGGTGCCATCTTAGTTCTATGAAATGGAAATAATTCTTATGCATCCTAAAGTTTGCAAATCATTGCATTCAAGTTTTCTGTTCAGGGAAGTAGTATGCTTTTTAATACATGTGAGTTTGTGTGTGTGTGTGTTTGGTGTGTGCACATGTGTGTGTGTTGTAATATAACACATTATATCACATTATCGTATAATTCTTCTGTGCAAGTGTGTATAAAGAGGAAAATAACAGTTTTTCTATTTATGGTTTCAGTTCAGCCTTTAAGATCCCATGATGAAGACCAGAATTATGGAAGAGAGCAAGAACCCACTTTGTTCACTGAAGATTACAATACAGTCGTTTGTCTCCTAGTGTTCCAAAGATTGCTGCTGAATTTATAAAAATTAAATTGGTGAATGTGACTATTAAAAGCTCTTTATAAGACTTTCAGGGGGTTTAAATAAAAAGGAATATTGCTGATTTGAATTTGTCTTAACTTCCTGCTCTTGATTTTATGAATTTCTGGGTAGCCTTTCTGACTTTTTCAGGATTTCATAACTATAACATGATGTCTTTTCATTTGACAGTGTTTCCATTTGTATATAATATATATGTTTTCTATTTTGGTTTAAATAATAATTTTCTTCTTATTACCAAATTAAAACAAATTTGTTTTTCTTAGTTTTTTTAAAGAAAGGGAAAGTTAATGATTATTGAAGGGTTAATAATATATTGTTACCTCTATAAGGCATGAATCTCATTGGTTCTTAATTGCTTTTTGTTATTGTAATTTGTCAGTAAACTTCACTGACAAAATATGCACAGCAACACCTGGTAAAGGTACAAAGACTCAATAGCTCACTTCCTTGTTCCTTAGGACAGTGTAACTAAAACTGAAATGAATGTGTAAATTACATCTTTTCTATATAAATGTAAGTTATAATGAAAATTCCTATTTTATTAAAAATCACGTATCCATATTATATATTAACATAGAAGATAACATTTATTTTTTTTAAGATTTTATTTATTTATTTGGGAGAGAAGGAGCAGGGAGAGGGGCAGAGGGAGAGGGAGAAGCAGACACCCCGTCTAGTGGGGAACCCGACATGGGGCTTGATCCCAGGATTCCGGGATCATGACCTGAGCTGAAGGTGGACACTTAACCAACTGAGCTACCCAGTTGCCCCAGAAGATAACATTTAAAGAAAGACATAACAATTCAACACTAAGCTTAGAGTCTGTTGTTAAATTTCCCAGTGTTAGATGCAAATTGATTTTTAGCCTTTTCTCAGTATTCTGGTATTGCCTACACTCTTTTCTGGCATTTAGGGCTTCAAAGCCATTATCTTGTAGAACCATGAAATTTGGCTCACTTCCCATTTCTTTCCTTCCTCTTGTCAATTTTAGACATATCTTTGACATAAATTAATTAAATCATTTACTCTTTTATTCAATAATATTTACTAAGCACCTACTATTTGTCAGGCATTGCACATTAAATACCCAATTATATGCCATGCACTATTTTCCTAATTACAGGTCAGGTACCATATATGTGTATGTATATATATATATATATATATATATATATATATATATATATAATATGTATCATTATAGGATACACTTGTAGGAACCCCACTTAACATAAATATTTATGTACATGTTTTAAAGTAATATATAATATGAATAGAATTCCTACTTATATTTAGATTTATTTTACCCAAATTATGTATGAGACATCAACTGTTACAACACTTTCTTATTAATACACTAGTAGGAGGTAAATGAAAATTGTGATGGTACTTTCAGAATTTTCACAATTTTTTGAGAGAATATTAATAGTAATGCACCCTCCCTCTTCTGTTGCTCAACATGTCCCCTGGATGGTGAAATTCTACTCCATGTAATAATAGTTACCATATGGTACTTACTATGCACCAGAGACTACTTTAAATGTTTTATATGTGTTAACAAGTAAATACTCATAATAATTTGAAATGGGTTGTAATACCCATTTTAGATTTGGAAAAACTGAAGGACAGAGAAGTTAAATAACTTGCCTAAAAAGAATGCAACTAGTTAGTGACAGAGCTGAAATTTGAGGCCAGATACTCTGGTTCTAGAGTCCATGCTCTTAACCATCATATGATATATACCAACTTTCAAAGTGAAAATATATGGGATGAAGACATTTCCAACTTTCATTGTCTTATACCCACTTAAGTGTAATTTGTGATACTGATACTGTTTGTAGAGAACCTGTTTGCTTTGATGAAACAGGGCAAGAATAGAGTATGGGCCACCTCAACAGAGAAAAGGACCAAATCTATATTAGCAAATTGTCCTCTCAACTTTTGCCTATGTCTCTCTGCTCCAAGTCTAGCTTTCTCAAGATGCTCAAATGCTCTCATTTTTCAAGTCTATATTACTTGGCCACTTTAATCACCTAGTTAAAAAATAATATTCTTTGAATTTTAAAAGCAGCAAGAGAAAAGACAGCAGTTATCTACAAGGGAAACCCCATAAGTCTATCAGCTGATTTTTCAGCACAAACTTTGCAGGCCCGAAGAGAGTGGCATGATATATTCTAAGCGCTGAAAGGAAAAAATCTACAGCCAAAAATACTTTATGCAACAAGGCTATCATTCAGAATAGAAGAAGAGATAAAGAGTTTTCCAGACAAACAAAAGCTAAAGGAATTCATCACCACTAATCTAGCCCTACAAGAAATGTTAAAGGGGACTCTTTAAGTGGAAAAGAAAGGCCATAAGTAGGAGTAAGAAAAGCAGGAAGCACAAAAGTAGTAAAATTAAGTATACTTACAAAAATCAGTCAAGAGATTCACAAAATAAAATGATGTAAAGTATGACACCATACACCTAAAACATGTGGGTAGAGGAGTAAAGAATGGGTTCAAACTTAAGTGACCATCAACTTAATATAGACTGCTATATGCATAAGATGTTATATGCAAACTGAGTGGTAACCACAAATCAAAAACCAGTAACAGATATGCAAAAAACAAAGTGAAAGGAATCCAAGTCTATCACTAAAGATAACTAGCAAACCATGAGAGAAGAGAGCAAGAGAACACAGAAACAGAGAACTACAAAAACAATCACAAAACAAGTAACAAATCACAATAAGAACATACCTATCAATGATTAGTTTGAATGTAAATGGACTAAGTGCTCCAATCAAAAGACATAGGGTGATGAAATGGATAAAAGAAAAAAAGACACATCTATAACCTGCCTACAAGAGACTCATTTCAGACCTAAAGACACAGGCAGATTGAAAGTGAAAGAACGGAAAAGCATTTATCATGCAAGTGGAAGTGAAAAGAAAACTGAGGTAGCAATATTTATATTGGACAAAATAGACTTTAAAACAGGCTATAACAAGAGACAAAGAGGGACACTACATAATCATAAAAGGGCAATCCAACAGGAAGATATAACAATTGCAAATATTTATGCACTGGACATGGGAACACTGAAAAACATAAAGCAGCTAATAACAAGCATAAAGGAAGTAACTGATAGTAATACAATAATAGTAGGGGATTTTAACATCCCACTTACATTAATGGATGGAATATCCAAACAGAAAATCAACAAGGAAACAGTAGCTTTTAATAACACATTGAACCAAATGGATCTAACAGGTATCTTCAGAAGAATTCATTCCCCAAACAGCAGAATACACATTCTTTTCAAGTGCATGTGAAACATTCCCCAGAACAGATCACATATTAGGCCACAAAACGAGTCTCAAAAAGGTTGAAGTCATACTATGCATTTTTTCTGACCACAATGCCATAAAACTAGAAATCAACCACAAGAAAAAAAATCTGGAAAGAACTACAAATGCGTGGAGGTTAAAAACATGCTACTAAACAATGAGTGGGTAAACCAAAAAGTCAAAGAGGAAATAAAAAAAATACATGGAGACAAATAAAAATGAAAACACAACAGTTCAAAATCTTTGGAATGCAGCAAAAGCTGTTCTAAGAGAGAAATTTATGCAATATGAGCCTACCTCAAGAAACAAGAAAAATCTCAAATTAAAAAAATCTAACTTTATACCTAAAGGAACTAGAAAAAGAATGAACCAAACCCAAAACCAGTAGAAGAAAGAAAATAATAAAGATCAGATCAGAAAGAAATGAAATGGAAACAAACAAAAAAAAATCAATAGAACAGATCAATGAAACCTGGTTCTTTGAAAAGATCAAAAAAATCAATAAACCTTTGGCCAGATTCATCTTTAAAAAAAACAGAGAGAGAGGACTCAATAAACAAAATCAGAACTGAAAGGGGAGAAATGACCACTGATGCCACAGAAATACAAAAGATTATGAGAATATTATGAAAAATTATATGCCAGCAAACTGCACAACTTAGAAGAAATGGATCAATTCCTGGAAACTTCCCAAAACTAAATCAAGAAGAAATAGAAAATTTGAACAGACTAATTACCAGCAATGAAGTTGAATCAGTAATCAAAAAAACTCCCAACAAACAAAAGTCCAAGACCAGATAGCTTCACAGGCAAATTCTACCAAATATCTAAAGAAGAGTTAATACCTATCCTTCTTAAATTTTTCCAAAAAATAGAAGATAAAGAAAATTTTCCAAATTCATTCTTTGAGGCCAGCATTATCCTGACACCAAAGCCATGTAAAGAACCCACCAAAAAAAGAGAACTACAGGCCAGTATCTCTGATGAACATAGATGCAAAAATTCTCAACAAAATACTAGCAAACCGAATCCAACAATACATTTAAAAAACCATTTGCCGTGATCAAGTGGGATTTATTTCCAGGATGAAAGTGTGGTTCAATATTTGCAAATCAATCAACGTGATATATCACATCAACAAGACAAAGGATAAAAATCATGATCATCTCAATAGATACAAAAAAGTATGGGACAAACTAAAACATCCATTGATGATAAAAACCATCAACAAAGTAAGTTTAGAGGGAACATATATCGATGTAATAAAATATGAAAAAAATCACAGCTAACATCATACTCAATGGTGAAAAGCTGAGAGCTTTTCCTCTAAGATTGGTAACAAGATGAGGATGTCCATTCTCACCACTTTTATTCAACATAGTACTGGAAGTCCTAGCCACAGCAATCAGACAACATAAAGAAATAAAAGGCATCCAAATTGATGAGGAAGAAATAAAACCTCCACTATTTGCAGATGACATTATACCACATATTGAAAACTAAAGACTCTACCAAAAAAAAAACCTACTAGAACTGATAAATAAATTCGGTAAGGTCTCAGGATACAAAATCAATATACAGAAATCTGTTGCATTTTATACACTAATAATGAAGTAGCAAAAAGAGAAAATAATAAAACATCTCAATTACAATTGCACCAAAAATGATAAAATACCTAGGAATAAACTTAACCAAGGAAATGAAAGACCTGCACTCTTAAAACTATAAAACATTGATGAAAGAAATTGAAGATGACACAAAGAAATGGAAAGATGTTCCATGCTAATGGATTGAAGAACAAATATTGTTAAAATGTCCATACTACCCAAAGCAATCTACACATTTACTGCAATCCCTATCAAAATACCACCAGCATTTTTTACAGAGCTAGAACAAATACTCTTCAAATTTGTATGGAACCACAAAAGACCCCAAATAACCAAAGCAATCTTTAAAAGGACAAACTAGAGGTATCACAATTCCAGATCTCAAGATACACTGCAAAGCCATCGTAATTCAAACAGTATGGTTCTGGCACAAGAACAGACCCGTAGATCAATGGAACAGAATAGAGAGCCCAGAAATAAGCCCATAATTATATGGTCAATTAATATTTGACAAAGGAGGCAAGAATATGCAATGGGAAAAAGTGTCTTCAGCAAACGGTCTTGGGAAAACTGGAAAGCTATGTGCAAAAGAATGAAACTGGACCACTTTCTTACACCACACACAAAAATAAACTCAAACTGGATTAAAGACCATTTAATGTGAGACCTGAAACCATAAAAATCCTAGAAGAGAGAACAGGCAGTAATTTCTCTGACATCAAACAAACCAACATTTTTCTAGATATATCTCCTGAGGCAAGGGAAACAAAAGCAAAAATAAATTATTGAGACTACATCAAAATAAAAAGTTTCTGCATAACAAAGGAAATAATCAAGAAAACTAAAAGACAACTTACTGAATGGGAGAATATATTTGAAAAAGACATATCTGATAAGGATTAGTATCCAAAATATTTAAAGAACTTATACAACTCAACAGATGCACAAAAATGGATAATCCAATTAAAAATGGGCAGAAAACATAAACAGACATTTTTCCAAAGAAGACATACAGATGGCCAACAGACACCTGAACAGATGCTCAACATCATTCATCATCTGGGAAATGCAAATCAAAACCACAATGAGATATCACCTCATGCCTGTCAGAATGGCTAAAATAAAAAATACAAGAAAAAGTGTTGGCGAGGATGTGGAGAAAAAGGAACGCTCCTGCACTGTTGGTGAGAATGCAAACTGGTGCAGCCACTGTGAAAACAATATGGAGATTCCTCAAAAAATTAAAAATAGAACTACCATTTAATCCAGTAATTCCACTAATGGGTATATACCCAAAGAATAGGGAAACACTAATTCATGTGACTTTTTCTACAGCTGACTTCAACTTTCTCACCCCCCTCCTTTCGCAATTGAACATAGTATACAAGATACAGTTGTGTGTGTGTGTGTGCGTGTGTGTCTGTGTGTGTGTTCCCATCTTGCTTGGTGTTCTTTAAGTATGTTGGACCTGCGGTTTGGTGTCTATCATTAATTCTTTTTTTTTTTAATTTTTTATTGTTATGTTGATCACCATACATTACATCATTAGTTTTGGATGTAGTGTTCCATGAGTCATTGTTTGTGCATAACACCCAGTGCTCCACGCAAAACGTGCCCTCTTTAATACCCATCACCAGGCTAACCCATTCCCCCACCCCCCTCCCCTCTAGAACCCTGTTTGTTTTTCAGAGTCCATCATCTCTCATGGTTCGTCTCCCCCTCCGATTTACCCCCTTTATTCTTCCCTTCCTACTATCTTCTTCTTCTTCTTTTTTTTTCTTAACATATATTGCATTATTTGTTTCAGAGGTACAGATCTGTGATTCAACAGTTTTGCACAATTCACAGCACTCGCCATAGCACATACCCTCCCCAATGTCTATCACCCAGCCACCCCACCCCTCCCACCCCACACCACCCCAGCAACCCTCAGTTTCTTTCCTGAGATTAAGAATTCCTCATATCAGTGAGGTCATATTTAACATGTCTTTCTCTGATTGACTTATTTCACTCAGCATAACACCCTCCAGTTTCATCCACATCGTTGCAAATGGCAAGATCTCATTCCTTTTGATGGCTGCATAATATTCCATTGTGTATATATACCACATCTTCTTTAGCCATTCATCTGTCGATGGACATCTTGGCTCCTTCCACAGTTTGGCTATTGTGGACATTGCTGCTATAAACATTGGGGTGCACATACCCCTTCGAATCCCTACATTTGTATCTTTGTGGTAAATACCCAGTAGTGCAATTGCTGGATCATATGGTAGCTCTATTTTCAACTGTTTGAGGAAGGCCCATACTCTTTTCCAGAGTAGTTGCACCAACTTGCATTCCCACCAACAGTGTAGAAGGGTTCCCCTTTCTCTACATCCCCGCCAACATCTGTCGTTTCCTGACTTCTTAATTTTAGCCATTCTGACTGGTGTGAGGTGGTATCTCATTGAGGTTTGATTTGGATTTCCCTGATGCCGAGCGATGTTGAGCACTTTCTCATGTGTCTGTTGGCCATTTGACTGTCTTCTTTGGAAAAATGTCTGTTCGTGTCTTCTGCCCATTTCTTGATTGGATTATTTGTTCTTTGGGTGTTGAGTTTGATAAGTTCTTTATAGATTTGGGATACTAGCCTTTATCTGATATGTCATTTGCAAATATTTTCTCCCATTCTGTCGGTTGTCTTTTGGTTTTGTGGACTGTTTCTTTTGCTATGCAAAAGCTTTTTGTCTTGATGAAACCCCAGTAGTTCATTTTTGCCCTTGCTTCCCTTGCCTTTGGCGATGTTTCTAGGAAGAAGTTGCTGTGGCTGAGGTCGAAGAGGTCGCTGCCTGTGTTCTCCTTTAGGATTTTGATGGACTCCTGTCTCACGTTTAGGTCTTTCAACCATTTGGAGTCTATTTTTCTGTGTGGTGTAAGGAAATGGTCCAGTTTCATTCTTCTGCATGTGGCTGTCCAATTTTCCCAACACCATTTGTTGAAGACACTGTCTTTTTTCCATTGGACATGCTTTCCTGCTTTGTCAAAGATGAGTTGACCATAGAGTTGAGGGTCCATTTCTGGGCTCTCTATTCTGTTCCATTGATCTATGTGTCTGTTTTTGTGCCAGCACCATACTGTCTTGATGATGACAGCTTTGTAATAGAGCTGGAAGTCCGGAATTGTGATGCCGCCAGCTTTGCTTTTCTTTTCCAACATTCCTCTGGCTATTTGGGGTGTCTTCTGGTTCCATACAAATTTTAGGATTATTTGTTCCATTTCTTTGAAAAAAGTGGATAGTATTTTGATGGGGATTGCATTGACTGTGTAGATTGCTCTAGGTAGCATTGACATCTTCACAATGTTTGTTCTTCCAATCCATGAGCATGGAACGTTTTTCCATTTCTTTGTGTCTTCCTCAATTTCTTTCATGAGTATTTTATAGTTTTCTGAGTACAGATCCTTTGCCTCTTTGGTTAGATTTATTCTTAGGTATCTTATGGTTTGGGGTGCAATTGTAGATGGGATCGACTCCTTAATTTCTCTCTCTTCTGTCTTGTTGTTGGTGTATAGGAATGCCACTGATTTCTGTGCATTGATTTTATATCCTGCCACTTTACTGAATGCCTGTATGAGTTCTAGCAGTTTTGGGGAGGAGTCTTCTGGGTTTTCCACATAAAGTATCATATCATCTGCAAACAGTGAAAGTTTGACTTCCTCTTTGCCAATTTGGATGCCTTTCATTTCTTTTTGTTGTCTGATTGCTGTGGTTAGGACTTCTAATACTATGTTGAATAGCAGTGGTGATAGTGGACATCCCTGCCCCGTTCCTGACCTTAGGGGGAAAGCTCTCAGCTTTTCCCCATTGAAAATGATATTCAATTCACTGTAGGTTTTTCATAGATGGCTTTTATGATATTTAGGTATGTGCCCTCTATCCCTATACTCTGAAGAGTTTTGATCAAGAAAGGATGCTGTTATTTGTCAAATGCTTTTTCTGCATCTATTGAGAGGATCATATGCTTCTTGTTCTTTCTTTTGTTAATATACTGTATCAGGTTGATTGATTTGTGGATGTTGAACCAACCTTGCAGCCCAGGGATAAATCCCACTTGGTTGTGGTGAATAATCCTTTTAATGTACTGTTGGATCCTATTGGCTAGTATTTTGGTGAGAATTTTTGCATCCATGTTCATCAAGGATATTGGTCTGTAATTCTCCTTTTTGATGGGGTCTTTGTCTGGTTTGGGGATCAAGGTAATGGTGGCCTCATAAAATGAGTTTGGAAGTTTTCCTTCCATTTCTATTTTTTGGAACAGCTTCAGGAGAATAGGTATTAATTCTTCTTGAAATGTTTGGTGGAATTCCCCCGGGAAGCCGTCTGGCCCTGGGCTTTTGTTTGTTAGGAGATTTTTGATGACTGCTTCCATTTCCTTAGTGGTTATTGGTCTGTTCAGGTTTTCTATTTCTTCCTGGTTCAGTTTTGGTAGTTGATACAGCTCTAGGAATGCATCCATTTCTTCCAGATTATCTAATTTGCTGGCATAGAGTTGCTCATAATATGTTCTTATAATTGTTTGTATGTCTTTGGTGTTGGTTGTGATCTCTCCTCTTTCATTCATGATTTTGTTGATTTGGGTCATTTCTCTTTTCTTTTTGATAAGTCTGGCCAGGGGCTTATCAATCTTGTTAATTCTTTCAAAGAACCAGCTCCTAGTTTCGTTGATCTGTTCTACTGTTCTTTTGGTTTCTATTTCATTGATTTCTGCTCTGATCTTTATTATTTCTCTTCTCCTGCTGGGTTTAGGCTTTATTTGCTGTTTTTCCTCTAGCTCCTTTTGGTGTAGGTTTAGGTTGTGTATTTGAGACCTTTCTTGTTCCTTGAGAAAGGCTTGTAGTGCTATATACTTTCCTCTCAGGACTGCCTTTGCTGCATCCCAAAGATTTTGCACAGTTGTGTTTTCATTTTCATTTGTTTCCATGAATTTTTTTAATTCTTCTTTAAATTCCTGGTCGACCCATTCATTCTTTAGTAGGATGCTCTTTAGCCTCCATGTATTTGAGTTCTTTCCGACTTTCCTCTTGTGATTGAGTTCTAGTTTCAAAGCACTGTGGTCTGAAAATATGCAGGGAATAATCCCAATCTTTTGGTACCAGTTGAGACCTGATTTGTGACCTAGGATGTGATCTATTCTGGAGAATGTTCCATGGGCACTAGAGAAGAATGTGTATTCCATTGCTTTGGGATGGAATGTTCTGAATATGTCCGTGAAGTCCATTTGGTCCAGTGTGTCATTTAAAGTCTTTATTTCCTTGTTGATCTTTTGCTTAGATGATCTGTCCGTTTCAGTCAGGGGGGTGTTAAAGTCCCCCACTATTATTGTATTGTTGTCAATGTGTTTCTTTGCTTTTGTTATTAATTGCCTTATATAATTGGCTGCTCCCATGTTTGGGGCATAGATATTTACAATTGTTAGATCTTCTTGTTGGATAGACCCTTTAAGTAGGATATCATGTCCTTCCTCATCTCTTATAGTTTTTGGTTTAAAATCTAATTTGTCTGATATAAGGATTGCCACCGCAGGTTTCTTTTGGTGTCCATTAGCATGGTAAATGGTTTTCCACTCCCTCACTTTCAATCTGGGGGTGTCTTTGGGTCTAAAATGAGTCTCTTGCAGACAGCGTATTGATGGGTCTTATTTTTTAATCCAATCTGATAGTCTCTGTCTTTTGAACATGGGCATTGAGCCCATTTACATTCAGGGTAACTATTGAAAGATATGAATTTCGTGCCATTGTATTGCCTGTAAGGTGACTGTTACTGTGTATTGTCTGTATTCCTTTCTGGTCTATGCTGCTTTTAGGCTCTCTCTTTGCTTAGAGGACCCCTTTCAATATTTCTTGTAGAGCTGGTTTCGTGTTTGCAAATTCCTTTAGTTGTTGTCTGTCCTGGAAGCTTTTTATCTCTCCTTCAATTTCCAATGACAGCCTAGCTGGATATAGTATTCTTGTCTGCATATTTTTCTCGTTTAGTGCTCTGAATATATCATGCCAGTCCTTTCTGGCCTGCCAGGTCTCTGTGGCTAGGTCTGTTGCCAATCTAATGTTTCTACCATTATCGGTTACATATCTCTTCTCCCGAGCTGCTTTCAAGATTTTCTCTTTGTCTCTAAGACATGTAAGTTTTACTATTAGATGTCAGGGTGTTGTCCTCTTTTTATTGATTTTGAGAGGGGTTCTCTGTGCCTCCTGGATTTTGATGCCTGTTTCCTTCCCCACATTAGGGAAGTTCTCTGCTATAATTTGCTCCAATATACCTTCTGCCCCTCTCTCTCTTTCTTCTTCTTCTGGGATCCCAATTCTTCTAATGTTGTTTCTTCTTATCGTATCGCTTATCTCTCGAATTCTGCCCTCGTGATCCAGTAGTTGTTTATCTCTCTTTTTCTCAGCTTCTTTATTTTCCATCATTTGGTCTTCTATATCACTAATTCTCTCTTCTGCCTCATTTATCCCAGCAGTTAGTGCCCCCATTTTTTATTGCACTTCATTAATAGCCTTTTTGATACCGATTTGGTTAGATTTTAGTTCTTTTATTTCTCCAGGAAGGGTTTCTCTAATAACGTCCATGCTTTTTTCAAGCCCAGCTAGTATCTTTAAAATCATGATTCTGAACTCTAGGTCCGACATCGTACTAATGTCCGTTTTGAGTAGGTCCTTGGCAGACGGTACTACCTCTTGTTCTTTTTGCTGAGGTAATTTTTCTCATCTTGTCATTTTGTCCAGAGGAGAATAGATGAATGAGAGAACAAAATGCTAACAGGTTAACAACGTCCCCAGCAAATATACTCTAAACAAATCAGAAAAGACCTGAAACCAGGGGAAAGGAAAGGGAAAGAAAGAAAAAAGAAAGAGGGAAAAAAAAGAAAAAGAAAACGATAAAAACAAACAAAAACAGAACAAAACAAAACAAAACCAGAATATGATCAAATATGATCAGGCTAGTGCATAGATGAGTGCCACACACTAGATTTTGGGTGTATTTTGGTCTGTTAGAAGAAAGTGCCTCTTAAAATTTTAAAGAAAGAAAGACTTATATATGTACAAAATAAGGGTTGATACAATGAAGGGATGGAAGATGACTGTAAAGATGAAAATTATAAAAGGATAAGATAAGAAGTTGTTTGAAAAAAGAAAGAAGAAGATTTTAAAAAAATGAAAAAAAAAGGGAGAGAATGTGATCAGGTAGGAGACTAGAACAAAGCCATACACTAGTGATTTGGGGTATATTTTGATCTGTTAGAAGAAACTGTATCTCAAAATTTTAAAGAGAGAACAACTTATATATATATGCCAAAAATAAGGGTATCTACTCTGAAGGGATAGAATATGACTCTAAAAATGAAAAATAAAATGTTTTTTTTTTCAAAAAGGGATTGATAAGATGTTGGTTGAAAAAAGGAAAAAGAAAAATTCCAAAAAAAAAAAAACAGTTAAAAAAATTAACTTTGAAAAACTAATGAATCATGGTAAAAAAGCCATGAATTCTATGTGCAGTATTGCTCTAGTGCTGGAGTTCTCCCGTTCTCATTGACCGGTGAACTTGGTCTTGGCTGGCTGTTCGTGCTGATCTTCTGGGGGAGGGGCCTGTTGCCGTGGTTCCCAAAGGTCTTTGCCGGAGGCGGAATTGCCCCACCCTTGTCGGTCTGGGCTAAGCAAGCTGCTCGGGTTTGCTCTCAGGAGCTTTTGTTCCCTGCAAGCTCTCGGTACAGCTTTGGAGGACGAGAGTGAAAATGATGGCCTCCCAATCTTCACCTGGAGGAGCCAAGAACTCGGGGCCCCGCTCCTCAGTGCACCCCCAGAGAAAAGCAGTCACTCCCATCTCCCCGGTCTCCGGCCGCACTCCGTGCTCACTCGGCCTGTGACCGAGCGTTTCTATGTCTGGCTCCCGACCCCGTGTGGAGTCTCCAAACCCAGCAGATCCCTGCGGTGCGCTCCCGCGCCGCTCCTCCCAGGGGAGGGAGGGGAGTCTCCCCGGCTCTGCCACTTGTTGGGTCCCTGCTGGAGGCGCAGTGCCCCGACTGGGCCGCGGATCACAGTTTATGGCAACCCCGAGCTGAGAGCCCGCATCTCGGCTCCGTCTCTGCAGCCGGCTTCCCCGCTCCGATACCTGGGAGCTCTGCTGCACTCAGGCACCCCCAGTCTTTCTGTGACCCTGAGGGTCCTGAGACCACACTGTCCCACGAGGGTTCCACCCCCAGCTTAGCCACTGGAGCGACGTCCCTAAGCGGAGCCGACTTCTTAAAAGTTCCGATTTTGTGCCCCGCGGCTCTATCACTTGCCAGAAGCGGCCGACGGAGGCCCCCTCCCCCGCCGTCTATCCTCCCGAATATCGCCTCGGATTCACTTCTCCGCACGTCCTACCTTCCAGTAAGTGGTCGCTTTTCTGTTCAGAGAGTTGTTGCTATTCTTCTCATCGATCTCCTGTTGAGTTCGTAGGTGTTCAGAATGGTTTGATCCCTATTCAGCTGAATTCCTGAGACCAGACGAAATCCAGGTCTCCTACTCCTCCGCCATCTTGCTCCGCCCCCTCTATCATTAATTCTTGACCATCATTTCTTCTGCCCCATTCCATCACCATTTTCCTCCTGGTATTCCAATTACAAGTATGTTGCACTCTTACATATTGTCCCACAGCTTTTGGATGTCGTGTTCTATCTTTGTTCAGTCTTTGTTGTAGATTCTTCCCCAAATGTTCCCCAATTAAGTCCTCAAGTAATCATGCCTTATGTAATCCCGTCCCCTTGTGGGTGGGCTGGACCTAAGGACTTGCTTCTAATGAATAAAATAAGGCAAAAATGCTGAGATGTCACTTTGAAGATTAGGTTATAAATAACTGTGATTCCATCTTTCTAGTATTCTCTCTTTCTCATTGTAAGAGTTCAGACTCTCTCTCTCTATGGAGAGGTCAATATGGCAAGGAACTAAATGTAACCTCTGTCTGAGCAAGAAAAAGTTTGCCTCAAATACAACATCCCATAACACACTGAATCCTCCTGACAACCTTATTAGTGACTATGTTAGTCTGCTTGGGCTGCATAAAAAAATCCCATAGATCAGGTGCCTTAAACAACTGAAATTTATTTTCTCACATTTCAGGAGACTGAAGTCCGTGATAAAGGTGTTGGCAAATCTGGTGTGTGGTGAGAGCTCTTCCTGCCTTGCAGATGGTTACCTTCTCATCAAGTTCTCATACAGGCTTTCCTCTGTGTGCATGCAAAAAAGACAGCTCTCTGGTGTCTCCTCCTCTTCGTATAGGGACACCAATCCTATTGGTTCTGGGCCCCACCCTTATAACCTCATTTAACCTTAATTATCTCCCTAAAGGCCCTCCAAATGCAGTCACATTTTGGGTTGGAGCTTCAACCTATAAATTTTGGGGAGACACAATTCAGTCCACAACAGTGGCCATGGAAGCAGGTCTTTCCTCAGTCAAATCTTTAAGTGAAACCATGGCCCCAGTTGACAACTGGATTACAGCCTTATGAGAGACCTTAAGGCAGAATATCCAGCTACTGCCAAAGGAGAAATTTGTCCCATTCATTGTACCTGCTCATTGTAAAGGTGAGAAAGAGACTCAAACCTTTAGATCAGGAACTGCTACCGTGCATCAGAGGGAGATGACTTTGGGAGACTGGAAATGGAGGAAGCCCAAAACAGTAGCAGATTTGTTGTGAAGGCAAGTATCAGTACATATGTTTTGTCAAAGAATAGCAATAACCAGGTTTTCATTGTTCTATGTTTTTAGTTCTCACTTCTGTAAGATCAAAGTTCACTCATTTACCAGCAATAGTTTACTCTGGATTGTGTCAGCATGAAAATGTCAAAGAAGTGAAAATGTTTCCAGTTATCCTGTCTTTTGAAAATTTCAGGAAGTTGTGGCTGAGAAACAAGGTACCAGACCAAGTTTCAGTACCCTCCCTTTGTATCCTCCATTATCTCAATCATATGATCTCGTGCTGGACCATAAATTATATTTCTCCAATACTTGTTTCATTTCCAGCTTTTCCAGAAAAGGTTCTCCCTGTTTTTCTTCTGTTTCTGGCTTGGGCATTTACCTCTGCCCTGAGAAGAGAAAAAGAGACAATGTCAGAGGTGTAACTGTCTCCTACCTAGCGAGCACTGAGATTTAATTAGACTTCCTCTTTTCTTCTTCTTCTTCTTCTTTTAAGTAGGCTCTATGCCCAGTCTGGAGCCCAAAGGAGGGCTTGAATTTGCAACCCTGAGACCAAGACCTGAGTTGAGATAAAGAGTCATATGCTTAGGGGTGTTTGGGTGGCTCAGTCAGTTAAGCGTCTGCCTTCTGCTTAGGTCATGATCCCGGAATCCTGGCATCTAGCCCTGCAATGGGCTCCCTGCTCAGCGGGGAGTCTGTTTCTCCCTCTGCCCCTCACCCTACTCTTGCTCTCTCTCACTCTCTCTCTCTCTCAAATAAATAAATAAAATCTTAAAAAAAGAGTCAGATGCTTAACTGACTAAACCAGCCAGGCACCCCATTGTAGCATAATTTTATTTAGTCTTTGTTATGTGGTCTGCCATGTATCTAGGCTGACAAGGAAAGAACAAGGAAGGACAAAGCTTTTGAATTTAGCAGTGGAAATTTCTAAGGGCTAAGTTATTTAAAGTCTTTGTTTTCTTATGTCTCATTTTAATTTCTTTACGTTAGCTTCATTTTTTTAAAGATTTATTTATTTTATATTTAGAGAGAGAGAGAGACAGCACGAGGAGGAAGGGCAGAAGGAGAGAGAGAGAATATTAAGCAGACTCTGGGCTGAGTGTGGAGCCTAATGCAGGGCTCAATCCCAGGACTCTGAGATCATGACCTGAGCTGAAACCAAGAGTCAAATGCTTAGCCAACTGTGCCACCCAGATGGCCCTAGCTTCATTTTTATTAATCAGCCTACTCCATATAGAAGTATGGTATGAAAAATCCAGACAAGTACACTGATGGGCTTGTTGGCTTTTCCTTGGACCTGTCACTATAATCAGGGAGACATGGGCTTATAAGAAGATGTGAGTTCTATTAACATATTGAACATGAGGGAGAAAAAGAAATTTTCCCCAACAAGCATGTATAAGCCCATTAGAACATATAACAATCACTATGAGCTGAGAAGCTACTTTTGCTAGTTTCTACCAAATGTTTTAAATAATTTAAATTCATATTTTCCAAACTCATTTGATGACTAAACTTTATTTTCTGGCCCATGATCATTAACATTAATTTTCCAAGGACTCCATTTTAAACATGTTCATAGATTATAGGATATTTTCAAATGTGTTTATCCATTCTCATGTTGACATCAGCAAAACTTTCATAGAAAATCCAGCTGTGGGCACCTGGGTGGCTCAGTCGGTGAAGTGTCTGCCTTTGGCTCAGGTCATGATCTCAGGGTCCTGAGATCGAGCCCCATGTCAGGCTCCCTGCTCAGTGGGGAGTCTGCTTCTCCCTCTGCTTCTTCACCCCCCCCAATTGTACTCACACGTGCACTCTCTCTCTCAAATAAACAAATAAAATCTTAAAAAGAAAGAAAGAAAGAAAATCTGGCTGTGAGTCTTGTAATTTCCATCTGAGCTCTTTACCATAGCCAGTTGTAATATGTATGCTAAAGTAAACAAACCTGGGGACATAGTTTACCTTTTAAGTAAAATCCACATAAATATTTTCACGCAAAATATGAATCTTTCTGAAAGTTTAGATTGGCAGTTTATAGTTCCCCTTACTCTGTGAGAGCTTTCAGGCAGATTCTTTAACTTCCTTTTCTGTCCCATATCCTAACATGACAAGGAAGTAACAAGGGAAACACAACCTCAGCTTTTATAATGACTTCTTCTTTCAAGTACCAGTAACTTAATCTTACAGTCTTCTTATTTTCGATGAACAAATCTGTTTTTACATCATTAGTATACTTCTGAGGCATAAGAGGATCCAGGAATTATGTCTTTTTTTATGTATTTAAAAATTTTTGAAAAAGATTTTATGTATTTATTTGAGAGAGAGAGAGAGAGAGTGGTGGCGGGGGGTAGGGGGGAGGGACAAGCAGACTCCGCACTGAGCACAGAGCCTGGGCTCTATCCCACGACCCTGAGATCATGACTGAGCCGAAATTAAGAGTCAGAGACTTAACTGACTAAGCCACCCAGATGTGCCCAGGAATTATTACTTAAGACTCAGGAAGAGATAGTCTCATAACGATGCAACCTCAAAACTCTTGGCACATTGGTAAGGGTTTGCTTTTATTTTGCTTTGCCATTTGGAAGAGAGTAGGTATGGTAGGAGTTTGTATGTCAACACAGAGATATAAATATTATGCGGTAAGGACAAAAATCGAGAGGAAATGAAAAATATAAAAAATATTGGAAGTTTTGTGGTACTTAGTGAAACAGCAATATTGGAGGCAGAATTTGAATCCAAGAAAAGAGAAAATCACTAATAAAGTCAAGAAAAATAAATGACAAAAGCTGTGGATTAGAAGTCATACAAAGATATGAAGTTGTAAAAATGAAAATGAGGTTTAAATGAGAGACACATATTTATTGTTACCAAATGCTAAGTGCTATAGTAAATGCTTTACATCATTTCAATTTAATTCTCATAAGTAAACTGAAATGTAGGTATTATCATTCCTATTGTTAAATGGAAAACGAACGTTTATAAAGACTATCTGATTTATGTAGGTCATATAGTAAATTCCAAAATGTAATTTAAACCCAGGACCATCTAAGTCCAAACCCTTGAATTTTCTGCTATAAATTTTAGTAAAGAAAAGTAAAAATAAATTCTAAGGCAGAAAACAAAGAGCATGTCTTTAATGGACTCTACAGAGTAAAAATGGACAAAGGAAAATATGGCTAGGAAGTATTTCAGAGCACATTTGAAATTAGTGATAACCTTGGAAGTTACATGTCATAGACATTTAGTGGAAAGAAGGAATGGCAAAGGGTCCCGGGACTGGAAGGATTTTCTGCTGTATCTGAGACTTGAGGCCCAAACTGTGCAAGGCTTTTGAAAATGTAATATTACTTCTGTTGGTGCTGTGTCCACACCATACCTCAGTGTGCCATTGCTACAAGTCAATTTAATATTTTGTGACTATTTGGCTTATACCTGAAGACCAGCAAGTTTCTAGAAAATCAGCAGAATGTCTGACTTTTTAAAAAAGACATCTTTTTGAGAAAGACTTACTATAGTTCAAGAGCCACGGCCAGCTCCTATCTAGCAAAGTTCAACTTTAATGAATTCCAGTCCTTCCCAGTTCATGTGTGTTACTTAAAGGATTATTTTATTTAAACTGTAACATGCTGTGTGCCATGTATTTTAGAAAATGAACAAGGAAGCTGAAAATGTTGAATTTGGTAGGATGGCTTTAGGTCTAGGGAGGATCACAAGGTCTGGCTAAAATACTTTACTAGTTGTCCCTCCTATCTAGTCTTCATTACTGCGCTATTTGTTCACTTCTCGGTTCTTGCATGTTGGTATCAGCTTGCTAAGTAGCCTCCTTCTGCACTGTTGTGCATTACCCTTATAAATTTACATCTATTCCTATAAATCCCTATCATTAATCCTCCCATCTGCATTTATTTTATTTTTTAAAGATTTTATTTATTTATTTATTTGAGAGAGAGCAAGAATGAGAGAGCACAAGTGGGCGGGAGCAGACTTCCCACTGAGCAGGGAGCCCAACACCAAGCTCCATCCCAGGACCCTGGGATCACGACCTGAGCCGAAGGCAGGCGCTTAACCACTGGGCCACCCAGGCGCCTCTCCGATCTGCATTTAAAATAATCTTTCTAAAATGCTAATTTCATAGAGCATACCCTGATTAAATTATTTAAAGTCTCCAAATGACTCACGGAATAAGGTCTTGACCCTTTTAGTTGTATGTTGTTTCTGCCTATTTCAACTTATTCTTTTCGCATACACTGATGTAAATTTTACTAGTTGCAGAACTGAGAACAAACTGGAAAGGGAGAGAGAAGTGAGGAAAGTGACAGATTCTGCAGATGAAATAGTGAGATGCTCCTTTGAGCTACAATTGACATATCATGTAAGTTTAAGGTGTACAACTGCTGATTTGATACAATTATCTATGGCAAAATGATTACTACCATAACATTAGCTAACACCTCTCTCATGTCATATAGTTATCATTTCTTTTTTGGGGTGAGAACATTTAAGATCTACACTCTTCCCAATTTCAAATGTATAGTATAGTATTAACTAGTTAGACCTGAATTTATTCATCTAAAAAATGCTTAGAGAAAGAAAAAGAAAGAAAGAAGGAAGGAAGGAAGGAAGGAAGGAAGGAAGGAAGGAAGGAAAGAAAGAAAAAAGGAAAGAAAGAAAGAAAGAAAGAAAGAAAGAAAGAAAGAAAGAAAGAAAGAAAAAGAAAGAAAGAAAGAAGAAAGAAAGAGAAAGAAGGAGAAGGAAGGAAGGAGAAGGGAGGGAGGGAAGGAAGGAAGGAAAAGAAAGAAAGGAGGGAGGGAAAGAAAGGAAGGAAGAATGGAAGAAAGAAATAGCAGTTATTAAATTAAAAAGAAATAGTGAGATGCAAGCAAAGCGGCTAACTTTGGTAAATAATCATGATGTCCATCAGTAGTTCTCATTACAGTGAACTACAAAGGTTGGGTTGCTTGTACCTTCCGGTCAGAAACCACCCAGTAGAATGCAGGGAACAACACTTATTTCCTTTTTTGCCCATAACAATTAAGCAGCAAATCTGGTGCATACCTCCTACTCAATAAATGAGTAAATGAATAAACAAAGCAGGGTGATAAAGACCGGAGGAGAAGCATGGTAATAAAACTGGAGAGAAAGTAGACCAAGGAGTTGAGACATAAGAATAAGTAGTCCTGAAAATACTAATTAAACCACCCCTGAAAACCTCAAAATAAATTTGGACACATAGGCAAACTTTTAACGTCATATGCTAAAATATCCTGAACCCTTTGGTGGTTTCCATCACAAGATCTAATCCTATGACATTTTCCTAGGATAAAAGAAGTTTTGTGCCATTTCCTTTGTAAAATATTCTTTATTGCTTCTCCCTTGTTATGTGTTTAAATCACTGAAGTCATCTAGCATATCCCAGAGAGGCATGGAATTCCATCTTGCTATATTGTGTTTCTACAGATTTTGCCAGATGCAAGGCTCAACAGAATCTTTTGCCCACTGTGGTCATTTATAGCCTGCTCCTGAATTCCTGTTTTCTCACCAGCTGTTTTAATGAGTTCTATAGGATGATTACTTTTGGGCCTACAGTCCCTCACCCCCCCTTCCCCCGATCACTACCCAAAACAATTATTTTGAGGTCAATAGAACATGTGTAATTTGGAGGGTCTCATTGAAAAAAATATGCATATTTGAACCCAGTGTATTTTTAAAATTAGAAAAAGTTAATAAAACAAATACAGAAATCAAAGAGAAGAACATGATAAAGAAACGTATGTAATATTAACACCAAGAGATAAACACACCCTAAGAATTTGAAAACCAATTTGTGATATATTTTTATATTAATATATAATATTTTAGGGGCACCTGGGTGGCTCAGTTGGTTAAGCACCTGCCTTCAGCTCAGGTCATGATCCCAGAGTCCTGGGATCGAGTCCTCCCGTGGGCTCCCTGCTCAGTGGGGAGTCTGCTTCTCCCTCTCCCTTGGCCCCTCCCCCTCGCTGGTGTTTTCTCTCTCTCTCTCAAATAAATAAATAAAATCTTTAAAATATAATATTTTAAAGGAAATTAGTATTATACTATGTTACAGGTTATTACCTGTATAGTTCTTTAACATTTTTATTACATCACGTAATCACTTATGATACACAATTTTATTGGCTGTGTATGTTTCCATCACTTAGAAACATTCAAAGAGATTTAGATAAGACTCTAGGAGTGATTATTGAAGTTATTTAATTTTTATATTGTAATTACTTTAATAATTTTGCAATAAAATTGTTTTTTATAAATCTGATACAGAAATTATCTTTTTTCTATATTTTTCATATTTTTAAAAGATTTTACTTATTTATTTGACAGAGAGAGATAGAGAGAATGAGAGAGCACAAGCAAGGGGAGCTGAAGAGGGAGAGGGAGAAGCAGGCTCCCCACTGAGCAGGGAGCCTGAAGTGGGGCTCCACCCCAGGACCCTGAGATCGTGACCTGAGCCAAAGGCAGACACTTAACCACCTGACCCACTGAGACGCCCCTATATTTTTCATATTTTTGATAATTTTAATTAATGCCAAACTTTTAGACTGAATGGCATTTTATTGTTTTAAATTAACATTTTAAATGTATTGACATTGAATCCTGGTATTCAAATGCTTATTTACTTTAATTAAATGCTTAGTTCATTCATTTTTAATATTTGTTTTACATTAGAATAGTGTGAGATCTTTATATTTATTTCAAATTAGTATTGCTTCTTGTCATATATGTTGCAAATATTTCACTAATTTGTTTTTAAAAATGCTTTAAATTCCTTTATTTAATATATTTCATTAGACAAAAATGTTCATTACATATACACAATTTATTAACCTGAAGGTACATAAACCTACCATTCAACGAGGAAACTGGATCTTTAGCAACCTCTTTTTTCTACCTGTTTTCCTCTTCTCTTCCATCTGTCACCACCTCCAGAGGTGACTTCTCTTCAGAATTGTGTGTTTCTCATTACCTTGTCTACTAATATAAAATATATAGATATAGGTGCATAATATATATAATAATGTGTTAGTTTAGCTTGTTTTTAAGCTTTATAAAATATCAAACTGCATTTAGTGTTCTGAGATTGCTTTTCTCTTTCAGTTTTGTATTTCTAAACTCCATTTCTGTCATTACAAAAGCTATAGTTAATTTAGTCTTCACTCATGTAAAATATATTTTCTTGTATAAATAAATATTCCCCAGTGAATTTATACATTATCTTGTCAATAGTCACTTGGATTATTACTGTTATGAAATATGATGGTATAAATATTCTAAATACAAATATGCTGGTACAAACATGTCTCTGGTGTATATTTGTAAAAGTTTATCTAAAATCTACAGGTAAGAGTGAAATTAACAGATGTTAGGATGTATATGTCTTCGACCTTCCAGGTAGGATGAATTCCACCAGCAATGTATATGTGTTTCCAATGATCCACATCCTCTCTAACATTGAAATATTCAGGGTTCTTTATTTTGCCAATCAGGAGAACATAAAACTGTATAATGTTATCTTAATTCTCAGTTTCTTAAATATTAAAGATTTTAAACATCTTCTCACATATGAATGGTCAGGTCTTTTGTTCTCTTCTGTGAGGTGTCAGTTTAAGTCACTTGCTCATTTTGCATATTTTTATAAATATATGTATTTTAAAAATATAATCTACATACTAGTCCATAATCATAACTTACGCTACAAATATATTCAAGTTTGTGACTTTTCTTTTCACTTTTTAAATGATATCTTTTGAAGAGCAGTTCTTAGTTTATCAATCATTTATTTTAAAGATTTTATTTAGAGAGAGAGTGAGAGAGAGCACAAGCAGGGGGGAAGGTCAGAGGGAGATTCCCCTGCTGAGCAGAGAGCCTGACATGGGGCTCGATCCCAGGACCCTGAGATCATGAGCTGAGCCAAAGGCAGATGCTTAACCGACTGAGCCACCCAGGTGTCCCAGTTTATCAATCATTTTAATAATTAGAACTCTTTGCATCTTGCTTAAGAAAAAGTTATTTACCCAAGTCAAATGAATATTGCTTTTTAATCCTCTAAATGTTATAAAGTATTGCTTTTCACATGTCTGCGAACTTCCAAATTAGTTTTGGTTTTTTTTTAAGATTTTTATTTATTTATTTGACAGAGAGAGACAAAGCGAGGGAAGGAACACAAGCAGGGGGAGTGGGAGAGGGAGAAGCAGGCTTCCCACAGAGCAGGGAGCACAATGTGGGGCTCAGTCCCAGGACCCTGGGATCATGACCTGAGCCGAAGGCAGACACTTAATGACTGAGCCACCCAGGGGCCCCCAAGTTAGTTTTTTTTTAAAGATTTATTTATTTTAGAGAAAGAGCATGAACGGGAGGGCGGAGGGGCAGAGGGAGAGGGAATCTCAAGCAGACTCTGTGCTGAGAATGGAGTCCAACTCGGGGCTCAATCTCATGACCCTGAGATCACAATCTGAGCTAAAACCAAGAGTCAGACACTTAAATGACTGTGCCACCCAGGTGCCCCCCCAAATTAGATTTTTTAACTCATGAAATAAAAACTGATCTAATTTCATTTTTTCAAGTAAGTAATCAATTTTCTCCACATAATTTATTGCACAGAATCTTTTTCATGTTAACTTGAAATGTTATCTATATTATATATTGTGGTTTCATATAGTGTGAGACTTTTAGAGGCAGTCCATTTTCTTCCAGTTAGCCAGTTGTCTATCCCTACATCAATACTCCACTGTTTTAATTACTCTCACTTTCTAATAAGTTTTCATATATACTAGGCTAGGTATATATTAATTCTTTTTATTAATTGCATATTTTTATTTATTCTTTTTATTTAGAAACGTCTTGCCAATGCTTACTCTTACTTTTCCGCATAAATGTTAAAATCTGCTTGACAAATTCCTAAAATCACATGTTGGTATTTTCACTGATACTGAATTTATAGGCTAGCTGGGGAAGAATTACATTTGGATACTTTTTTGTTACTGAATATGCCATATGTTATGTAATTCTTTGGATGTGGATCTTTCTTTTGTTAGATTAATTCCTTGGTATCAATAGTTGTATTGCTATTATAAGTGGTATCTATTTTCAATTATATTCACTGACTGATACTAAAACAGAGAAATGCAATTGTTGTTGTTATTATTTTTATTTTGGTATATTGATTCTAGCCAGCCCCACACACGGCCTTTCTTATTATATCTAAAAATGTGTTGGACATATATTTGTAAGTAAAAAATTAACTGAAATAAAGATAATTCAGTTTCTTTCTCTGCAATTCTTAAGCTTTTAATTTATTTTTCTTGGTTTATTGCACTGGCCAGAATTTCCAGTATAATGTTACATAGAAACAATGAAAACAGACTTTTTTTCGTGTTTCTAATTTTTTTTTTAAAGATTTTATTTATTATTTGACAGAGACAGAGAGCACAAGCAGGGGGACTAGCAGGCAGAGGAAGAGAGAGAAGCAAGCAGAGAGAGAGGGAGAAGCAGGGAGCCTGATGTGGGGCTCCATCCCGGAACCCTGAGATTGAGACCTGAGCCAAAGGCAGACGCTTAATTGACTGAATCACCTAGGCACCCCTCCTGTTGGTGATTTAAAGGGAATACTTCCAACGTTCCCTTTTTGGGATTATTATTGCTATATGTTTTCGCCAGATATCACTTAGAAGGAGGGAGTTTATTTCTATTCCTAGTTTATGAACAGTTTTTATCAAATTATCTTCCTATGTCATTGAAATGATTATATGGATTTTTTTGGCCCTGAATCTATTATGTGTTTCATGATAATTATAGATTTTTCTATTTCAAACCAAACTTAACGGTGGGTAAACCTAAGGTTTATTGACTTTTTAAATATTTTTGCTGAATTTAGTATGCTAATTTTTAATGTAGTTTTTAATTTTTATTTTGAAAGAGTAAAAACACAAAAAAGTAAGAGAGAGACAACTCAAGATAGAAGGTACAGTCTTTTAATAACCTAATTTCAGAAGTGACTTTCCATTATTTCTTTTAAAGATTTTATTTCTTTTTCAATTTTTTTATTTTTTTCTTTAAATTTTTTATTGTTATGTTAATCACCATACATTACATCATTAGTTTTGGATGTAGTGTTCCATGATTCATTGTTTGTGCATAACACCCAGGGCTCCACGCAAAACGTGCCCTCTTTAATACCCATCACCAGGCTAACCCATCCCCCACCCCCCTCCCCTCTAGAACTCTCAGTTTGTTTTTCAGAGTCCATCGTCTCTCATGGTTCATCTCCCTCTCTGATTTCCCCCCCTTCATTCTTCCCCTCCTGCTATCTTCTTTTTTTTTTTTCTTAACATATATTGCATTATTTGTTTCAGAGGTACAGATCTGTGATTCAGCAGTCTTGCACAATTCACAGCACTCACCATAACACATACCCTCCCCAATGTCTATCACCCAGCCACCCCATCCCTCCCACCCCCCACCACTCCAGCAACCCTCAGTTTGTTTCCTGAGATTTAGAATTCCTCATATCAGTGAGGTCATATGATACATGTCTTTCTCTGATTGACTTATTTGAAAGAGAGAGAGACAGATAGTGATAGAGATAGCGAGAGAGAGCACAAGTGGGGAGGAGAGGGAGAAGCAGGCTCCCGCCAAGCAGGGAGCCTGACATGGGGCTCGATCCCAGCACCCTGGGATCATGACCTGAGCCGAAGGCAGACGCTTAACGGACTGAGCCCCCCAGGCCCCCCATGACTTTCCATTATTTCTGTTCTATTCTGTTAATTAGAAGTGAATCACCAAAGGGGAGAGATTACATAAGTACATGGAACCTGGAAGCCAGGATCTTTGGGGACCATCGCAGAGTCTGTTTATTATAAATTGACACTTTTCTCCCAGTGGTTCATGTCTCTTTCACATGCAGAATATATTTGTCTGGCTTATTTCAGTTGGCATAATGTCCTTAGTCTCACTTAGCATAATGTCCTCAAGATTCATCCATGTTATCACAAATGGTAGGATCTTCATCTTTTCTAAGGTTGAATAACTTTCATATATAAAATGATGTTTTATGAATAAATATTTTATGAATTAAAATAATATTCATGTATATTCGTAGTGCAAATATGCACTTATGAGCATCTTTATCCATTTATCTGTTGATGAACACTTATGTTGTATCCATTCCTTGGTTATTGTGAATAAAGGGATTATTCACATTATTCTATTGTGAATAATGGGATCTGCAATGAACATGGGAGCAGATCTTTTCCAGATACTGATTTAATATTCTTTGGGTACTGTAGGACATCAGTAAATATTTGTTAATGGTTGGTTTCATGAAAAAAAAAAGATCTTTATCACAATACAACTGCTTAAAATGTAAATAATAATAATAATTTTTGAACATAAAAATTCTTTATTTAACCTAATCCAGCCAGTATTGAGATAGTTTGCTATATTAAAAACAAGAATAATAATAATTTTTTAATATACACCCAGAAAAGGGACTGCTGGATCACATGGAAGTTCTGTTTTTAGCTTATTGAGGAACCTCTACACAGTTTCCAGAATGGTTGTACTAATTTACATTCTCACTCACAGAGTACAAAGATTGCCTTTTCTCCACATCCTTACGAATACCTGTTATCTCGTCATCTTGATAATAGCATCCGAACACATGTAGGGTGATATCTCACTGTGGTTTTGATTTGCATTTCCTTGATAATTTGTGATGTTGAACAACTTTTCTTTTTTTTTTTTAAGATTTTATTTATTTATTTGACAGAGAGATAGAGAGAGAGCACAAGTAGGCAGAGTGGCAGGCAGAGGGAGAGGGAGAAGCCGGCTTCCCGCTGAGCAGGGAGCCAGACGTGGGGCTCGATCCCAGGACCCCAGGATCATGACCTGAACCCAAGGCAGCCGCTTAACCGACTGAGCCACCCAGGCGCCCCTGAACACCTTTTCATATACCTGTTGGCCTTTGTATGTCTTCTTTGGAAAAGAAGTCTATCCATATCCTTTTCCCATTTTGTAATTGGAATTGTTTTGTTTTTGTTTTGCTATTTGGTTGTATGAGTTCCTTATATATTTTGGATATTAACCCCCTATCAGATATATAGTTTGCATGCGATACCAAGAAAATCTCCCAATTCATAGGCTGTCTTTTTATTTTGTTGATTTTTTCCTTTGTTGGGCAGAAGCTTTTTAGTTTGATATAGTTTTACTTGTTTATTTTTTATTTTATTACCTGAACTTTTGGTGTCATACCCAAAAAAATCATTGCCAAGGTCAATGTTTGTTTTTTTCTAGGAGGTTCACAGTTGCAGGTCTTATTTTTACATCTTTAATCCATTTTGGGTTGATTTTTGTGTATGGTGTGAGATAAGGGTCGAATTTCAATTTTTTTTTGCATGTAAATATCCATTTCTGCTAACACCATTTAAATATTTAAAAAAACTATTCTTTCCCCATTGTATATTCTTGGCTACCTGCGTGAAATTTAGTTGACTATATATGTTTGGTTTTATTTCTGGGCTCCCTATTCTATTCCACTGGTCTGTAGTTCTGTTTTTATGCAACTACTATATGTTTTGATTATTAATTATAGCTTTGTAATATAGTTTGAAATCAGGAAGTGTGATGCCTCCAGCTATTTTTTTTTTTCTCAAGATTGTTTTGGCTATGGAATCTTATGGTTTCATACAAACTGTAGGATTGTTTTCTGATTTCTGTGAAAAATGCCATTGGAATTTTGATACAAATTGCACCAAATCTATAGATGGCTTTGGTTAGTATGAACATTTTAACAACATTCATTCTTCTGATCCATAAACATGAGTATCTTCATATTTGTCTGTACCTTCTTCAACTCCTTTCATCAGTGTTTTATACTTTTTAGTGTACAGATCTTTCACTCCTTGGTTAAACTCATTCCTAAAGTATGTTATTATTTTGGATCCTATAAAAAAATGGGATGTCATAAATGTTTTCTTAATTTTCTTTTCTGCTAGATCATTGTGGCATAAGGAAACACAGCTAGGTCTTGTATGTTGATTTTGTATCCTGAGACTTTACTGTATTTATTAGCTCTGACAAGATTTTCTGTGGAGTCTATAGGGTTTTCTACATAAAAGATCATGTTATCTGCACACAGAGATTATTTTAATTCTTCTTTTCCTATTTGAATATCTTTTATTTATTTTTCCTGTCTTTGCTCTTGCTCTTTTTCCTGTCTTTGCTCTTGCTCTTGCTGTACTTTTGGTACTATGTTGACTAGAAGTGGTGAGAATGAATACCCTTGCCTTCTTCTGGATCTTAGAGGCAAGCTTCCAGCTCACCCCCACCCCAGATTATATTAGTTGTGGGTTTTTCATAAACAGCCTTTACTGCGCTAAGGAAATTTCCTTTTTACCTATTGTGTTGCCAGTTCTCATCATGAATGATGTGGTTTGGAGTGGTGGGGTTCAGAGTCAATGGCCAAGAAAGAATTCTTGAGATGTCTTTGGTGCAAAAAAACTGGTTTTATTAAAGCATGGGGACAGGACCCATGGACAGAAAGAGCTGCACTGGGACCATGAGGAGGGATGGATTATGTAAGATTTTCTATCCTATGGAGAGTAGGGTGATGTTAGGGCTCCAGGAAATTGAGTCTATAGGTTTCTGGAGATTGCTTTTTTCTTGTAAATCATTAAGACAATTGTAAACTGATGGAGACTCTTGCCCTGCATGACTGGGTCTCTATCAGTTAACTATTTGTTCTTGCCTTTCCTCTGTTCTTGGGCAGTCAGGAGTGCCTGAGGAAAGTCACATATACCCCACCTTGGAGGTGTGGGGGTGGTTGTGGAGTGTTAGTTTGTGCTTTGCCCTCAGCTTGCCTTCTGCTTCCTCATCACTTAATATCACTGAACTGTACATTTAAAAATGGTAAAGATGTCAAAAAAAAAAAAAAAGAAAGAAAGAAAAACCCCTTAGGACTCCATAAATAATAGATTAAGAAGGATTTTTCAAAACCAAAGAAGACTATAATAGTTGCAGTGGTGAATTTTTTTGTTGTTTTTTTCTTCCTAGACTTCTAGCTCATCTTTCTGGCCAGACGACCAGGAAGGGGAATCAGGAAGCATGGGAGAATCCTTTGGTTTTTTAATATTTTGCTCTCCTGGCCCTGCCCCTAGGCCAGCTTCAAAGGCGTATCAATTATAGTGCTGTTAATTTCTAGTATTTCTTTTTTATTTTTTCTTAGAATTCCATTTCTGCTTACATTATCCATATGCTCTTGCAGGTTGTCCACTTTTTCCATTTGAGCCATTAACATATTAATCATAATTATTTTATTTTTTTAAAGATTTATTTATTTATTTTTAGAGAGAAACAGAGAGAGAGCATGAGTGGGAGAAGGGGCCAAGGAAGAGCATCCTCAAGCTCATTCCGGGTTGACCACAGAGCCCAAGGCAGGGCCCAAGGCAGCACCCGATCACAGGACCCTGAGATCATGACCCAAGCCAAACAAGAGTTGGATGCTTAACCATCTGAGCCACCCAAGTGCCCCAATCATAGTTATTTTAAATTCCTGGTCTGATCATTCTAATATCTCTGCCATAATTTGAGTCTCATTCTGATGCTTGCTCTGTCTTTTCAAACTGTATTTTTATCTTTCAGTGTGCCTTGTCATTTTTTCTTGAAAGCCAGACATGATGTGCTGGGTAAAAGGAATCAAGGTAAATAAGCCTTTAGTGTAAGGTTTTATGTTTATCTGGCAAGGAGTTATACTGTGTTTACTGTTAACTATAAACTAGGTGTCAGAGGCTAAAATTTCCACTGGTGTTTTTGCCTTCCATGTCTTTGGGGTTCCTTAGTGACTTCTTCATCAGTAATGTCTCAGACATGCAGTTCTTCTGTTATTATCCCCTGTCACTATATGGCAGCCCAGTGATGCAGTGGTAATGTGCGGCGGGGGAGGGGAAGCATTCTGCAGCCTACTATCTGGTCTCAACTTCCTAGTGAGCCTGTGCCCCCAGGCTGTGACCTTCAAGTGTGCTTCTCAGATACTCTTCCCCCCTTAGGTGAGACAGGAAGGCCAGAAGGGGCTGAAGTTGAATATTCCCCTGCCCACAGGCTTTTTAGGCTCTGGTAAAATTCTAGTCCATTAGGTTCTGATTAAATAGCTTCCTTTCAGGACAGATCTTGCTAAAAAAAATTTTTTTAATGAAAAAAAAACAAAACCCTGAATGTTCTAGGTATATTTCAAAATGGCTACTTTTCCTTTTTTTCCTGCTGGAATCACAAGGGGATTTTTCTCTCATCTTCACTGTGAGAAGCTGGTACAGCTCCTAAAGGTAAAACTCACAGAAGTGTGGGACCCCTGAGTTTGTCCACACTGAGCCTCCAGCAATTTGTCAATCGCAGTTTAGGTGTTCCTTCACCATGACTGGTTCCCACAGAGCTTTCTGCTCATGGGCTTCTGTTCCAGTAAGTTGTACTCTGTCTCTACCTGTCGGTCTCTAATTTGGGGGGCCACAGTTTGCCTGCGACCTCAATGTTCTGGCAAATCTAGGAAATGTTGATGGTTTTCAATGTGTTCAGCTTTTTTCTTGTTGTATGAATAAGAATGATGAGCTCCAAGCTTCTTACATATCAGATGGGAAGCCAGAAGTTCAGACAGTCACTCTTTAAGAGATCCAGTCATATTCAACCTTATTAATATTCAGTTACCTAAATTTCTCCATCCATGGACAATTCTCCATCGCTCTCGATTCTGCTATGAATGGGACTGTGAGATACACACACACACACACACACACATACACACACACACACACACAGATTACAGTCCTAAGCCTCAAGACTTTGGGAGCAAATCTGATCATCTCATTGTAACTGCCCTTTTATTGATGATACTACCTCAATGTTTTACCCTTTTAAATTTGATAATTAAATGTTTTACTTTGAAACAGTATCTGAGCATGCTCTTCAGTTATGTGATAAGCATTCCTTGCTCTGTTGTATTTTCCCAGCTGCTCAAAGACTGCACCTAACAGCTCCTTTCTCTGTTGGGAGGTATTTTCCTACTAGGTAATACAGATGATTTTGCCTTTCTTTTAGATGGCATTTGCACCCATGATTGTGAAGATGCTGGCCACATAGCTCTTCTTGCTGGAATTTCCTCCTGCCTTGGAAGCTGCCAAATGACTTTGGGCTTCCAAAGCCCACTGGGTAATTTGAGAAGCATTACTCAATCACTGAAACTCAACACACAGATCTCCTACTGTCACAGAATTCAGCATACATTTTTTCCTATCTTTACATTACCATGTATATTATGGGACTGGCTTCCTCAGTCTGTTAAACATTCGAAGTTTCCTTCTGGAAAAGAATATGGGTGATGAGGAAGTTGTTCACATAGCTTACAGAATTTATCAGGACTCTTTCTGAGCATTGGCTGAAGTTGTGGATAGTGTATCATTAAGGAAGAGGATAATTAGATCTCAGCTTCGAACACTGCTAATTAATAACTTCCATTCCTAGGATTTCTGCTTGTTTTTATTACACAGAGTAGAATATTCACATTTCATTCTCTTAAGGACAACCCAGATTCAGTGCATTGAAATTGCCCTTTATTGTTTTAAACTCCAGTGCCTACCACACGGTACATCCTCAATATTTGTTAAGTGTAGGTGGCTTTGTTTGATGAGAAAACAGTAGCATAATAAACAAGCTCTAAAGATTTAGAAAAACAAGCACTCACTATATGATGATGCCATATATGTATTATATTGATACACATATATACTTAAATATAAATATATACACACATATATATTCAAAGGGCAATTCTAAAACACCTACCAGTGCCAAGATGAGGAAAAAAGTCAAAGTCTAGCATGAAAAGAGCAGTGTTTTCTCTTCAAATTCTAAGATCATCACTTATTAGAATTACAGCTTGCTGATGATTTTTGTTAAAGAGTCAAGGAATCAGAAAGTTTAACAAGATCTGATCACTCATTGCCTGCACTCAGAGTGGAGTGGGTGGTCCAGGCATGATGGAGAAAGGAATTGAACTTGTGGAAGGTACACACTAGAAAGCACAATGCTTTATAAATAGCGTTGAGGAAACTTTCTAATTCCTGGCGTGGGTAAACTAGCAGTTCTGAAAAGATCATTCCTATGTCATCCAGAGTCAATTCTGAATGTTTTTATAGGAACAAATAAATACCAGGGTGCAGACATAAGTCATACCTCCTGATTTTTATTATAGAATATTCAGGCATCATCAGCATAAAACTATTCCAAATTTGACCCAAGCATTCAAGTGAATGAGCTTGTCTTTCTTTTTTTCCTCTCAAAAATATATTAAATTACCAAAATAAGAGAAAAATGTCAGAGAAATCAGAGGCAAGGGGCACCTGGCTGGCTCAGTAGGTTGGGCATCGGACTCTTGGTTTCGGCTCAGGTCGTGATCCCAGGGTCTTGGGATTGAGCCCTGCATCAGGCTCCACACTGAGCGTGGAGTCAGCTCGGGTTTCTCTCTCCCTCTCCTTCTGCCCCTCCCCCCACTCCTTTCTAAAATAAATAAATAAATCTTTTAAAAAAGAAGAAAAATTAGAGGGGAAGTTCATGTAAACCATTTAGATGGTAACTAGCCCAGACATGATGTAGTAGTTACCACTATAAGTAATACTGAGACTTAATAGTATTTATGGCTGCAGCCTCCTTCCTACTCACATGCCATTCCTTAGTCATTGATGATGATATTAATTTATCTGGAAAAGGTCAGTGAAGGGCTTAAACTAAAATGTATTTTTTAAACGTGTTCCTTATGTTTCCATCTATATGATGTGAAGAACAAAGGATTAAGTCTAGATTATTCTAAACCAATTTTAATAACCAGTAACTTGTATTAGCACAATTATTCTTTGCAAATAGATACTATAAATGTAATTCTTAACATACTTAAAGTTGAGTTTCTTTGTTAGAAAACATTTTCCCTCAACAATTCTGTTTAGTTTAGCATTGTGTTTAGTCTGTCAATGTGCTAAGCCTGCCATGACAATACACCACAGAGCAAGTGGTTTAAACAACAGAGATGTATTTTCTCACCATTTTGTAGGCTAGAAGTACAAGATAAAGGTGTCAGCAGGTTTAGTTTCTTCTGAAGCCTCTCACTGGCTCATAGAGGACCACCATCTCTCTGTGTCCTCACATGTTTACCCCTCGAACTGTGTGTGTTTATGCCCTAATCTTCCTTTCTTGTAAGGATATCAGTCGTCTTGGATTAGGAGTCACCCCAATGACCGCATTTTCCCCAATTACCTCTTTAAAGTCCTTACTTCCAAATACAGGTATATTCTGAGGTACTGGGGGTTAGGACTTCCACATATGAGTTTTGGGGGACACAATTCAGCCCATAACACTTAGCACATTAGTTATTATATGAAACAAAGAAACATCTCTGCCCTGCCTAAACCTCATTAATCATAAATTCAGAGTTATTAGAATCCTAACTAAAGGCTTTTTTGAAGATCAATTTCCAGAAGCATTTCAAAAGCAAAACCATATACAGTTTTACCTTCCTCTTTCACTCTGATATTATTTAACTGCTTCTTTGTCAAATAAGTTGTTTTCACATTCTGGGACTCTGGATTCTAGATTAACTATCAAGGCAAGAAGAAAATTGCTTAAGGGGTCCCTGGGTGGCTCACTTGTTAAGCATCTGCCTTCGGCTCAGGTCATGATCCCAGGGTTCTGGGACTGAGCCCCGCATCGGGCTCCCTGCTCAGCGGGAAGCCTGCTTCTCCCTCTCCCGCTCCCCCTGCTTGTGTTCCCTCTCTCACTGTGTCCCTCTCTGTCAAATAAATAAATAAATAAAATCTTTATAAAAAAGAAAATTGCTTAAGATTCGGGCATAGAAGGTAATATTAGGATATAACACCAACTAAATCTGTCCTAAATGATCAGTTCTTTGTGGGGTATGTGTGGGTATGTGTTTGTGTTCATATACGCAAGCAGCTTTATTTAGAATAGGAACCTATTGTGGCACCTGGGTGCCTCATTCAGTTAAGCATCTGACTTCAGCTCAGGTCATGATCTCAGGGTCCTGGGATCAAGCACCTCATGGGCTCTGTGCTCAGTGGGGAGTCTGCTTCTCCCTCTCCCTCTGCCCCTACCCCAGTTCTTGCTCTCTCACCCTCTCTCTCTCTCTCTCTCATAAATAAATAAATAAAAGCTTTTAGAATAGGAACTTATTGTCTCTTCTTTTATAATTTCACATCAACCTCCAAATGTCTTTGAAAGAGATAGTAACTTTTGAGTGAAGAAGAAGTCAACTGACCCTATAGAAACCTTGTCCAAACAATATTTACTGAGCAAAAAAAGAGCAGCTAAACTGATAAAGACTGGTGATAATAAAAGTTAAATTACATGTATCACTGTTATGGACTAAATGTTTGTTACCCTTTGCCCCACTCCACCATATTCATATATGAAATCTTAACTTCCAACATGGTGGCATTAGGAAGTAGGGCCTTTGGCAAGGAATTAGTGCTCTTAGAAAGGGGATCACAAAGAGCTCTCACTCTTTACCATGTGAGGGTGCAGTGAGAGATTAGCAGTTTACAATCTGAAAGAAGACCTTCACCAGAACCCGACCACACTGCCACCTAGATCTCAGACTTCCAGCCTCCAGAACTTGAGAAATAATTTCTCTTTTGATAAGCCACCCAGTATATGGTATTCTAATATAGTAGCCTGAATTGACTAAGACAATCACTGACTTCTACTATAATAAATTGAACAATGAAAAACATTATTTGAGGCCAACTAATGGCCGTTCTTATGGTTCAAGTGTACTGAGTTCCATAGAGACTTGAATGTAGAAAGCACCATTTTCAAAATTGAGTATCAGAATCATCAGTCCTTATTTTTATCCCTGCTAGGTTTATTCATGATGGCTCTGATCAATCGCCCTTTGCTTCTAGTTTAGCTTCCTTGGATTTTGAGCATATTGTTCTTCCCATGAGAATTGTAATAAATTACAATCTCAAAAGTAAAATAATTTTGGAAAAAGCAATAGGCTTCATGGAGCTCTTATACATAAGGGATGTGATCGAGAAAAGACTAGGATATGATAAGGGAAATTTTTATTTTTTATTTGTTTAAGTTTATTTGTAGGAATCTCTATGGACAATGTGGGGCTTGAACTCACAATCCCGAACTCATGACCCTGAGGTCAAGAGTCCCTTGCTCCTCCGACTGAGGCAGCCAGGTGCCCTGATAAGGGAAATTTTAAATTTTTAAGCCCCAAACAGCTTTTGTTCATTTAGGGTCTCTGCTCTCAAGAGGTTGGGGATATTATAAATCAGGACACTTTGGTCCATGCATCTGATCAGAAAGAATGAGCTCAGTTCTAAGAGAAACTTGCTTTGAAAATTCTTCTCAAGAGAGAGCAAGATCCTAGTCCCTTAGGTCGGTGTAAGTCCCAGGACCTAGCCATGCATTATGTTTGCAGGAAATATTATGAAGAAATGTAATAGGGAGTTTAAATATTAAAATGTAACCCTGACCTATTAAGATATGTTTAATTAATATTTTGTTCTTTACTAAAAGGTTCCTATATAAAATTGCTGAGATACCCCTATTTCTATTTATGGGAGCTTTAGTTCTTTTATTAGAAAATGAATACATGTTTCATAAAAAAAATGGAAAATATTAAAAGGACAATAATAAATACTAATAATTCTACCATTCTGAGATAATTACCGTTAATGTTTTCGAATGTTTTGTCAGTCTTTTGTTTATCTGTGTCTGGAATATAAGTGAAGGTAATTGTTCATCTATGTAAGATAAAGATTCTTCCCTCTTACTACATAATTTTTCTTTGAACTTCCATTAATTCTAGCATAAATCATATTGTGTTCTTGTACATGGCAAGTCATATTTCTCTTGTTGTTTCTGAGATTTTCTCTTTGTTTTTTCGCAGTTTGATTGTGATATGTCAAGGTGAGGAGTTCTTTATACATTCCTCTCTTTCTTCTTAACAGGATCACTGGTGGTATACCACACTCCATCCCCTTCTTATAAGTAATATGATTTTTAGTATATGCAGCGGCTATATTTCTCAGCATTTATTACAACTAGGTGTGATTATGTGACTGGGTCTCACCAACGGAATGTGGGCCACTTCCATGCATTGTCCATGCTCTTTCCCCTTTCTACAGAGTGAAGACAGGTGACTGATCATCCAATGGGTGGAGGAGTCACAGGATGGGAAGAAGTCCCGCTATCAGCAGCACCAAATAAGTCTGCTATGTGAGTGAACAGCAAATTAATTTTGTTTTTAAGCTTTAAGCTCTGGTCCTGGATTCAGTGTCTGTCCACCTGATAAAAAACCAGGAGCATCTCTTCACCTATGAGAGTGAAACCACATGCTGTTTTTAAGGTTTTTGGTTCTCTTTGATCCAAGAGTTTTGAGGTAAACTATTAAGTGAAAAAGGAGTATCTGAGAAAGAGGAAAGGTACAGGACATTTATAGGGGAAGACCATTCAGGGAAATGAATAGTGAACACTGGTATGAATTGAGGGGGGGAGAAAAGAAATTGAGTAAAGGACTCCAGTGCCCAGATAATAGTAAATATATATATATATATACACACACACACACACACACACACACACATATATATATATAAGCACTGCTGGTGCTTAAGCTACATGTTAGGTACGTTGAGTCTGATTGTGGTGGTCCTTGTCTATTATGTTAAGAACTGTGGTGTTTTAAATGATGGGTCGATGGTTCTTGTGATATACTAAACACCATGAACAGAAGAATGTAGAGTTATAGTAAAGGCCAGGCAACTCAAACCAAGAGGCCAAAAAATATGGTGATTAATGAACAAAGTTTATTCCCTCTAAGGGAAATGTGCAGCAGCAAGAGTTGGCTTCTACTCTACAAATTACCCGCAAGAACCATGGCTAGAAAAGTTGTTCTCCTTACTCTAAACAGGGCTTCTAAGGTGACCTCAGTTGTTTCCATTTCCAACTCAAGAACAGAGAAAACATTTTCCTTTTAGCCAATGACATGGATTTGCCTGGATTGTTTGTTAGCATTCTGTTGGTTAACATTTAGTCACATAGCTACTCCTTGCTGCAGGGGAAGTTAAGAAACATAGCCTCTTGCTGAAAAGCCATGAGCCCAGGAAAAAGAAAAGCACAAATTTAAAATGTGCTTCTTCAAAATTACAGAGATTACACCGGGGCATCTTTATTCTTTTTCAGTTTGGAAGCTGATCCAATAAATGCCACAGTATAAAAGCACTAATATAGTTGATGAAGAGCCTACAGAGACCTTTATACAAAGAAAAGACATGTTGAAACATGACTTTTAGGCTACATATGATGAAATGTGGAGCACAGCATGAAAAGGGGACAGATTATTTCCATAATCTGAATTGTGGAGCAGTTATAATTGCACAGGCAAAAAATATAATGCTTCAGGACTATGACAGAGATATCGCCCATGGTCAAGAGAGGTGGACAAAGAGGAAGAGCAAAGAAACAGTAGGACTTGATAAACAAATGTATGTGGTAGGTAAGGATGAAGGAGAATTGTGTGTTTACGTGGAAGAGAGATAAAATTAGTTTAACTTGGTAGTAGGAGAGTGTTATTTGGGAGGCCTAAAAGCTTAGGGAAGTATAAGAAAAGCTGCAGCAATTCCTTCCCCCACACGTCTATCCATGAAACAGTATTCCACTGTAGGACAAGGGACTAGAAGGGCACTTGTGCAAGAAAGCAATGTAATCTGGACAAAACACTTGAGAATATTTATGTTATTTGGCTGTGAAATCATTTTGGGTGGAGGGAGGAAGGGCTCAGCTCTGGTCCTGGATTCAGCGTCTGTCTATTCTGATAAAAACCATGAGCATCTCTTCACCTGAGAGTGAAACCACATGCTGTATTGAGAAAACAAATAACACAGGTCACTCACGTAGGACAACAGAAGTGTGCTTGGGATTCTGATTTAGTAAAAGAAATGAGATGAAAGAGGATAGACATTCAGCAAACAATTCCTTATAACACAGCACTTTTCTGAGAGTATCTAAGTGTTTGTTATCAATTTCATTTCAGAGCAAACAGATAACGAGGGTCTGAGAAGCCCTCTCCTGAGACGTGACATCACAGAGGATCCCTTACTGGTTCAGCCACTGTCAAACTGATGTTACAGGGCAGACTTCCTGGGTTCTGTCTCCTACCACCTTCACAGGGAGTGAGTGACCTTGTATCATCCCAGCTTCCTCCCCTCTCAGAGCTTCTCTCCCAGGAAGCTGAAAAGGACGGCCTGAAACAGAAGGAATGCTCCTTGGCTGAGGCTTAATGCGGCAAAATGACAGAACCCTATTTAGGCAGACACAATTTCAATTCAAGAGACTTAGATTGCAAATATTTCAGGACATCAACAAATATCTCACAGAATTTATATCGGTATGGAATTATGTGGCTCACGAGCCATAGTATGGTAAATAATCACCATAAGAGAGTATAGCCAGACAACAGCTATAGAACTATCTCCCAATCTATGCAATCAGTAAGAACATGAGGGTGAAGATGCAAATATTTCAGTTTGCAAAATATGAATAAATTCACAAGGAATGGAAGGTAGGAAAACACAGCTCCAGATCCCTCATTCCTGTCCTGATTTGCCAAAGTTTCCATGTGGATAACCCCAGCCTTGTTTATCCCCAGACAGGAGTGATTGCATGACCTTCATGATAAAAGTCACCAAAAACCATACAACTCTCATCCTTTCCATACAACTCTCATCCTTTCCATACAACTGGGAGGAAAAGACAGTTTTCTACTCTGTGATTGGAAAGATTGGAGCTTATATTTTCCGTGGTTCCTTCTAGCTCTAATTTTCTATGTGTGAATAAGAAAGTTTGTGATAATGTTCTCCTAAAATCTGATGTCTATTGAAACTACATAGCAAGAAAGTCTTAATCAAAATTATAAGGGTCAAACAGATCACAAATATGCCAATATTTTAGCATCTAAACTGATTGCCCACACTTTATCATACCTAGAGTTAGCACAAAAAATCATGACACTCCAAGGAACTAACATTTGAATTTAGGAACGTGCATATCAGTGACCAAGAATGTGGGCAGGAGAGAGGAATAACCACTGAACCCAAGCTTTACGCAGCCTCTGTGAGGATAAAGGGGAATGACAGTAATGCTCTGCAAAGGGCAAACCTGATGTTTAAGAGAGATCGGAGCCCACTCAGATTCTGAACTCTCAGATGGAACAGGTGTACTAACTTAAACTTTCCTTGCCCACTTACAAGAGGCCCTGGATGATAAAGCCTTGTCTCTTCATCCCTCCATGAGGGCGATACCCCTCTCCCATTGCTGCAATAGGAAAAGTTCTAGACAAAGCCACCCATTTGACTCTTTTGAAATTATCACTTGGAATACTATTGTTCTACTTTGGGCCCTACAGGCAAACAAGGGTCTCAAGAACAGTACCAGAGTGATGAAGTGGAACACAAACTGAGAAAGTGGACACATTTATACAAATGACTGAGAGTTACAAGGACTTCAAGCGAAATCTGGGACAATTCACTTAACTTCTCCAACTATAATAATAGATTGTATATTCTCATTTATATAATGGCAATGTTGGGGTAGATATTGTGGTTGTTTGCCATTAAAACCACCATCTACTTTGGTTATGTTGGGAATGTGACAAATACAAATACATGGTCTACCATTCCTCCCTTGAGTTGATAAGAAAAGTTCCCAAATCCAATCATTTATCCAGCCAAAAATTTATCTCCCACCTGTTTTACTTACCTCAAAGCAACACAGTAACCTTTTATATACCACACATTTCAATTTTGTGTGAGGGAAACTTGGTCAGAGCATCGGTAGAACATGTAATATTCATATGCAAGATAGGGTATGGTAGATGAAGAGAACCCAAGAATCTGGTGTGTTCTCTCCCTGTGATGCCATGAAGAGTCATAGAACAGCACAAAGGAGGGAGGAAGTGACCCTGCCTGGAGAGGCAGGCCGCCTCACATACACGGTCAATGGGAACTATGGTCAACAGATCATGAGAATGATTTTCAATTTTTCTCTAAAGGTTTCAACTCCACAGATGCCAGGATCCTTCTATCTTTATTCCTATTTCAAAATCAAATTTATAACTATTGCCTGGTTATAAATCTTTCATTTCCTTTCACTGTCTAGCACATAATATGGAAATTTCACCACTGAGTCAACTAAAAGGGACCTTTACTAGAAAGAGAAACATCACAGAAATAAACAAAAAGGAGAAATGTTTCCACTCACAGGAATTACTGACAGCTCAGAACGAAAACTCTGTTTGGTAATTGTTCTCACCAGAAAGAAGTCTCCGAGGACTTAGTCTTACTTACTGAGAGGCAGGGGAAGTCATTTGCAGAACATGAGGGGACCGTCTCACTGAGACCCGATTTGTACATGTCTAAACTATCTAGCACGTGGGCTTTGGAACTCACCAGAGCTGCCAGCTTTTTGTGCCAAAAAACTTAGAGGGTAAAGGCAAAGAGTACTCACCTGGCCCTTCCCAGACGGTCCATCTTTATGACGTTGTCCTCTTTATCCTTATACACAGCATTACACAGGGACCGTCTGTATCTGAACAAGACTAAGACAAAACTCCCTGGATCAGAGACAAATGCCTGGAAACTCTACCAGAGAGCCCCAGATTCTAGAGGGTTTTTCCTAGTCTTAAACCTGGACGTTCACCTCAGCTCAGCCGGGGCCCCAGACATTTCCGTGGGCTCCATGGGCATACCAGGAATGGACTTCCTGGCCCAGGCCTGACCTCTGTCCCCCAGGTATTTCCATCATGCACGAAAGTATAATTTCTAAGAATTCGTAGCCCAGGGTCATTGAGAGGCTTTGAAGCCCAGAGAAAAGGGATTGTTTTCCCAGATCATGTAATAAGGAACATATTTTCAAGTACCTCACAATTTAATGGATCCCTCCTGTCCTCTTCTAGGCCCCACATTAGGACTTACATTTCCCTGTGGGTTCATCGACCTCACTGAAGAAGGGGAGAAATGAGAAAAAGACGATAGAAAGAATGGTCATGGTAAAGAGGATGTACAGCCAGAAGGCCACATTCAGCTGTGATTCAAACCCACACATGAAGATGCAAATAAGGATCCAGGAATTCTCTGTCCCAGCTCCGTCACCTCCTGAGTGACAGACTGATGAAGTCACAGTTTCAGAAACAATGGGAGTAATGAATATCTCAGCGGGGATTCGCCAAGCCTTTAAAAAACCAAACACTGAGGAAAATCAGTTAGCTTTACTTCTGCAAAAGCCTCAGTCGCCCCCAAGCACTGGCCTATATAAGCACAGCGAGGAGGAGGGAAGACTCATACACACTCAGACCAGGTGTGCTCCTGCACTGGAATCATGTCTGTACACAAAGGGAGTGGCCTGTTTCCTCAGACCCCTCAGCTTTAGGACCAGCTTTATTTGGAGAAAAAGATAATCTAAGTTGGAGAGGAAAGAAAGATCAGTTGTTCCCGAACAGAAAATCCCTACCTTTCCCTAGAAGCTCCAGAATTCCCTGTCTCAGTGTACGTATTCCTGTCGGGAGTGTGTGTCCCATTGACTATGGGTTATCTCCCCAGTCACAGGCATCAGGGGAGGGAACTGTTAATTTTCCAAGATAATTATAATGTTGTCTTCTGAACTAAGCAGACTATTAGGCGGAAGTGCTGCTATGATTATCACCAGAATATGTTCCCTTGCTCCTTGGCAGCAGCTCTGGAAACGCTGGGGAGAGAGTCGAGGGATCGGGCCACAGCATCACCTGCTGCACGAACACAGCCTTGCTCACAAATGGAATTTTCTCTGAAGCAGTACCTCCCAAGTTTTACCTTATTACACAAAAACAGTGCCCAGTGCTGGCTTGGACAAGAAATACAAGATCTTAATACTGCCCTCTAGGGGCTTTTCACCCAGCTGAGGAAATAAAACCTCAGGCCGAAAAAAGCAAGGGTCATTATGGGCTGGGAAAATTGGGAGATTCTTCTTAGAACCTGGGAGAAGAAAAATAGCTATTAAACAAAGGGAACTAACAGAAGATGGTCTCCTGAGAGTTGGAGTGGCTCCCTGGTTACAGGGGATGGAAACAGAAATAAGATGCCTGCGTGCCTCTCTTGGCTTCATTTTGAGAACACTCTCAGAAGCTGAAGATTTCTTAACCTAGATTTTTAAAAGATGTATTGAGATAAAAATCCATGTTTAGAAGCTGAAATAAAAAACAATTATTGGGAGTACTTTACTTATTATAACTAATAATCAGTAGAAAACCTGTTATCTACTGTGTTTTGTTTTGTTTCATTTTGAATGCTTTCAACAAAAAGGCCACCACTGCTGATGGACAGGTTAAAACACCTAAAGATATTCAGTGACTCCAGCCCCCCTTTCTCCTCCAAAAAGGCCTTTCCTCCTGACACAGAACTCTTCAATATTTTTATTCTTCTCCATATAAAGTCTGTTTGTGTTCCCTCATATAGACAAATTTTGGGGGGAAACACCACTTTATAATCATGAGTGAGATATTTGAAAAACAAATATTTGCTTTTCTATTTTAAAAACGATGTTTGAGGGGTGTCTGAGTGGCTCTGTCAGTTGGGTGTCCGACTCTTGATTGTGGGCTCAGGTCATGATCTCAGGGTTGTGAGACTGAGCACTCAGGCTTAAGATTCTCTCTCTCCCTTTCCCTCTGCCCCTCCCCACCTCTCTCCCTCTAAAAATAAGTAAATGTTTGAAACTTTAAGACTAATTTAATGATCTAAGATACTAAAGGAGAAAAATGTGGGGTTGTTGACATTTAAATGTATATGAAGGTTATATAGAAAGACAATAATAATAGTTCAATGGAACCTCTTTTTAATTTGATATTTAGGATTATTTTTTCAGTGGAGTGGTAATTGAGGAGTGAACAACTTTCTGGAAGTGTTATTCCAGGGCATCATTAGCAGAAGAGATTACTCCTTTCAGCTTTGGAAATGAACCATGATAAACTCTTTGTTTATACAAATACGAGCGACGTAACCACTTTTGTTCAGGAAGAAAACTATTAGGCTAGCTTAAATCTCAATTTAAGCCCCAGAGGTTGAGAGACAATGTATATCTGTTAATAAATACATCAGGCATGTCACCACTCAGGGAGCATTTTGGAAGAGCAATAGTTTCCTGGGAAGGATATTAAGACTAGAACGCTGGTGTAGCGCACATGAAGATATACAAGCTTAAATACCCAAGATTTGGGGGAAATAAATGGAAAGCTATTGTGATTGCAGTGTGCTTGCAGAAAGGTGAGAAAGATGATGGTTTCCCTCCTTGGAATTAATGATGTCAAAAGGGTGGGAGCTCATCTTGGGCTATTGTTAAGCCCTCCTGACCCAGCAGCCTGAAGAATCCCTGTGAAGAACAGAAAAAGAAGTAGCTAAGGAGCATTGTCATGTAAGCACTACACGCTCTTTGCACTGGATAGGCAACCGAGCTGCATGACCTCCTACCAATTCCTCCCCATTCCCGCCCTCTTGTATGCTCTCCCTGAACAGCAGGGGCTGGAAGACTGAGAACTACATTTCCCATAAGCCTGGACAGGTGGAATCTGGGCTAGGTTCCACCATGCTAGGTTCTCCCATTTATGGGAGATTTCGTTTTGTAGGGGGTCTTTCCACTTGCCCTGAAAATTGCTAGCCTTGGCTTTTGCAGCATGGTGACCTTTAGCAGTGATTTCCTGGGGTTTTTGCAACTTCATGATGAAGATTTTGTAAGCACACAATTTCCTTTGGCAAACCACTCCCTACTTTAAATACCTAGAGGGCTTTCTGTTTGATGTCTAAATTTAGAGCCCTGGATCTCCTTAAATTCATTTAACCCTGGGAAAGATTACATTTTGGGGAGCAGAGCCTTAGATTTGTATTCTCTCATTCCAAAGTAGTGAAACATGAAGAATGAAACATCTGCAAGAAATTTATTGGGCAGATAGGAAAAAAAAGAGAAAGTGAAAGAAATCACTCAGCAGGAAATAATCAAAAATTTAGGAATCAGAAATAGGAAAGACATGCGTAAGCCCAGAAATGAAGAAGACAAGAAAAATTATTGAAAACTTTTAAAAATAATCAGGCTATTAAAAAAGAATCAATAAAAGTTAATAAATAATGTATCAAAAGAGAATAAAATGGAAAATGGAAAAAAGGAATGTGGCCCCAGAAACTGCAGGAGGATTTGTGAAGAAAAAAAAAGAACATACCAAGAGACTCGCCCTCCAAAGAAACAGCTGCAGACACAAAAAACAAATACCCCCCTGGCCATTTTGAATAGCATCTTAATAGATATCCATACAGTTTTATCAACATCAAAGTGAATTGGGATTTAATAGTTCTTTATCAAAAGTTATTGTAAGTATTAGACAATGAAGGGACTTTTCCAGACAATTTTAACTTCCTATTCAGTGTAGAAATCCCTCACGTAACTGTTCTGACAGGTAGTGCCAGACTTTTCTTTAGCATTTCCACTGACGGGAATTCCTTTCGACTCAAAACAACCTATCTCGTGTCTCCAACTTGGGTATCACTCCCCTCCTTTTCCTTCCCCTCTCTCCTCCCTAACCTTCTGCCCCACTCTTCCCTCCTTCTCTGTCCTTCCTCCACCTCCTCCTCCCTCCTCCTTCTCCTTCTCTCTCTCTCCACAGTTCCTTACACACCTCTCCAACTAGAGGGTTCCGCATGGATGCTTTAATGATGCATCATGACAAAGATGGTTAAAAGAGAACAGAGATGAAGAGCAGGGAAGTAGGTAAGAATGAGAGAATTATGTGGAGGAACTCAGATGAAAATAGTTTCACTTGATAATAAAGCATTTGGGGCAGCCATGAAGCTTTGGGTAGAAAGAGAAAATCTATACCAATTCCTTCTCTAAGCATCTGTCTTCATGAATCTTTTTCTACTCTAAGATATGAAAGGAGTATGGCACTTATATAAGAAAACAATCTGGACAGAACATCTTAGAGTGTTCAGATGAATTAGCCATGTGATAACCTTGGGTAGAGAGAGGAAGGACTCGGCCATGGTCCTGGATTAAAAGTTTGCTTAGTCTAATAGGGACCATGAGCTTTTCTTCCCCTGAAATGATAACTGTTCATGCTGCTTTAGGAGAATAAGATAGCATAAGTAATTCACCTAGGATTTCACCTGGAAGTGGGAAATTTGTTTGGGATTTGGACTGACCATAAGCAACTGAGTGTTAGAAGCCTTAAGTTCAACAAAAAATTCCTGGTAATATAGAACTTTTCTGAGAGTCTCAAAATATTTATTATCTTTTTTTTTCAGTATAAACATACATAATGAGGGTCTAAGAAGCCCTCTCGTGTCTGGGATATGATGTCACGGGTGATTCCTTAGAGGCTCAACCACTCTCAAACTGATGGTCCAGGGGTACAGATCTCAACCTCAGAACCCCTGGGCTCTCTTGCTACCCTCACAAGTAGTGAGGGATCTCTTCCCATCCCATCTTCCTTCCTTCCCAGAACTTCTCTCCTTGGTGACTCCAGAGGACAGCCTGGAACAAGAAGAAAATTGATTATACCGCTGACCCAGCAGACTGCAACTCCCATTTTGGACAGCAGAACAATGAAAGAGATGCAGATTATAAAATTTTCTATACATCTTTAAACACTCAGAAAAATCCTGTCAGGACAGGACTATATATATGATTCTTGACCCATTGTCTGGGAAATACTTGTCACAAGAGATGACTGTTTCTCAAGTTAAATATATAAAAAATGTTTTAAGCTTGAAAGATTTGTCCCTCAGTGACCAACCTCTTCTTGTGCTTTGGCTTGATTCTCAAAATATCTGTGCAGAAATCCCACTGAATAATAAAGCTATATAATGTTATCAGTATATAACAGTTATATCATTATATAATAATTGTTATAATAATTATATAATGGGATATGTTACATGAGCTGTAAAAGTCAATCCTCACCAAATAGTCCACAACTTTCACTTTACATAGCAGAGAGAAAACAAAAGTTTAACATGTAACATTCAAAGAGAGGGAGTGATATTGTGGACACGAAGAACTCAATGATGTCTAGGTTGAAGGACCAAAAAACCAAGAATCCAGTGTGTTATCTCTCTGTAATTTCACAAGGGAGTCACAGAAGAGCACAAAGGAGGGAAGAGCTAACCTTACCTGGAGAGGCAAGTACACAATTTGCAGGAATTATGGTCACCTGGTGGTCAGAATGTTCCGCAGAACAATGGGCTTTCAGTCTCCTCAGACTGTTTGTATGATTCTATCCCGACAAAGTCCTTCTGCACTTATCTCTATCACAAAAGCAACTTTATAACAAGTGCCTGGAGAAGAGTCACCTAATTTTTTCATGGGCATGAAAACATGGTAGCTTTGTCACTGAATCACTTGAGAGAGAACCCTGATAAGAGGAGAGACATCATAAGTATAGATGAGAAAAGAGAAGCTTTTCCACCTACAGGAGACCCTAGATTACGAAGTTAATGAGGGCTCAGGACCAAACTTCTACTTGAAAAATGTTCTCCCTAGAGAGAAGACAGAATTCTTAAGCTAAACAGAATGTGAGGGGGCTGCCTCACTGAGACTAGGTTTGAGCGTGGAGTTTTCAGCCATCTAGCACATGGACCATGGAAGTAACTAGAACCGCCCGCCTTATGGACATAATAAGCCCAGAGGTGAAGAGCAAGGGATACTCACCTGGCCTTCCCAGATGGTCCATCTTTATCTCATCTTCTTTATCCTTACGCACAGCACCATGCAGAGAATACTTGCATCTAAGCAAGACTAAGACAAAGCATGGCGAGTCAGAGACCATCATCTGAAAATTCCTTCACATATCCCCAGGTTCCCCAGGATTTCCTATATCCTTATACCTGGCCTTATGTCAACTCGGGCAGGGCCCTAGATACCTCCTCATGCTCCACAGATGCACCACAAATGGGCTGGCTAGTCCAGTCCTGACCTATGTCCCTCAGGCACTTCCATTATATAAAAGATTATTATTTCTAAAACCTTTAGCCCTGGGTCTTAATGACCTTGAAGATCAGCGAAGAACAGACGTTGTTTCCATGTTCCCCACCTTATAATGTATACCTTCTCCTCCCTCCATACACACTCTCTCATACATCTCATTCCCCTGTGCCCTAAGGCCCCCCCCCCCAGGTACTTACATTTCTTTATATGTTGGTCTATCTCAAGTAAAAAGGGAGAGAACATGACAAAGAGAAAAAATACAAAAAGCATAGCAAACAGGGCATAGAGCCAAGGAACACCATTTGGGAATAAACTGGCTCCTGGTCCAACCTCTGCCATTGAGATCTGAGAGAGTACATGGAATTCCCTGCCCCAGCTCTCTCACCTCCTAGGTGATCAGGGTGATGAAGTCACAGCTTAGGGCACAATAGGAGTGATGAGGATTGGATAAGGATTGGCCAAGCCTCATTCTGTATAGAAACCAGGACTCTCGGGGAGTTTCACTTCTATTGCAGCTCTACTGAACCAAAAATACTAGACTATCAGGCAAGACCACCAGGAAGGTAGATTGCTACCCAGATACTCAGAATGTGTGGTTCACTGCATGGGAACGATATCCATTCACAAAATAAAGGAACTGCTTCTCCAGACTTCACAGCCCTAGAGTTAGTCTTTGTCAGCAGAATGATGTCTAAGTCGGAAGACCACATTTTCCTGAGGAGAGATTTCAGATCCTTCCCTAGAAGCTCTGAAATACCCCGTCTTTGTGAGCTCATCATGACAGGACTGTGTGTCACACAGATCATGGGAACCTCTCCCCAGTTGTGTCAATGGGGAGGGAAGAGTTTATCTTCTAAGATGAGGGTTATAGTCTCCTAAATTAAATATAATATCAGGCAGCAGAGTTTCTCCGGATATCACTGTTCTTTCAATATCTGCTAATTCCGAAGCTACCACACAAACCCATGGAACATGTTTCAAAGAACTTCGATCAATCAGTTCTCCCCCATTCAAAAGAGGACCTAACAGCAGAAGCTGTCTCATGCTTCAAGTCACTCTCCCCAGAGATTCCCAGCCCCCTGCTACAGGCAACACCCCAACACCCCATCCCGGCACCACTCCCCCCTGCACACAAGGGTCTCAGATCCTGGTCTGAACTCCACCTTCTCTATCTCTAGCATGACCAGTGCACACCCACTGACAAGATGCTGGTGTGCCTCCACAGTCTTTGCCAGCTCCCAAGACTTGTTACAGACCATCTCCAGGAGCCTTCATGCCTAATCTCTATCTGCCATGAGTATGTGCTTCCTCTCAAGGTCCATGAACTCCCTCTTGCTCACCCAGAACAACAGAGAGAAGTCATTGACACCACGACACTGCCTAAGAACAAAAACCGTGGCCAGTGCTGGCTGGAACAAGAAATACGAGGCCTTAGTACTGCCCTCTGGGGGCTTCTCACCCAGCTGAGGAAATAAAACCTCAGGCCAAAAAGGCAAGGGTCATTATGGGCTGGGGAAATTAGGGGATTCTTTAAAGAACATGAGAGAAGAAAAATAGGTATTAAGCAAATGGAACTAACAGGAGATGATCTCCTGAGAGTCAAAATGACTTCCCGGCTTCAAGGAGTATAAAGAGGGAACGAAGATACCTGCAGGCCTTTATTGGCTTCATTTCTGGTTGAGTCTCAGAAACTAAAATTCTTCAACCCAAGCTTGTTTTAACACTTATCAGGATAAAAATTAACGTCTAGAAGCTAAAACAAAAAAAGCGTTGGTACTATTTTACCATTACCATTACGAATAACCCTAAACACTAAAATCTACATGATTATGTTATTTTGTTTCTGTTGATGCCCTCACACAGAAAGGCTCATGAGCCTTTGGACAGCTTTTCTTGTCAGAGACATTTCAGCGTTCGGTGTTCAGTAGGGACAGGCTTTGTTGGCTATCATTCAAGGCTTGTTAGGTGAATTTAATAAGGGCTTCTATGTGAGTTATAACATTCTATAGACCAATGGAGGGAACAATAACATAGCAAAATGATCACACCGGTGGGAAAACAAAATGCTCCCCCCCCCCCCCGTCCCTGAGGAGATGGAGGTTGGCAGCTTTAGAAACATGACCTGGTTGTACAAACCGTACATGTCGGCTGGGGGAGGCAGCACTGCCAGGTGCGAGGAGATGGACTGGGATGAGATAGGCCAGAGCAGAACCCCACCTACCCCCTTTTTTCAGTGGTGTATGTTCCATTCCAAGTGTAGTGCATTTTAACAGATCCAGCTTGCAGCAGGGTAATGGGATCCCAGCAGACTGAGTAGTTCCCCTCACCCGGGGTGTGAAGTAACTCACCCATCCTGGTGGGACATCCTAAGTGCAAATTCCCGGAGATAAGTCCTTTTCCAGGTGTGTGGGAGCATGGTGTTCTTAGCAGCATGGCACATCCATCCTCGGTGGGAGTCAGAGAAGTGGCTGTCTCTCGTGAATTCCATACCTTCACAATGCTAGGTGCCTCAGCCAGGGTCCCCTGTCTGGCATATGGGACAATAGGCCCTACTGGTTGGTCATTTAAATGTACTAAAGCCTGGGACAGTACAACTCTGCTGCTTGTGGGTTATAGGGAATATGAAACCTCCATTTAATTCCTGACATTTGAAATGTGACCCCCAATCACTATCTCCTTGATGAGAGTATCCATGCATGGTACTCAGTTTTTCTAATCTCCTGGTGATGGCAGCTTGCTGTGCATGGCGGTAGGGAAAGTTTGGGTTAGGTCAGACACAGTGTCCACACAAACCAAAGCTTGTTTAGAATCTTCATTCAGCAGGAAGAGGCCAATATAATCAATTTACCAGTCTTTCACCAGCAGGGAACTCTTCTTCTCCGTTTGTAAAATTTTGATTGGGAAAGATATTTGGTGTGATTTGAATCAGCTTAAATTTACTAACACTTATTTGTGATGTATGATCTACTCTGGAAAATGTTCCATGTACCATTGAGAAGAATGTATTTATGCTGTCATTGGATGGAACGTTCTGCATATATTTTTAGGCCCATTTTGTCTAAAGTACAGCTCAAGTCCATTATTTCCTTATTGATTTTTTGTCTGGATAATCTATCCATTGTTCAAATCCCTACTATGATTATATTGTTGTTCCTTCAGACTTAAATATTTAGGTGCTCTAATGTCGGGTGTATATATATTTCTAATTATTATAACCTCTTGATGAGTTGACCCCTTATCATTTATAATGACCTTCTCTGTTTCTTTTTATTTAATTTATTTATTTATTTGACAGCAAGAAAGGGAACACAAGCAGGGGGAGTGGGAGAGGGAGAAGCAGGCTTCCCGCTGAGCAGAGAGCCGGATGCAGGGCTTCATCCCAGGACCCCGGGACCATGACCTGAGCAGAAGGCAGACGCTTAGCGACTGAGCCACCCAGGACCCCCAAAAAAGATTTTTTTTTTTAGAGATTTCATTTATTTGACAGAGAGAGACACAGCAAGAGAGGGAACACAAGCAGCAGGAGTGGGAGAGGGAGAAGCAGGCTTCCTGCCGAACAGAGAGCCCAAGGTGGGGCTTGATCCTGGGACCCTGCGATCATGGCCTGAGCCGAAGGCAGATGCTTAACGAATGAGCCATCCAGGTGTCCCGACCTTTTCTGTTTCTTATTACAGTTTTAGCTAATAGTCTGTTTTGTCTGATATAAGCGTAGCTACCCTACTCTCTTTTGGTTTCCATGTGCATGGAATACCTTTTTTCCATCCCTTCATTTTCAGCCTATATATATAGCCTCAAAACTGAAGTGAGTTTCTTGTAGGTAGTATATAGTTGGGCCTTATTTTTTAATCCATCCAGCCACTCTGCTTGGCTGAGTCTGCTACTGAAACTTTCTATGGAATTCTTCAGTGTAGTCATTGTGTTATAACTTTAGAATTCGTTTGTTCTTAATGGTTTCTATTTCTTTGTTGAACTTTTGTTCATGCATTGTTTTTCTAATTTTGTTTACTTGTTTGTCTGTGTTTTCTTGTGGTTCATGAATTTCTCTAAAAAGCTCTTTCTGAATTCTTTTAACTAGCTGGAATTTAAATAAAAACTTGGAAAAAATGTAAATTAATTCTCTGAATTCTTTGTAAGACAGTTTATAGATCTCCATATCTTTAGTGTCAGTCATTGGAGCTTTATTTATACCCTATAATGCAGGAGCTGCTCTTGTGAGAATTCCTAAAAAAATAGCTTTCATCAACTTTGGGTAATGTTGCTTGTTGATATGAATATCTTTATATAAGTGTTTTGGTAGGTAGAGGAAATCCTGTTATTGCTTTCCCATTATCTCTCATATCAGCTCTATTTATAATAGTCAAACACTAAAAATAACTCAATGTCCAAACCACAGTAGAATAAATAAATTGTGATGTAGTCTCGCATTAGAATATTAAATAGCATTTTTTTTTTTAAGTAGGCTCCACACCCAGCATGGAGCCCAACATGGGGCTTGAACTCACAACCCTGAGCTCAAGACCTGAGCTAAGATCAAGAGTCAGATGCTTGACCAACTAAACCACCCATTTGCCCCTAGAATATTAGATAGCAATTTCAAAGAAATACAGCTACATGTAACACCATACCTGAATCTCACAAGTACACTATTTTGTAAAAGAAGGGAAGCAAAAAAGAATTCTCCCTGTCCAAACAGGTCCAAAACAGGCAAAACTAATCTATGATGAAAAGAGGTCAATATAGTTATAGGCAGGGGAGGCAGGCATGAGAGAACATTTTGTGGCACAGAAAATATTCTTGATCTAGCATACATATATATGGGTATATAGGTATGTAACAATTCTTGAGTTGTATACTTAATATTTGTGGTATTTACTCTACATAAATTTATCACTCTATAAAAAAGTAAAAATTAACTAGTAAATTAACTAGTAAAAAAAAGTAAAATTAACTAGTAAAATATTCCAGGCTTTTTAAATGAGCTGGGACTTTTTCCTCTCTATTTTCTGCCGCTTCTATTTTTTGGTATAAAATAGAGATTATTACTTAAGAGCTTGATGAAACTTACCAATAAAACTATCTAGGCCTTTATTGTTAAATTCAATTTCATTTATAATAGCAGCTTTATTTGTATATTTGTATTTTTGTATTTGTAATATTTGAAATATTTGTATATTTCATAAAATTGTGGCTTATATAGCATATTTCTTTCTCACTTAGGAATGATATTTTGCTCCACATACAATCTCAAATTCAATTTTCTTGCTTCTTTTAAGATACTACTTTGTCTGGGGGTACCTGGCTGGCTCAGTGGCTCTTGATCTACATGTTGTGAGTTCAAGCCCTACATGGGGTGTAGACATTACTTAAATAAAACTTCAAAAAAAAAAAAAAGACACTATTTGTCTTACAAGTAATGTTGGTATTGAGAAGTTCAGAGTCAATCTGATTCTTGTTCCTTGGCAGATAATGTGCTCTTTCTTCTGGAAAATTTTCTTTGGTATTTTTTTAAATTTCTCTACAGTTTGTCTGGGTGTGAATGTTTTTCCTTATCTTCAGTGGCAATCTATAAGTGCTTCCAAAATGAGACCTTACATATTCCTTTTATTCTGTGAAATTTCTATTGATAGAGTTCTTCAGTTCTTTCCCCTCCTCTAGTTTTATGTTTCTTACTTCTAGGACTCTGTTAAGTATATGCTGGGGCTTTTCTTCTATCCCCTATATCCTTTAGCATTTTATATTTTCTATGTCCTTATTCATTTCTCGGAAATTTACTGAAATAGATATTTCAACTCAGCAATTTGTTCATCTATATTTACCCCACTATTTATTTCTTTACTCTTTTCTTTTAACTTCTTAGCTTAGCGCTTTTGTACCTGCCTAATAGTAGTCATGGGCATGGTGAGTAGCTTAGATCACAGCCACAGATTTCTGTGTCCATGAAATTAAAACAAGTGATAAAATGAATTGTGGGAAATGCAAGATCAGAACTTGCCTCCTGTCTACACTCTCATCCCCTCCCCTGGCAGCTCTCCTCTGGGGTTGCAGGCATTGATCACCCTCTGCCCAGTCCACTGTTCTCAGGTCAGCGGTCCAATCTAGGTTTCAGTCTGCTCAGGGAATGGTCTCATTCTAATGTGGTTAATTCTTTGGATGCTTATTTCCCTTTTATCTATTATTTCTCCGGAGTTGATTTTGGGAATTGGCAGCCCCTGTTTGTTTTATCATATTGGCAGTAATAGGATCCATGGTATATAAAACAAATTGTCCCATTGAAGAAGAAATATTTTGAGAAGATAATACAAAGATTTGTCATTTTTGAGCCATACGACACAAAATATTGTTAATTAATAAATCAAGTTACGGGCGCCGGAGTGGCTGAGTCATTTAAGCGTCTGGCTGGATTTCTGCTCAGGTCGTGATCTCAAGGTTGTGAGCTGAGCCCCATGACAGGCTCCAAACTGGGCGTGGAGCCTACTTAAGATTCTCCGCCCCAGGCGCCCCCCCCACCACCACCACTGCTGACCCTCCCCAACAGCCGCTCGTACACACTCTCTTAAAAAAGAAAGAGGTCAAATTTAGCAATTATTTACATCTTTCACCAGGCTATCTTCCCTCCTCACCACCCCCCTTAACACTAAATTTCAGCAAATGCTGATTACATAAGCTTTTGACAATAATGTTTTGGGGGAGGAAGAAGCAGCAAAATGTCCTCATTTGGTGAAATGGGACAGAGAATGCGGGAATTCATACTGCCTGGCTAGAGAAGAGTTAATAAACACATGCCTCCCTTGATGAGACTAGTTGAAAAGCAAAGAAGTAGTGTACGGAAACCAGGCCCCTTTAACGTTTCTGGGCTGAAAACAGCGGATCCTCGTTGGGGCTCAATGTACTCATCCAGGGAGTAAATGTTTGACTTAGGAGAAACATTTGACTTTGGAGGTCACATATTCCCTGCACTCCCTGTCTGGACACCCGTCACGAGCAGGGCTTGTTCTATTAACTCGATACTCCCTATACCAGTGTCCTGATTATTACAGCTTCACGTTCCTTTTTGTTTTTCTTATCCCCTTGTTGTATTAATAACATTCACAATAAAGGTAGAGGCAGACTCTGGTTTGAGACCTTCCAACCCTAGAACCTCTGGTTCCCAGGCCCTCTCCTTTCTCCTCCTTCGGTGTCTGGAGTAATCTTTTCATTCACGCCTCAGGGTTTGCTGGCCAAACCTGACAAGGTAGAAGATAAGAGGCATAGGGAAGAAAGGAAGAAAACAGATGGAGAATTCAGAGAGGAAGTAGTAGTTAGAAGGATGATAGCTCAAACACATTCAAGAACCATTAGAAATAGTAGGGACAGTATGCAGAGCTAATGATTCAAATCACTTCATTTCTTGTTTTCCAAAGGCCTAGAGAACTTGGGCATGTTATATGTAAATGGTCTATCTGTCTCCAGCAGATGTGTGAGCTCTAATGATTTTCTCAGGAACCTCAGGATATGAGTTAAGTCTGACCATACTCGATAGATCACATGTGATCCTGTTGACTTTAACAGAGCGGGTCAGAAATAAAGGACTTCATTCTTTTCCCCTTTGAGGAAGAGACACACATTCAGATGGAATTTGGGGATGAAAGTAGGCACTTTTTCCTTGTAAGGGTTTATCATTTGACTTTTCCAGTACACCAAGCTTGACTCCAAGGGATTACTTCATTTCTTCAAAACAAGTAATTCAGAGATACTGGTCTAGAGAGTATACTATATATAACAACTATTTTCCAAGATATCATGCACCTGTTCTCACTTCCCCAGGCTATTGAAAAAGATATTGGGGATGCCAGAAGCTAGATTAGGGTCAGGTTTAGTGATGGCTGGGGATTAGGAGTTGGGTCATTCTTATTCCTTCAGCATGTTACAGTCATGGTGAATGTGGATAGTCTTCCCAATTCATATCCTAGAAGATACCCGACCTGTGGGGTAACTTGAACCAATTTACATTTTCAAAGATAACTGTACTTGAGGACACAAGAAATGATATCTATTTTAATTAAACATGTGTGTGCTATACCCAGTAACTCACCCATGAAAAGGCATATTGGGTGTGGAAGCAAGTTGAGGTTTTAAGTATCTTCACAGCCAAAGTCACAAAGTTAACATAAAAACATTGTGATTCCAAGTGACTTTTGTACTTTACTATTCCAGTTATGCCTCTGAGAAGTTTTTAGATTTACTTATTTTTACTAAGAAATTTCTGAAACACCCACATGAAATCAAATTCCAGAGTCCATGGGGGAGGGGCTGAAATTATGTAAGAAAAGATGATGTAATTAGGACGGAACATTTCTGGAATAGTCACATGTTTTTACTGTGATGTCATCTTGAGGAAAGAAACCTCAGATCTGGAGCTGGATTCAGCATCTCCCTCAGTCTGACCATAGATCAGTCACCTAGGATTTCACACAGGCGAAGAAAATGTATTTGGATTAACGCAGCTTGGGTATGAATTCTATAAAACCAGTTTGTGTTAAAGTCTCTAGATATTCACAAAGATTTCTTGATAACACAGAACTGGTCTAAAAGGACAATTTATGTAGAAATGGAACACAAGTCGGCACTATCCTATCTGGATAGAGGCAGTGATATTTTCTGGACCTCTAGTCTTGACCAAAATGTAACAGGAGTTTCAATACAGGCATATTTGATCTTCAAACGACATCCCAGAGGTGCTAAGCTCAGCATCCTCACATTGAAGCTCATCTTCATTCAGGAGTTTCTCCTCTCCCGGACATTCACCCCATGAAGATTGTGAAAACCAACCTGCAAGAGCAAATTTAGGGCCTGGTTATAATTATTATAACTCGGAGACTAAACAGAGCCCCCTAGAGGCATCAGAATCATGAGCAAGAGGAAAACAGCATCCCTGGGGACCCAGACTGAGATAATTTCTGCACAACATAAAACACATCGGGGAAATCATCAGATACTAACTGTTGATTTCAGATCATTGTCTAGGAAATATCTGTAATAGAGACTAAAGAACTCTGTGAAGGGCCAGTCATATAAACTCAGTCGATATTAACAGCAGAGACAGGAAACTGAAGAAAGGAATGGTAAGTATCCTGCTTTTCCCCATTAGATTGGGCGGAATCACAGGAATTTGTTTTGACATTTTAACTACAATTCTCACTTTGTCACATTTTGCATTACCCCAAAAAATCTTTTGGTAATCAATGTGATCGTTGTGATTGGGAAAACAGGATCACAGCATCGAAAGACACATGCGTGGCTGTAACCGCAGGAAAGTCTCTTTCACAGAATCCAATCTAGTCCCATCCTCCCTAAAGATACCAAGAAATAACTGAAATTACTTGGAAAGCTAATTCTGGTTCTAAAAAAGAAATATTCTTTTACTTGTCTATAAGGGACCATTTTTTTACTTGTCTGTGAGGGACTATTCTTTGGGTTACATAATTTATGGGCCCTGGTGCAAAACAAAAGACAGATCCTCTTGTTCAAACACTATCAAGAAGTTCAAAGATGGCAACAGGAAGGCAACAAACCAAGTGTGAGGGCCTTCTTAGTGCGGGGAGCTGGGCAATTGCAGAGATCACATGCCCAGGAAGGTGACCCTGAGCACCTTGATGGACCCTGGTCCATCTCATCCATTCCACATAAATAAGTCTCAGGAAGAATTTCAGGCTCAGAAAACCCTTCATTTTTGTAATTGTATTCTAGACCATCTGTCTCTTGTCCTCTAATATTAAGCAGGCTACAGCCTCTGGTGGAGCATATATGTGGAGCAGACCTACCCCCAGGAATCAGGATAGGGTCATTCTGTATCTAACAGTGACTTCTTACGTGACTTTGAGAAGGTCACATCTTATCTACTTTCAGTTACTTTATTTATGTAGTAACATTTGACTATACAATTCCTATGATCCTTTCAAGTACCAATAATCCAGAGTCTAAAATTAAAAGCATTCTGGATAATTGGTGGGTATATCCGCTTAAAAATCTGGCAGCATTATTCACACAGAACACCAAAATGTACACCAAATCCCACTATATTTCAGTAAAATGATACTTCTCAGTTGTCTCTCACCCTGAAGTTTTACAATGTTTTGTTGAACCAGATATCTTGGTTTGGGAAATACAGTCACTTACCTATATATGAAATATGCCTGAAACTATCAGAGCTGCTATGTACACATAACTCTCTAGGATCATGAGGCAGTTACTGAGGTGTTGGGGAAAAAGCAGTTTAAATCAGCTGGAGAGACGGTCATTCAGTTTCTCAGAGAATGGTCTCCAGGAAACCAGATTTTCCCTCTCAAAGGACTGAGGTTGCAATCTCCCAAAGCTCTATTCTCCCTTCAGTGTTTCTGCCAAACAGATCTTCCTACCCTCACCCCAATCCCAAGACCAGATTGGCCTGCCTTGCCTACACCATGTCCAAAACTAACTTTGTCTTCACACTCTTTGGCACACAGTGGCAGCTTGGCCACAGAATTATCTGCCAGGTAAGAAACTTTCCAAGGATAAACATGAAAAGATTAATTTGCACATGTGAAAACTAAATAAGAGTTCAGAACAGAACCTCAGGCTTGAAATAATTTCTCTCCAGACAGAAGACTTAGTGTTCACTGGGGATCAGAGAGATCTGCCCGATAGCCTCAGAATGTGGAGACAGGTATGGTTCTGAGGAGGGATGCAGGAATGCCATGTGTAGATGCTGCACCCACAGATGCTGTGAATCACCCCAGATGGTGGCTTATGGCCAGAACATGGTAGAGAGGGCAGGGACATCCACCTGACTCCAGCTGTTTCTCCTCTTTAGTTTCATGGTCATCTATATCCTCACATGTAGCCTCACATAGATAATATTTACAAGCAGGCAAGATTGATACAAAGGTTCTGAGTCAGAAACTCACACCCTAAAACACCTTAATACAGAACGATCTTTGAAGTCTCTGAGGCTGCTTTCAGCTCATCGGAGCCCCTTCCTTGTTCATGCTCTATGAGCATATCCTTGTGCAGTCCTAACCTGTGTCTCTATCCCTGGTTCTGAACTTGCTGCTGTCATATATGATACCCATAATTCCTTGGCCCTCCTAGTCCAAGGTCATCAAAGCTTAGAGTCCAGAGCAGTACATGTATCATTTTCCAGAAAAATGTAATAAGAACAAGAGGCAGCTTCAGTATCCCACATCACAATGGGTCCCTTCTTGTCCACTGCCACAACTCTTATCCTCATCTCCTTTTTAAAGCTTACCTTGGCCCTTCATTTTCTTTCTGCATTGCTGAATCACCAGGAAAACGATAAAAAGGAAGATGCAGGGTCCAAAGATGAAACTGAGGATACCTGTCACAAAGAAGATTCCAGGGCCAGGATTTGAGCCTAAATTGGACTCTGAAAAAAACATATCCTCGGGATGGGAAAGGACATGGGGAAATCCTGCCCCTACTGTCACTTATTGGGTTTTCAGGATAGTGAAGTCATAGCTGGGGCACAATGGAACATTGTGAGAGCCTGGAAGGTACTAACTCAGCCTCTGCCCTTCAGGGGCTCAACCCCATCCAGTATTAACTCGAGAAGTTACATGAGGGAATGCTAAGGAATATAAAGAAGCTTCATAAGTTACCACAGAATCATAGGTTCAGAAGGACTATATCCAACCCCTGTTTCAGGGATAGGGCTCACCCACATCAGAGCAGGGAGCAAGAAACCTCAGAGCACTCTTGTGTAGGATAAGAATATTCCCAAAGCAAATAAGACCCACATGCATAACAAATAGTTTGTTTTCCCAAATTTTCTGTCCTAAGTCAACCGAAGGAAGGGGAAAATTTCCCAAAAGGGACTACTGACCCTTTTCTGAAGGGTTAAAGTTCCTCAGGGCACATCCAATCTTGTCTAAAATGCGTGCACCAAAGAGAATCTTAGAATAGCTCTCCTGTCACATGGGACAAAAAGAAGGGAACACTATACCCAAGTGAATATGAGGCAGATTTCCCCTATTTTCTGGACAGTAAAGAAAAAGCTTAAGGTTGTCCAGTTATCACCAGGACAACCACCCTCATTCCTTACCCTGTTCCTGGGATGCCCTGGGTTCCCCTCTTCCAAAAGTACCTAAAGAAATCCATCAATTTAGACGCAGAGCCTCACCTGGTATAACAACTCTTATAGTTCCACTGAAGCACTTTCTGAAAGAACATTTTTACATTCCTACCATGTTTCCTAAGGCTGACATAATAAATTGCCACAAGCTGAGTAACAACAGAAACTTATTTTCTCACAGTTCTGGAGACTAGAAGTCCAAAATCAAGGTGTCAGTAGGGCTACACTCTCTAAGGAGGTATGAGGGGAGGATCCTGCTTTGCCTAGTTTCTGGTGGTTTTTGGCAATTTTTGGCATTCTTTGGCTTGTACATTCATCACTCCAATCTCAGCCTCCTTTTTCACATGGCATTTTCCTTGTGTACCTCTGATCTTTACACAGGGCTGTGTCTAAATGTCCCTTTTCTCATAAGGGCACCAGTCACTGGATTACAGCCAAACTAATCCAACATGACCTCATCTTAACTTGATTATATCTACAAAGACGTTATTTCTAAATGAAGTCACGTTCTGAAGTTCTGGACATGAATTTTGGGAGAATACTATTCAACTTACTATATAGCTCATCCCTAAAATTGTCAAAACTAATCTCCTTTACAGAGTTTCAGTCTACAGCCCAGGACTTTTCACTCATCAGACAACCTCACTCCAGGATTCTCTTTGCCCTTACGGTTTGTCTTACCGTGACTGCAAGCAGTGGCTTGTGGGGAGGACTGGCTACCCCTGCACTGCACCTCAACCCGCCAGACGTTTCCATTCCCCAGACCAAACACAGCCTCCCCAAATAGCCAGAGGAGATATACACACACCATGATTGAAAGTACAGAGAAGAGAAACCACATCTTCAGGAATCCACTGCTTTGTATGAACACATCCTGGACAGCATCATGAGTTGTATAATAAAAAACTGTTCAATCCTTTTTTGGATTCCCAATAGAATCTATACCAGGAGCCTGTGATCTGCAGTGACCCACATCTCAGGGTATCAATATTACTTTATAGCTTACAGAAATGCACACATTAGTAAACCCTGAGCCAAGTCTTCCAATGCTTCATACCTGGTACCAAAATAAGGACCAGTAACTAACACTTTAGTCACCATGGGGGGGGGGGGGGGGAGCAAGATGGCGGAGGAGCAGGAGACCTGGATTTCGTCTGGTCTCAGGAATTCAGCTGAATAGGGATCAAACCATTCTGAACACCTACGAACTCAACAGGAGACCGAAGAAGAGAGTAGCAACAACTCTCTGAACAGAGAAGCGACCACTTACTGGAAGGTAGGACGTGTGGAGAAGTGAATCCGAGGCGATATTGGGGAGGATAGATGGCGGGGGAGGGGTCCTCAGTGCACCCCCAGAGAAAGGCAGTCAGTCACTCCCGTCTCCCCCGTCTTTGGCCGCTTCTGGCAAGTGATAGAGCCATGGAGCACAAAATCGGAACTCTGAGAAGTCGGTTCCACGGAGGGACGTCACTTCAGTGGCTAAGCGGGGGGTGGAACCCTCGTGGGACAGTGTGGTCTCGGGACCCTCGGGGTCACAGAAAGACCGGGGGTGCCTGAGTGCGGCAGAGCTCCCAGGTATCAGAGCGGGGAAGCCGGCTGCAGAGACGGAGCTGAGGCGCGGGCTCTCAGCTCGGGGTTGCCATAAACCATAAAAGAACATTAGTATAATTGGGATCCCCTTTTCCTCCAGCAGGGACCCAACAAGCGGCAGATCTGGGGAGACTCCCCTCCCTCCCCCGGGAGGAGAGGCGCGGGAGCACACCGCAGGGATCTGCTGGGTTTGGAGACTCCACACGGGGACGGGTGCCAGAGATAGAAACGCTCGGTCACAGGCCGAGTGAGCACGCAGTGCGGCCGGAGACCGGGGAGACGGGAGTGACTGACTGCCTTTCTCTGGGGGCGCACTGAGGAGCGGGGCCCCTAGTTCTCGGCTCCTCCTGGGCGGAGATTGGGAGGCCACCATTTTCACCCTGGTCCTCCAAAGCTGTACCGAGAGCTTGCAGGGAACAAAATCTCCCGAGAGCAAACCCGAGCAGCTTGCTTAGCCCGGACCAACAAGGGCGGGGCAATTCAGCCTCCGGCAAAGACATCTGGGAACCTCGGCAACAGGCCCCTCCCCCAGAAGATCAGCACGAACAGCCAGCAAGCCAAGACCAAATTTACCGATCAAGGAGAACGGGAGAACGCCAGCGCTTGGGGAATACTGCACATAGAATTCATGGCTTTTTTACCATGATTCATTAGTCTTTCAAAGTTAATTTTTTTAACTTTTTTTTAAATTTTTCTTTTTCCCTTTTCCAACCAATATCGTATCAATCCCTTTAAAAAAATTTTTTTTATTTTTCATTTTTAGAGTCATATTCTATCCCTTTATAGTAGTTACCTTTATTTTTGGCATATATATATATATATATATAAGTTGTTCTCTCTTTAAAATTTTGAGATACAGTTTCTTCTAACATATCAAAATATACTCTAAATCTCTAGTGTATGGCTTTTTTCCAGTCTCCTGCCTGATCACATTCTCTCCCCTTTTTTTTTCTTTCTTTCTTTCCTTTTTTTTAATCCTCTTCTTTATTTTTTCAAACACCTTCTGATCAATTCCTTTTTTAAAATTTTTTATAATTTTCATTTTTACAGTCATATTCCATCCCTTCATCGTATCAACCCTTATTTTGTACATATGTAAGTCTTTCTTTCTTTAAAATTTTAGGAGGCACTTTCTTCTAACAGACCAAAATATACCCAAAATCTAGTGTGTGGCACTGATCTATGCACCAGCCTGATCATGTTTGATCATATTCTGTTTTTTTTGTTTTGTTCTGTTTTTGTTTGTTTTTAACTTTTTCTTTTTTTTCTCTTTTTTCTTTCTTTCCCTTTCTTTTCCCCTGGTTTCAGGTCTTTTCTGATTTGTTTAGACTATATTTTCTGGGGACGCTGTTAACCTCTTAGCATTTTGCTCTCTCATTCATCTATTCTCCTCTGGACAAAATGACAAGACGAAAAAAATCACTTCAACAAAAAGAAAAAGAGGTAGGTGCGATGTCGGACCTAGAGTTCAGAATCATGACTTTAAAGATACTAGCTGGGCTTGAAAAAAGCGTGCAAGTTATTAGAGAAACCCTTTCTGGAGAAATAAAAGAATTAAAATCTAACCAAGTTGAAATCAAAAAGTCTATTGATGAGGTGCAATAAAAAATGGGGGCACTAACTGCTAGGATAAATGAGGCAGAAGAGAGAATGAACGATATAGAAGACCAAATGATGGAAAATAAAGAAGCTGAGAAAAAGAGAGATAAACAACTACTGGATCATGAGGGCAAGATTCAAGAGATAAGTGATACCATAAGACAAAAGAACATTAGTATAATTGGGATCCCAGAAGGAGAAGAAAGAAAGGGGCAGAAGGTATATTGGGCAAATTATAATAGAGAACTTCCCTAATGTGGGGAAGGAAACAGGCATCAAAATCCAGGAGGCACAGAGAACCCCTCTCAAAATCAATAAAAATAGGTCAACACCCCGGCATCTAATAGTAAAACTTACGAGTCTCAGAGACAAAGAGAAAACCCTGAAAGCAGCTCGGGAGACAGGATATGTAACCTATAATGGTAGAAACATTAGACTGGCAACAGACCTATCCACAGAGACCTTAGGCCAGAAAGGACTGGCATGATATATTCAGAGCACTGAATGAGAAAAATATGCAGCCAAGAATACTATATCCAGCTAGGCTGCCATCAAAAATAGGAGAGATAAAAAGCTTCCAGGACAAACAAAAACTAAAGGAATTTGCAAACACGAAACCAGCCCTACAAGAAATATTGAAAGGGGTCCTCTAAGCAAAGAGAGAGCCTAAAAGCAGCATAGCCCAGAAAGGAACACAGACAATACACAGTAACAGTCACCTTACAGGCAATACAATGGCACTAAATTCATATCTTTCAATAGTTACCCTGAACGTAAATGGGCTCAATGCCCCAATCAAAAGACCCAGGCTATCAGATTGGATTAAAAAACAAGACCCATCGATATGCTGTCTGCAAGAGACTCCTTTTAGAACCAAAGACACCGCCAGATTGAAAGTGAGGGGGTGGAAAACCATTTACCATGCTAATGGACACCATAAGAAAGCTGGGGTGGCAATCCTTATATCAGACAAATTAGATTTTAAAACAAAGACTGTAATAAGAGATGAGGAAGGACACGATATCCTACTTAAAGGGTCTAGCTAACAAGAAGTTCTAACAATTGTAAGTATCTATGCCCCTAACGTGGGAGCAGCCAATTATATAAGGCAATTAATAACAAAAGCAAAGAAACACATTGACAACAATACAATAATAATGCGGGACTTTAACACCCCCCTGACTGAAATGGACAGATCATGTAAGCAAAAGATCAACAAGGAAATAAAGACTTTAAATGACACACTGGACCAAGTGGACTTCACAGACATATTCAGAACATTCCATCCCAAAGCAACGGAATACACATTCTTCTCTAGTGCCCATGGAACATTCTCCAGAATAGATCACATCCTAGGTCACAAATCAGGTCTCAACTGGTACCAAAAGATTGGGATCATTCCCTGCATATTTTCAGACCACAATACTTTGAAACTAGAACTCAATCACAAGAGGAAAGTCGGAAAGAACTCAAATACATGGAGGCTAAAGAGCATCCTACTAAAGAATGAATGGGTCGACCAGGAAATTAAAGAAGAATTTAAAAAATTCATGGAAACAAATGAAAATGAAAACACAACTGTGCAAAATCTTTGGGCTACAGCAAAGGCAGTCCTGAGAGGAAAGTATATAGCACTACAAGCCTTTCTCAAGAAACAAGAAAGGTCTCAAATACACAACCTAACCCTACACCTAAAGGAGCTAGAGAAAAAACAGCAAATAAAGCCTAAACCCCGCAGGAGAAGAGAAATAATAAAGATCAGAGCAGAAATCAATGAAATAGAAACCAAAAGAACAGAACAAATCAACGAAACTAGGAGCTGGTTCTTTGAAAGAATTAACAAGATTGATAAGCCCCTGGCCAGACTCATCAAAAAGAAAAGAGAAATGACCCAAATCAACAAAATCATGAATGAAAGAGGAGAGACCACAACCAACACCAAAGACATACAAACAATTATAAGAACATATTATGAACAACTCTATGCCAGCAAATTAGATAACCTGGAAGAAATGGATGCATTCCTAGAGATGTATCAACTACCAAAACTGAACCAGGAAGAAATAGAAAACCTGAACAGACCTATAACCACTAAGGAAATGGAAGCAGTCATCAAAAATCTCCCAACAAACAAGAGCCCAGGGCCAGATGGCTGCCCAGGGGAATTCTACCAGACATTTCAAGAAGAATTAATACCTATTCTCCTGAAACTGTTCCAAAAAAATACAAATGGAAGGAAAACTTCCAAACTCATTTTTATGAGGCCAGCATTACCTTGATCCCCAAACCAGACAAAGACCCCATCAAAAAGGAGAATTACAGACCAATATCCTTGATGAACATGGATGCAAAAATTCTCACCAAAATACTAGCCAATTGGATCCAACAGTACATTAAAAGGATTATTCACCACGACCAAGTGGGATTTATCCCTGGGCTGCAGGCTGGTTCAACATCCACAAATCAATCAACGTGATACAATACATTAACAAAAGAAAGAACAAGAACCATACGATCCTCTCAATAGATGCAGAAAAAACATTTGACAAATAACAGCATCCTTTCTGGATCAAAACTCTTCAGAGTATAGGGATAGAGGGTACATACCTCAACATCATAAAAGCCATTCATGAAAAACCTACAGCGAATATCATTCTCAATGGGGACAAACTGAGAGCTTTCCCCCTAAGGTCAGGAACGGGGCAGGGATATCCACTATCACCACTGCTATTCATCATAGTATTAGAAGTCCTAGCCACAGCAATCAGACAACAAAAAGAAACCAAAGGCATCCAAATTGGCAAAGAAGAAGCCAAACTCTCACTGTTTGCAGATGATATGATACTTTATGTGGAAAGCCCGGAAGACTCCACCCCAAAACTGCTAGAACTCATACAGGCACTCAGTAAAGTGACAGGATATAAAATCAATGCACAGAAATCAGTGGCATTCCTATACACCAACAACAAGACAGAAGAGAGAGAAATTAAGGAGTCGATCCCATTTACAATTGCACCTAAAACCATAAGATACCCAGGAATAAATCTAACCAAAGAGGCAAAGAATCTGTACTCAGAAAACTATAAAATACTCATGAAAGAAATTGAGGAAGACACAAAGAAATGGAAAAACGTTCCATGCTCATGGATTGGAAGAACAAATACTGTGAAGATGTCAATGCTACCTAGAGCAATCTACACATTCAATGCAATCCCCATCAAAATACCACCCACTTTTTTCAAAGAAATGGAACAAATAATCCTAAAACTTGTATGGAACCAGAAAAGACCCCGAATTGCCAGAGGAATGATGAAAAAGAAAAGCAAACCTGGCGGGATCACAATTCCGGACTTCCAGCTCTATTACAAAGCTGTCATCATCAAGTCAGTATGGTACTGGCACAAAAACAGACACATAGATCAATGGAACAGAATAGAGAGCCCAGAAATGGACCCTCAACTCTATGGTCAACTAATCTTTGACAAAGCAGGAAAGAATGTCCAATGGCAAAAAGACAGTCTCTTCAACAAATGGTGGTGGGAAAATTGGACAGGCACATGCAGAAGAATGAAACTGGGCCATTTTCTTACACCACACACAAAAATAGACTCCAAATGGTTGAAAGACCTAAACGCGAGACAAGAGTCCATCAAAATCCTAAAGGAGAACACAGGCAGCAACCTCTTTGACCTCAGCCACAGCAACTTCTTCCTAGAAACATCACCAAAGGCAAGGGAAGCAAGGGCAAAAATGAACTTTTGGGATTTCATCAAGATAAAAAGCTTTTGCACAGCAAAAGAAACAGTCAACAAAACCAAAAGGCAACGGACAGAATGGGAGAGGATATTTTCAAATGACTTATCAGATAAAGGGCGAGTATCCAAAATCTATAAAGAACTTATCAAACTCAACACCCAAAGAACAAATAATCCAATCAAGAAATGGGCAGAAGACATGAACAGACATTTTTCCAAAGAAGACATCCAAACGGCCAACAGGCACATGAGAAAGTGCTCAACATCGCTCAGCATCAGGGAAATCCAAATCAAAACCTCAATGAGATACCACCTCACACCAGTCAGAATGGCTAAAATTAACAAGTCAGGAAAGGACAGATGTTGGTGGGGATGTGGAGAAACATCTACACTGTTGGTGGGAATGCAAGCTGGTGCAACCACTCTGGAAAACAGTATGGAGGTTCCTCAAACAGTTGAAAATAGAGCTACCATACGATCCAGCAATTGCACTACTGGGTATTTACCACAAAGATACAAACGTAGGGATTCAAAGGGGTACGTGCACCCCAATGTTTATAGCAGCAATGTCCACAATAGCCAAACTGTGGAAAGAGCCAAGATGTCCATCGACAGATGAATGGATAAAGAAGTGGTATATATATATATATATATATATATATATATATATATATATATACACACACACACACACATACACACACACACACACACATACACACACACAATGGAATATTATGCAGCCATCAAAAGGAATGAGATCTTGCCATTTGCAATGACATGGATGGAACTGGAGGGTGTTATGCTGAGTGAAATAAGTCAATCAGAGAAAGTCATGTATCATATGACCTCACTGATATGAGGAATTCTTAATCTCAGGAAACAAACTGAGGGTTGCTGGAGTGGTGGGGGGTGGGAGGGATGGGGTGGCTGGGTGATAGACATTGGGGAGGGTATGTGCTATGGTGAGGGCTGTGAATTGTGCAAGACTGTTGAATCACAGATGTGTACCTCTGAAACAAATAATGCAACATATGTTAAGAAAAAAGAAAAAGAAGAAGATAGCAGGAGGGGAAGAATGAAGGGGAGTAAGTCGGAGGGGGAGACGAACCATGAGAGACGATGGACTCTGAAAAACAAACTGAGGGTTCTAGAGGGGAGGAGGGTAGGGGGATGGGTTAGCATGGTGATGGGTATTAAAGAGGGCACGTTCTGCGTGGAGCACTGGGTGTTATGCACAAACAATGAGTCATGGAACACTACATCAAAAACTAATGATGTAATGTATGGTGATTTACATAACAATAAAATTTAAAATAAATAAATAAATATATTCTTAAAAAACTAATGATGTAATATATGTTGATTAACATAACAATAAAAAACTTAAAGAAAAAAAGTGTATCTTGACAAACCAACCCACTTTGAAATAAATCTAATTCATTCACTTATTAATTATCTTTAGGGAGTATAATTGAGACACCATTTGCTAAGTGAACTTGATAGAGACTGGCAGTTGCCTAATGTAAATCCATTTTCCCTGTTCACCTTAAAAACAGACTCTATCTATGAGATGGCATGAATGGACCTGACTAAAGGACTACATTTTCCAATTGCTTACAATGAAATGTAGTCATGTGACTAAGTTCTGGGCCAATGAGGTTATAGCCAAGACTATCAGTGACCTACCTGCGTTCACCTGAACTCTGAAGTGAGCTCCAACAGCCACGGGTTTGCCTCTCTGGGTCTGGAACATCTTTTCCCAGCACTGTGGAGAGCCACTGCCTGCATATGGCATACCAGAAGTGCAAACTGATGCAGTCAAGGATAGTTCTCAACCAATGATTCCCAGAATTGGCATACAAACACTTCAGCTTCCTCACCCTTTGGGTGAGAAAACTTAAAGTCATGTATTTTATACAATTGCCCAGAAATGATTTGCCAATTGTGCTCCTGTTGTCCACTTTGATGGCTGGTGTAACAAATTATCTTTTAACTAAAAAAAAAAAAATTATTTTGTGTAAAGAATTGTGTAGTTTTACTATACAAATTTTATTTTGTGTAAAGAACAACCTTATTGTGTCTGAATTTATTTTACTGTGTGTAATGATGTTGTATCAATTGCATCAAATAGGAATTACACTGTAGATATGTGATGTATGAATTTATGAACTAATTAATTATTTCTTAATATGCAATATTTATTACCACAAACCATTACCATTAATTTATATTTCCTTTGCTGGATATCAATTTGTATTTCCTTTATTAGCTTACTTATTAGCAAGAATTTAAAGGAATTATGTTTTACTGGATTTTATTCACCCATTCATTCAATAAATATTTATCAAGCCCCTATACATAGTATTTATAAAAAGTTCTCAATGCACACTTGTTGAATGAATGCATACAACGTGGCAGGCATGTCCTAATAGCAGAAACACAGAGGTGAATAAGACATGCAAGGTATTTCCTTTTGTGGAGCTTGTGTGTGTGTGTGTGTGTGTGTGCACATGCACACGTCTGTGTTTTATTTATTGTGGAATGTGGAAAGTGATAAACCAGTAAATGGATAAAATAATTTCAGGTGGTGATAACGGCTATGATTTAGTGAGTGTCTCGGTAACTCAGCCCGTTAGATTAATTACAAAGCCAGGTATTTTCACTTGTCACTTGGACCGAGACAAGCACTTTAGATAATCTTGTTTGGGGCAAGACCACCCCCAGCTGTCCCTGATCTAGCACTTCCCCCTTGTCTGCTTCTGCAGGAGTGAGACCCAAGAGCTGTCCAACTGCTGCCCCCTGCACAGGTATATCAGCTCCTTCTGCCTCCCCTGTTGGCTCCGAAGAGCTCCTTCCTTCCCAGCAGGGGCAGGAACAGAAGGTGCGGCTGCCTTTTCAGACAAAGAGAAGCTCCGACTGAGGGGAGGAGACACGGTGTGCTCAGGGCGAGTGGAGCATCTGGCTGGATGAGGTGCAGTGCAGGGGCAGGGAAGCCTCCCTGTGGGCTTGTAGTATAGATCTCTGAGAGCAGAGCAAATGCAAGCAGGAGACAATGCTGGAATGAAGTGCACTAGTGAATGGAAGGACCAGGGTATTGGACTAGGATCCAAGGACACGTGAGCTTGTCTCCAGAAGTACTTCCCGGACTAACTTCGTATTGTGCTCTGGCTCCAGGAGAGGCCTGATCTGCTGGGATCTGGGAGAGAACAATATGCCATTGATATAAGTGCAACCCTATGGCTTTTCTAGGCCAATTCAACACAGTGATCCCATTCTCCTTCTCTTCTCTCCAGGTGAGAGGACAATAGTCTCCCCTTTCATGGACGTAAGTGGTTCTTCTACTCTGAGCCAAATGATAGAGGAGACACCCTTATTTTCAGGGACCTACACTATGGAATCTACATATTTCTGGAAAAATTAACCATGTCAGTATAAGAAAGGCCTAATGATCAGGTGTTCATAGTCCTATTAAGTTGTGGCAGCTGTAATGCTCCAAAGATTTACCAGCTTTCATTTTCTAAGAATCCCTTAGAACCGGATTCACAAGGGAGTTGACACAGCTCAGGGCAGGACCTAGGTCGATCACATCTTGAGATTCAGACAGACCCATTGTATCTGAATGGTGACTTCATGGTCTTGAGGACTCGGGAGATGACTGGGATAAGGGGGGATTCTCCTGGGCTTACGTCCTCTCTAAAATCTCATGGCCCTCTTTTCTCCTCAGGCACCAGCAATTCAGGCTAAGCTCCTATCCCTGGCATCTTCTCCCTACCTGGGATCCTCTCTGTCTCATCCTGGGGGACCTTCTTTCCCTGGTCCATAGCATCCCGGTGATTCAACTACACAGATGGAGAGCAGAGCACCAAGGTGGGCCTTAAGAATGCTAAATGATCTGTAAAGTAGTGGGAAGATTACTAAGCCAGTTGTGATATCAAGAAAAGTGCACAAGTATTGGTCTCCAACCTCATTATCTAACAAAGCTCCACCTTCTCTACAATAGACTTCAAGGCTTGGAAGAATTGAATCCCTGGTCCTGGGCTGAATATAAAATCTCTCAAATATAATGACTTCTTAAGTGAACATTTAGTGGAAACTGAAAAATCAGTGGAAGTTGAAAACTCGTAGTAACCAGCTTTCTATTTTGGTTTTGTTGACACCATGCATCAGAAGTAAAATATAATAATCTTGGTGGGTATACTTTATTCCATCATTGACGTCATTACTTCCCTATGGCAAATGGCCATGTATATTGCACTGAGAGAAACCTTGATTATTTCCCAATCCCCATGCCTGCCAAAAATTATGACAATTGCAAAAGTGATTATAGGTTGGAACCAGAGCCATCAATTAAGTACTAATAGATTGGGCTTGGCTCATGACCAGGTCACTACTCTCCAGTTCTTCTATCATTAGTTCAGTAACCCCTCCACACGTTCACTATATGATGGGATGTTTTGGAGACATAATCTTTCCTTGGCTACTGCTACAGGATAGCTCTCTCTATCTTGAAGAATCACATTTGCATTGTAAATAGTAACCAGATCAAAGGAATCTTGGAGCAATATGTTTTCAGAGAAGAAGCCCAGTGGTCTCAAATTCTTCCTCTAATAGTTCAATCATGTCACCACTCCATCCACATCTATAAAACCCATGTAGCCAATAGTTCCTGATTTATCTCTCTATATTCCTTCTGGATCTCCTCTGCCTGGGTCTCTTCTCTGTCTTCTTGTCCCACTTGGATGCAGGTCTGTTGGTCAGTGCCAATTTGTCCTTTATCAACTTGCAGTAAAGAAAGACAGCAGTTGATATAATTCACTTAGAAGGCTTTATAATTGGACAGACAAGAAATGACAATGTCCTGAAGAAATAAGAAGTGATGGAGAGGAAAGACGGAATTTGAAAGGAAATGATAACTGACTAGATATGAGAGAAGAGTGAGAAGGAATCTGTATGGGCTTGAGTAATAAATGGGAAAAGTAACCTAGGGAATAGGAAGAGATAGTAATGGAGAATTGGATTTTCAAAAATTTTTTTCGAGAGAGTGAGCAAGTGCTTGAGTGTGGGGGAGGGGGTAGAGGGAGAGGAGAGAGAATCCTTTAAGCAGGCTCCACACTCAGCTCAGCGCTGAGCCCAAGGTAAGGCTGGATCTCATAACTGTGGGATCATGACCCCAGCTGAAACCAAGAGTCAGACACTTAACTCACTGAGCCATCCAGGTGCCCCGAATTGGATTTTAATTGATCCATGAAAATTTGGGCAGGCTAGGAAAGCTGTATCCATTCTCTCTCCTAGCCAACCTCCCACCCTCAACTTTGAAATTCCTACCCATGTCTGGTACCTAGGAATTGTTTAAAAACAGATGATACCACATCTCAAGGAAGAGCATACATGAATGTTCAGGATTGGTTTTTTTTTTTCCCATGAGTTCATCTTGGTAGGAATGAGGGCATGAGTATGGACCAAGTTTAGAGTCCCTTGTCTAAGAAAGAGAGCCTGGAACATTCATGAACTCAGGCAAAGTAAGGCCTTGAGTAGCCTATAGGGGAGGTAAGAAAACAGGTCAATATACTCACCTTGTATTTCCTTGGAGGGAAACTGTGAATCGAGATAAAACTTGCTAAATAATCAACAAAGCAAAAAGTACCTTATTCAGAATATTTAATTTTAAGTAATTTCATATAATACAATTATAAGTCAGCACTACTCTATTGAAAGACAGGCAATTAGAATATCCAAGGCCTTATCTCATTTTTAATGCAACGTCATGGGAAAACCGCAGTGGATGTTCCAAGGGCATTTAGTTCAACGTCATCATACACAGTGTTCACTTCTTCCCCCTGGAGCAGCCAGGGATTAGATTCTTCTTTTCCAGGACCAGCAACCCCTCTAGAGAACTGTAAAGAAGAGCCTGAAGCAGTAAAGAGAAGTTTGATTAGAACTGGGACAAAGGGCCTGGACAGTGCCCCATGGTGGAAGCAAGTCAAGTAAGTGGTGATGATGAAGCATCAAGTAATGTTCAAGGAGACTCAGACAATTTAATATAGTTACAGTAAAGATATGTCAAGGTTATCCTATCAGGATCCAGTCCATGTGGGTCTCTGGGAAACACTGTTATCACAGGAGATCCATGGCCAACACAGGTGCTCTATGAAGACATGTTTCTCAGCAGAGATGGCCCAAGAATGGTAAGAACCGTAAGGGACATGAAAATTTCTCCTTTCACAATTTACCGATCTTAATTCGGAAAGAGAAGGGCACAGGAGACCTGGAGAAATCTCAGGTCCTCACTGACAATCCCACTCTGCTCTTGATGGCCTTGACTTGTGTTCCCAAATGCCCACAAAAACAATCACAGGATCTGTTCCATACTTGCCACCTCCCCAGTGTCACACTGGCCCTCAAATGGAGAAACACTCTTCTCTGGAGAATGAACGTCTTCATTTGACCACTGAAACGTCTGGAACAGATTGGCCCTTAACTGCCCAGAAATTCAGACTCTATAATCCACCATCATGGCTTTAATTTTCAAGGCTACCATATAGCATAGACTTTGTACATATTAGTGCTAACATATGATTGCAGTGCATCTCAAATTATCAAATGCCTCACAAATTCCAATATTGCAATATTTCTTAAATCTCTAAATGCCTTTCACATATGAGACAGCACAAAAATGTTACCAGAACAGTCGTTCTATCTTTGGACTTGGTAAACTAATCTGTGTCTTAATGCAAGCACCTCAAAGATGAAGTTATGGAGACGCAGTTACCAAGAATATAGTGATGCTCCCCCTCCCCAAGGAATGTGAGAGCATGAAAGAAAGGAAGATGGTCAAAGGATATGAGATCATCTGAATTTTGAGATCATCTGAATTTTGAATCTATAGGAAGGATGAGCAATAAAGAGCTCAAATTCACCCTTTCCAGGACAGAGACAAAAGATTACAAGAGATCAACTAACCCCACTCACCTGTCTGAGAGGCCCTCATCCCATTCTCCTCCTCTGGGGGCACTTCCCCCTCACTCATCCAGGAGGCAGGAGGAGCCTCAGGCACTGGTACCTCTTCAGCATTATCATAATCCTCACTAGGGGCATCAGTCCTCTGAGCTGGGGATTTTAAGGGCAGACAAAGGGGTCAGATGAAACCACAGTAAACGGGTTGGCCTAGGTAATACCTAAAACCCCTTCTGCCACAGAGATTCTAATGGCTGCTAAACAGAGGTGCTATTCATTCCATGTTTTAACAGGTCTTTTCCAAGGTCATATATTTCATTTTATGTGTCCATAAACCAGAAAAATAATCCAAACACCTCAATATTTCCTACATATTTCAAAGAAACTCTTACACCATTGTGCCTTACTAAGATATTTGGTCAATTACACTTTCCAGATGTTATTTTTCAAAACAATGTGTATTTGTTGCAACTGAATGAGGGTGGTTCTGGACACAGAAAGCCCAGCCTCACCATGAGGCACATCAGAGCAACCAGAGAAGGAGAGAAGAGACCCCTCTAATTCCAGTCAAAGGAAGACTGTCCCTCTTGAATCTCATCTCCGTGAAGGGAAGTCCCCTGCCCTGATTACCCAGCCAAGGCAGATTCACCCCTACTACCTGGAGCAGATTGAAAGTTACTGTTCTCCTCACCATCCCCACTGTAATATGGCAGTTTAGTCACAGAGTCATCTGACAGGGCCCCTAATGTGGAGAAAAACATCACAAAACAAACAGAACACACCCTCTCACACCCATGGGACATGTGGTAAGGCTGAGAAGAAATGCTGGAGCACGATGTATGGCTCAGAGAAGGCTGAGTATATAGTAGTGTAAAGTATACTGCAGTATAAAGAGAAGGCTCAGAGCTCACAGGGGCTCAGCAGGAACCCATTCTGCTGCCTTTGGAGAAGCTGCTTCAGTGAGCATGAGGTAGGTATGGGGTCTGCTGAGAAGCCTTGGCTCACAGACAGTGGGGGCCTGACAACTAGAGGGCACAGGAGGGCAAGGCAGGGATACACACCATTGCTGCCCAGCAGATCTTCCTTCGTTGTCGCAAGATAATCAATCTCCTCGTACACAGCCTCATTGAGAACATCTTCGAAACCGGGTAAGGCTGAGCAAACCACCAGCAAGTGAGAGATTGCCCCCTGAGTTCATCCTGAACCAACAAGCTAATCATTCTTCCCAGTGCTCACAAAGGGAAAAAGCCTCAGGGCTGCCAGGACTCCTGCAGAGTCCCTCCTACCCCATGTACCATGTCTGCACCTCTCTCCCTTGTCTGACTCTGTGTCCACAGCTCAGCCCCTATTCTTTCTCGTCTCACAGAGAAGCCATGACTTATGAGTGTTCCATCCTAAGAGACTCTATAGATTCAGCCCTTAGAGTTTCGTGTGGGGCAGATGGGGGTTTTTCAAACACAGTTTTCCCCCCTCTCACACCTGGCCCCATCTCCTGCCTCCACACACTTCCCACGTTACCCTGTACTCCCTATAGCCCACCTCTGTGCTTTGCTCTCCATCTGTACATCTGAGTCACCAGGATGACGAGGACCAGGAAGAGAAGGGCCCCCAGGATGAGGCAGAGCATCTCAGACAGGGAGAAGATGCCACGGACAAGATTTGGGCCTGGTCTGATCCCTAAGGAGAATAAAGCCAATAGGATTTGGAATAGGGCACGGACCCAGGGAAACTCCTTTAGCATTTCCAGAGCACCCTGGACAAGTCCCAGCCTCAGACATAACAGGATTGACTCTGACCCTGGTGGGCACTCCCCCAGGCCTTGTCCTGAGATAAATTGAACTCCACTCCAATGAGGTCCAAGGGGGTGCTGGGCCAAGTCACACAACTGCAACCCCTTTCTTCGGGCTTCCCCAGACCAGAGCATCAGGTAACTCCTGGGATAGGCATCTAGCTGCAGAAAGGTGATACTCGTGTTCTTGCTGTGGAGGAGTGACATTCATGGCCAAATGGGAAAACCTTAGGTTCTGTAACAGGAACCAGCCTCCCTTGGCCCAAGGGCAAGGGAAATTTGAAGGGAACTAAGGGAAGCTTCCCCAAGGAAAATGCCCTAAGACCTCCCCACCAGCAGATGGCTCTTCAGGATCTTCCCTTTTTCTGAGTTGGCTAATTCTGTCAGATTCCACAGAATAGGCCCAAGAATCTGAATATTCTCCCCTGCCTACAGACGGTGGCACTGTACCTGCTGTAGTAGACAGCAATATTGGTCTTCCACCTAAAGAGAAAACAGGAGTTTGCAGTACAGTAATTGGTCAGAGTGCAGGGCAGCCCATTTTCCCTACCTGAGCCCTGAAATCACCCCTCAATTACCCCAACATTAATGTGAAGACCTTCTCCTGTCCTAGATCCAGGGCTAACAGCACCTAGATGCTTTCTGAATGCAAACTTCCCATTTTCCCCTAGCCCACCCCATTGCCCCACCCTTGCTCCAGCTCAACCAGAGCCACTCACCAGAGCACCGCACTCCAGCATCCTCCTCGTGTTTGCAGTTGTTCTGCCCCCAGGAATCCGCAGCACAGTCCCACAGGGAGGATTCCCTACCCCTGCACCGCACCTCATCCAGCCAGATGCTCCCATTTCCAGGCCCAAACGCCGCCTTCTGCAGGGCCTCCAGGGCAGAGCCACAGCCCAGCTGCTGACACACCACCTCGGCCTCGGCCAGGCTCCACGAGTCATCACACACTGTGCCCCAGGAGCCCTCGTGCCAAACCTCCACTCGCCCTGAGCACACCGTGTCTCCTCCCCTCAGTCGGAGCTTCTCTTTGTCTGAAAAGGCAGCAGCACCTTCTGTTACTGCCCCTGCTGGGAAGGAAGGAGCTCTTGGGAGCCAACAGGGGAGGCAGAAGAGGCTGATGTACCTGTGCAGGGGGCAGCGGTTGGACAGCTCTTGGGTCTCACTCCTGCAGAAGCAGACAAGGGGGAAGTGCTAGATCAGGGACAGCTGGGGGTGGTCTTGCCCCAAACAAGATTATCTAAAGTGCTTGGCTCAGTCCAAGTGACAAGTGAAAATACCTGGCTTTGTAATTAATCTAACGGGCTGAGTTACCGAGACACTCACTAAATCATAGCCGTTATCACCACCTGAAATTATTTTATCCATTTACTGGTTTATCACTTTCCACATTCCACAATAAATAAAACACAGACGTGTGCATGTGCACACACACACACACACACACACACACACACACACACACACACACACACAAGCTCCACAAAAGGAAATACCTTGCATGTCTTATTCACCTCTGTGTTTCTATTAGGACAGTGCCTACCACATTGTATACATTCATTCAACAAGTGTGCATTGAGAAGCTTTTATAAATACTATGTATAGGGGCTTGATAAATATTTATTGAATGGATGGGTGAATAAAATCCAGTAAAACATAATCCCTTTAAGTTCTTGCTAATAAGTAAGATAACAAAGGGAATACAAATTGATATTAATGGTTTGTGGTAATAATAGTTGATATTTTGTTAACATCCAGAATCACAGAAGTAGTTTGCATTCAGTGTTCCATTTATATTTTTAACGGGAAATTATATAACCCATTATAAACTTTCCTTATCTATTTTTCATTACGACATGTGCACAAGCAAAGATTACTATATTAAGAAAACACTTTTTGTAAAGAACTGGAAGAAGGAGGACTCAGAAAAATGGCTAAGTGGACAAATGGCTAAGTGGTAAGCAGAAATGTTTGCATGATACTCAAATATACTGACAAAAACTACATGGAGGGGGACACAGATAACAAACGTGGGATCAAAAATGCATAAAAAACTGAAACCAAAGGAAAAACAGAAATTTGAAACAATACAAGAAAACAGAAGTATACATGGTACTTGTCATAAAATACCACAATTGGTGTACTCTTTCCATATTATCCTATCCAACTTTCTAACCTAGGAACATCTCAGAAAATGATGGTAGGACCCCTTCTGGGTGGTTGCTCACTTTCAGGACTGGAGACTTCACTATCACTCAACTCATTGTGTTTGATTGTAGAAAATTATCATCAGTGTAGGGTCTTATAGCTTAATATCTGCTTGGCTTTTCACAGGGACAAGAAAAGGAGGTGAGGAAAGAGAAGCAAGGAAGAGAGTGAGCCTCTGCCTTTGAAATATCTATCACCACGCTCTCCCTTGGCTGTGGACTTCAGACAACTCCCAAGATATACCTGAGCTGGCAGGGAAGGAGGAGGGGGAAACAAGGAACTGGAAAAGTGTTGAGGGACGGGAAAACACTGTAAAATGCAAAAACAGTAAGGAAGGGAGGGAGGGAGGGAGGCAGAAAGGAAGGAAGGAGAAAGAAACCAGGAGCAAAGCAACTGTCAATCCTTATTTCAGAGTTCAAATATTTTAGCATGAGACATGGGTTTTTTAAGCTTATTGATTTAGGAGCTTCTATATCATCTGGCTTTAGTTTAATACTCCAGTTTTTTATAAACCCAAGCATTCTCTCTAGATACGAAGAAGACAATTGAAAAGAGTCCCCAGAAGTAATTTGACAATACCTATTAAAATGTATGTGTGTGTGTTCTTTGATCTAATAATATCAACATTGAGAGCAATCCTACAGTAAAAAAACTCACCTGTATGTAGAAATACATGTACGAAAGGATTATTATGGAAGAGGGAGGAGAATCACCATGAGCTGCTCCAAGGGCAGGACTCTCGCTGATGGATGAAGGGTTTAAGGAGGCAGGTTTATATTGTTTATAAAGAGGGAAAATCAAAACCAATCAGACTACCAGTAAATAAGTAAATGGTTACATGAACTGGACTAGCAATCTCTGATGACTGGAATATTATACCACTGATTTACAAATGAGTTAGATCTACCTGGAGGAATAGCCATGATATATTAAGCAATACAAGCTAATATAACAATAATGTGTGTGATATAATCCCAATTTTGTAAAATCAAATAACAAGATTCCATCAACGTAAACCCTTTAAGGATATATGAGTTTGGATATGTTTCAATGAGAATGGATGATTTTCAAAAACAGTACTTACCAGTCCATTAATCCTGTTTACAACAGAAGTGTACAAATAGACAAGGAGTCATGGGCTGTGATTCATTTCTCTTTCTACATTTTTTGTATATATTCCCTGCTTACTATAAGTAAGCAGTGTTTTTGTAATTTAAGCGAACAAGAAAGGACCTGGTCTCTCTCTCTAAGCATAAAAGAAACTAGAGGAAAGAAGACAATTTCCCTAGTGCCGAGCATGATACAACCCCAGCAGGAGCAGGTGTCACTGATTCAGGAAAGAAACACAGAGATAGGCAAAAATGGATATAAGGGAAGGTGCTGTCCATCCCATCGTGACTCCAGTGTTGGTATTGTTCATTCCCCGAGGGGCCATCACAAGGTGAGATACCTTTATGGACCCAAACCTGCCTCCTTGCAACCCCCATCCAGCAGCTGGTGTCCTATCCCCTGGATCAGCTACTTCATGGTGATTCTTCTCCCTCTTCCATGGTAAAGTCCTTCAGAGTTCAACAATCAGGTTACATTTATTCTGGCATTTCTGCTAATTAGCCTAATTACCGACATCTTATGACATGGTTTCCGGTTGTTTTTGCACTGGAGACACATGCCCTCAGACAATGAAGTGTGCCTGTGTCACTTCTCCAAGTAGATCACCCTATTACACAACAACAAATTAATCCACTTGGCAATTAAAATAAATCTATTTCCAGCATCGAATACTACACTTCAGCACCTTACTTCTCACTCTTTGCCCTTCACTGTTTCTCAAAAGTGTTGTATACATTTCTAACCATCACCTTATTGATACTTTTATTTCTGGTTTCTACCCCACCTCAAAAATGTTCTCATTAAACAGTCAATAACATACAATGCCCAAAATCTACTGGGTACTTTTCAGCTCAAACGTTCTTGAAGCCTTAGTAGAATTTAGTATATATCACCATCCCCCTTTCCTTGAAACTATTTTTTTAACCTGAGTTCCAGACACAGTATTTTCTGGGTTCTTATCTCTCTGTCTGCTCTGCATCCGATTCCATGTCAGGTCACAGAGTGTACTAGCTTTTAAAAGTTAGTGCTCCTTGGAGCCTGTCTTAGGAGCAATTATATTCCCAGTGATCCCAACCACTCCTATGTAACAATGAGGTGGAGTGACTGTCAAGAGAAAGCAAAATGAGAAGGAATGAGAAGTGAACCTGCTGAACACTGCTAAAAGTTTATGAATACTGGAGAGAGAAATGTCTGCTACATTTCATTACCTTACCAATTCAGAGGAATGGTGGACCCTAACACTTAACGGGATGAGTTTAGAATAGTAGAAGAGGGAAAACTGTGAAGACTGTGAGTGGTTACTGACCATAGTTTCAGAAACATGGCCAAGGAGGAGAGAGAAGGGGGATGGGCAGTAGGCAAGGAAGTCAAGGAAAACTGTTTGTTCAGGTCTTTTTCAAGATGTGAGACATACAAACCCATATATATATTTATGAGAATAAACCAAGAGACAGGGGGCAGTCAATGGTGCAAATTAGAGGGAATAGAAGTGAAGACTTGGACGAGGGCAGTTAGGAACCACAGCCTGAGCAGAAGAGCTGGCCTACTGCTAGGACTGAGGCCACTGATCCAGGAGGCCAAGTGAGTACAGAGTATGTGCAGAGACCACAGATAAGGAGACTTGGTAAAAGGAAGGTGAGGAGTTGGCAGCTGACTTTTCTAGTTTTTCAATGAGGTAAGAGGCAGATCATGATTTGAGAATAGATGGTGGGGATCTGGTGCTGACAATGTGAGGAGAGCAGAAAATATGTAAAAAATATAATTTTAAAGACAGGGCAAGCACACACAAAAAAAAGATAGGGCAAGCACACATATTGAAGAAGTACAGTAGTACTCAGAGACACTGTGAAACTCGCATTAGAGATTGTGTTGGTGAATCCAAAAGTAGGCTAGCAACTTGACTATGTGTTATTTTCCTGCCTTTGCCTTAGTCCAGTGCAGACAAGGAGTACTCAGGTTGTTGACGTTAACCAGGTGAAGTTTGCCAGGTGAGGCTGACAAAGAGGAGGCAAGGGAGTCGAATAAATTTAAGGAGAATGATTATAATGTTGGATCATATTATCTAATCTGGCTAAGAAAAAAATGTGCAGACATGAGGAAAGTAGAAAAGTAAGAAAAACTGATAGGGGAAAATGTTGGGTATCTCCCTGGGGACAAGCAATTATTTGAAATAGAGCATTCTGGGTTAGGAGCCATAAGGATAGGAAGCACTGGTCAGAGCACGGAATAAAGAAATCAAGATTTCAAGTTGTACAGTTGGTGGTGGTCAGTGGTGTATGCACAGGCCGAGATAGGATGGAAGGAAAGATGCTTAGAAATGAGGAAGTCAATGAACTGAGAGACCAGACTGCTGTCTCAGTTGTGTTTAAGGAGGTTGTAGTAAGTACCAGTGGTTCCAGGAGTAAGACAGAGATGAGGAACCTGATGAGTCTGGTGCTGCAGTCTTCAGTGGACAAGGAGAGTGACCAGATTAAGACGGTGACAGCAACAAGTACAAGTACTAGGCGGTACTGCCTCATGGCGTGAATTTCAAGTAGCCGGCTGTTGAGAAGAGAGACAGAAGGGGGATTGTTGAAAGTGACAGCTGAGAGCGAGAAGTATACCCATTCCAAGTCTCGGCCCAGAGAAAAGTGTGTTGAGAGAAAAAAAAAAAGCCTCCAGGTGACGGGGAAATCGGTGTTTTCAGGGAAAAGTCAGGTTTTGATCAGAACGTGAAAGTGAAGGGAACTTGGAGGGCATAAGGGAGTTTGAAGAGGATGGGCTCCAAATTCCAGCAGTTTCTGCAGAACATTTTGAGAGAGTGAGATGAGGGGGACAGATTAAGCACATGGTAGTTAATGAAAGTCCCAGAGGAGACAGGATCAGCCCCCGAAAACTGGGAACCTCAGGGTCTCTTAGAAGAAACAAATTCAAGCAGAAAGTCATGGGGACATGGGGCCACTGACTTCTCAGCAGTTCTCCATGATGAGGCAGCCAAGAAGATAAACAAATTCCTCTTTAACAGGAATGTCTTCCTGGGCCTGCCTCAGAGAGGTCTCTGGCTCTGCTCATCATTCCAGGGGAACCCTGCAGCCCTTTCCCTCATCCTTTTCTGCTCTGGCCACGATGGGATTTTCTCAGTGCCTCAAAGACACCATGTTTCCTCCCACCTCAGTATGTACACTGGCCCAAGTGATCTCTCCACTTTCTTCCTCTGAGAAACTCTTACCCTTCAGCTTTCCAAGTATCTCTTCTTTTACCCCAGCTCCACACTTCCACAGCACTTGCTAACTCTTCATGAAATTTCTGGCTAACGAGAGTTTTCAACACTGGACTGTAAGCTCCGTGATAGTGCAGACTACATTTTCTTCTCTTCTCCATCCTCCTGCCTGCAGCGTAAATTTGTGCCTAGAAGGCACTCAGTTACTATGTACCAACAGACTGACTGAAAAACCAATCTGATTGGTGTCAATCGGCATCTGGCATTCCAGAGTAAAATACCATTAGCTTAAGAGACAAAACAATCAGGGTTGATTCCTCATTGACCCTTCTTTACTTTAATGTGTTGGGATATCACTTAACTATTCCTAATTCATTAGCAATTGCTTAGAAAGTTTATCAGGGTATTGCTTATGTTCAATGCAATCCTTCTGGTATTTTTCATGAAACACAAGTTTCCTTATTTTTTCCTGTGAAACAAGATTGGGAAGTGTAAGTTAAATAATCATCCAAACTTCATTTGTAGTCTTATCTTAAACTCATCCCTTAGATTTGAAGATATAAATCTCACTAACAACATCCTACAGGACTGGGACGGACACATAGAAACAGTAAGTTACCTGCACACGAGATATAAGCTTCCTCTTTTGAAGAGCATGAGTTTCGTCTCCAGGGGTCAGAAGGACATTGCCAGAGAGAGGAATCAGTTTTCCGACACTGGATTTGATCCACCCACCGAAGTCTAGAACCTTCCCTGGGAACTATGGAAGAGTTGAGGGTCCCACTGTCTCCACAGCCAAGCTGTCTACAGATGATGGACAAGGTGATGTCTGCCATGGGGCTGTGGCAGACACTGCCCCAGGTCCCATTGTAGAAAACTTCCAGCCACCCAGCACACCACTGGTCCTCGCTCACCATCCTGAGATTCAGAAAGTCTAAATATGAGAAGGGAGAGAGGGGGAAACAGTCCACAGTAAACATTCCACTCAACGCTCTTGATTTTTTTTCTCCATGCCAGTGATTGTGAACACTCATCACTGACTCTGCCGAGGAAGCACCCACTAGGTGGCAAGACTGAAACTGATCTCCCTTTTAACTGATTTTGTGTGTTTGTGTCTGTGTTTCTATTTCCACCACAATGATGTAGTAGAATATGAACAGAAAGGCATACCCACCTGGTACTCTACACAGAGGGGAAGCTGAATCCTGCTTCTTGACAAAACTTCTGACGGAGTATGCGAAAGGCAGTGTGGAAAGTGGGGTGGTAGGCAGAACAACGGCCCCCCAAGGTGTTGTGCAAATATGTTACCTTACATGGCAAAGGAGACTCTACAGATGTGATTAAGGTAAGGACCTTGGGATGGTGAGATTAACCTGGAGTAGTGCAGGTTAACCAGGTGAGCCCAAATCCAATCACATCCTTAGACCTAATATCCTTTAAAATGGGAAGTCTTTCCCAGCTTCAGTCGGGGAAACATGACTGTGGAAGAATGGTCAAAGGGAGGCAACACTGTCAGCTTGAAGAGAAAGAAAGGGAGCTACCTACCAGCCAGTGAATGCACATGGCCTTAAGAAACTAGACAAGACAGGGAAAAGGAATCTCCCCCAGAGCCTCCAGAAAGAATGCAGCCCTGTTGACACCTTGATTTTAGCCCAGTGAGACCCTTGTTGGACTTCTAACATGCAAAACTGTAAATTAATAAGTTTGTGTTGTTTCTACCACTAATTCTGTGGTAATGCATTTCAACAGCAATAGGATCTCAAGACTTTACCACCATAAAGAACTGAAGATCGAGCCCTGCTTTCCAGTGGGAACTGTAGGAAACGGCTCTGTCAGGAGCTCTTACTGAGAAAGAAGGACCTGAACATCAGCTGCCGCAGAAGGAAAAGAAAGCACCTAATCTTCATATCTAGAAAGACAGGCAGTGTGGAAGGAAGTCTTCCTCTCCTCTGGCCCTTCAGCAACACCCCTCAGGGCTCAGACTCCCATCCTCCAGAGCCCCCACCTCCTGGTCCAGCCTGTGGACAGCATGCAGGCAGACCTGAGCAGATGACCCCTGCGTCCTCCTTGTGTCTGCAGTTGTGCTTCCCCCAGCCCCGGGAAGGGCACTTCCAAATGTGGGACTCCTTTCCTGTGCACTTCAGGTCGTCCAGCCAGATAGGGTCTGATCCCTCCCCGAAGTGAGCAGAGACCGTGGCATTGAGGGCTTCCCCGCAGCTCAGCTGTCTGCACACCACGTGGGCATCACTCAGGTCCCAGCTGTCATCACAGATGGTGCCCCAGGAGCCCTGGTGAAGGATCTCCACTCTGCCGGCGCAGGGACCGCCGCCATCCACCAGGCGGAGCTGTCTGCGATCTGAGGAGAGAATCAAGCCACTGGAGCATTTCACAGGAAAGGAGAAGGGCTTTCTGGTCCCCTGGAACCCCTCACCTGAGCAGGTGGCAGCAATCTCCTGTGAGGCTGCAGAGCCTGCGGGTTCAGACACAGAGTCGTTGCACTGGGGCAGCACCTGGGTCTGGTTTCCTGCAGAAACAGCATGGTCAGAGGGTTGGTAGGGTTGAGGAACAGGAAACTTGAGTTAAACTAAAGAGTAACCTAGGGCTGGGGTCTGAGATGAAAGCTGTAACATAACAGTAATGTTACTGTAATTTTAGATTTCACCTCTTTATGAAAGGTTCTGCTTCTGACAATTCCAGATTAGTGTCAAGCCAAGTGCTTCACTAAGAATGAATTTTTGAAAGTAGGGACATATCAGTATTGCTTGAAAGTGGTGAAGAGCTACCAAGGCAGTGAGAATTTTTGGAGCCAAGCTCTAAGAGAAAAGTAAAGGGCAGACGTGAGCCACTTTCCCCTTGAGTCCTTTGTCAATTCAAAGATTATAGCTAAGAGGCTGAAAAGTTCAGCAGAGGTTTTGCCAGACTCATAGGGCTCAGAGGGTACACCATATAATTCAGGGTCAGCCAAGGAGGAGGCACCCTGAAACCAGAGCCTTTGTACCATAGAAGGAAAAGTGAACTGAACGTAGACTATTCTTCAGAGGGATAGGTGCCCAGTGTCTAAGTGCTTCAATTCCCTTAAACAAAGTGATCTGTCCATAAACATTTGCCGGGAGGAAGGAAAATAAAATCCTTTCTGAAAGATTTCTATAATTTTTCATCTAAGATGTCTGTCAATCAAAAATACCCAGGCAAGGGGTGCCTGGCTGGCTCAGTCTGTAGAACATGCAACTCTTGATCTCAGGGTTGTGAATTCGATCCCCACAGGAGGTGTAGAGATTACATTTAAATAAAAATATTAAAATTAAAAAAAAAATACTCAGGCATAAAAGAGAAGAGATTTGACAAAAATCCAGAAGGATAAAAGAGGCACTGGAAAGAAATTTACAGGGTATCCAGTTATTAGAGTAACCTGACAAGGAGTTTAAATTACCATGATTGAAATGTTCAGGGAATTAAAGATAGAATTTTGAAAGAGAAATATTAACAAAATCAAATAAAAATTCTAGAACTGAAAAAGTCGATATTTGAAATAAGAACTCAAAGGGTGAGTATAATAGCCCATTAGATCAGGACAAGATAGAAATAGTAAAATGGAAAATCAGAAGGAAATACAACAAAAATGAGGCCCAGAAAGGCCAAAAAGTGGAAAATATAAGCAAGGACATAAAGTCATGCTGAAAAAGTCTAACATTCATATTTACTAAGTCCTAGATATATAAAGGCACAATGTACAGAACTAAAAGTAGAAATTTAAAAATCCACAATCACTTATTTCATATACCTTGGTGGTTTTTAAACATACCCCAAAATCTTTGATACTGCATCCTTGGAGAGGTGGGCATCTATGCTTCCTTCCCTTGAATTTTGGCTGGCCTTCACGAGTCGTTTGTAAGCAATGGAATGCAGTGAAAGTAATACTACTTTACTTTCAAAACTAGGTGAGAAAAGTCAGGCAGCCTCCCCTGAACTCACTTAGGACATTTGCTTCTGGGGAAATCTACCCTGAGGAGACTATCGTGCTGGAGAGACTAATCATATGCAGGTGCTCAGGTCAACAACCCAGCTGAACATTCCAGCTGCCAGACATGTCAGTGAGCCATCCTGAATTCCCAGTTTGGTTGAGTGTACAGATGACATTAGCCTCAGCTGATATCCAAAAGCAACCTCATGAGAGACCCCAAGAGACAACTGCCAATCTGAGCCCTTCCCATATTCCTTATTCAGCAAATAATGGGCAAAAATAAAAAGGAGTTTTAAGCTGCTAAGTTTGGGGGGATATTTTGTTATGCAGTGATAGGAACCAGAAAACTTAATCTTGCCACAGTACTAAGTATTTATTGAAGACAAATGAAATGTTTGTCTTCAAAAGGACTTGTATATGCATGCTCATAGTATCTTTATCCGTAATAGCCCAAAACTGTGATGCCACCTAAAACATGTGACATTACCTTTGGAACACAGTAGCAGGCAGAAGCTGGATGGGCTGGGGCAATGCTGTCAATGAGGACTACAGGAGGTAAGGAAAATGTGACTGGAAGCTGGAGGGGAAATGAGCAGTGATCTGTGTTATGTAAATTAAAGTGGTTGCTTTAAGTGACTAGATTTGGAAGAAATGTATTATGCAATAGTAACCAGAAAATACCTTCCATCAGTCTCAGTAACTAAGAGAGCAAACCAGAAAAATCAGTCAGTAAATATTTATTTACCTCAAACCCACAGAATACACATTATTCCCAGGTCATACAGGTCATTTAACAAGGCTGATCACATGTTATACCCCCCCCCAAAATGAGATTTAAAAAATTTTCAAAGGGCTGAAATCACTAAAATGTGTTTTTCAGGGAAAAAAATATATATATATATATATGTTGACCAAAATAGAATTAAACTAGAAACACAGGATTCATACTGTGCAACAAGGTAAGGAAGATTGGTGTTCAGTGATTGGCTTTGCTAATATTTTCAATTTCTACTTTGAATACTGCCAAATCCCAATTTGCATTCAGGCAGGATGGGATCTAATACCAATTTACCAGGCTTCCACAAGATTTAATTCTCCTGATAATGGCCACAGCTCAAATTGGAAGGAGAGTCTACATAATAATTGGCCTGTATTCTTTAAAAAGTCAATGTCATGAAATACAAAGCAAGATTCAGGAAGTGTCCTGAATTAGAGAAGTGTCCCTGATTAGAAAAGACTAAAGGGATATGAGAAGTGAATGCAGCATATTTCCTCAACTCTTTTTTTGTTGTGAAATATGTATTAGGGACAGTTGGCAAATTCTGAATCAGGCTTATGAACTAGGTAACAGAATTATAACAATGGTAGTCAATCAAGAGATGAATGGATAAAGAAGATGTGTCGTATATATAATGTAATATAATACTATTCAGCCACGAGAAAGAAGGAAATCCTGCCATTTGGGACAACATGGATGGATAGTGCAGACATTACACTAAATAGGATAAGCCAGAAAGAGAAAGACAGGTACTACATGATACCATTTTTAGGTAGAATCTAAAAAAAAAAAAAAAAATCAAAATCAGTATGATGCTAAGTGAAATAAGTCAGTCAGAGAAAGATAAATACCATATGATTTCACTCATGTAGAATTTAAGAAACAAAACAGACAAACAAAGGGAAAGGAGGAAAAAAAGAGAGACGGAGGCAAACTGTAAGACTCTTAACTATGGAGAACAAACTGAGGGTTAATGGAGGAAGATGGGCGGGGGATGGGCTAGATGGGTGACGGGCATTAAGGAGGGCACCTGTGATGAGCCCTGGGTGTTGTAAGTGATGAGTCACTACCTTCTACTCCTGAAACCAATATTACACTATATGTTAACTAACTAGAATGTAAATAAGAATTTGAAGGAAAAACAGAATCAAAATTATGGAACTATGGAGTAGAATAACTGTTGCAAGAGACTGTGGGGTGAGGGAAATGGGGACAGTTTTGCAGAAATGTACAGACTTCCAGTTATAACATAAATCAGTCTGAGGGTCTCGTGCATAACATAGTGACTATAGTTGATAACATCATATTATATAATTGAAATTTGCTATGAAATGTTTTCACACACACACACACACACACACACACAAAGGTAAATTTGTGAAGCCATGGCTGTGTTAATTAACCAGAATGGGGGGAATCCTGTCACAATGTATATGTATATCCAATCACTGCACTATACACTTGGAATGTCTTACAATTTTGTCAGTTATACCTCAAGAAAGCTGAAATTTAAAAATTTTTTGCTAAGAAAATGATCACATTTTGATTGAGATTGGAGTAAATCTACAGATAGACTTTGAGGTAAGTGACTTTGACAATATTTAGTATTTTTAATTCATTTATGTGGTGTATCTGTCCATCGTTTACATCTTTAATCTCTCTTGGAAATCTTTTATGTCTTTGACTAGATTTTCTCCCCGGTGTTTTATGTTTTTTACTAGTACATTTTTTAATTTTATCTTCTGTTTATTGATACTATCTATTAATATTAATTTAAAATTGTTTTTTTAAATATATTTTGTACATGATTTTGTATCCAGCAATGTTATAATTAGACTGTAACTTCTAATAATCTAACTATAGATTCTTTTGGGTTTTCTGCACTTAAGCAATTTTTGGAATCATGTTGTAAGTTTTATTTCTTCTTTTCTAGTTCTTATACTTTTAAATTTTTTTGCTCTCTAAAATTGGTAGTAGATAATAATATCATCTCCATCTCCATCCCAGGGAAAAAATATTTCAATATTTCATCATTAGTGTGACATTTACTTTGGATTTTTGTTATATGGCCTTTAACAGACTGAAGGAATTCCTTCTATTTTCAATATGCTAACAAATGTTATCATGCTTCTTGAATCTTTTCAAATGTCTTTCCCCCTCTGATGAAAAGATTATGTGGTTCCTTTTTTGTTTAGTTTTGTTCATTGGTATATCTTATACTAACTGCATTTCTGGGACAAACTCTATTTGGTTGTGGTGTATTAATTTTTGTACATCTCTAGATTCAATTGGCTAACATTTTCTTCATGAATACTGCATGCATATAGGAAAATTGCTCTGTAATTCACCTTTGTTCTAATGTCCCTGTCAGATTTTTATATTTATGGTCCTTTCTGATATTTACATGATTCTTGCAACTTTTCTGTAAGTTTGTGTTTATTTAAAAATAAAAAGTTTAGTACATAGGGAAAAAAAAGAATTAACACCCAATCTTCCAAAGAACTAAAAAGAGAGAATAATTCCTACCTCACTTATAAGAGTTGGAAAAGTGTGTCTGTAGGAGGTGGTAAACTCAGGAGCCTCTTATGTCACCATCTTGGATTAGATCATCAAGGTATTTTCGGTGAAAAATGACAAGCTAATTCTAAAATTTATATGGAAAAGACCAAGTATGATCAACACAATTGAGAAGAAAAACAACAAAGTTTAGAGATGTAACTTTACCACATATCAAGACATACTACAAAGTTATAATAATTTCTGAACTGGGGCATTCATGCCAGAATAGACAAGGAAACAACAGAACAGATTAGAGTCCAGAAGAAGACTCAGACGTACTATAGACTCATTATGAAAAAGGTGGCACTGAAAGTGTCTTTTTATGGAAGAATTCTGAGTCTATTGGATATTCATATAAAAATATGAAATTTGATGCCTATCACATGTGAAAATCAATTCCAGGACTATACAATTATACGTGAAATAAAGATAACTAAACCATAGAGGAATATCTTCAGGATCTTAGGGTAGACAAAGTTCTCTTCAAAGAACATAAGAAGCACTTTATGCAAAAAAAAAAAAAAAGTTGATAAACTGAACCTTGTTAAAGTGAGGAGCTTGGCTTATCAACAAACACCATTAAGAGAGTAAAAAGAAAGTCGAGAGTTAAACGCCTAAAACAAATACATACATATTTGTACCACAAGTCACTGTCACAACTATCTATAACATTACTACTTCTAATAATTAAGAACTGGAAATAAATCAAAACTCCACCATCAGTTGATGGATCAATACCTGGTCACACGGTCATTCAATGGGATACTTTACAATAATAAAAATGAGTGAGGCACTGCTATAAACAACTACATGCATGAATTGCACACATGGTATGGAATCAAAGAAGTTAGACACAAAATGAAACATACTCTATGATTTTATATGAAGTTCAAAATAGAAAAAACTATTCTATAGCATAGAAGTGAGGAGACTGGTTTTCTTCAGACAGGAGGGTAGGCATAGTGACTGGTAGGATATGAATGTGGCTTCTGGGGTGCTGCTAATGATCTCTTTGTTGATTTGGATTGGGGTTACACAGTTACTGTGTACACACTTACTACTTACATACTTTCTCTGTAAATAATACTCAGCTATATTTAAATAATAGTGTTAATTTTAAAAGATATCCCTCTTAATATTCCTTGCCTTGAACTGAAAGGCAAACAAACAATGAAAAGAACCATATTTTATCATGGATTATCTCATTTTTAAAATAATTTTTCCACACTCTCTGCTCTTAGGGACATTTCATTCAAGGAGCATCCTGAGTACCAGTTAGTCCTTTCCTCTCTCTTACCTGAACAGATCACCGAGGCTGTGTTTCCATGGGTACAATCAGAAATGCCCAGGGCAGTCACAGGGCAATTCCACAAAAAAGACTCAGCCCCTGAGCAGTGAAACCGAGCTTCCCAAATCTTATCACCTCCTTCCACAAAGTATGCTCCTTCTGGAGTAGAGACAGCGACTCCACAGCCAAGCTGTTGACAAACAACATTGGCATTGGCCATATTCCAGTGTGAGGCGCAAAGCATTTTCCAGTGTCCAGAAATATGCATCTCCACTTGTCCCTCACACTGAGAGATGCCATTTTTCATGAGTCGGACTTCTGTGTACACTAGGAGGAGAAGACAAGTTTTCAGCCAAATCTCATGTCTTTTTTACCCCGGGAGAGTATTGTGGCGAGGTTGAAGTCCCACTCTGCATCTCACCTGAACAGAAAACTTGAACAGCCCCACGGTGGCAAGCACCTCCTGGACAGGACTCACTGTGGCAAAACCAGAGCTCAGGTTCGTGCCCTTTACACTGGAATTCCTTAGGCCAAACTCTATCTGACTCTCTGAAGGACACATCCCCCAGGAAAGAAACAGCTTTGCCACACCCTAGCTCTGCACAGATGACCTGGGCGGTGAGTAATGTAAAGTTCCCATCGGACAACGGAACCCAGTCTTTTCCAGAATGCACTTCTACCTGCCCTAAGCAGGGTCCATCCCCTCCAGCTAGACGCACAAATCCTAAAAGAAAAAAGAAAACCAAACCAAGTAAGTGTTCATGATTCTTGCTTGGCAGTTAGAAGTGACATGTCATGGACAATGGTATATGACCATGACGTGTCATAATAAAAGTTTTCTTTTCCCAGGCATTGGGAATGAGAAGAGGACTTAATAGTGGTGTCAGAATGGGACCTCCATGAGTCAGTTTCTGAAAACAGATTATTTGGAGTAGCTGAACATTAGGAAAATATACTTTGGGGTTGGTTAGAGAAGCAAATTCCTCATTTGAGCCCAAGGAAACTGCATAATATGTAGGCATTCAAACTTAAGTACAGAAGTATGAAGAACAAAACCAAACCAGAGAGATATGGGCTATAAGACGGTAGAGATCTGTCAGCCAGACAGGTTAGAAAGTCATCCTGAGACTTGTGGGGCTCAAATTCTGGTCAGCTTCCTTTCCCAGAAGACAACCCTCAAGTGACTGAAGATAGGGAAAACCATGAGGTCTGTATCCATGAATGCATGACACCCTATAGACAGACTCAATATTAGAAATATAGACATTATAACCAATCCATAATTGTGAGTACAAATCTTATCTATCTGATAATTTTTTATGGCAAAATATTCCATGAACTTCTTATGTTACCTAAGTGGGAAAGATGAATCTGGATGTTAAGAAAGCTCAGAGAGTCAGGAGAGGAAGGGTGTGGTTCGAGCCGTCTCTCTTGAAACCCTAGGATATAAGAATAGCCTCCTTCCAATCCATGAACACAAGACAACTCTTCCATTTATTTGTATATTCTTTCATTTTCTTCATTCAGTGTTTTACTTTTTTTAATTTTTAAAGAGTAAGCATTAAAAACATGCAGAAATTAGATGATTGAATTAGCTGACAAAGTCTTTAAACCATTTATATAAATATACTCAATGAAACATAAAGCAGATTTTTAAAAACTGGAAAAAAACTAAATGGAACTTCTAAAACTGAAAAATACAATATCTGGAATGAGAAATTATCTAGATTAACTTACAAGATTAGACATTGCAGAATAAAAGAATTATGAAGTTAAACAGAGAACAACAGAAGCTTTCTCTCTGAAGCACAAAGAGAGAAGATAGAAAAATCACCTGTGAAAATGCATTTCAAAACTGAATGAAGATGAAAATGTTTTCAAATAAATAAAAAATGATAGAACTTGAGGCCACCAGAACTGCATTACACAAAAGTATTACCGAAATTTCTTCAAGCTAAAGGAAAATAGTAACAGATGAAAACGTGGATCTACCCAAAGCTTATAAAGACTACTGTAAATGATAAATCTGTGGGCAAATATAAAAAACTTTGTCTCATTTTTAAAATAATAGAATATTTCAGGCAAATATAACAGCAATGTGTTATAAGATTTATAATATATTTATAAATAAAATCTATGACAACAATAGCACAAATGACAAGAAGAGGGAAATGGAAGTATACCGTGGTAAGGTCTTCCATTATATATTGTGATACAATATTATTTGGAGTTAAAATATGATTAAAGAGTAATAATTTCAACATTATGGTAAATCTAAAAAACATTAGAATTACCACAAAGAATACATTAGATATGATATATCTAATAAACCAACAGAGTAAATAAAATAGAATACTAAAAATACTCAAAGATTAAAATAGGAACAAAGAATACATAAGACAAATAGCAAGTTAGTAGACTTAAACCCAAGCATATCAATAATTACATTAGATTGAAATAATTTAAATGCTCCAAATAAAAGCAAGATAATCATACTGAATAGAAGTAAGACACCACTTCCATTATATCTCAATAAAACTAGGGAAAAGGAGTAAGACTCACCATATACCGTCCGCAAAAACATATATACATTAAATATAAACACAGAAACAGGGGTGCCTGGGTGGCTCAGTCAGTTCAGCATTTGAGTCTTGATTTTAGCTCACATCATGATCTCAGGGTCGTGAGATCGAGCCCTGCATCTGGCTCCACACTGAGCATGGAGCTTGCTTGAGATTCTCTCTCCCTCTCCCTCTGCCCTTCCCCTCCTCTTTAAAATAAAATTAATAGTAAAAAAATAAATACAGAAACATATTAAAAGTGTCAGAAAAGATAGACCATGCAAGTACTAATCAAAGAAAGCTGTTGTTTTCTATATTAATATCAGACAAACTAAGACTATAGGGCAAGGAATATATTTAAAAATAAAGAAGATATATTTCATAATGATAAAATACAAAAGAAATCACGTAATATCAAACTTAGCGGGATACTGCTAAAGCAGTGCTTAGAAGAAAGTCTAGAGCCTTGACACTTCCTTAATGCATACATTAGAATACAAAACCCTCTTACACTGTTGGTGGGAACGCAAACTGGTACAGCCACTCTGGAAAACAGTATGGAGGTTCCTCAAAAAGTTAAAAATAGAGCTATCTTACAACCCAGCAATTGCACTACTCGGTATTTATCCCAAAGATACAGATGTAGTGAAAAGAAGGGGCACATGCAATGTTCATAACAGCAATGTCCACAATAGCCAAACTGTGGAAGAAGCTGAGATGCCCTTCAACATATGAATGGATAAAAAAGATGTGGTTCACATGAGAGACGATGGACTCTGAAAAACACACTGAGGGTTCTAGAGGGGAGGGGGGTGGGGGGATGGGTTAGCCTGGTGATGGGTATAAAAGAGGGCACGTTCTGCGTGGGGCACTGGGTGTTATACACAAACAATGAATCATGGAACACTACATCAAAAACTAATGATGTAATGTATGGTGATTAACATAACAATAAAAAATCAACTGCCAAAAAAAAAGATGTGGTTCATATATACAATGGAATATTATTCCGCCATCAGAAAGGATGAATAACCACCATTTGCATCGACATGGATGGAACTGGAGGGGATTATGCTAAGTGAAGTAAGTCAAGCAGAGAAAGACAATTATCATATGGTTTCACTCATATGTGGAACATAAGCAATAGCACGGAGGAGGGGAAGGGAAGGAAAATCGGAAGGTGGAGAAATCAGAGGAGATGAACCATGAGAGACTATGGACCCCAGGAAACAAAGTGAGGGTTTCAGAGGGGAGGGGGTGGGGGAAGGGGTGACAGGGTGATGGGTATTAAAGAGGGCACGTGTTGTGATGAGCACTGGATGTTATACATAACTAATGAATCATTGAACACTACGTCAAAAACTAATGATGTACTATACAGTGGCTAACAACATAATAAAAAAAGAGGATAGTTTAGCTAAGAAAGTTTAAATAGGGCCACACACAAAAAAATAGAATACAAAAGAAAAATTAAATATAAATATCTAAGATTCCAACTCAAGAATCTACAAAATAAACAGCAAATCATAACCAAAAGAGAAGAATGTAAACTAAGAATCCAAATTAATGAAATAGAAAACAATTACAATAAAGAAAATCAACAGGGTTCATTGGTGATTCTTTTAAAAGAATATAAAACTGATAACTTCTAGTAGACCCAATAAAGAAAAAATGAGAAAATACACAAATTAACAATATCAGGGATGAAAAGGGGGTTATCATTAGGGATCCTATCAATATGCAAAAGATACGATATGAACAAGTTTTGTTCTAATTTGAAAATTTTATTTATAATAGGATGAGTCCTTGAAAACTAATTACTTGAAAAACACAATTTACCAAAAACTGGTACAAAAAGAAATGGAAAATCTAAGTACTCCTTTATTTGTTAAAGAAATAGAAGTCATATTATATTGGGGCACTGGGGGGCTCTGTCAGTTAAGCATCTGCCTTCAGCTCAGGGCTCAGATTGTGGTCCGGGGTCTAGGGATCAAACCCCTTGTCTGCTTCTCCCTCTCCCTCTGCCATTTCCCCCTGGCTTCTGCTCGCTCTCTCTCTCATTCTCTCTCTCTCAAATAAATAGATAAAATCTTTAAAAAAAAAGAAATAGAACTCATACTATAAAAATTTCCCACAAAGAAAGTTACAAGCTTCAAATACCTGCACTTCCTTGGAGCTCAAAAACAACTCCTGCATCAACATAGAGGAGGAGAGGTAGAGAGGAAATGAGAACAAGAAGTCTAAAACAGAAGCTGTAGTGAATATATGAATTAACATGGATCTTCAGTCCCCAACCTCCCCTCCTGAAGTTCATTGCATCTTCATCCCCTTCCCGTTCTGTACCTCAGTGATGTAGCCCTTCTCGATTTGTGAAGCCCCTCCCCAACCTTCCTCCCCCTCCCCCAAACCCTCTGAAATCCCCTTTTTATTTCAAACAAGGTCCTCTATACTCTTCACAGATCATTCTTTCTACCTCTGGATTTCTGCTAAACACAATACTTTATTTCTAACAATTCTACTAGGAGGCTGAAATTTCTCTTTCATACCCCTTTCCTAAAATCGACAGAAAGGAATTCCAAGAATTCAATTTAAATTTAAAATTTTGCAAAAACATCATTTCCTATTCTTATCAATGTTACATCACCACCACTTTGACTTCCCTTTACATCATTAAAACATGTTCTGGAAAATACAGAACCAGATGAAGAGTAGAAACTGATGACAAAGAGATTAGTCAAAGTAAACTGAAACAGTTCATTAAAATATGAGAATTTAAATTAAAGCAATGGTAATGGTAATCAGGGAGTAAAAAACAAAATTAAAGTTTAGATGCCATTCTACTCTCAAACTCTTTTTATCTTTATGTATACCTTAACTGGAATTAATATCAAAAGCATCAATTTTCTTAAGATAGTAATAGAATTTCCAACATCACACACTCTATTTTGACTCAGATACTGATTTATCAAAATAAGACAGGTCCCCTGTAGTGTTTCCACAAGTTTATCTGCAGTTGATACCATGATTAGGACATTGTGACAATAAGGAATGTTACCTGAAATGCCAGAAAACAAGTTTTCTTTTTTTTTTTTAAGATTTTATTTATTTATTTGAGAGAGAGAGAATGAGAGATAGAGAGCACGAGAGGGAAGAGGGTCAGAGGGAGAAGCAGACTCCCCGATGAGCAGGGAGCCCGATGCGGGACTCGATCCTGGGACTCCAGGATCATGACCTGAGCCGAAGGCAGTCGTTTAACCAACTGAGCCACCCAGGCGCCCTAAAAAAAATTCTAACTGAAGGTAGTAAACACAAATGCCCCTTGAAAATATTTTTTAAAATAATAATAAAGAGGATGGGAGGAAACTTTTGAGATGATAGGTAGCTTTATGGTACAGATCGTGCTAATGCTCTCACAGATGTATACTTCCCTCCAAACTCATCAAGTTGTATACATTCAGTAAATACAAGGTTTTTTATTTTTGCATCAATCATGCCTCAAAAAAGAAAATAATTGTACTTTTAAGGACCTGAATTAGTATCACCAAAGATCCACTGAAGTTACAATTTGAAAAAATCACTTTTCCAGTGATCATGCAGATCACAAAAATGCTCACTGGCTATAGGATCATGCTGTTAGGTTGCTATAGACCTAGTCAAATGTACTCATATCTCCACATTTCTCACCACTCCATCAGATGGGGTGGCCCTTTTTTAAGATGCAACAACCTACCTTAGGGAATTCACTGTGATATCTGATAGTATATTCCTCAAGTCAAGCTGTTCTGATGGCATTAATGACGGACCTTTTCATCAATCATTGTGATAACTACTGAAAACATCTCTGGCAAATACCAACTCCACCCATTCACACTCTAGTTTCATTGCTGTCTCTGCTGCTTCCACTTTGGCATATGCCAAATGCACTTAGGCAGAATGGAGCACTTCTTATGTGCCACCTCAGGTTCTCTCGGCCTCACTGCCCTTAGTATTTCCTTTGCTCCTGCTACTATATTATAAATTTTAAAATTGAATATTTTCCTACTGCCTCAATGTCTTCATGAACAGGCTAGGAGCACACCACCCAGGTGACCAGGTGCACCAATGAGATAAGGCTGACACCTTGCCACCAGTGCCCCTTCTTTCCCTGCTCTGACTGTGACCTAGTAACATTCAAATGTTTTTGAATTGTTCAAATGTTTTGTGTACTCCACCTTGACCCCCAAAATGGTCATTTACCCACAGGTCTTTCCTCTCTTTCCTGGCTCTCCACCTGCTTGGTTGAGCCTGCTCCCTTGGCACTTCTTCCATGTGGCCCCCTTGCAACGTTAATGACTCCATCTCTCTAGGACTTGCAAGTAAAATAGGCTTCGTTTCCCTGAATCTCTCCCTTGTCCCCTCTTGTGGTTCTACCTGACTGACCTTCTCATGAAAGAAAACAAAATAGTTACCACGATGAAACTTAATTTCATACGGGGACAACCCAGCAGTTGTACCTGTATGAAACATTTGACCCCACCTTCCTACCTTTTATGACACACCACAGAGATCTGAAGGACCCAGTGATCCATAGGTCTCGAGCCTTCGCTGTCCAGGGCCAAGCAAGTCCTTATGCTTCCTTGAGCACCTAATACTCTAGGAGTCACTGTGTGACTGGGGTCTTCACCCAAGCATGTGATCCTGTTAGTTATTCTAGGAACGAAACCAAGGCTATTCCTACTGGGCATCCCCTTGACAGATCAGACAGGCCTTACCTGAGCAGACTACTCCAGCATCCCAATTATGGGACAAGCGTTGATTACGGTAGTCTTGAATAGGAAAACGATGACAGTCATTGAGAGTTAATTCTGTCCCTTCACAAACAGTCTGAAAAAGCCAAATAGGCCCATCCCCTGATCCAAAATGAGCCCGTCTGGGGGCATCAACAGCATGTCCACATCCCAGCTGTCTGCACACCACATCTGCAGCTTCCATATACCACTTGTAATCACACACCGTGCCCCATTCTCCTTTGTATTTCACTTCCACTCTCCCCTCACAGCGGTGGCCCCCATTCATCAGCCTTAGCTCCGTAACTGTAAGAGAAACATAAACACAGAACACAGGACACAGGAAAGATTTTAGCATATTAGTGGTATGCTGGTAACTATTAAAAAATGAGCTCTCCAGGGGAGGAAAAAAAAAAAAACCCTCTCATGTATAGCATTTGTTGATTTCTGTGGTATAAATATTCCCACTGTGGTCAATTTTAAGCTACCAATGTGGCATCATTGAACATGGAGTTGGGGAGGAAATGTACACAATTATTTTTCACAAGCAAGTAAGATTCAGCTCCATGAATACCAATGAGGACAGGCCTTCAGATGACTCTAACTGCTGCCTTCTCAGTAGGTACACATAAGGCTGATAGGGTCCCAAATTCTCCCATCTCATTTACAGTTCATGGCCCATGAAGTCAGTGGAGGACTATGCCCATTCCTTCTCTGTCCCATAAGGAACACTCTCATCTAGCTTTGGAAGAAAGGACTGTGTTAAGCAGCCTCTAAAATGTCCTGATTATTCCTACTTCCTGATATTCACACTTTTACATAACCCTCCTAGCACTTGAATGTGGCCTAAACCTAATAACATTCGTCTACCAATGGAATTTGGTAAAAGTGATGCGATGTCACTTAAAAAATCAAGTTTCAAGATAATTCTGGTTTCTCCTGTTGACCTGTCTTGCTCTCTCACTTGCTTGCTCTGATGAAGCAAGCTGCCATATGATGAGCTGCATGTGGAGAGACCAACATAACAAGAACCTGAGGGAGGCCTCTAGTCAAGAGCCAGCAAGGGACTGAGGCTCTCAGTTTAGATAGTCCTCCAGGGGCTTAATGCCGCCAATAACCAGGTAAATAAGCTTGGATGGTATTCAGTCCCATTGAACCTTAAGATAATTGCAATCTTGTGAGAGATCATGAATCAGGAGACCCAGATAAGCCATGCCTAGATTCCTGGTCCACAGAAACTATGAGATACTAGATAGTTGTTTTAAGCTGCTGAGTTTGGCAGTAATTTGTTGTACAGAGATCTATTACTAATTTAGGGGTTCTCTGCAGAGTCAGAAAACAGCAAGTTGGACAAGCTAGAGATTTATATAAGGGGCTTAAGTGCTTCATCCAAATAAGGCTTCTTCCTAAGTGGCCAATTCTGTGACCTTGGTCCTACTTGGAACTGGGACCTAAACCACCTCTTTCTTGTCATATCAGTTTCTTATCCAGTGAAATATGTTCCTGCTCTCCCGTCAGGAACAGAGAAGTGGATTTCCTAAGGTCCTAGAACCATCTCCATTAGCTTTACATTGGGGTTAGCAAAATGAGAATTTTTTTTCTTATACTATAATCAAAATGTGGTCCCTGGGGTACCTTTCACACTGCTCAGGTCTATACCTGGTTCCATATGCTTCCACTCTGGAAATCAGATGTGGTGCATCAAAAAGATGGGAAGATGTCGAACTTGGAAACAATCTTGGTGTGCTAGTCTGCTCAGGCAGGCTGCCATAACAAAATACCATAGACTAGGTGACTTAAACAGAAATTTATTTTCTCACAGTTCTGGAATCTGGAAAGTCCAAGATCAAGGTGCTGGTACATCAGTTTTCATTCTGAGACGTCTTCTCTTGGCTTGTAAGCCACTGCTGTCTCACTGTGTGTGCTCACGTGGCTTTTTCACAGTACGTGTACACAGGGAAAGATGGAGAGAGATCACTCTCTTTCTTTCTCTTATAAGGCCACCAATCCTATTGGATTAGGGCCCCACCATTATGACCTCATTTAGCCTTAATTACCTCCTAAAGACCCTATTTCCAAAGATAGTAAAAATGGGAGCTAGGGCTTCAACATATGAATTTTGAAGGGACACAATGCAATCCATAGCACCTGAAGAGGTACATTCTAGGAAGGAAATAAAGATAAATGTGAAGAAGGTAAAGGAGATAGTAGAAGAAGGGAGACATCCTGTGAAGCTTACTCAGTTTTTTTTTAAAGTCTAAAATTGAGGTGAGAGTAAAAGATTGAAATGGGATCCTAAAAGTGCATAAGAAACTATTATTAATAGTAAAGTTGTCAAAATAATAATAGTAATAATAAAATCATCTAGGGACACCTGGTGGCTCAGTCAATTGAGCATTCGACTTGAGAGATCAAGCTCCACATCGGGCTCTGTGCTGGGCATGGAGCCTGCCTAAGAGTCTCTCTCTCCCTCTATCTTTGCCCCTCCCCCCTCAAATAAATAAATCTTTTTAAAATAATAATAATAAAATAATGGATTAAGAGGCAGGTCCTGTGCTAAATGCTGTAAACACAGAAATAATTAGACAATATTCTTATCTTCAGGTAGCTTGTATCTAGTTGGTGACACAAGCAAGCAGATGATTTCATTACTGTGAAAAGTTCCGGGAGACTTTCTTAGGAATAGTAAGCTTGGTTATTTGAATTTATCTCTTCTGCTGAAAATAAATAAAATAAAAAGTGGAATAAAACATACTAAAAATGATCTTAAAAGATTAAATACCTGATAAGATAGGAAGGAAAAATCAGGTCAAATCTGAAGGGAAAATGGGAATTCGTTCAGACACAGGAGCATGGAATGTGCTTTTACCTGACAGCATTAGCTTATTCAAGAAAATGTGTTTAATTTATGGCCTTTGATGGTGAGGAGGCACAAATCAAATCCCAAACCCATACCCACATGAGAACTCTAACAGAAGACAGACTCTACAATAGCTGGGATACTAGTTGAAATAGACATGCCCTTGTATAAAATTACATTTAAAGTTTGAACCTCTAGATTATCTAGATAATATCAATGCTGCACTTCTATTAAGGTAGCCCACTATTAAAAGTGCCATAAAATCATGGAAAAATTAAAATAAGATCCTCACAGAAGAAATTGCCTTCATGCCAGGCCTCAAATTACTTCTATAAAGAATTTTCATAAATAAAATGACCAGTACATTGTCCAGAATAGACAAATACACAAAGAAACAAAGGTCCATTAACAATAACCAAGAGGGGATGCCTGGGTGGCTCAGTCGTTAAGCATCTGCCTTCGGCTCAGGTCATGATCGAGGGTCCTGGGATTGAGCCCTGCACCGGGCTCCCTGCTCAGCAAACAGTCTGCTCCTCCCTCTGCCTGCAGCTCCCACTGCTTATGTGCTCTCTCTAACAAATAAATAAATAAAATACTTTAAAAAAAAAACAATAACCAAGAGAAACCACTGAAACAGGCAGACACTTCTGATATTAGATATATTAGATGTTGGTTATATCAAAATCACATATACTATATTCAAAGAAATAAAAATACACTTTTTATGGATTCTTCAAGGAACTAAAAAAAAATGCATAGAAAAAACTGTAAAACCCAAAAGAACTTCCATGAATGAAAAATATATTTGTTGAAATTAAAATTTTTTCATCAGATTAAATTCAGGTAAAGAGAATTATTGAAGTGAACAATAAGTTAGAAGAAATTATCTAGAGTGGTGCACAGAGAAACAAAAGAATAAAAAATACAGAAAAGAGGATCAGAGACATAAAGTGGAGCAACTTAAATTGAAATATGAGAAGGAAGAGAGGGAGAGAGAGAGCAACACACACATAGAAAGAAATAAAATTGAGCAGAAGCAATATTTGAAAAATATTGGTTAAGAAATTTCCAGAACTCATGAAAGACACTAATCCTTAAAGTGAATAAGCCCAACAAAACTCAAGCAAGCCATATAAAAAGGAATTTATTTGTAGACACATCATGGATGTGATAGATAGGACTAGTGTTCAGCAATATTTCAAGTTTTCTCTGGGCACATGGAAATATCAATACTTCCTTGCTTGTTTGAAATTAAGCATGACTTTGTGATCTGTTTTACTGAACAAAGTATGAGAACAAACGAGTGTAGCACTTTCAGAAAGAAATATATAAAAGCTACTATATGCATCTACCATAGTAAATCTTACAGCCTCATGTTAAAGTAGTGGCATAAGAGAGGGAGGCATTCAACAACTTAAGAAGTTGAATAATCATAAGCAGAGGCCCTGCCAAACTGAAGAGAATGTGTAGTGTAAGAATAATAAATGTTGTTCATTTAATCTTCTGAAATGTGGGTTGTTACTACAATATAACCTAATTATTCTTGTTAAAATGATGAAAAACAGCAGAAAACTGACAAAGAAAAAAATTTTAAGATAGAATTGGTACACATTACCTCCAACTGAGCAACATCTATACTAACATTTAAGTCCCCAAAACAACAAGAGATGCCAGTACAGAGTAGAGAAGCCTTAGATGATCCAAAAGAGAAACAAATCGTCAATCTAAATTTTTATACTCAAGAACACTCTATTTAAGTGACATCACCAAAATGGCAAAGTAGGAGACACCAGACTCCATCCCCCCCCACCCCACAAAATGATCAATAATTAGATAGCTTTCCATGAACAAAGGCACTCTGGGAAAGCTTGTGAGTACACTTGAGAAGTTTTGGCAACACAAAGACTGCACATTTTGCCAGCATCATCCTATCCCTCAAGCCAATATTGCTCAGTACAAAGAAGGAACTTCCTAGCTAGAAAGAATTTTCTTCCAGTCCTACCTCTGCCTACCCTGGTTCCCCAGCCCCCAGCCCCAGAGTCACTCCTGAGGACCCGAACAGCTCTTACAGCCACCACAGATGCCCTACAGTTCTTGCCAAGGTCCATATAGTTGTCAAAGCTGTGGACCTCAGCAACCTGACCTGAAGAGACATCATGCTCCCCAGACCCAGTGCTGCCACACACCCCTGCACTTGACACCCTGCATCACTACACCCAAGTCACAGCATGCTACAGTGTGCCCTCACTCACAGGTGAAGATCTTCTACTTAAAAATCAGTCTATAGAATCTGGAAGAGGTCACTGCTCCTACAAATGCACAGACACCTATGCAGGGCTACAGGGATCAAGAAGACTCAAGGTGAAATGATTCCACCAAAGGAATACAATAAACCTCCAGTACATGGTCCAAAAGAAATGGAGACATAGGAATTACCCTACAAAAAATTCAAAATAAGTGTTCTAAAGATGCTCAGAGAACTACAAGAAAACATATATAAGCAATATAATAGTATTAGGAAAACAATACACAAACAAAATGAGAATTTCAACAAAGAGATAGAAAGCATAAAAAGCTTTTTTTTATGTATTCATAAAATTGTATTCTTCAGCTCCAAGTGGAGCTGAAGAATACAATTACTGATATGAAGAATTCAATAAAGAGCTTCAATAGCAGAAGCTATTGAAGAATCAGTGAGTGAAAAGACAAATCAATGGAAATTATCCAATCAGATGAGCAAAAGAAAAAGAATAAAAGGAATGAAGAAAGCCCATCAGATTTATAGGACAGCATCAAAAGAAACTATGTACTAATCACCAGAGCCACAGAAGAAGATAGAAGAGAATGGGGTAGAAAGCTTATTTAAAAAAATAATGCCTGAGACGTTTCCAAAGTAAGGAAGAGATTCAGACATCGAAGCTCATAAAGCTAATAGGTCACCGCAAAATTTCAACCCAAAATCATCTCATCCAAGACAAACTATAATAAAACTTCCTAAAATCAAATATAAGGAGGGAATTTTAAAAGCATCAACATAAAAAAAATTCAATACAAGGAAATCCACATAAGACAATCAGTAGGCTGCTTAGCAGAGACATTGCAACCCAGGAGAGAATGATATGATATACTCAAAGTGCTAAAAGTAAGAAACTTCCAATCAAGAATACTTTACCCAGCATGTTGTCCTTCAGAAATGATGGAAAAATAAAGACTCTTGCTAACAAATAGAAGCTAAGAAAATTCATCAACGCTAGACCTGTATTACAAAAGACACTGAAATTAGTTCTTCAAACTGAAATATGTAATTAGTAACCTGAGAACATATGAAAATACATAACACATTGGTAAAGTATATAGTCAGATTCAGAATACTCTAACACTGTAATATGGTAATGTATTAACTACTTAACTCTAGCATAAAGGTTAAAGGATACAACTATTAAAAATAACTATAGCTAAGGGATGCCTGGGTGGCTCAGTCGGTTAAGTGTCTGACTCCTGATTTCAGCTCAAGTCATGATCTGAGGGTTGTGAGATCGAGCCCTACATCAGGTTCTGTGCTGGGTGTGGAGCCAGCTTGAGATTCTCTCTCTCTCTCTCCCTCACCCCCTTCCCAACTCATGATTGCGTGCACTCTGTGTATGTGTGTGTGTCTCTTAAAAAAAAATTTTTTTTTAGCTAAAACAATATGTTAATGGGTACACGATATAAAATTATGTAAGTTGTAACATCAAAAACATAAAAGGGGAAATTTAAAAGGGTAGAATTTTTATATGCGATAGAAGTTAAATTGCTATCAGTGTAAAGTAGACTGTTTTATATGAAGGTGTTTGGTGTAAGCCTCATGGTAACCACAAAGAGAAAACCTATAGTAGATTCACAAAAGATAAAAATAAGAGTCAAAGCATACCACCATGAAAAACCATCAATTTACAAAAGAGAGCAGCAAGAGGAAGAAAGGAACAAGAGAACTATACAACAGCCAGAAATCAATTAATAAGATGGCATTGATTAAGCCCTACAGATCAATAATTTCTCTAAATGTAAATGGACTGCACTCTCCAATCAAAAGACATAGAGTAGCTGAAAAGATAAAAACGAAAAGACCAGATATATGCTGCCTGCAAGATACTCGCCTCAGCTTTAAGTACACACACAGAATGAAAGTGAAAGGATTTAAAAAGATAGTCCATAGAAATGGACACCAAAAGAAAGCAAGGGTAGTCATACTTGTACAGACAAAATAGACTTTAGTCAAGAGCTGTAAAAGAGACAAATAAGGCCATTATATAATGACAAAGTGGTCAATTCGTCAAGAGGATATAACAATTGTAAATATATGCTTCCAACATTGGAGTACTAAATATATGAAGCAAATACTAACAGATCCAGAGAGAGAAATAGACAACAATAAAATAATAAGTAGAGTACTTCAGTATACCATTCCAAAAATAGGTGGACCATCCATGCAGAAAATCTACAAGGAAACATGGGACTTGAATCATACTTTAAACCAAATGAACCAAAGAGACAGATACAGAAAATTCCATCCAACAGAAGCAGAACATATTCTTCCCAAGCACATATGGAAAATTCTTCAGAATAAATCACACGTTAGGCAACAAAACAGCTCAACAAATCTAAGAAGACTAAAATCATAACAACTATCTCTTTCGATCACAATTGTATGTAACTAAAAATCAACGAAAGAAAGAAAGCTGGAAAATTTACAACAATGTGGACATTAAACAATACAGTTTTAAATAACTAGTGAGTCAAAGAAGAACTCAAAAGGAATTCAAAAAAAATCTGGAAACAAATAAAAATGGAAACACAACATATTAAAACCTATGGAATACTAAAGCAGTTCTAGGAAAGACGTTTATAGCAATAAATGCTTATGTTACCAGAAATAAAGATCTCAAGTTGAAAACCTAACCTTATACCTCAAGTAACTAAGCCAAAGTTAGCGGCAGAAGGAAGGAAATAACAAAGATCAGAGCAAAAATAAATGAAATACGGATCAGATAAACAAGAGAAAAATTTAAGTAAAGTATCTTTACGTGAAAAGATAAAATTGACAAAACTTTAACTAAGAAAACAGAAGACATGAATAAATAAAATTATAAATGAAAGAGGAGACATTACAACTGAAACCACAGAAAAACCAAGGAGCAAAAGAGATTCCTGTGAATAATCATACACCAGTAAATTCAATGACCTACAAAATGGATAAATACCTAGGGACATACAACCTACCAAGAAGAAATCATGAAGGAATAGAAATTCTCAAAAGACTAATAATGAGCAAGGACACAGTAATCAATACCTCCCAAAAAGGAAAATATCAGAACCAGATGGTTTCACTTACTAATACCACCAAAAATTAAAGAATTAAAGGCAATCCTCTGAAACTGTTCTAGAAAAAAATTGAAGAGGAAGGAACACCCCAAACTCATTTTATGATGCCTGCAATACTCTCATATGAAAGCCACATAAGAAAAGAAAAACTCCTGATATAGATGGAAAAATTCTCAACAAAATATGAGTAAGTCATATTCAAAAGCATTTTATATTTTTTCTTTTATTTTTTCTTTTTTAATTATGCTATGTTCATCACATTATGTTATGATCCGTTAATTAAGTTATGTTAATTAATACATTACATCATTAGTTTTTGATGTAGTGTTCCATGATTCATTGTTTGCGTATAACACCCAGTGCTCCATTCAGTATGTGCCCTCTTTAATACCCATCACCAGGCTAACCCATTACCCCAGCCCCCTCCCCTCTAAAACCCTGTTTGTTTTTCAGAGCCCATAGTCTCTCATGGTTCATCTCCCCCTCTGATTTCCTCTCCTTCATTTTTCCCTTCCTATTATCTTCTTCTTCTTTTTTTTTTAACATATAATGTATTATTTGTTTCAGAGGTACAGGTCTGTGATTCAACAGTCTTACACAATTCACAGCGCTCACCATAGCCCATACCCTCCCCAATGTCTATCACCCAGCCACCCTCTCCCTCCTACCCCTCACCACTCCAGCAAACCTCAGTTTGTTTCCTGAGATTAGAATTCCTCATATCAGTGAGGTCATATGATACCTTTCTCTGACTGACGTATTTCGCTCAGCATAATACCCTCCAGGTCCATCCACATCGTTGTAAATGTTAAGATCTCATTCCTTTTGATGGCTGCATAATATTCCATTGTGTATATATACCACATCTTCTTTATCCATTCATCTGTCGATGGACATCTTGGCTCTTTCCACAGTTTAGCATAGTCTCACTTCTTAAAATCAGCAGAGATAGTGGATTAGCTCAAAGACTCTGAGGAGATGACCCCTGGGATTGTGAAGACAATGCCTTTTTTATTGACCATTTGGTTCTGACCAAATCTGATCTTTAGTGACAATAAATGTTGAAATAAGAGAACTAAAACCTAACCAAGTCGAAATCAAGAGGCTATTAATGAGGTGCAATAAAAAATGGAGGCTCTAACTGCTAGGATAAATGGGGCAGAAGAGAGAATTAGTGATATAGAAGACCAAATGATGGAAAATAAAGAAGCTGAGAAAAAGAGAGATGAACAACTACTGAATCACGAGGGCGGAATTTGAGAGATAAGTGATACCATAAGATGAAACAATATTAGGATAATTGGGATCCCAGAAGAAGAAGAAAGAGAGAGGGGGGCAGAAGGTATACTGGAGCAAATTATAGCAGAGAACTTCCCTAATTTGGGGTAAGGAAACAGCATAAACATCCAGGAGGCACAGAGGGCACCCCTCAAAATCAATAAAAATAGGTCAACAACCCGACGTCTAATAGTAAAACTTATGAGTCTCAGAGACAGAGAGAAAATCCCGAAAGCAGCTCGGGAGAAGAGATCAGTAACCTACAATAGTAGAAACACTAGTTTGGCAACAGACCTAGCCACAGAGACGTGGCAGGCCAGAAAGGATTGGCATGATATCTTCAGAGCACTAAATGAGAAAAATATGCAGCCAAGAATATTATATCCAGCTAGGCTGTCATTGAAAATAGAAGGAGAGAAAAAAATTTTCCAGGACAAACAAAAACTAAAGGAATTTGCAAACATGAAACCAGCCCTCCAAGAAATATTGAAAGGGGTCCTCTAAGCAAACAGAGCGCCTAAAAGTAACATAGACCAGACAATTGTCTGTAACATTGACTGTTACAGACAATACACAGTAACAGTCACCTTACAGGCAATACAATGGCACTAAATTCATATCTTTCAATAGTTACCCTGAATGTAAAGGGGCTCAATACCCCAATCAAAAGACACAGGCTATCAGATTGGATTAAAAAACAAGACCCATCAATATGCTGTCTGCAAGAGACTCATTTTAGACCCAAAGACACCTCCAGATTGAAAGTGAGGGGGTAGAAAACTATTTACCATGCTAATGGACACCAAAAGAAAGCTGGGGTGGCAATCCTTATAGCAGACAAATTAGATTTTAAACCAAAGACTATAATAAGAGATGAGGAAGGACACGATATCCTACTTAAAGGGTCTATCCAACAAGAAGATCTAACAATTGTAAATATCTATGCCCCGAACATGGGAGCAACCAATTATATAAGGCAATTAATAACAAAAGCAAAGAAACACATTGACAACAATACAATAATAGTGGGGGACTTTAACACCCCCCTCACTGAAATGAACAGATCATCTAAGCAAAAGATCAACAAGGAAGTAAAGACTTTAAATGATACACTGGACCAAAAGGATTTCACAGATATATTCAGAACATTCCATCCCAAAGCAACGGAATACACGTTCTTCTCTAGTGCCCATGGAACATTCTCCAGAATTGATCACATCCTAGGTCACAAATCAAGTCGCAGCTGGTACCAAAAGATTGGGATCATTCGCTGCATATTTTCAGACCACAATACTTTGAAACTAGAACTCAATCACAAGAGGAAAGTCGGAAAGAACTCAAATACTTGGAGGCTAAAGAACAACCTACTAAAGAATGAATGGGTCAACCGGGAAATTAAAGAAGAATTACAGAAATTCATGGAAACAAATGAAAATGAAAACACAACTGTCCAAAATCCTTGGGATGCAGCAAAGGCAGTACTAAGAGGAAAGTGTATAGCAATACAAGCCTTTCTCAAGAAACAAGAGAGGTCTCAAATACACAACCTAATCCTACACCTAAAGGAGCTGGAGAGAGAACAGCAAATAAAGCCTAAACCCAGCAGGAGAAGAGAAATAATAAAGATCAGAGCAGAAATCAATGAACTAGAAACCAAAAGAACAGTAGAACAAATCAATGAAACTAGGAGCTGGTTCTTTGAAAGAATTAATAAGATTGATAAGCCCCTGGCCAGACTCATCAAAAAGAAAAGAGAAATGACCCAAATCAACAAAATAATGAATGAAAGAGGAGAGATCACAACCAACACCAAAGATATACAAAGAATTATAAGAACATATTATGAACAACTATATGCCAGCAAATTAGATAACCTGGAAGAAATGGATGCATTCCTAGAGCTGTATCAACTACCAAAATTGAACCAGGAAGAAATAGAAAACCTGAACAGACCTATAACCCCTAAGGAAATGGAAGCAGTCATCAAAAATCTCCCAACAAACAAGAGCCCAGGGCCAGATGGCCTCCCAGGGGAATTCTATCAAACATTTAAAGGAGAATTAATACCTATTCTCCTGAAACTGTTCCAAAAAAATAGAAATGGAAGGAAAACTTCCAAACTCATTTTATGAGGCCACCATTACCTTGATCCGCAAATCAGACAAAGACCCCATCAAAAAGGAGAATTACAGACCAATATCCTTGATGAACATGGATGCAAAAATTCTCACCAAAATACTAGCCAATAGGATCCAACAGTACATTAAAAGGATTATGCACCATGACCAAGTGGGATTTATCCCTGGGCTGCAAGGTGGGTATAACATCCACAAATCAATCAACGTGATACAATATAGTAACAAAAGAAAGACCAAGAATCATATGATCTTCTCAATAGATGCAGAGAAAGCATTTGACAAAGTACAGCATCCTTTCTTGATCAAAACTCTTCAGAGTATAGGGATAGAGGGTACCTACCTCAATATCATAAAAGCCATCTATGAAAAACCCACAGCAAATATCATTCTCAATGGGGACAAACTGAGAGCTTTCCCCCTAAGGTCAGGAACACGGCAGGGATGTCCACTATCACCACTGCTATTCAACATAGTATTAGAAGTCCTAGCCACAGCAATCAGACAACAAAAAGAAACCAAAGGCATCAAAATCAGCAAGGAGGAAGTCAAACTCTCACTCTTTGCAGATGATATGATACTTTATGCGGAAAATCCAAAAGACTCTACCCCAAAACTGTTAGAACTCATACAAGAATTCAGTAAAGTGGCAGGTATAAAATCAATGCAAAGAAATCAGTGGCATTCCTATACACCAACAACAAGACAGAAGAAAGAGAAGTTAAGGAGTCGATCCCATTTACAATTGCACCCCAAACCATAAGATACCTAGGAATAAATCTAACCAAAGAGGCAAAGGATCTGTACTCAGAAAACTATAAGATACTCATGAAAGAAATTGAGGAAGACACAAAGAAATGGAAAAACATTCCATGCTCATGGATTGGGAGAACCAACATTGTGAAGATGTCAATGCTACCTAGAGCAATCTATACATTCAATGCAATCCCCATCAAAATACCATCCACTTTTTTCAAAGAAATGGAACAAATAATCCTAAAATTTGTATGGAACCAGAAGAGACCCCGAATAGCCAGAGGAATCTTGAAAAAGAAAAGCAAACCTGGCGGGATCACAATTCCGGACTTCCAGCTCTATTACAAAGCTGTCATCATCAAGACAGTATGGTACTGGCACAAAAACAGACACATAGATCAATGGAACAGAATAGAGAGCCCAGAAATGGACCCTCAACTCTATGGTCAACTCATCTTTGACAAAGCAGGAAAGAATGTCCAATGGAAAAAAGACAGTGTCTTCAACAAATGGTGGTGGGAAAATTGGATAGCCACATGCAGAAGAATGAAACTGGACCATTTCCTTACACCACACACAAAAATAGACTCCAAATGGTTGAAAGACCTAAACGCGAGACAGGAGTCCATCAAAATCCTAAAGGAGAACACAGGCAGCGACCTCTTCGACCTCAGCCACAGCAACTTCTTCCTAGAAACATCGTCAAAGGCAAGGGAAGCAAGGGCAAAAATGAACTTTTGGGATTTCATCAAGATAAAAAGCTTTTGCACAGCAAAAGAAACAGTCCACAAAACCAAAAGGCAACCGACAGAATGGGAGAAAATATTTGCAAATGACATATCAGATAAAGGGCTAGTATCCAAAATCTATAAAGAACTTATCAAACTCAACACCCAAAGAACAAATAATCCAATCAAGAAATGGGCAGAAGACATGAACAGACATTTTTGCAAAGAAGACGTCCAAATGGCCAACAGACACGTGAAAAAGTGGTCAACATCGCTCGGCATCAGGGAAATCCAAATCAAAACCTCAATGAGATACCACCTCACACCAGTCAGAATGGCTAAAATTAAGAAGTCAGGAAACGACAGATGTTGGCGGGGATGCGGAGAAAGGGGAACCCTCCTACACTGTTGGTGGGAATGCAAGCTGGTGCAACCACTCTGGAAAACAGTATGGAGGTTCCTCAAACAGTTGAAAATAGAGCTACCATACGATCCAGCAATTGCACTACTGCGTATTTACCACAAAGATACAAATGTAGGGATCCGAAGGGGTACGTGCACCCCAATGTTTATAGCAGCAATGTCCACGATAGCCAAACTGTGGAGAGAGCCAAGATGTCCATCGACAGACGAATGGCTAAAGAAGAGGTGGTATATATACACAATGGAATATTATGCAGCCATCAAAAAGAATGAGATCTTGCCATTTGCAACGACGTGGATGGAACTGGAGGGTGTTATGCTGAGTGAAATAAGTCAATCAGAGAAAGACATGTTAAATATGACCTCACTGATATGAGGAATTCTTAATCTCAGGAAACTGAGGGTTGCCGGAGTGGTGGGGGGTGGGAGGGAGAGGGTGGCTGGGTGATAGACATTGGGGAGGGTATGTGCTATGGTGAGTGCTGTGAATTGTGCAAGACTGTTGAATCACAGATCTGTACCTCTGAAACAAATAATGCAATATATGTTAAGAAAAAAGAAGAAGCTAGCAGGAGAGGAAGAATGAAGGGGAGGAATCGGAGGGGGAGATGAACCATGAGAGACTACGGACTCTGAGAAACAAACTGAGGGTTCTAGAGGGGAGGGGGGTGGGGGGATGGGTTAGCCTGGTGATGGGTATTAAAGAGGGCACGTTCTGCATGGAGCACTGGGTGTTATGCACAAACAATGAATCATGGAACACTACATCAAAAACTAATGATGTAATGTATGATGATTAATATAACATAATAAAATTAAAAAAAAGAAAAACAATCATGAAGTGATTTACATTTAAATGCAAGGAATTTCAGAACAACATGTTTCATGAAAGCCAAAACATTGAAAACAACTAAATAACCAAAGCGGGTGATTAGGTGATTATATTGCATTTCGGTCGTATAATGAAATAATTGGAAGCAACTAAAATTTTCCATAATACCCTTATAATAGTCCATATTTTTGTCATACTACCATAAAACATTTTAGTGTGTAAAATAAGAATAACAAGATGTCCAAAATATATTGTTAATTTTTAAAAAGAGTTTACAAAATAATAAATACTGAATCGTCCAGTCTTTGAGGGTCTATGTTTCTGTGTATAATGGCATAAACTGTGTTTCAAAGGATAATCTTTTGCCAATGTCCATCATGCATTTCACAGTGGAGACTCCTGAAATGTGTGCCCAATTCAGAAATCATGAAATGCTTTGAAAGGCCAGGACTATTGTTTTACAAAGAGCAAGGCCAATATTGTATGAAATAGAATAAATTTTTAGTAGGATAACACTGAACGGTGTTGGTTCTGGGAACATAAAAAGAATGCTTGCTTTGGTGAAATGTTCTTGCGACCTAAGTTACTACTGAAGAAATTCCCTTTAGTTTTCCTAGTAAGCAGAGGGGGCCTTATATGAGAACACTCATTGTCTCTCACCTTCATGGGACCAAAACTTCTATCTGCACCTCAGTCATCAAGACTCTTCACTAGCATCTGGCCAACACCCATGGAGCAGAAACTTGGAGGGATGGGGTTTCCTGAGGAGAATCATGGAAGGACAGACACTGAGCTCTAGGAGGAAGACAATGAGCACTGACAGCACTCAAAGCTGTAAGCAGTCTCAGCCTGGACTGGCACCCAAATCTGAAAGAGCTGCCTCCTCTAGGCTGAAGGTAAGGGGTTTTGCAGCCTATCCCCGATGGATGCAGTCCTCTGAGTCCAAGGCTCAGTGGAAATCAACTTTCAGAGAGGGATAGAAGAATGCAGGAGAGAGAAAATGTACCCTCCAGAATTCAGAAAGGACCAGCCCAGGATCCCGGTAAGTCAGGAAATGATTCACAAGGACTGGGGCAGGGACTCAGGAGACTTAATATAACTCTGCTGTGCATCAGTTAATCTCTATTAACAAGGGGCCTCCTGTCATGGCTGCAGGTACCTCTGATCTACAACAGGCACTTGGTAGGAATAGGCGAGGCCCAGAGGCAAAGCCTCTCCCAGAACCCAGTGCGGGGCAAACACCACAGTCAAGCAGAGAGAAGGCTGTCGGACTGAAGGAGAGGAGCCTGAGAGGAGAGGCAGGTGTGAGATTATCTACGATCTGGTAACATACGGGACATGGCACTCCCAACACTGTGGGCACTGTGTGCTTCACAGAGCAACCGACTCAGTCACTTCTCAGCAGCCCTGTTCCTCCCGCACAGACAGCCCTCACATGCTCCTCATACCCCCCTCATACTCACTCTACACGCACACACACAAGCACATAGCCTACAGTCACATAAACATATAAAACATGGAAACCCTGAGGGATGGTCATCTGCAAAGCAGACAATTGCAGTGTTCAAGGAACAGCCCAGGGACACAGCTGAGGTCAATCGCTGGTCCTTCCCACACACAGGGAGCCACCGGGACTAACCAAACACTCCCTGAAAACAAGGAAGACTTTGAATCGGACTGTCACTGACCCATCTCAGTCTGGGTTCAATATCATTTCTCTGCAAAATCTGCCACTATGACCAGTTGACACCCCAGAGGAGAAGACCCAGTATTCACAGTCAGTGTGGTTCTTTTTTGGTCAAAAACACACGGTTTACACTGAGGCTTTGGCTCCCTGTCTCCAGAAAACTTTCCCTTCACCCCTTACTGTTGATCCCAGGAAACTCACTTTGAGCTGCCACCATGGTGCTAAGGAGGAAACAGAGTCCCTGAAGAGAGAGATTCAAAGTCATCCTGACTCCCATGTCTTCAAGGTCACAGTCCCTGCTGCAAAATAACCCTGCAAGGAGGTATCAGGACACCAGCAAAGGTCTACAGTAATGGGAGGGGAGAATATATAACATATCCTCTGACATCCTCCCTACTGAGAGCCAATAGAGACACACTTTACCATCTAAGATGTGATCGGAGACTTCATCTGCCACTTTGTGAAGCTCAAACACCAATTAGATTCTGAATCTCAAAAAATCTCCTTATATGAACAACATGGCCTTTTGACATCATGTTTCCTTAGGTCTCTGAGAACCAGGACTGCATCATGGGGGCTGAAGTAGAAAAGTTACATCAAAAAGCATGAGTGGCTTTCTCTCCCCTGGCAGCTGGTGGCAGACTGAGATCTTTGAGGGTCAGGGCGCCGCGATCAGTCACCATTTGGCCCAGGAGAGGAAGTTTTTGGAGCAATTGAGCATTGTTCTTCCCTGTGACTTAGCTCATGGCTGCAACAGAGAACCACAAGGAGGTTTGAAGTACAAGAATAATTATCAGATAAGCCAGCAGAAAATGAGGACCAGCAGCATAGGAATTCACAGGTGAATGTGGAGGGGTGAGGTGGGAATCAAGTGGAGCAGATGTGATTATTGGTCTTTCTTCCCTTCTCAGAACGATCTGGAGACTGGCGACCTGGAGCACAGAGGGGTTCATAATAACAAGGAGCTTTGATAGAATCTAACTTTTCCCCTTCAGGGATCTTTCTTAACCTTTAAAACCACTCTATCCTGCCTACACATGTCAGCTGGGGCTAAACTCTCCTTTACCAGGATGAGAAGGGGCTATAATCTACAGGGTATTTACAGACCTGAATGTCTAGAGAGCCGGGCTGGTGCCCAGGGCTCAGAGCCCATGGCCTCTCTGTCCCCTGCAACCCCTTCCTCATTCCAAACCAGTCCTTGGGCATCCCTCACTTCCCATCTGCTCTAGCCAAATGACTGATTCACTTGCACCAGTTTTCTTCCAGCATTCCCAGCCCCAACCCCCGCACCCCCCCACCCTGCCCCGCCACCACCACCACAACCCTTTTGGAATCTCTCTAAATTCCTAGTTTGGTGTAGCGTGAAGTTGAACCCTGAATCCATCTTGTCTTGCTATCCCTAATACACATATTCACTCTTTTCATTTTTAATGGTTTTACTGTTAGTCACACCAGAAAAAGAAACAAGGGGAGACAGAACCAACAAGCACTCAGAAGGTATGAGTGCTCACTGAGGTAAAAATTTGTGAGTTACTGGGCATCGCACATAACACACCATCAGCTAGCATTTATTAACATCCTCTCTACATCATCACATATAAACACTGTGCCACAGGCTCGAAATAAAACAATGAGCAGGACAGACACTATCCCTGTGCTCATGGGGTTCACAGTCTAGCTCGTAGTTGAAGATGTTAAACAGACTAAGCATGTATGGAATTGTTTCACAATAGATATGAAAAATCTATTATGAAAAAATCCTGTGAGTAATGAGAGGTTACAACATGGAGGCTGTCGGGGAAGCCAACTCTCGCCAGGGGAAGCTTCTCTTTGGAAGGGATATTTCAGCTGATACAAATGAAGGAGTTAGAGTTTGCCTTGAAAGTCAAGTCCCTCAACTCAAGCCTCATCACCCCTCCCTAGACCCTGCCATTGCTGGTAACCACTCCCTTCCAGATTCAAAATGTTTGCATACTGAAATTCTGTTCTTCTAGTTCTTGGTCTTAGTTCAACCACACCTGTCCTTCACCTCAACCCCTCTCCTCCCTTGAATCTCTTGCTCTACTTGAGATAAAATGAACTAAGAGTTGGAGAAAGAATTAAAAATTAGATCACCAAGAGGTGTATTTGAATTGACTGGGGCATAAAGATGTAAAGCCAGGCCCTAGGGGTCTCAGAGTTTGAAAGAACTAACCTGATATTATTGAATTTGTGGGGAACGGTGAACCAGAGCAAGAGGGACAGTGACACTACCGTTTTCTTCAAATGTGTAAAATGCCACAAGTAGCGAGGCTACTTAACTGGCCCTGTTATGTTCATGTTTTTACTGTGAAACATGACTTCCCATAGAGCAATGCTTTGGTGCAGTTACAGGAGTGAAGAATCAGGAAGCTCCAGCCAGTAGGAGCCTAAAGTTTGGGAGAAAAACATGAAACTCCCAGGTTGAGGCAGAAACTACTACAGAGGACAAAGACAGCTGTAAAATCTGTACAGTCTCTCTAGAATGAAAAAATAGATAACCAATGGGAATCTGTCTGATGGAAGGAGAATTGCAAACTAGTCTCTACAACGTGCAGATTCACAGCAGAATGAACTCAGTCAAGCTGACCTACTGATATTACTTATTGTCAATAGGTACCACTCTTAAGAGTATCCATGCCTTCATCCACCTGGCAGGCATCAAAGCAAAAGAAAAGGAAGCTTCCGATCAAGCAGTGTTTCAAATTCACTGCTTCTCTTCCCTTCGGCATTATTTGATGTTATTTCAAAATCACACAGAATCTTTGCACCCCAGCCAACATGCTGACAACTCCACCCTCTTGCTCCAGCTCACACTCCATTGATAATTTTGTCCTCCCTGTCACCCACAGAGTATGAGTGGCACCCTAATACTGTACCGACTCTGTTCAAAGAGTCCTCTTATCAGACCCAAGGTTCATCAGCTCAGTACCCCCGACACAAGCAGCTCTGAACCTCAGACCCACTGCTGGTTCTTTCACGTGTCAGTATCTGGCGGTGAACGCAGGGGTCAGCCTACATCCTCTGGGATTAAACAGTTACTTCCTGTACCACCAGTTCTAGCTGGATCCCTCCTCGACACTCCACTGCTCCCCACAGCTGCCTCCCAATCCTTCCTAATTGGTGTTAACCGCTATTAATCCAGAAGCCTCTGAAGCCACTGAGCCAGGCCTGCAGGGCCTCATGGTCAAGCCTGGATCAAAGGCAGAAAGACCCATGGGCAGTCAGGCAGCAGTCTAGCCTTTCCTCTCCTGCTGGCCCACAGAGTTAGGGTGGGCCCTAACACCTTCACTTCCACTGAGCATAGAAAGTCCCATTTACTCACTTCCATGTTCAACCATTTTTCCTTGGCAGCCATTTTCTCCACACTCAATCAGGAGAGGAATATAGTAAGGCTACAACATCAGGTTTAATGGTAAATGTGAAACTTCTCAGGACTTTGTAAATATCCCTGTTCAGGGTCAGGTCACATCTTAGATGGGATATAGATGGTCCACACGGCCCTCAGAACATTCTGCTCCTTACCCACTTCTGTCGAGTAGATGGCACTGGATTAGGCGCATTTCCCATTTGGTTCTTGAGGGGATTGAGTTCTAGAACAGGAGCAGAGAGGCCCTGAGCTGAGAGGAAACGATTCTGGTCTTGGGGACAAGAGGGATGAATAAGCACTGGTGCTGCTAACACTTGTAGTGAAGGGAGAAGATAATGTATTAAATCATTGTCTGATTACTTCTCTCAGTGAAATAGAAGACAAAACTACTAGAAGGAAGGAGGTGGTTTGTAAAAGGTTTAGAGAGAGAAGCAAGTTTTCAATTGCACCTGATGAGAACTGCATTATTATTAAATTGCATTATTTCATTTACCTGTTAGAACACTGAGCTTCCAGAGTTAGAAACCCAGAAACCCACCTGTTGACAAAACAAATACAAAATTTATTGAAAAAGGCCTGAAGCAGTTCATTAAGCTATTGAACCAAAGGAAGAACTTCTGGGTATGGAAGCTGGGACCAGCCACTGCCTGGAGTCTCGGCATTGACCTCTCAGCTGTCCTGTTCTTGCCTGGTTCCATTCTTTTCTACTGCAGACCAACTCTATCCCGTTCTTACCCCAAGAGGCAAAAGGGTCTCTCCTTCTAGCTGCAGTTTGACAAACCCAAAAGAGGACACTGGATGGCCTGGCTTAGTCTTACGCCCAACCCTGGACCAGAAGCTATGTTCAAAAGCATGAGCTATTCTCTCTGGCTTAGCCTGCATCAGGTGTTCAGGGTTTGGAGTGCATTTCCAAAAGTTAAGAGGAGTAAGAAAAGACAAGGGGATGGATAGAGGCATGCTATGCACAATAAAATGCCAAAGTTCCTCTTTTAGGTTCTTGGACTCAATTCTAACAGGGGGTTGTGGAGGGGCGGGCTTCCCACATAACACCAAGCAATTCTCCAACGCAAGCAGGGTGTCTAAGAATTCAACTCAATTCTGACACTATCTACCCAGAGAGAGCATCAGATTCCACAGGTTAAGTAAGGGTTCAGTCCTACAAGACTGTCCCCGCCGCCCCCGCCACACACACACACACACACACACACACACACACAACACTCAGGTGCCGGTCCCAAGCCCAGGATGTTACCTGTGCTCCTGACAGACCGGCTACAGATGGGAGGTTTACAGGACCTCCTCCCCAAGTTTGTTTAATTTGCTAGAGCAGCTCACAGAACTCAGAGAAACATTTCACTTACTAGATCAGTTTATAACAAAAGGATACAACTCAGGAACAGCCAGGTGGAAGAGAGGCATGGGGCAAGGTATGGGGGAGGGATGCAGAGCTTCCAGGCCTTCTCCAGATAGGCCACTCTCCATGTGTTCACCAGCCCAGAAGCTCTCTGAACCCCCAGTCCTTTTGAGTTTGTAAAACTAATAAAAGGAAAACTTACTAAAATGCCCTTGGGAGATTCAGCAGGGTGAGCTTTCATGCCCTACCACTACAGTAGTCAACTGTAGACCCAAAAAGAAGAACAGAACTTCCACTTGGATATTACTTTACTATCCCAACAGGAAGAAGGAAAGTTTCCTCCTCCCCCAGCAACAGCCCAGCCAATGAGAGACAGTCACAGTTCAGCCAATGAAAAGCCACTATACTTAGGACCCCCAGTTTACTTCCAATGGACCTTTTGTTAATAACACCCTCCCAACATCCCACTTTCCTCTGTAAAAGAGCATTCCTCTTCTTTGTTTGGCAAACTTGCCTATGGTTTTGCCTTAGATTCCTTGTCCCAGATTACAATTCACTGTTACTCCTGAATAAACCATCTATTGCTAGTAAAATAACTGGAAGTTTTGTTTCTTTAAGGTTAACAGGTTCTATGGAGACTTCATTACATAGTCATGATTGATTATATCATTGGCCATTGGTGATTGATTCAACCTCCAGCTCCTCTCCTTCCCAGATGTCAGGGGATGGAACTGAAAGTTCCAACCTTCTAAACACAACGGTTGTTTCCACTGGAAACCAGCTCCCATCCTTAGGTGCTCTTCCAAACTCACCTCATTAACATAACAAAAGATGCCTTTATCACTTTATATCGCTTATCCCAAGGGCTGTGGGAGCTGTGAGCCTGAAACTGTAGATGAAAAACAAATATATATGAAAACTATATATTTTGTCATCTGAATGATGAAATATGTATATCTTATAAGTCAGAAACCTAATGAAATAAATCAGTTACCTAATGGAAATGTTGAAGGAATCCTGGTAAAGACCATGTCATTAAGAAAGATTAGTCAACCATGGAACATAAATGGAATATTGAGCAAACACAACTGATGAAGAAATGAAATTTTTTTTACTTGACTCATTTCTTAAAATTAATTCAGAAGGAAAGTTTTCCCAGCCCCCATGGCCAATCCCAGGACTTCTCACTACTAAATAATGGACAGTCCAAGGTCACTTTAAGTCACAAAACACAGGCTCAGTGCAGTAATTGGAACGTATGCAGGCATAACTACCCTTAGACTCAGTCCAGAGGATCTTGCACTTTGTAGGACACTGCTCTGGCTGTCCCCTAGCCAGCCCCTTTCTGCAGGGAGGAATGTCCAGGGGCTAAGCGAATATCCCCACCAAGACAGAGTCCATGTCATCCCCTACTAGACCACCTCTGGTTTCTCAGAACCAGGAATTCCCTGCATCAACCTCTTCCCAACACATCCTCCCAAGAGTGGACAAAGAGTAAGCAGCCCCGGCCCTGAGAAGGCCTGGTGTTTGCAGTGGAAGTAGGGGAGCAGTTTAGACCAGGGCTCCTCAAAATATGGTCCATCCATAGGCTTTATCAGTATCACCTGGGAGTTGGTTAGAAATGAAAATTCACAGGCCACACCCAGACCTACTAAATCAGAATCTGGTTGTCACAAACTTTCCAGGTTATTCTTATGCACGTCGAGATTTGAGAAGCCCCAGGTTATATGGAGCAAGACATACAGGCTGGACTGAACATACTTGCTCACAAGCCAGGCCCCTTGCTGTGTGAACATGTGGGAATTAGAAGAGCAGGAAGACAGACCTCAGGCTGGCTCTCCGCACAAGGCCATGTTCTAAACCTAGCTTTCCAGCCTCAGGTTTCTCTGAGGGGATAGGAAACCCCAGTACATTTTGGGCAAAAGATGCCTGCCCTGGACTGAGGAAAAATATCTAGCTTCAGCACTGAGGCACAAATGGTGTCCAAATCCTCCTTCAAAAAATCCTCCTCTCTTGACACTATGATCTCTTTCATATCCATAATCTACTTAATGGGGCCAAATGCCATGGAACCAAATCTAATATATTACCTTTGCAAATTCTGTATTTAGCTGTCTGACTTCAGAATTTCAGATCTATCACATTTTGAGTCTTGGTGGCAATTTCAGTTTTAACCTTCTACTCCAGAAGCATAAAAGAGCTGTCAAAAACAAAGAGTGGCTATGCCTATGCAGGGTTTATTGAGGCCAGAGGATGCCTTTACTGGCCAATATGATGGTCTGGTCTCCTGAAAGGCATCTGACACCATCTTGTTGGAATGGAAGTGCCACCCATCTTTGTTGAAAAGATGGGTTTGTCAGCTTGCAGAGCTTGAGGCCATTAAACCTTCTGACTAAATATCTACCTTCCCCTGTTCATTAACTAGGTTTTTCAATCTTCTCATACCGACCCCTCTCCCACGCCGGGGTTACAGTCAGAAGATGCTTTGGCCCTAGTCAGGTAACATCAGGCCAATCTGACAGTTGCATTTCCCAGTGTAAATTAATAAAAATGGTATTCTGGCTTAAATTTAAATTGTTTTCTGAAAACTCACAGGCAGTAGACATGTAACAGTTAGCTCTCTGAATGGTAATAATTTATCAATAATTATCAGCAAGGAAAAAGAAGAAAAGAACAGGATAAGGAGGAAGGTGGAAAAGAAAATTCCACATATTCATTTTCGTCTAATTAATGTTATCATAAAAATCTTTTCACATAAAGTTGTCCACATCCCAGGCTATTTACCTGTAATAATACCCAGAAATGGAATTATTATTATTATTATATTTGTAGAAAAGCAATTTATTATTAGTTAAGTGACAAAAATATTGTTTCTTACCATACTGCCATTGCAGTACCTGGAAATCCTTCCATTCTCCTCTAAATCACCCAACCTTCTTGAAGGAGGAGAAAGAAAAAGATAAATTTATCTCCTTCATCCCACTCCACGTCTCAGTCACTATCTCTTCTAAGAGTGGCTGGAATGGGGAGTATTTCAGGCACAAGAAATGTATTGATGACTCTACCCCCCCCAAGCCCCAAGGCTCACTGCCCGCCCTCCCTACAGCTAGCCATGAAGTCTTTACATAGCCTTCGTTGGGTTCTAGGCTTCTGAGTTGCAAATACTTAAATGATTAATTTTTACAAAGAAATGTTCAAGTCAAACTGTAATCTACCCCCAGTATCAGTGTGCCTGTCCAACATGTGAGATCAGCTTCTGCGCAGGTGCCCAGGTTCCTGGTTGCAGGTGTGCTGGTTACAGGATCGCCACAAGATGGCAGAGCTGGGAATGACAAGTTCCTGGAAGCAGAGGGAGCCAAGTCAAATGTCATTGCTTCCTTTTCAAAAAGATCACAATATCTATTTCATATTCAAATGTCCTAGAATGGTCTAACGACTGAGATTTCAAAGTTCCGTTGTTTGAACTCTGAAAGGAATTAACGAAGATAGAAACATAGACACTAAAGAAATGGATTAGTTATTTGGTATGATTGATGCTGGTGATAATGGTGATAGATAGATGATTGATAGATAAATAGATACATACCTACCTACCTACCTACATACATACATACATACATACATAAACAGTTGACAGCCAGATGGATACAATATCTAGACATAAGGGACTTTTTAATTATGCTACCCTTTTCTTTTATTGCATCTCATTTTATGTGAACTATCCCTTTCAGCTAGTCACCAAATGATCTTCAGGTGAGAAAGAGACGGTTATTACAGCAAATAGAGAAAGAAGGAGTGAATTTTCAACTCTAGCCCTCCAAAATAAGATTTTAAGGTCCCAAAAAGAAAATAAATAGTTTTGAAAGACTATGGTTTTCTAAACTTCAAATGTTTCCCCTTTGTATATTAAGATTTTGTTTGGTAGGATTCAGAACACAGTTATTATAAACCACAGCTAAAGAAGACATAAAATATAATTTAAGAGAACTGCCCCAGACAGAAAGGGAAAAGAGAAAGTCCTTTGCTAGGGGGTGGCTGCAAGCGGGGAGGGTCAAAGGAGAGGCATGTGAAACAGAAAAGAGAAGGGGGCAGATGTTGTCTGAAAGCACCAGTGACCCCCTCACCTCCTTAGACCTAAGACCAAGAGGAAAGGTGGGGGCAAGAATGAAAGCCCAAATAGGTTGAGGGGAAAGCCAAAAGCAGATAGGGCTTGTGCCCAATTTAGCCATTGCTGCCTTACTCTGGTTCCCATTGATCAGAGATGTTCCCAGATGTTCCCCCAGAGAGTAGCCCTAGGGTAGGTAGAGAGTGAGAAGGGCAGTAAAGAAATGTAAGATACAGCCTCCCACTTCAAAATTTAACCTTAGTAGCACACACTACCACCCCATTCTTCACGCCCCCTCAAGCTCAGGGTTCCCATAATGCACCCCTGCCGTCCACACAAACCCACTGGAAGGAAGCATTCTGTGACATCCCCATCAGCCCCTTCCCTGGAGTAACCCCCCGGCCCTGCCTCCCCCAGAGCTCAGAGACAGCTTCATGCCCCGCCCCATCCTACACAGGAAGTTCTCAGTGGACAAACACTGTGAATCAGTCCACAGCCTTGTCACATTCTCCGCTTGAAGGACCCATCTCATCCAGGTCAGCAAATATAGGTTCTTTGTCCCTGCCGTGCCCATTCTTTGTCCTTGAGGCTTAGGTAATTTAAAAGGAAGAAAAAACAATTGAACACATGCACTTCTTCTCCTAAATATTCTAATAGTTACTTATTAATTTCCCAAGCATCACTTACTTGTCATCTGTTTCTGCCACTCCTAAGTCCCATGGCTATACGTGAGCCCTGTCTCCTCCCGTGTCTGTCATCTTAACATTGCAATGATAATAACTGATTATAAATCTCAGAAATGGGATTTGATCTCAGGTGCCACAGCTGGGATAAGGATCTGGTCACTCAGAGTCGATGCTATCCTCCGTCTGGGGCCCAGATTTACCATTCCTTCCCCAGTTTGAGACTCTACATCCTCACCAGAAACCATACACCCAGACACCTGGAACACAGGATACGCTTGCTGGAGTCCAGCCATCCCTTCCCACAGGATGACATAGGCATGCATTTAGTGTAACCAGTTGCATAGGGTCTCACTTCCCTCAGCACTGAGATCTCACAGAAAAGGCACTGTTCTGGGCTCCAGACCCTGTTCTAGGGAATGATGGGCTGGAAAGGAGGAGCTCGACTCAGGGCTGGCATGCCATCTCCACATAGCACCCTGTACCCCAGAGCTTAAGGTACAGGGTCAACATGAGCCTACTTGCTGTCCGATAAAGATAAGATCTTCTTTGACACATGAGGAAATATCAGTGTCCAATCTCATAAAAGATGAAAAGGAGGAAAATTTGAGAGGCTACCAATCCAGCTGGGTCCCACAATGAACTTGGCAGAGTACAACGCAGTGGTCAAGGGAACAGACTCCAGAGCCAGACTGGCAGATCTTGACCTACATACTCTATGTGTGACCTGTGTTAAAAAGAAAACCACGGTGGGGAGGGGGGGCCCTGGGTGGGTCAGTCGGTTAAACCTCTGCCTTCTGCTCAAGTCAAGATCCCAGAGTCCTGGGATCAAGCCCTGTGTCAGGCTCCCTGCTCAGCCAGGAGTCTGCTTCACCCTCTCCCTCTGCCCCTCCCCCCCATCTCTTGCTCTCTCTATCGCTCTCCCTCTGCTCGCTCTCTCAAATAAATAAAATCTTAAAAAACAAAACAAAATAAAACAAAAAACCACAGGCCCAAAATGGCATCCCTTAGGCCAAGTCCCCAAACTGGGGCTTAATAGATAATCTAATTGCAGTCTCAACCTCCCTCAGAAATGTACTCTTAACCGGTCAGTCAGGAATTTTCTGATCAGGCCAATGAGTCTGCTACGGGGGCCCTCTCCAGGCCAGAAAGGAAGGTGAGGAAATCGCACAAAGCCCCCTGCTCCTCCCCGTAAGGGAGAGCTACCTTGTCTGGAACAACGCTTTTCTTTTGCTGGTCACTTTCTTACCTCAACCCTCCTTCCCAAAAAAATCCTTCCATTTCTATGATTCCTCGGAGCTCCTCTCTGCTTGCTAAGTGGGATGCTGCCCAATTCATGAATCATCTAACAAAGCCAATTCAATATTCAAATTTGCTAGGTTTCTTAACACCTTGAATGGATTTCTTAAACTCTCTGGGCCTCGGTGGCCCGATCTATGAAATGAGGGTGACCACTGTGCCTGGAGCATAGAGTTTTGGTGAGGATAAAATGAGTCAGCACTAGTAAATGATATTATAAGTGCTAGCTAGTAGTACATGGGAGTAGTGGAGAAGTAGTATTAGGGCATCTTTCTCCCTCCATCCCAGGGATCACAGGACTTTAGAATGTGCAATTAAATTCTTTTGCCCCTAGCCTGTCAAAAATCCATCACGGAACCACATTGGTGGCTCGATGGTGTACTGAGAATTGGTGCCATTCAGATTCGTGCGCCTTCTGCAGTTGACTTCTCTCTTCTGTGCTCCCGTTCTACTGATCATGAAATTGTACCTTAGCATCTACAACCCTTCCTCTTTTTTTAAAGATTTTATTTATTTATTTATTTGAGAGAAAGAGACAGAGCAAGCACGAGTGGGGGGCAAAAGGAGAGGGAGAAGCAGACTCCACGCTGAGCAGGGAGCCCAATGCAGGACTCAATCCCAGGATCACAAGATCATGACCTGAGCCAAAAGCAGACTGACTGAGCCACCAAGGCGCCCAGCATCTACAGTCCTTTTATTAACTCACTTATTTACCTGCCCATTTTACCTCATAAGTTCCAATGTTCTGGGTAAAATTTCTGATGTCTCATGTATCTCTATATCCTCAATGCTTGGCTATTAAAAAATCCAAATTATATCTATGAAATGAATGAATAAATAAAATGGCACTCAGGCAGATGTTTTACACAAACCATCTCAACTAAAAAGAACTGTTTTGAGGGGCGCCTGGGTGGCTCAGTTGGTTAAGCTACTGCCTTCGGCTCAGGTCATGATCCTGGAGTCCCAGGATCGAGTCCCGCATCGGGCTCCCTCCTCAGCAGGGAGTCTGCTTCTCCCCCTGACCCTCTTCCCTCTCGTGCTCTCTCTCATTCTCTCTCTCTCAAATAAATAAATAAAAATCTTTAAAAAAAAAAAAAAAGAACTGTTTTGAGACTATCATTCAACTCGATGTCATGAGAGCTTCACATCACAATGCAAATTGTATCACTTGAGAGAATGATAATCCAGTAGCACTGAGTGTTAGTCTATTAATATATTTCATACAATACCATTAAAATGGTATAAGTGAGTGTTCAAAACAACACAGTGTTTCTGCAAAGAATATAGTCATTTCGAAATTCCAGAAACCAATGCAGCCCCATTCCCAGAGCAGTAAGGAGACCACCAGTTTCAAAATATAGATGCTAAAGGTTTCTCTGTGTACCCCCAAGATACAGAAGACAAACCACAACATATTGACAGGTGAAGGCCGTGAAGCTTCTTACTCTCGTCTTAATCAGATAGGGCTAAGTTGGCAGGATGTTACATATTTATCATTTGACACATTTCCAGTTAAAACCACACATGACTGTAACAGGAAGAAAATTTTGTTATAAAAAATATTAATTCAGCATCTTCTGTATTGAATACAAAATATAGAGGTAAAGAGCAGAAAAAATTTTGTTTTTTTACTTAGGATACCTGTTTGATTGGCTTTATAGATTATAAAATAATGTAGTATGTTACAACAGTATTGTACCATAGTGTTATTGTTCCCAATTTGTCCGTAAGAGAGTGGCTTAAGAGGTTAAGTAATCTCTTTTCTGGAAAGTTAATAATTAAACATTCTTGCCTAAGGGACAGTTTGTCAAGAGCTATCAGAAATAGAGTGACCAAGATGCAAAATAGTCCCACTAAGATATAAAATATTCCTTATGAAAAAATAAAATATTCCTTATGAATTAAAAAAAGATCTATGCAACATTAAAAAGAAATTATTAATTGACTTCTTTTACCCAAGCATTGGAGATCCGCCTCATCAATCTGTGTTCTTTACACGGATGGTGCCAGGGATAGGAAAGGCTCATTTAGCAAAGCCCATTTGGTTTCAAGGGACCAGAGGCATGAGTGGGCTCAGGTTCAGCCCATGCTTATTCAGCCTGTTGCAGTCTATGGCTGGCAACATCTAGCATAGAGCTTAGCACTGAGTAGGCCTCATTCATTTCTCCACAAATCAAGTGCATGAGGCCCAGGAACCAGATCATATCAAACCTATTAAATCGAAGACAAGGAGACACTAAGTGGAGAACAAGGACCTTTTCTCCACTGCCATTAAGGTAATAAGAAGTCCCCTGGTCCAGACACCACCTTTGGAAGGAGAAACAGAGGAAATTCTTCCCTGAAAAAAAGAAACTCCAGTCAAGAGTCTCGATCTAGCATTGCACTGAATCTGAGTGAACTTAAAGAACACATTTTAAATGGGAGAGTATGAGTTAACTTTATGGAAATTTTTAATCCACACAAACACCCCTTGCCAGTGAGCAAGATGAAATCAGTTATAAAAATAGAAAACACTACGTTTGTGCATATTTGAGTTCTAGAGGACATTCTCAAGTCCACTAAAGATAGATAATCCCCAAATCTTCCCAAAGATTTTTGCATTTCATTTTTTTTCATCATGATAAGTACTCTTTAATCCCCATCTCCTAATTCCCCTGTTTCCCCCCCACCCACACCTCCCCTCTGGTAACCAGCAATGTGTTCTCTATAGTAAAGAGTCTGTTTCTGGGCACCTGGGTGGCTCAGATGGTTAAGCGTCTGCCTTCGGCTCAGGTCATGATCCCAGAGTCCTGGGATGGAGTCCCGCATCGGGCTCTCTGCTCCTTGGGAGCCTGCTTCTCCCTCTGCTTCTCTCTCTCTCTCTCTCTCTCTCCTTCTCCCTCTCTCTCTCCCTCTGTCTCTCATGAATAAATAAATAAAATCTTAAAATATATATATATAAATAAATAAAATATTTTTAAAAAAAGAGTCTGTTTCTGGGTTTGTCTCTCTCTCTCTCTTTCTCTCTTTTTTTTTTTCCCTTTGCTCACTTGTTTTGTTCCTGAAAATCCGCATTTCCAGTGAGATCATATGGTATTTACCTGGAGTTCTCTGACTGACGCATTACGCATAGCAATATACTCTCTAGCTCTGTCTATATTGTTGCAAATGGCAAGATTTCATTGTTTTTATGGCTGAGTAATATTCCACTGTGTATATATACCACACCTTCTTTATCCATTCATCTATCCATGGACACTTGAGCCGCTTCCATAATTTGACTGTTGTAAGTAATGCTATCAACATAGGGATGCATGTATCCCTTTCAATTAGTATTTTTGTATTTTTTGGGTAAATACCCAGTACTGTGATACATGGATCATAGGCTAGCTCTATTTTTAATTTTTTGAGGAACCTCCATCCTGTTTTCCACAATGGCTGCACCAGTCTGCATTCCCACCAACAGTGCACCAGGGTTCCTTTTTCTCCTCATCCTCACCAACACTTGTTGTTTCTTGTGTTTTTTATTTTAGCCATTCTGATAGGTAGGAGGTGATATCTCATTGTAGGTTTTGTTTTGTTCAGTTTTTTTTAAGTAAGTTCGATACCCAACTTGGGGCTTGAACTCACAACCCCAACATCAAGAGTCACATGATATACCTACCCACTGAGCCAGCCAGGTGTCCCTCTCACTGTAGTTTTGATTTGCATTTCCCTGAGGATGAGTGATGTTGAGCATCTTTTCACATGTCTGCTGGCCATCTGTAGTCTTCTTTGGAGAAATTTCTCGTCATGTCTTCTGCCCATTTTTAATTGAGTTATTTGTTTTTGGGTTATTGAGTTGTATCAGTTCTTTATATGTTTTGGATACTAATCCTTTATGTGATATATCATTTACAAATATCCTCCCATTCAGTAGGTTGCCTTTCAGTTTTGTTGATTGTTTCCTTTGCTGTGCAGAAACTTTTTATTTTGATGTAGTCCCAACAGTTTATTTTTGCTTTTATTTCCCTTGACTCAGGAGACACATGTTGCTATGGCTGATGTCAGAGAGATTACTGCCTGTGCTCTCTTCAAGGATTTTTATGGTTTCAGGACTCACATTTAGGTCTTTCCTGAATTTACAAATGCTCTGAGCTATCATCTCGTGAAGCATTTTCTTCCAGCCAGAATTCACTCTTGTGTCTACTTAATCTGTACAAATGTGCCTACTGTCTCCAAATTGGAAACTTCTTGAGAGCAGGGACTGTGTCTTATTCTACAAAGTCTCTTTAGGGCCAAGTAGAGGCCCATAGTAAGAGCTTAATAAATATTGGATAAAGAAATGGAGTGGCACCTGGGTACTCAGTTAAGCATCTGCCTTCGGCTCAGGTCATGATCCCAGGGTCCTGGGATGAAGCCCTACATCCAGCTCTCTGCTCAGAGGGAAGTCTCCTTCTCCCTCTCCCTCTGTCGATCCCCCTGCTTGTGAGTGCTCTCTCCTCCTAACTCAAATAAATAAATAATAAAATCTTAAAAAAAGAAATGGATGCATGAACAAAGGATGAAAAAAAAACACCTGCAGTTCCTAACTACCGGGGTTCATGGGAGCTAGGAAACAGAGAAGACACAAATCTGACTAATCATATTCATCACAGACTAAAGTGGAGGTAAGGAGTCAGAGATCCCACCAATCAGAGGAATCAGATATAAAATATCTTCAACACCCACTCTGGGGAAGTTCAAATGGTATTCAATTTCTACACAAAGCTGTACCTCACAAGCTTCTCCAAGAAAAAAACTGGCAACATTGCTATCAAAAGTTTGATTGAAGGGTGTGGCATAGGCAGTAACATACCCATCAAATATTCCCTTTCCTAGACGCTAATGACTAATTCTGGTCAATGAAATGCAGGTAGGTATCACATGTGTCCCTCCCCAGTGGAGGCAGTGAGAAGCCCAAGTATGACTCTCTAGTCTCTCACATTCTTGCCCCAGAAGCTGCATGTTCCAGATGGGATGTCGACAAGATGGCAGAGCCTTCAGTCAGCCTAGGTCCCTGAGTTACTAAGGAGAGCAGAGCCCTCCACTAACCACGGTAGATTTGTAGCACAGTGGTAAATAAATCTGTGTGTGTGCGTGTGTGTGTGAACTACTGAGCTTTTTGTGTTAACTTGTTCTAGCGGTATAATACAGTCTATTCTAACTGATGTCAAGGAGAAAGAAGACTTGGAAAGAAGATGGAATCTGCCACATGGAGAAGATGCTTCGCCATAGTTTCCTGGGTCCAGGCTTCGTCCTGGGTATTCATTCCAAGCTGCTCTCTCAGATATCAGAGTGCTTCCTCTATTGGACTCTGTTGGTTCCCAGTTACCTTTTCTGATTTACTGACAACTAGATCGAAAACCCTTTTAAGAGCAGCTGGCCCTGGCAACATCTCCTTTCTCCTTTTACCGCAGTCTGTGCTAATAGCCACACCCCCATTTCCCTGCTTTCGTCTTTCAGCATCTTGACATTAATCCTTAACCGTCTCTCCTTTCCTATAGGTTAATTTATCACCTTTGACTTTATTTTTATCCTTCCACACATTCCCATACTAATGAAAAGGCAGTGTGTCCTTTAAACCTCTTCCATTGCTTCTTGGTTTCCTGAGCGAACCTGATTCCCGGATTTAGTGCTCCATGCTCAGGCTTTGTGGCCTTTGGGTAAGAAATAACTTCCCGGAATTTCTTCTTTTCCTCAACCTAAGAAAATGGCACATTCAAAACATATGCCCTTGCGAGCACAAGGTTGGGGCCCCTACCCCTTGGAAGGGCCCGTAAAGTGTAAGACCATGAAGTTAAGCTTTATTAGCTTTGTGATTAATCCACCTCTGGTCTGAGCTTAGGGAATTAACAGTCCAGAGCAATTTGAGTTCTTATAGGTAGTGATTCTTAAGCCACTTAAATCCAAGGTTAGTGCTAGCACAGTTTGCTCTCCAACCCAGAAGACAGCTCAAAGTCAAATAAAAGAAGAGCAGAATCTGGGCATCTGAGCCATCTATGACTGACACTCAGACCTCAAAGCTAGATGCTCCCACATGGGTGCTCTGCTGCACATGGAGCTTTGGTGCAGCTTAAAGTCCTACCTACAGACCTGCTTGACAACACTGAAAATGCAGCAAAATTTCTTCTTCCTTTTAACATCTAAAAAGTCTGTAAACAGGCTCTCTTTTCTTTATCTTTGAATCTTTTCCCATCTGGGCATGCCAACTGAGTCCCCTGCAGGCTACAGACATCTCCTGAGCTCCTGCAGGTCCAAAGGTTGGGGTAAAGCCTATATTCCCTATTTTACCTCCCAGGTACTGCTACTAGAGTGAATTAGTTTTCAACTCATTTATTTATGTGCCACTTAATCTCCTAAACTAGATTTGGAGGGGAGTGGCTCTGTATCTCCAATGTCTGTAACTTACTAGATGCTCAACTAATGTTTATTGAATGAATAACCCTGTGCTGGACACTTAGGAGAAATGGTCTGGTGTAAAAAGAACTATTTTTGAGAATATTACTTAGGTAATTGATATTTTAGCTTCGGGGGCATAAGATTTCAGCAGTTAACAAATTCCAGTTTTTTAAGAACAGAAGCAGCTGGGGTCCCTGGGTGGCTCAGTCGTTAAGCATCTGCCTTCGGCTCAGGTCATGATCCCAGGGTCCTGGGATCGAGCCCCACATCGGGCTCCTGCTCTGTGGGAAGCCTGCTTCTCCCTCTCCTACTCTCCCACTCTCCCTGCTTTGTGTTCCCTCTCTCACTGTCTGTCAAATAAATAAATAAAATCTTTAAAAAAAAACGAACAGAAGCAGCTTATCATCCATGAATGTATAATTAGCAGCAAATGCTGCCAATCTCTCTGTCTCCAAAGATACACAGGACAAACCACAGCATACCAGCAGGTGGGAACTTATTACATCTTAATGAGACACAACGGAAGAGACAGGGTATTTACATATGTAGTTATCATTTGGCTGCTTTTCAAGTAAAACCACAGAGGAATATAACAGGAAGAAAAGAATATTACTGCAAATGTTCTGCGACACTGTTTATATGATATAAGGTAGAGATGAGGTACAGAAAGAATTCTTTTGCTTATGGAAACAGTTTAATTAGCCTTTCACATCTTGAAAGGAGAGTCCTCTTGAGCTGATCTTAAAGGATACTGTAAAGACCAAGACAACTAAATTGTTCTGCACAATAAAGTAAATTGCCAGTTGGGGTAACAACAGAGAGAAGAGGAGCCAGAGTCAGAATGCTGGAGTAGGAGACGTGTGTGCCTCACAGATTTCTATGACGATTTTCCCAGGAGGTTCACCAGTTCAAGAAGTCTGATCCTCCCTGACCTGAAACTTACAGCTGCTGTCCTAAAGTGATAAGTAATTAGTCATTCAAAAATGAATGGTCATCCACAAACCCATTCCAACATATTACCCCATCAGCTCCAGTAACGTGGCAGGATGTCACCTGAACAGTAAGAAGGGAAGAAAAGGAATCAAAGGAAAGTATGGAAGAAAACCAAGAAATAGGGACTTATAGGCACCCACCTGAGTACGACTCTGTAGAGAAAGGGACAACAGTATAGAATAGTTAATAGAAAAGTTAATAGATGATCTGTTCCAGCCTCTGGATGTCACAGATGCTGATGATCAACTGTAAGAAGTTTGGGTCCTTTTTGAAAATGAAGTGTTGCATAGCTTTCCAAATGCTAGAGGCATGGTGGCTTTTCCATGTTGGCTTTTCCAAGATGGATAAACAGTAATGTAGCAACAAGAAACCAGCTTACCCGGTCAAAGCACTCAATAGAAACTACCAAAGAATACACCATCATGTCACCCAAACTGTTAGCAAAATAGTACTTGGTGGGGAGGGAGGAGTGTCAAGGCGATTCTGTACAAACAAGTACGGTGCTAACGACAAATTCTCAGAGAAAAAGGAATTGCATGGGTGAGGAAATTATCAAGATGTTGGCACACAGAAGAGAGTAGTTTCTAGAATCCAGCTAGAAATCCAGAGCCATTTATTAGAGTGATTCCTGCAGAATTTTCCCCATTAGAAATAGTAGAGGAGAAAGCCCATCAAAATGCTCACACCAAACAACATACATCTTTTAAAGAAAGTTGTATTCCTCAAAGGAGAAAGAAGGAAGAAGATGCCTGAATGAGATGGTTAAGATCATGGGAAGTCCTTTGGCACCCCCTGCTGTTGGTCCAGCGTTGGCAATACCAAATGGTTTGGATTCCTTCTTCTTCTTCCTGGAACATCTGCGTAGGATGTTTTCTTCTTCTGTTGGGTCCTTTATGCAAACAAAGAGAATGAGATTATTTGGTTCTTTTTTAGACAAACAAAAAAAGTGGTGCCTCGAACTAGCTGTTTAAACTGAGAAGAAGCAAAAGGCAGAGAATGAGGACTCCAGGATGAGTTTACCTCCCTTTGAATCTTGGGTATGACCTGAGCTTTCTTCTAACGTGATCCAAACAACTTAGGGTAACTTGAGCTGAGAACAAGCAGAATGTAAGAGAATTTCAGATATGTAATAATGGGAGTAATAGTTTCTGCTGCATAGTAGTGGCTGCCAGATGTTGTTAGTGGAGTTGGCACGGGAATTTTTTTAACTGATAAAGCCTGTGTAGTCCAACTTAAAGGAAAAGTGGTTTAAACTCTGTCCTCTGGGGAGTACCTGGGTGGCTCAGTTGGTTAAGCGTCTGATTCTTGATTTCCTTCAGGTTATGGCTCCGGGGTCCTGAGATCGAGTCCTGCAACAGGTTCCACACTCAGTGGGGAGTCCGTTGGAGATTCTTTCTCCCTTTCTGTCTCTGTCTGACCCTCCCTCCACTCTAATAAATAAATAAGCCTTTAAACTCTGTCCTCTTGGAAATTTTGGCAATTATTTGAAAATTTTATCGATTTAGATAGATATGAACCCAACTGGAGACAAACAAGTTTTTTCTTTGTGACGTTCGAGATTAAGCAATTCAGTAGGGATCAAGGGATAAGAGTTCCCAGGCTACCAGAAAACTTTGGCTAGAGGAGAGCTTAGAGGAGAACAAAAAGGGCCCCAGTGGCAGCCCTTCATCAAAACAAGGGACCAACTGCCTAAGGGGATAGAATAAATGTGTGGTTTGCTGGAAATCCTTGAACAAGTTGTTTTAGGTGTTTTATTCTGAGATTGTGGATGGGGTTTTCCCCCCATTCAGTTATTTCTTTTCTTTTCCTTTCTTTGAAATACAAGACTATCTTGAATATCTAGAGTGACTGAACTTCAATAATTGTCATCTTTGGTTTGAACAAGTGAAGGTTTGCTTTCCCATATGAATGCCCAAGAAAACTGAAAGATGGTGAGAGTAAAGAACCCAAGATGATTTCAGGACCCCAGGGGAACCCCAGCCTTTTGATTCAGAAGCAGTGTCTGCTGTATATTTTTGAAGAAAAGAAATAGGTAAATTGACTAAAACCAGCCAGAAGAAACTTTGGAGAGGCCAGGGCTAAATTCCTTTCAAATATATTACCACAAATTGAAAGATATTTTATTGAAAACCTTCTTGTTGGGAGCCTAAGATCTTAAAACCCAAAAATCTAAGTTATGATGGCAAAAATAAATATGAGAATTAAATTTTAATACAAGTTCCCTTGGATTAAGGTAACTGATGTATGAATTTCAGATATACAAGATTTCTACATACATTCCTCCAATTTTTCCCATAGTATAAAATAAAACAGCAAATGTGGCATTATAGTTTATGTAAGACTTTGGATTTTTCTTTCTAAAAGGCTAGGTTAAATGAACCCTACTAAATTACGTACACTTCCCTTAAAGATAAAGTAAGTTGTTACCTTTGCCATTATTTAACAGCTTGCAAATGTATATATATGTGCAAACGGGTGTTTAAATAATTTTATGTAACTAATATTTAAATTTAATAATTGAAATAATTACCTTTATAAAAGGGTTTACTTAAACTTAGTCATTACTACAAATTATGTAGACTGCAAAGTTACCTTACATCCACAATCTGAGTAAAATTTTAAGCTGTCACATTTCTCTGATAAATTCAGATTATTGACGGTAATTATATTGTTCATGGAAGCTAGCTTCAATATAATTCCTAAAATCCCAAAATGACTTTAGAACTTTAGAATAATACAATATGGCAATAATTAGTTGAGTCTATATTTATTTGAAGATTTCAAAAGTCATTAAATTCAATACCTATTCACATTTTTTAAATGTAACACTCACAATTTTTAAAAAAATCTCTTAGTAAATGAGGAAGCATCTATAAACTGACAAGTTGTTTTTACCAAAAAAATTACAGCAAAATCATTCTTACTTGTGAAAAATAGGAAGCATTGAGGGTAAAAGCAAGAAAAAAATTTTATAAAGCAAGAAAAACTTTTATAAAGATTTTATTTTTTTAAAGATTTTATATATTTATTTGAGTGAGAGAGAGAGCATGCACAAGCAGTGGAGGGGGAGCGGTGGAGGAGGGGCAGAGGGAGAGGGAGAAGCAGACTCCCCGCTGAGCAGGGAGTTGGGAGGACTCAGGGCTCAGTCCCAGGACCCTAGGATCATGACCTGAGCTGAAGGCAGATACTTAACTGACTGAGCCACCCAGGTGCCCCTTTAAGGTTTTATTTTTAAGTAATCTCTAACCCAATGTGGGGCTTGAACTTACAACCACAAAATCGAGAGTCACATGTTCTACTGACTGAAACTGCCAGGTGCCCCAAGAATAAACTCTTTTATTTAATATTCTACTGGAGGCCCTAGGTAGTACAGTATGATAAGAAAGTAATTACAAGATTGAAGGGAAGAAATAAAAAGGTCATTGATTTTATGTGATTTGATTGTCTATGATCTAAAAGAATATACTGTCAGATTAATTAAATCTACTGAATTCATAAGAGAATTTGCCAACTGGATAGAAATTCATTATACAAAAAAATCAACTGCATTATCATACACCAGAAATAAAAAATTTTAATACATAATTTAATAAAGACAATATATATAGCCATAATAATCACAAGTACCTAGAAACAAATCTAACAATTCTAAAACCTTACACTAAAACAATAACAAAGATCTAAGTAAAACTGAAAGTTTTAGTTCTGTAAGTTTCACAGAAGAATCATTGTAAAGATGTCAGCTCTCCCAAAATTGATCTACAAATCAAATGCAATCCCAATTAAAATCTCAATAGGCTTTTTTGTGGAACTTTATAAACTCTTCACATATATAATATAATAAATATACATATAACATATATTATGTAATATATAAATAAATATATATAATAAATATATATAAAATACATATATGAGCAAAGTCTCAAGAATTTGTGTTTGAAGTCTGCTTCTCCCTCTGACCCTCCCCTGTCTCATGCTCTCTCTCTCTGTCTCATTCTCTCTCTCAAATAAATAAATAAAATCTTAAAAAAAAAAGATAAATGAAACTGAGTAGAAAGGCAGAAATAGATCTACATGTATATGGGCTCTGGAGAGATGACTAGAGGAGGCATTGTAAAATCACTAGAAAAAAGAAGTTGTTCAATGTATGGTTCTGGAGAGCTGAAATAATTAATTATCCAAATGGGAAAAAATTAACTGGGTCTTTACCTCACACAATATGTGAAAAAATCAATTTGAGATGGGTTAAAATTTCAAATGTGAAAATCAAAGCATTTAACATTTACAGAATAATATATAGGATTTTTCTAGACCTTGAGGTAGGCGAGGACTTTTTTTATTTACACACAGAAAGCACTACTCATTTTTGTAAAAGAGTGAGAAATTCAAATACATTAAAGTTAAGAATTTCTGTTAATCAAAAAATACCAGAAAGTTAGTGAAAAGACAAGCCACAGACTGGGAGAAGTTTTTTGTAATACATGTGGTTTAGTCTCCAGAATATATAAAGATCTTCTTTAAAATCAGAAATAAAAAGATAACTCAATGGGAAAATGCAATAAACATAAATTGGGCAATTCACAGAAGGGGAAATATGAATGGCCAATAAACATGGAAGGATGCTCAATCTCTTTATTAATCAGAGAAATGTAGATTAAAATCACAATGCAATACCATTTTGTAATCACTGTAATGTAAAAATTAATGTCTAACAATACCATGTTAGAGAACAAGTTGGAATCCAACAATACTAAGTGTGGGAATGATATAGATCAACAGGAATTCTTATACACACTGACAGGTATATATGATGGAATGGAAATTGGCACACTCACTTTTGAAACAATTCAGCATTACCTTATGAATTAAACATTCACAATTCTACTCGGCATATACGCAAAAATTGCTTACACATGTGCACGAGGAGGCAGCTACAAGAATACTTAAGCAATGATTTGTTCATTAGAGCCAAAAGTAGAAACAACCAAAGGATTAATCAACAAAAGAATGAACAAATAATTTGTGGTATACTTGTAAACTGCAGCTGTATACTGAAATATGAATGAGTCTAAAATACCATGTTAAATGAATAAAAGCAGATCCCAGGAAACTACAACAGAATGATACCATTTTTAGAAAACTTGAAAATAGACCGTTGTTTAAGGGAAGCGTGCATGTGTGAATTTTTGTGGGCGCCTGGGTGGCTCAGTTGGTTAAGCGACTGCCTTCGGCTCAGGTCATGATCCTGGAGTCCCGGGATCGAGTGCCGCATCGGGCTCCCTGCTTAGCAGTGAGTCTGCTTCTCCCTTGGACCCTCCCCCCTCTCATGCTCTCTCTCTCTCTCTCAAATAAATAAATAAAATCTTTAAAAAAAAAAAAGTATTTTTGTAAAAAGGATAGTGGTTACTTCTGCAGAAAAGTCAAGGAGAGAAAACAGAGGAGAAGCACAGTTTCAGTGTTACTGATAACATTCTGGTTGTGACCTTGAAGGGAATGAATTTTATTATTGTGCTTTGTAAATTACATGTTAAATGTGTTCTTTGTATCGATGTTATATAATACATGATTTTAAACAATGAACAAGAAAGGTTCAGTTACAACTTAGTAACCGATGGGACGTGGGAGTGAGGAGGAGTTGGGAAATAAGGTTTCCAGTCTGGGGAACTGAAAGGGGGTGATGGTTTTCATAATAATAACTAATTAGTCAGGAAAAGCTAAATGTTGAAAAAAAAATCACATTAGACCCCTTATGAGAAGGACTCGGGCCAGGACTTTCATTCACTCCCCAGTATACCAATCAAGGTCATAACAGCATTTAAGTCCCCTAAAAATCTTGGTATTCTCCTTTCCCTAATATACGATTACTCTGGTATATGGCCACAGGTTCCTTTAGAGAGGATTTGGGGAATATTTATTCAATATACTGGTGGTGGCATTGCAAGGTTCCTTTTAGAAGGGAACTATCCTCTCTTTCAATTAATAACTGACACAGATCTGGAACCTGGTTAAGGGATCACGGTTTTCCACTGTAGTGGCTGACCTGAGTGTTCTACAATATTTTCATTGACTACCCACCTCTTATTCTTCGGAACACCATATGCTATTAACCCTCACCATAGTTTCCTAGGGGTTAGAGTCCCCAGATTCCCACCCAACCTTACCATCTCCTATGGTAATTATGCCCACCTTCCTCTCATGCTTCAGTGCTTCTCTACAGCCTCGGCTGTTCTAGAATCCTATCGTTCTACTGACACTAGGGAACCAAGTCTTATACAGGACTCAGTATAGCTTTTCAATCAAGTCTTAAGCCCAGGGACATTTTCTATTATTCATTTATTTTATTGAATTTATTCTTCTTTTGGAAGTTGTCTAAATTCCGAATATTAGATTTCCTAGATCTGTCCTCCTAATCCCGTCTTACTCTCATTTTTATTTTTATGGGTTTTTTTATTTTTTTGTTATTTCTATATAGGTATCTATAATTTTTGTATTTTTCAGACCATTAATTTAGTCCTCAGCTGTGATCATCCTCTGTTTGTTTCCCTATTGCATTTTTACTTAGAAAATCATGTCCATTGGTTCTAGGAAGTCCTTTTGTGCTCTTTTGGCATTTTCTTGAGAATTCCCATGTGTGTACGTGTGTGTGTTGTTTGCTGAGGTTCTCTTCTGATTCTCTTATCATGTGGCCATGGGCTATGGTTGAGTTCCACCCCAACACTTTCATCGGCCCCACGCTGTGTAAATGAAAGCAGGACCGTCACAGGTGCAGTACCCCAGGCACCAGAAAGCAGTTCGTCCAGATCCGGTGGCCTCTGCCATGCCACCAGTGGTCAAGGCAATCACTGCTCAATCATAGTCACTGCAGTTCCCTGCCGCCGTCACTGTCTCTATGGTGCTGCTCTCCTCTGACACAAAGCATCAGGGGCCCCTCACTAATTACTCATAAGCTCTGTTACCAAGCTGCAGCTTGCAAAGAGCTTTTTCCCACACCGCACGGCTGCCGACACCGAGCCCTGCCACTGAAGAGCCTCTGTGCAGGACACACCCCATCACCTGCAGAGGTCCCTCTCTAGGAGCTGTGTTCTCCCTTCCATAACAAAAGCAGCTGAGGGGCGCCTGGGTGGCTCAGTCGTTAAGCCTCTGCCTTCGGCTCAGGTCATGATCCCAGGATCCTGGGATCAAGCCCCGCATCAGGCTCCCTGCTTCGCAGGTAGCTTGCTTCTCTCTCTCCTACCCCCCTGCTTGTGTTCCTGCTCTCGCTGTGTTTCTCTCTGTCAAATAAATAAAATCTTTAAAAAAAAAAAAAAAGCAGCTGAATGAAGTCTCCAGCTCACTCACTCCATGGCTTTGTTCTGAAAGAGAGTATATCCTTCAGAGTCGCTCCTTAAGGGGCGCCTGGATGGCTTAGTTGGTTGAGCATCTGACTTTTGATTTCATGATCTCAGGGTTGTGAGATCAAGCTCTGCAATGGGCTCTGCTTTGGGCTCTGTGCTTGGCGTGGAGCCTGCTTGGGATTCTCTCTCTCCCTCTCCCTCTGCCCCTCCCACCCTCACTCGCAATAAATGAATAGATGATAGATAGATAGATAGATAGATAGCTGATTGATAGATGATAGTACATTTGTTTCCATGATGAGGGGTTGCAAACGAATGAAATGAGAAATACACACAAACACGAAGCTACTGCAGTAATCCAAGAGATACGATGTGCCCCTAAACAAAAATAATAGCAAAAATAAAGAGACCAGAGGAAATTTGTGAGCTATATTGAGGAGGGAGACCCTATGGGACTGGGTGGGTGACCAAAGAAGTATTACAGGATGATAAGGAGTCATCCAGACCCATTCATTTTTTTCTCCCATGATGTTGCCAAGAGTATACAATACGAGGAGCAATTTTTAGAAATTCCTGTTCTGAATGTGTTGAGCTTAAGGTAGCTGAGGGACATCCAAATGGAGGAGATAGAACATAAGTGTGCAATGTATGTAAGGCCCAGGATGAGATCTAAGTTAAATTATCATCAACATTTAAATGGTAGTCACAGCCAAAGGGGTAGATGAAGCCAACAAAGAATCCTGTAAAGCAAGGAAAGCAGGTAAAGAACATTTAAGGAGCAGACAGACACAGAGACACACATAAAGGAGACTGAAAAGAAGTAGACTCTTAGAAGAGAAAAAACACTAAGAGAAACAGGGGAGAGGATTTAAAAGAACAAGTCATCATCAATGCAGGCCAGTGAGTACAGCCATATAGATCGCGCACTGCACAACACTGGCTAGCGTCATTCACATGGACCACATTAATGGCGCTGCCAAGATATGCAGTGTCCCGTCTGTACAACCAGGTGTGGGAGAGCTGCCTTAGGATCAAATGCCACAGTTAGGTCCAGTAAGATCAGAAATGTCCATTGGCTCTGACAAAGAATGGAAGTCATTGGTGACCTGAGCAAAGCAGTTTCAGTGGTGTGGTGATGGCAGCTAAGAGTACAGACAGAGACCAACTCCCTGAAGAAGTCTGGCTGTGAGAAAGGAGGAAGACACTAGTGGGGGTGGGTTTGTGGCTAAGAAAGGGTTATTTTGTTTGGTTAATCCATCGGTGGACCAGTTAGATTTTTATTTGGTTTAGGATGGGAAATAGTTGACCATGATGACTTAATGAAGAGAAAGGGCCAGTAGGGAGGGAGAAATTAAAGATAACAGCTAGATAAGCAATTTTGCCAAGACCGAAAGGTGAAAACCAGAATAAGGGATTATCCTTGAAGAGGAAGATGGTAGTTGTTCCCCTGAAATGCAGCAGGGAAGAAGGAAGGACCCAACGGACCCAAATGGAGATAAACTTGTAGGGGGCAGGTGAGAACATTTATACAGTGTTTTCCTGATGACCTTGCAGGATCTTTGCTGAGAGAAAAGAGAGGGATTTGCCAAGTAGAATGCTGCCAAGTAAGGCCTCTGAGTACAGAGAGGGAATTTAATAGCTCCTACGCAGAAAGAACAACCTAAAACTCAGTTCAAGGTATTAAAGAAAGTGTCTAGGAGCACCCGGTTGGCTCCATCAGTAGATTGTGCAACTCTTGATCTTGGGGTTGTGAGTTCGAGCCCCACATTGGGTGTAGAGATCCCTTAGAAATAAAAAAGTCTAAAAAGAAAAGTGTCTAAAGGACACTCATTAGGAAGAGAGACTGTAGTCAAGAAAGCGGAGAGTACACCTCACCCAAGAAGATATACAGATGGCAAATAAGCATACAAAAAGGTGTTACACATCATCTGTCATTGGGGAAACGCCAATTAAAACAATGAGATACCACCACACACCTATTACAATGGCCAAAATTCGAGACAATAACAACACCAAATGCCAGTGAGGATGTGGAGAAATAGGAATTCTCGCTCACTGCTGGTGGGAATGCAAAATGGTCCGGCCACTATGGAAGCCAGTTTGGAAGTTCCTTACATAAAGGAACATACTCAGGGTGCCCAGGTGGCTCAGTTGGTTCAACATCTGCCTTCGGCTCAAATCACGATCCCAGGGTCCTGGGACTGAGCCCTGCATCAGGCTCCCTGCTCAGTGGGGAGCTTGCTTCTCCCTCTCCCTCTGCCCTTCCCCCTGCTTGTGCTCACTTGCTCTCTTTCTGTCAAATAAATAAATAAAATATTTAAAGAAAAAAAAACATACTCTTACCATATGATTCAGCAATCATGCTACTTGGTATTTACCCAAAGGATATGAAAACTTTTGTCCAAACAAAACCCTGCACATGAAAGTTTATAGCAGCTTTATTCATAATTGCCAAAACCTGGGAGCAACCAAGATGCCCTTCAGTAATGAATGGATAAACGAACTGAGATACATCCAGACAATGGAATATTATTCAGCGCTTAAAAAAAAAAAATGACCTATCAAGCCATGAAAAGACATGGAGGAACCTTAAATGCATATTGCTAAGTGAAAGAAGCCAGTCTGAAAAGGCTGCATATGGTATGATTCCAACTCTATGACATTCTGGAAAAGGCAAAATTATGGAGACAATGAAAAGGTCAGACTTGGGGGTGGAGGAGACATAAATGAGCAGAGCACAGAGGATTTTTAGGGCAGTGAAAATACTCTGTGTGATACAACAATGATGGATATAGTCATTATGCATTTATCTAAACCCATAGCCTGCATAACACCAAGAGTGAACCCCTAAGGTAAACTATGGACTTTGGATGATTAGGATGTGTCAACATAGGTTCATCCTTGGTAAAAAAAAAAAAAAAAGAAGAAAGGAAGGAAGGAAGGAAGGAAGGAAGGAAGGAAGGAAGGAAGGAAAGAAAGAAAGAAAGAAAGAAAGAAAGAAAGAAAGAAAGAAAGAAAGAAAGAAAGAAAGAAAGAAAGAAAGAAAGAAAGAAAGAAAGAAAGAAAGAAAGAAAGAAAGAAAGAAAGAAAGAAAGAAAGTTAATTTAAATTAAAAATTAAAAGTAATTGTTTTAATTAAAAAAAAAAGAAAATACAGAGGAGCCTCAAGGAAGTCCTCAGGACCCATGCAAGCTCCAGTTAGAGAAGAGGGTGCCTGGCATGCTTCCCTGCTTATCTGCTTTGTTGACAGGATTGTGGAGTCAGTGACAAGGTTCTGAGGCCATTAACTCAATTTCCGTCACTCACCAAGAAGGCTTTTAATCATTCAGCTCCCATCAGTTTACCTATATGGATTGAGAATGCCCTAGTCTTACTGAAATGAACACACAGATCATCTGCCAGTTACACTTCTTCCTGGAAAAAGAAACACTTGCGTTAAAAGTTAAATTGTTTCTTTAAAGTTGCAGACCTCCAAGTCATTTTTTGTTTTTGTGTTTTAACAAGGTCGCCCTTAACAGATTTGTATCCTACAGAGCAAACAGCCTGGTAAGCCTCTGGTAGCCCTCCACACCCTTTATTTACATTCTCCCTTTAGGCCAACCTGCCCAGTCCCAGGGCTTTAAATGCCATTTCTACAAACAATACTCCCAAATTCAGGCATCTATCCCTGACTTCTCTCCAAGACTTATATATCCACTTTATCTACTTGATATCTATTTTTGGAGAGATCTCGACCTCCAATCTAATGTGTTCAGTACAGAGCTTCATATTTGCTTTCCCAAAGCTGCTCTGCCCACTGTTTCCCTTTCTCAGTTAAGGGCATCACTGTTCTTGCAATTGCTAATGCCAAAAACCTAGGAGTCATCCTTCATCTCTTTCCCTCGCCCTCTACATCCATCCAATCCAGCGGCAAGTCCTACAGTTGTACCTACAAAATGTACACTCAGTTTGTGCAACTTCCTCCATCTGCTTGCTATCCATCCATCCCTCCCCTGCACTCCATCTCCACCCTAGACTAAGCCACCAACATCTCTCAGTGGGCTTCTTGACCAGCTGGTCTGCCTGCTTCAGCTCCAACCCACCCCAGCCTCCTACACCACCATCCATTCTTTACCCTGCAGCTGGAATGGTCTTTTAACAGGTAATCACATCACATCACTTTTCTGTTTAAACTCTGCAGTGATTTCCTGGGGAACTTAGAATAAAATTCACTCTTCACCATAACTGAAAAGGGCCTTCCTGCCAGGCTCCTGACCACCCCTCTACCCACTGCCCTACTACTGCTCCTCTCCTCTATACTGCAGCCTTCTTCCCGTTAGGGTGCACAGAGAGCTCTTTTACCCTCAGATCACAGGCTTCATATTTGCCCCCTGGGACCCGGGCAGGGTTTCCACCGGAACCTCCGTGGCGCTGGCTCCTCCCACTCAGCTCACCTCATGAGAAAGGCCTTTCCTGACCGCACAGTGTTGCCTCGCAAGCCCTCCCTTTTACTCTCTAGTGCAATGTGCCGTTTTGATTTCTTCATAATACGCAAAACTGGCATTTTTTTTAAAGATTTTATTTATTTATTTGACAGAGAGACACAGCGAGAGAGGGAACACAAGCAGGGGGAGTGGGAGAGGAGAAGCACGCTTCCCACGTGGCAGGGAGTCCGATGCGGGGGCTCGATCCCAGGACCCTGGGATCATTACCTGAGCCGAAGGCAGATGCTTAACAACTGAGCCACCCAGGCACCCCGGCATTTTCTTTTTAACTTGTATATTCTGTCTCTCAGTCAACTCATATGTAAGCCATGAGAACAAGGACCTTGTCGGCCTTGGGAATGGTATCCCTGGTGCCCCAACAGCACCTGGCACATGATAGGGGCTCGATAACCATCAGCTGGATTTGATTTGCCTTCAAGAGCTGCCTAGCCCTGGCCATGCAAGAAAAGCATCCTCTTGGACACCTTCATGCCACTAAAGGCAGGCAAAGCAGGTAAACCTGGCGATTTCAGTGAACCAGAAGTTAGCTCGACTCTCGAGCCATTGTAGAGATTGCTGCCTCGGCCTGCCACGCCCACAGCCAGGCCTGTGGCTTTGCCTGCCTGCCCTTCAGAACCCAGGACACAGCTGTCCCAAGATCACCCAGGTGGCGACAACGGATGCCCCTCTCTTCGCCCCCATGGTGTTTTGTTGGGTTTTTCTATGAAAGTATTACCCATGCACTAAGAAAAACTGAAAATTACAGAGAAATATGACAAAACAGGAGGAAAAAATCACTCATGATCACACTTTTAGCATAATGGGTTATTTCCCTAGTCTCTTTTCAATGCATGTTTTTCTTGAGACAACCTGTAAAGTTTGCTAACTTTTTCTTTCTCATTATGTTAGCATTTATTGTCATTGGAAATTGTCCTATAAATAGAATAGCTAAATATTTCACCATCTGGATAATTTACTGAACTAATTCCCTTTTAGAGATTTTTTTATTCAATTTTAACATGGCCACAGACATTTATCTCCAATTATAAGTACATGTTTATATTTTAAAATTTTCCCCCAGGATAGGGGCACCTGGTGGCTCAGTGGGCTAAGAATCCGACTCTTGATTTCAGCTCAGGTCATGCATGATCTCAGGGTTGTGAGATCAAGCCCCACGTCAGGCTCCATGCTGAGCATGGAGCCTGCTTAAGATTCTCTCTGTCTCTCTCCGCCCCTCCCTCCTGTTTGCACTCTCTCTCCTAAAAAACAAACAAAAAAAAACTTTCCCCAGGATCAATACCCATCTTTATATGACTCTTGATACAGTTCCTAATAAAACCAGGGAGAGCCAGATGAAAACTTTTAGAAACCATAAGCATTGGAAAAACTACCATAATCCTCCCATGTAATTCAGAATGAAAACAATACCAATTATATCACACCCCATATTTCCCTTTATCGTATTATCACAAGTATGAAAAATGCATGATTTTGACCAGTGGTCTCTCCTGCTAAACTTTTAAGTTCCACGAACACAGGGATCTTGTCCATCTTAATTCACAGTACCAGGCATATATTAGGTGCTCAATATTACTGGACGGATGGATGGGTAATCAATATACCAAATGTGAGAAACGGAGAGAGAAGAGGAAAACCGTTAAATACCAATCCTCCAAACACCAACCCACCTCCCACACCCCAACTTCACACCTGGCAGAACTCACACGCATGTCAGTTCCATTTATTCTTCATACAAATTTTATTCATACAGTTTTATTTTTAAATCATTTACACATATTCATACAAAGAAAAATAAATTCAGGATGGAACCTTGGGACCATGGTAGTTTAAAAAAAATCTCTCTGATCGTTAGCTACTGAAGACAAGGCAAGAGGCTTAGCAGTCACTTCTGGGGGTTGGTGTATCTCCCCTTGCAGGGCACAGTTGAGAAGAATCCAAGCTGCTCCCTCAATCTTCACTTTGTGGAGGTAATATGGGGGAAGGGGATTTTTCAATGCTTTCCCCTAGAAACATTTCAAGTACAACAAAAGGCTTATGGTAACACTGAACTGCCTCTTTGCTAGGAATTTGGCAAGACCGTCATTTCTGAACCAACTTTCTAGAAGAGTTAGCTCAATTCCTACTTGCAGGCCTTTCTAAGAGGAGGGCTGGCTGCACTCACCACACCCCCAGCCCACCTGCTCTGTCGTCCCACCAAAGGCCCCAAAACAGAGCCCTTAATTGGACCCCATCTGGTCCCTTCTAGGTTCATTCCACAAACAGGTCATCCTCCTACCCCACGCACACGCACTCTCTGTACAACTGACCCCAGCGACTCCTAAGGACCCCTCAATAATGATGTCAGCGGTACCGCATGCAGCATCGCACCCAGAGACTCTGAACTACAGCCGGGAGAGGTCCAGGAGCAAGAGAACTATGAGAGCCCCTATCAAAACGCAGCTCTGCTGAAGCCAAAGCAACATTTCAACCCAACAGGCCACTCCCAACATCCCAGCCCAGATACAGTCACCACAGAGGTGCGCGTTAGAAGAACCTGCCACACACAACTGCCCGAGAAAGCTGTACCATTACCAGCCCCAGTAAGTGGGAGGAGGACAGAAGTTACAGATGTGGTGGACCCTATCCGAAATGGCAGCTGATGACAACAGTTACCCTATATCTTTGGGTCCTACCCAAAAAGCAGCACCAAGAAAGGGCACGATGAGCAGAGAGATCTGTAGCTGGATGTACAACCCTTGAATTACCAAGGGACTCAGAGACAACACAGCTCATTTTCCTACAGTGATGCAGGAAGAACACAGACTACCCACCCCTATGTTGAGGCAGCTCCTGAGAGGCCACGCTGCTTGTGGTCATCAGCCCACCCCCTTAGTAGGCCCATTTGGGGAGAGGGAGTCACATCCAGAGCAGGGACCCCTCCAAGCAGACACTCACAGGGCAGCCCATCCCACTGTCACTGGGGCAGGCCAAACATAGCTAGGAGGGTGGGCAGATCCCGGGCATCGGCTGCCCCATAGGCATCACTCTGGCCTAACATAGACAATGCCAAACGCAGGGTGCTCCAGATATTCTCCGACATGGCGCCCCCTTCACCCCGAGGGCCCCGGCTTTTCCTCTGCATGTTCAGAGCCTCCAAAAAGTGTTCCACAGCCTCCCTGTCGGGAAGAAGAATGAGCGCTGGTGAGCAGAACATTACTGGAAGGAGGCAGGTAAACTGGCACAGGGAGACAGCTGGGGCCAGTTAGTGAAAGAGAGGATCAGAGAATGAGGAGCTAGGGTCAAAGGCAGGGAGAAAGCGTTCATTCGTTAATTACTCAATAGACGCTCTCACCGGTGAGCTCCGAGATTGATGCAGCTGATACCCAAGTTATAGCGGGACCGTATATAGCCAGGCTGTAGCTCGAGGGCCCGACGGTACGCAGCTACTGCTTCTTCACTCTGGTTTCCGTTGGCCAGGGTGGCCCCTAGCTTATTCCACAGCAAATAGTCCTGGAACAGGGATGGAGAAGGGTTACAGACAAGAGCCAGGCTCCGATCCAATTCCGCCCATTCCTCCCCGGGTCACCACTCTGTTTAGCTAATACACGTTACTCTCCCTTCCTTTCTCTTCAGCTGTTCATCGCGTGACACAGTGTAACTTCTCTCGTCTCATACAGACTCCCCGCTGTCCAGTTCAGATGACCCTGTACTCCCAGCCTTCTTTGCCCAATTCTCCCAAGGCAATGAGTGTATGGAACGGAAGCTCCCAGGACTCCGCAGGTCCCAACAAATGACCCTTCAATAAGATGCAAGCACGTCCTATTTCTGTCCCTCCCTGAGGCTCACATTGGGACGAACGCTGAGGGCAGCTGTGAAACAGTCCACCGCCTTGTCATACTCCCCGCTCAGGTTGAAAAGGACTCCCAAGCCACACTGCACATCCGGGTCAATGGATGTAGGGTCCAGGCGTACGGCAGCCAGGAAGAGCTCTTTCACTTCAAGAAATAGGGAGCTGCATAAATAGGAAAGAAAAAAAATGCAAAAACAGGTGGACGGACGTGTCTATATTCCTACCCTTCCAAAACACATCCTTAAGTCACTCATATCCCCAAGATTCATCAATCGATCAGTCATCCTCCTACTGTCAAATTTCACTTTAGAAACACGTTTCTTCTATTTCATCCCAGCACTGCACCATAGAATGCAGACCTCCTTCACGTGCATCCTGGTTTCCCATCCCACTCTGAGGTCCTTGAGTCTCGATCCACCAAAGCTTCCAAAATCAAGGCCCTCTGCCTACCGGAACTCAGGTTACCATCTATCATTCCAGGAATCCTTCACTCACTCGGACAACAGAGACCCCAGGATGCGCTTGCTGGGGCCCTGTCCTGGCCCCCCAGCCCCTTCTTCACCGCGCACGACCAGATGGGCATAGGCCGGTGTGTAGCGCAGCCAGTCTCGCAGGGTTTCACAGGCCTGTCGCTGCAGGGACTCGTTGGTGAAGCTCACAGCCAGCGCCATCAGTGCCGTCCGGTTATCAGGCTTTAGCTCCAGACACCTGTTTGGACAGAGGTGGGCAGAGCTGGTATCCGCAGTGACCCTAGAATGTTGTCATGGAATGCAGAGTCACAATGGCCTCACCTGCCAACTCCCTCAGATTAAATATACAGAGGAATCCTCTACATGGAAGTTATTGAAAAAAATTACAGATATGAGAAGGGGAATGTTTTAGCAGCCAAGGAACCAGTGAGGGTCCCACATATAAAATTAAATGCTGATGAGGATTGGAACCAGGTTATCTCCAATTCACTCCAAACCTTAAGTTTCACCACAAGAAAACACTCTTGCTAGTGACTTGAAAGAAGACAAGGATCCGGGTTTGGAATCCTATCATTCTAAAGGCTATTTAGAGAGCCCGGGAACCACCTCACCCCACCTTTCATATACTTACTTCCGTAGCGCACTGATGGCTAATAGTTCTTGTTCATTCTCTGCTTGGGTGGTACCCAGATACTGCCACGCCTAGAGAGAAGGTGTCAGATTCCATTACTCCTGCATTCACCTTTCCAACCTCCCTTCCTCTGGCTTCCTCCACTCACCATCTCACTCTTACCCCCCCACCCCAGGCCATCACCCAGGTCCTAATCTATCTGCACTACTCTGTGGGGCTTCCCTCAAAACTGATGAAAGCAGTCTCTAATATGAAGTCAGAGTAATGAGTCACTCACTTCCATGTGCTTAGGATCCTGCTGCACAGCTGCCTCAAAAAGCAGCACAGCATTTGGCAGGTCCCCCTCCTGAAGTCGCTGGAGCCCCTCCTCGTAAGGCTGGGGGTGGTCACGCAAGGGGTTCTCCTCCTCAAACTGGTACCCCTAGAAGGAAAGGAAGCCAAGTGAAAACCTGTCTAAGAGAGCCATCACAGGGGCGCCTGGGTGGCTCAGTTGGTTGGGCGTCTGCCTTCAGCTCAGGTCGTGATCCCAGGGTCCTGGGATCGAGCCCCGCGTCTGGCTCCCTGCTCAGCGGAGAGTCTGCTTCTCCTTCTCCCTCTCCCCCTGCTTGTCCTCCCTCTCTCCATGTATCTCTCTCTGTCAAATAAATAAATAAATAAATAAATAAATAAATAAATAAATAAAGAGCCATCACAGCCAAAGCAGCAGGAATGGGAGATGACAACCAAGACAGAGGTGGAAAAGTTAAAGACCTCCATTTTTTTTTTTAGTTGAAGACCTCCAAAAACGTATCTGAATTAAACGCCGGCAAGTTTTCCATATTAGAAAGGAGATCATCTACGACTACAGTAAATCCATTCAGTATCATGCTCATGCTGCTATCTCCTGAAAAGCTAAGCAAGACTACAAACTCTGATCCATGCTGGGAATAAGCTAATTTTAGGAAGTCCTTAAAGGCCTGTATTTCCACATCCTTGATTCTCACCACTGGACAGAACACATTTCTTACAGGATCTGCTTATCTTAAGCAGATCTTATGAGATCTTATCTTATGAGATAAGCTCTCCTTAGCTATTCAAAGGGCACTTCTTATTTTTCTGCAACAGTGTGAAAATGAATAATGGAAATGCCATTTGGAGTCAGAGGCCCTACCACTCAGATGCCGCTCTTACCTAGCTCACAGAATGACTGTGTGCACTGACTGGATAACCTGTGTTCAAGCACTTTGAAAATCTTAGTTGTTCCCTAATTGTACTCTTAAAAGTTACTAATATTAATCTCTATTTGATAGTAAATGAAAGCTAGATCCCAAAATCCTGATGGCAGAATATGTTTCAGAAAAACACCGTTCTCTTCTCGCTGAGGATTTCTCATTTAAGGAAAGAATTATGATGCTACGTACAAAGCTTTGCCTACTGCTGTTTCATGTTAGGCAAAGAGGTAATAAGGTAAAATGAGAGTCACGAGGACAAGCAAATAAAATGTTCTTTTTGGGGAGTAAATGGTTACCAACACAAACAAAATACCAGAATGAAAATAAGATGCAAAATATCAGGCAGAGCCCTTCTAAATGTAGCTAAGGACATGTAAGAATGAAACCATACGTAATACAGACGTGAGCGAGGCCCTTTTTCATTATTACTGTGGAACTGCTAAAAAACTGGTAACACTTAAATCTAACCAGCCAAGTTCTAAACCATGGTAAGCCATAAGATGTAAATTATCTGTGATGAACAGAAATTGGATAATTACAATGGAAGTCTAAAAAGCAAGACATATTATAGGAGATGGATTAAAAATAAATGTATTAAAAGTATCTGAGAATAGGTAAGGTGCCTGGGATATCTCTGTACAATATGAAAACCTAGAAGATAGAAAATGACCCTAGACCAGGAATCAGCAAGCCTTTTCTGTAAAGGGCCAGATAATAACTAAATAAATATTTTGTCACAACTACTCAACTCCACCTTTGGAGAGAGAAAGGAGCCACAGACAGGTAAGCAAGTAAGTATGACTGGGTTCCAATAAAACTTTATTTATGGACACTGAAACTTGAATTTTATATAATTTGCACATGTCACGGTACTTTTTTTTTTTCCAACCACCTAAAAATGTTAAAACCACTATCAGTTCACAGGCCAGGCAAAAACAGGTGGCAGGCCAGATCTCCCTGCGGGGCCATAGTTTGCTGACCCTTACCCTAGACTATCAGTTTCCACAAAACAAATCCCCCCACATTCAACCTCAACTACTATCTATTATCAATCCATGTTTTAAGCCACGCTGTAGGAAAGCGAGATCACGGTCATCTCTAACACAATTTCCTAATGAAATTAATTCCCGCCTCTCAGAGCTACTGAGAGCATCAAATGAGAATATTCACCCAAGTCTTCTTACCAAAAGACATAAAACGCTCTTCATAAAATGGGTATTATCCTGAAAAGACAATGGAGCACGTCAAGGCCGTCAGGTTGCAAGCACAGGGTTTTCTAAGTGCTTTATCAATTGCTGATCAGAGAGGAATTTTTCACGATCAGAATATTTACAGAAATAGGAACAAGAATATGCTGAAGGAAGCTTCAACAGCCCGCCAAAGAATGGGGCATGAGCTTATGATCGCTGTTGCAACCTAAAAAGTCTAATTTGAGCCAGTCATTAGGTCTGATCCACTGTCTGGTCTACTCCAAAATCTCACAGGATCACCCAGCAAAAACAGGATCACTACTAAAAGTCTGCCCATCACAGAAACTTCTCCTCTATGCTAAAAGGATACATTACCTGCTTGAGCTACACATGTTAAGTTGTCTTGAAAATTTAAGAACCATTCAGTAAAAAATAGTATTTTCAGAGACCCATGAATTTATAGACAATCAGGGTCAGATTCACATTTAAAAACCAAAAAAGCACTACTGACATACAATTCAGTAATAGTTAGCACGAAGCCAGATAAAATCTGCATTGTTCATTATTAGTGAGCAACAAAGTATAGCACATTTCTGTGGAACATTAATGCAAATATTTCTAGTTCTAAATCTGCAATATCTCAAGGTATCAATGATATCAAATAGGGTTCAAGAATCTAAAAACATTATTTTTAAGTTTTGAATTAAAAACTTTATCCAAGGGAGACGAACCATGAGAGACTATGGATGGACTCTGAGAAACAAACTGAGGGTTCTAGAGGGGAGGGAGCGGGGGAATGGGTTAGCCTGGTGACAGGTATTAAAGAGGGCACGTACTGAATGGAGCACTGGGTGTTATACACAAACAATGAATCATGGAACACTGCATCAAAAACTAATGATGTAATGTATGGTGATTAACATAATAAAAATTTAGGGGCGCCTGGGTGGCTCAGTTGGTTAAGTGACTGCCTTCGGCTCAGGTCATGATCCTGGAGTCCCTGGATCGAGTCCCACATCGGGCTCCCTGCTTGGCAGGGAGTCTGCTTCTCCCTCTGACCCTCCCCCGTCTCATGTGCTTTCTCTCTCTCTCATTCTCTCTCTCTCTCAAATAAAATCTTTAAAAATATATATATAAAATTTAAAAAAAACTATTCAAAAAAATTTTATTCCACCTAGCAAGTCATTAACATGAGAGTAAAAAATGCTACTCATATAAAATCAGTGCTATGTCTTTATTTATCAAAAGCACAGAAATTTTCATCTAAAATTTGTAATTTGCCGTTTGTAAGTTGACAGAACCTATGCAACTTACCAAATTGCTAAAACAAATTAATAAATGTATTATCTCCAGGTATTTCCTTAAGTTCTTCCTCCTCAGAATTCTATAGAGGAAACTCTTATTATGGCAAAACACAGGGCAGGATCCCAGTAAGCTGTTTTCTATTATATGTAACAGGGTAACTCATAAAAAGTCAGACTGCAATAGTACACAAAATCCTATTTTTCCCAGTACTGTTTTTCATTGGCTTTCAAATGCTAGACTTTTTAAAGTTTTCTTGAACTTTACTCTTCCCTATCTTTGCACACAGAGCTCCCTGATGTCAAGACCTACCTCCAGCATCCTGCTTTACGTCTCAGGCCCTGGTTTTAGCCCCAGAACCCTTTCCCAACCAGATCTGAGCTGAGAAGTGGTAGCGCTACTCACCTCCTCAATTCCTGTTCTGCTTCTTTCAAAACCCAACAATTCTCTCCCTTCCCCCTCATGCTTCAACTCAGCAGCTCAATTATTAACCACATCCCTAAATATCCTACAACCTCAAAGCAGATTTTTTTCTACAGTGATACCGCTGAAATAGCATATGCTTCAAAGTCTATGCTATATACAAAATTAGATCATCTTTGACCAATGACTACTGGGAAATTTTCCTAACACTTTATTTAATATAATTCCTTGCAAACACCCTAAATTCGCACAAGTGGTCAGTACTTAGAGGAACAGATCCAAATTTAAAATAAATCTGTGAGTTAAAAAAAGTAAATAGATATTAAGATACGGAGACAGAGTGATAGTCTACCAATTACCACTCTCTACCAAAGGAGTTACCGATCTCCTCAAAAATGTTCTCAAATCAACCTCCAAAGCAGAGCGCCTTCATCTGTGTTCTGAATGCATCATGTGCAAATCTATGTCACAGGCATTATGTCACCGTCTTACCGTTATTTGACAAGGACAGTCTATTATTATTAATCTGTATGTCCTAAGAATAACGCATACCTTCAATTACTGAAGAAGAGTGGGACAAGGGAATGATTCGGACTTCCTTTCATAGAAAGGGGCTCAAGGAAGTAATTACTTGAAAGTAAGTACCCTTCAAATTCTGGATTAGAGGAGAAACAACAAAACAAGGAAACCCTGCCGTCTGAGAACCGAGTTCTTACCTTATCGTAGGAAGCAGACGTGAGGTCATCATAGTCAGAAAGCCAGGGGTGAGCCTCAGCGTCCCGTTTCGCCATCTCCTCCAGCTCTGCCTGCAACTTGTCCCAGAAATCGACATCAGACTGTAAGGAAGGGAAGGCAGGTAGAAAAAGGAGATCCATCATGACCGCCCCACCCCACCCTCAGCACCACTCAGATGGATCCCTTAAGGCAGTAAATCTTAAATTTCAGAGCGTCCAAGAGCTTTTTGTAAATGCAGATTCCTAGATCCTACCCCCAGATTCTGATTCTGCAGTGGAAGGTGATGTCCTGGGATTTGCATTTTTGGTAGTTACCCACCCTACCCACAGCAGTTCTGACAGAGAGGGTTCAGGAACACTATGGCATACAATGTTCACCATCTGTGATGTTCCAACACCAACTCTCCAATGGAGTGTGTTCCCCTGAGGTGACTCCTGTGCTACCTGCTCTCACCTCTATAGCTGACTTGGCTCGTTCAAACTCCATATCAAGGGCAGTTGTGTTTCCTGGTCTTGTGAACTGGTCAACCCAGGCCTCTGATGTACCCTGTGACAAAGAAGGATGGTCATACCACCACCAACTTTCTACTGACTGAACACCCGCTAAACACCAGCAACCTGGACACTTCTGAGAACAGTCTCAGAATCTCTTTCCCACCCACTCAGGACCTGGATGCTACCAAGACAAGCTGGCAATAAAATCCCTTCCCCATCTGGGAACACTGAACCCAAGGCCTGGGGCACCAGCCGGGTCTGAAGTGGGACTGGGAAGTGACAATGTCCTACCTGCTGCTGTATAAACTCTGCTGCCCACTGTTCTGCCTGAGCTCGGCCCGACCCTGCACCGGACTCCAGGGACACCTGCCCCTCGCCAATCTGCCGCACGAATTTCAGGAACTGGGGCACAGAGACACACATAGGCCACTTGGGAGAGGACTTCCAGGTGTGCACTCTCAACCATGCCCAAGAGAAGCCTGCACTTACCCCGCCCCCTGACCACCTCTAGCTGCAGACAAGATTTGCTAAAGACCCTGAAAAACGTCGAGAGCAAAAAGAAAGGGATTTCTGGCCTTAAAGATTTGAGAAGACACAGAAAAGCGAAAGGGTTAGTATGCAAGGAAATGAGGGAAAGAATGTTGGAAGGAAGAAGCAGGATCCCAGGTCTCTATTCTCCAGACAGGATGGAACGGACTTTGGATCTTACTTCCTTCTCTTTAAACTGGGGTAAGAGAAGCTAGACTCTTGATTTCCAAGACCAGCTCTGCTGGGCAAAGCAGCAGTGGGATGTGGCTCACCTCAGAGTTAGCCAATTTGGGGTCATCCACCTTGGCCACAAAGTCACTGGCTGTGTGCTGTAGATCCTCCTCAGGATGATACTCATCGTACCTGGAACAGGTAAGGACAAACTAGCTCCACCCACTAGTCTGCCACCACCTTCCCCACACTATTCCCTACTCCCAGCCCATGGCAATCACAGTTCTGGGCGGGGAGAGGGTGACACGACTCTATACGGTCTCATTGAGGACCTACAAATTCCAATTTACATTAAAAAAGGACACCTGGGCAGAAGTGGCAAAGCACTAGCTACATTCTTTTATCCTTCCCATTCCCCAGCACCTGTTTGTAGAGAGAAGGACTACAGTAGCAGCCTCCAAAGTAAAGAGGGAATAGGGTGCATACGGTAAAGTTAGGAACTTCTGATTAGGACACTTAGGATTCTTGACTCAATTGTATCTGAGACAAATTTCTAGGGGTAATAATACAAGTGGGAACCTTAACATAGAAAATGAGGGGACTGCAAGTGGGTTTGAGAATGTGGATGGAGGAGGTAAGGGAGGCTGGGAAAACTATCTAGTACTCTTTTCACAGGGATCCATCCAGGAAGAAGTAGCTGGACTCACCAGCGATCCGTGGCTGCTGTTCCCTCAGGCTCTCCCAGCCACAGCTTCTCCTCTGACTGTTCCAAATATTCCTCAGCCCAGCGGGCAGGGGACACAGACAAAGGATCTGCAAGGAGCATAAGTGGAGAAATCACACAGGGCTCAGTGAGGGATCAGGGAAAGGGAGAGTATGATACATACTCAACTGACCCTCATACCCAAGCCAAAGCAGAGCAGATCCTACTGAATCCCTCAGAGACTCCTGGTCTAAAGAAAACACTACTGAATTCTCAATATGCAACCCACTCCCAAGGGGCCTGGGGCGGAAGTTTACAGAGCTGGAAACAGAACAAATGAGGAGACTCAGGAAAGGAGTATGGACCAAACCCTTTTGCTTGAAGTGCCAGAGACTTCAATAAGAAATAGCAGGCACTTAGGGCCTCCAACTTCCTCAAAGGTACTGCAGACAACTGATAAGGAGCTAAGGGAGAACAGAAGAGCCCCTTCTCCTTAACCAAACCTCTGGTCTGTTCTCCATTGATAGAGTTCACCCTCTCCCAAGAAAACAAGCCTCATATTATAACTACCTAGAGAATCTGAGAAGCAGAATGCTGGGCTAGAATTTAAAAATACATTGGTCCACTCCTCCCATTGGATGTCTGTTCAATTTTTTTTAGCTGAGATGTAACATGCAAACATTAAAGTACATACAGTGTATCAAACATAAGTATGCTGCTTTATTAACTCCTACACATGAATACACTCAGATCACCACCACCCAGATCAAGACAAAGAAGGTTTATAGCTCTCTCACAGGCTCCCTCAGACCGCCGCGCCCCCCCGCCCCGCCCCGGCAAGAAGAAACACTAGTCTGACTTGTCACTTTTGATTCATTTTGAGGGCTATGTTTTTAAGTGTAATTCTAGAAATTGTCTCAGAAGCTCTAGTGACAAAGGGCGCCACTGCAACATCATAACAAACATACCAAGGCGACAGATGGAATGAGGGCGCTAAACCCTTTCTCAACCTCCAGGGCTTTGTCCTGTACTATTTTGGGGCTGGAAACAAAACCCAAACTAAAACAAAACAAAAGCATTAAGACATTGTTCAAAGGTGCCCTAAAGAATGAGTAAACACAGAGAAGGTGAGAGTCTGCGGTATGCTTTCCTTCTGCTCTGTATCCATACCTTTCCACATCAACACTGAAGTGGTCATCCTATCTTTTCCCCCAGTTTAAAGGATCTGTCATTGTTTTTAACATGAGAAGGCAGATTCATCCCTCAGTATTAAATATGTAACAGAACTGTCTATTCTATTTACCAAGACTTTGCCCGAACAATTTCAACAAAGTACACACAACATCTGAGAAAGTAATGTCAAAATCTGAAGGAAAAAAAAAGGATCCCCAGACTCTCAAAATACACCTAATTATAAATAATAAAAATTACTAATATAATAAAAAATGTGGTTGATGATTCTTTTTGATCATACAATACCTTAACTTCAAGGACTCTCAACATTTTTACCCAGATTCCCTCACTAGTTCTTACAGACAACATTTCTCTTTCCTTTGCCCCAACTAGACTGTTGGCTCAAGAGTGGAGACCTAGTAAGGAGATACTTAATACTTAAATAGACATTACAATGCCTCCTGGTCCCTTTGCCCCATTCTGCTGAAAACTAGCCACCCCTCCTCCTTACTTTCCAGTCACTCCTTCCTCTCAACTAGAGGATTTTGCAGAAGCATACTCTGGCCACAAGTGCTCCTCCGATTATAGAGAATACTGTTTCTGTGAAATGCTCCTTTCAAGGACAAGAAGCAATGGAAAAAATACAAAGCACCTGGACTTTAAAAGAGACATGAGGCAGATTAGACAAAAATCCCAGAGGTGAGAAAAATCATCCTCAAATAGCTGTAATCTGGTATTTGGCCATATTAGCCACAAGCCTCAGAATTTTCTGGCATTGGGAACCTGCTCCGACGAAGGAGTCAAAATGAAATGACTACAAGAATTCTACTTGGCCTTCACGCTATTTTTCGAGAAATTCTTACAGAAAATCAGATCCGCTTGGGTACCTGAGATTGAAACAATTAAGACCTACAGACGGGAAGGGACTATCCCAGGTCACGTAAATTAGTAGAATTAGAACCAACAACCTAGATACCAAGTATCCAATTCAGAATGTTGTCTTACTTAGTCTCTCATTGTGTGTTCCTTGGCGCATCTAGCCCAAGCTCCAAAGTCAAAAACTCAGAATTTCCCACCCTTACCCATGAAGGTTTCTGAGTTTGCTAAACAGCCCAATGGTAAAGAATGTAGGTTCCAGATCAGCCTACCAGGCACTCAAATCCCAACACCACCAATTATTCACTGTGCAAGGGACTTAACTGATAAGTTTCCCTTTCCTTATCTATAGAATAGGGATAATAATAGCTACCTCGTAGGGATTCTTGTAAAGACCAAGTGAGATAATGCACACATGAAGCACAGAGTAACAAATGTTAGTTATTATTATCATTACTGTCTGCTCGCAGCAAACCCATACCGAAAGTAGAAAACATCGCAACGAGATGGTTACTCCTTTTCTTCCACAGCCTCTTCTGCTGCCATTGGGAGAGATCTATTGCCACTTATCATCTGCTACTGCTGCCTACCGCCTTTCCGAGGAAAGTGCAGGTTTCTCTCTTATGATTACCATAGGAACCTCACACACCATGTTAGCTGAGGCTGTCTAAATTCAAAACCCCTTAAAGATGTATTTCATCCCTACAGCACAAGATGTAGAAGTATTTGGCCCAGGAGATTTAGGGGCAGGGGTGAGGGGTGGATTGCATCAAGAAATAGAGCAGACTCAAAAATGAGCTTCATGTGGTGATGGAATAATTCTGTAACTTGATTGTGGTGGTAGTTACACAAATCTACACATATGATAAAGCGGTATAAAACCATAAACACACACACAAAGGCATGTAAAACTGCTGCAATTTAATAAACTGTGGCTTGTACCAATGGCAACTGCCTGACTTTGATATTGTACATAAATTAACAGTTATGCAAAATATTACCACTGGGGAAAACAGTGAAAGATACACAGAACTTTCCTCTACATTTTTTGGCAACTTCCAGTGAAACTCCAATTATTTCCAAATAAAACATTAAAACAAGAAAAGAAATGAACTGTCAAGACTCCTTTTAAACTTGAGTCTAGAATCATAACAATAGGGATTTGAAGATAATAAAGATTTCAATACAACCTCCTTTCATCTTGAAGTCTACTTATCCATAAAGCAATAGGTAACCTATATCATCAATATAATATCAGCCACAAACATTATGAGGATAATAAAAAATGAATTATCAGAAAATTAATTTCCTTTAGCTTTCTCCCAGATCTCAATTCAATAAATACTGAAGGTCCATACAGAGCAAGATACTACTGCAATTGGCATTTTTATGAAGGCAGACACCAAATAGCTCAATTTCCCTTTCCAGCTCTCCATCTCCCTGCCTCCATGAAGCAGGCACAGCCCCAAAAGAATGTATAAAACAGAAGAAATCTCCCAAAGAGGACTTAACAAGTAAGAGAGGTCCAACACATTTTTCTAAAGTTGTTTTTCATTTACAGGTTAAGGAAGATTTCACTGATTGCAAGCAATTCTGGTAATTAGAACAAAAATCTCATCAATCTCAATGCTTATAGTAGCAATGACTTTTTTTTTCTGAGTTACCAAAAATGACAGATGCCCACACATTACAAAAGAAGTCTCTCTACGATAAGGAGATCGCGTTTCAGTCTAAGGTTTGTATGAAAAACTGAGTTTGTCTGGTGGAGGGTGTTTGTTACAACTCAGATTTTCACTTGAGGCAGTTCCCCAAAGAAGATTCTCAATGATAGCGTAATGGCTCTAAGTATGGAGCCTAGAGTCAGAAAGACAGGAGTCCGAATGTCATCTCTGTTACTGAGTGACTCCGAACAAAGTATTTAACCTTTCCAAATCTCAGTTCCTTATCTATAAAAGGGGGAAGGAATACCTACAAGGTAAGTGTAACTGTGAAGACCAAATGAAGATTATAAAGTGCAAAGTACTATTAATGAAACCAAGAATATCTATTATTCTACCTTAAACTCCAACTTACGGGTGGGAAAGGTAGTCATGATAAAAGAGATCAACAGCTTTTATTAAAGATGAGTTTTAGTTGTTAGATTTGGGGTTTTCTTCCTAGAGACGGAAAGCCCCATTTTTAGAGAATAAAAACAATGGCGGAAGAAAACAATTAGGTGCCATTAATGATCTCAGGAATGTTCAAGAACTATGACAATGGGAATGCCCTGAGAGTCTAGAATCTTTGTAACTTTGTCCATTTATATCTCTTGTTATTCTTAATTTCTTAAATTGGAAAAAAGCTAACAAGTGCTTCTCTTTGGAAGCAATGAGGAAGAGGAAAGCTGAAGAGAATGTCCTTCCCCCATGCCCCTAATCAGACAGGCCTGGGGGAGAAGGGTCAACCCCACAGGACAGGATGAGCATGGACACTCTCAAAGACAGAGAACTAGGCTGGGACCCTGAAGAGCTTCGGGTGCAGGCCTGGCAGTAGAGCACCGTGGTTCAGCCCACAGGGTCTGGAATCATTCAAACCCAGAGTCAAATCCCAACTCCACCACTTATAAAACTGGATCACCTTGGACAAATCACTTCATCTCAAAGCCTGTTTTCTTATCTATATGCCAGGAATAAAAACAGTAGCTACCTCAAGAATTCTCATGGGGATTAAACAGATGATACACTGAAAGCACTTAATACAAAGCCTAGAACATGGTGAGTACACATTGGCTATTATTATGAATATTTATTATTATCATCAGGATACGGTCTTTGCCCTCTAAGACCTCATATTCAAGCCCTTGAACACAATCCCATTTTCCAAGGCCCCAACTCTGTTCAAGAGGACTTTTATTTTTTTAAGATTGTATTTATTTATTTGTCAGAGGGAGAGAGAGCACAAGCAGGGGGAGTGGCAGGCAGAGGGAGAAGCAGGCTCTCTCCTGGCAAGGAGCCTGATGTGGGACTCAATTCCAGGACCCTGGGATCACAACCTGAGCCAAAGGCAGATGCTTAACCGCCTGAGCCACCCAGGCGTCCCTGTTCAATGCCAGAATTCCACTGGCTATGCTTAGTATTTCTTCCCGGGCGACATTGCCATGGATCCTCACCACCAAACTACAGTAGTAAAGTTCCAGATAACAAAAAACTACCTAACTCCTCATGTTCTCTCTACTCATCCTCTCTCCCATTCTCTCTTTAAGTAGAGATATAAAGAGATACATAGATATAATCTCCAAAATCTCCTACCCAGTTCAAACCCAGGCCTCTCTTTCACATTAAGTTTCAATAACTCCCTATTATCACCTAAGGGAAATCAGGTTCAGTGCCCTAGAGAAATGAGTCAAGAGTCCAGAAAAGTTATAGAAGCTGAAATCACTCTATATCATAAGATGACCTGGGGGAACAGAATAGAACTTTGCCCCATATGAACCACTTTAGGTTTACCCATGACAAGCCTCACCTGTAACTTCAGAGATGAATTCTTGGGACCAGTCTGTCTCATTATAATCCTGAGTTACATCTACAGCATCTCCAGCTGCAAGAAACTCCTGGGCCCAGTTCTCAGACAAGGCCAAATCTGCCACACCAGGAGCTTAAAAGAAAGAGAGAGAACTAAGAAAAAAAAGAAAAGAAATGCATATCATTCTATCATGCCTCAGGAACCCTGAGTGCACATGAAAACACTCTGTCCCTTTTGTCTCCTTCTGCATCTCAGTTCCCTAATGCCAGCAGCATCCAAATATGGAACCCCGTTGATCCTATCTGCACAGAAAATGGTGATCTGCCCTCCCACCAGACTCTGGACCCACCTCTCTGGGGTGCCTGGCGGAAGTTTGACTGTTCAATCTCCTGCATCTCTGCCAGGAGGTCATCCATCTTGAAGGTCTGAGGGGCACGGGATACAAGTGGGGCATTCTGGTCCTGGAGAAATTCAGCCACTAACTGCCAGGAGAAAGATGATGAAATGAACTCAACGAGAGATAGGGCCCAATGAACGGGAGACATTCTAATATCAAATACAAGGAAAGGGAAACACAGAAACTACAGATTTGCAAATCCTCAAAGACTAGATTTCTAAAAACAAGCAGAAGAAATAAGGCAAATCTCATTTGGTCAGGAAGCTCCAAAGAGTGAAATACAGATGAGCCAAGTTTAAAGTAAAAACACAACAGACAAAAGAAAAATGGGGCAGAAGAGACTGGCATGTTTACCTCATCTTCAGAGGCTACTCCCAAAGGCTTAGAGACCTAAGATAGAAAAGAAAGGGAAGCAAAATGGTACGGTAATGAAGTCCACACATGCAACTCAGTTAAACAGGAGTTCAAATTCCAGCTCTAGCACTTAGAGTGACCTTGGGCAAGTCACAAAATTTCTGAGCCCCAGTTTCTTCACCTACAAAATGACTGCCTTCATCTGTATAAAGATGTACAATGCTTAGTACAGCGTTAAGTAAACACTCATTAAGTGATAACTACTATTATCTGCAACACAACAGAAAAAGCAGTTATCCCAAAGTGTTCATCTGGCCCCTCCATCCCATGCCACCACTTGAGTTTTCTACCTCAAGAACACTCACCGCCTCAGAGGCTGGGGTTCCTGGGGGCCAAGGGCCAGACCTCAACCCCTCCTGCCGAAGGGCCTTGTCCTGGGTGAAGTGCCCGGCCAGTTTCATGAGCGGGTTGGCACCCCCGCATTCGGCCTCCACCAGCTCCCGCATTGCCATGGTGACCGCCAGCTCACTGACCGGCAGAGAAGGTTTGGAAGTGAGGTCCCGCTGCCAGATCCTTCCCCAACCCACAACTCAGCCGGTGTCTGGGGGGAGACGGGCAGACGTCTGTCCCAGGTTGTTAGCCACTCGCCACCCTCCCCACCCCTGTGCCTTTTGCTACGGCCCCCACCTCTGCCAGGAGTCCGAGAGGGGGCCGGTGCCCTCCTGCCGCCCCCCTCAAAGGCCACCGCTTTCAGCCTGGGCCTCTCCAGCGCCCTCCACGACCGCGGTCTCAGGCGGCGGCACAGACCGGCAGCCGCCCCCCAAAGAAGGGCCTGGACCCCGGGGCTAAGGGGGACAATTCCACAATTGGGCTGTACCGGGGCACTGGACGGGTAAGGAAGAGTGGGAACGCCGCCAAAACGTAAGCCCAGTCCCCCAGACCCCGCGTCGTCCGGCCAGCTCCGCGGGGAGGCATTCCTTCCCCGTAAGTCACCTGAGCCCTTCCCCCCCATTCGGCGCGGCCCGGCCCACCCCTCCTGAGCTTCGGACCACCCATTTCCCCCGCCCCAGTCGCAGCTCCAGCTCCGCCCCCGGGACCCGCGAGTACCGGGCGAAGACGGGAGAAGACCGGGAGCGCGTCCTCGCGCCCCCTCGGGTCCCTGCGCTCACCGTTGCGCGCCGCGCCGCACGACCCGCGGGCCACCTGGTGCGGGCTGAAGAGGGAGGGGAAGGGGGGGGTGGGAAGCCAGGGGCGGGGCTCGAGCTTAAAGGGGCCGTGGCGGCCGCGCAGCAGTCGCTGCCCTGAGGAAAGCAGTTTGTAGGGGCGGGGCCTTAGGACGCAGCGTGGCGGAAGAAGCCGTGAATCTTAAAGGGGAAGAGCGCCTTAAAGGGGAAGTCTCAGAGCAGCGACGCTGAGAGCATTCAAAGGGATCTTCCGCGCTGGGACTGGTTTGATGGAAAGCTCAAAGGAGAATGGAGCTAGGAGGGGCTTCCTGAGTTTTGAGGGAAAGCCAAAGGAGCGTAATCCTGGATTCAGCCCATCCTGACTCTTCCCTGGCGGCACATTGTGACCCAAGGGGATTCCCTGCCCTTTCTGGGCCTCAGTTTCCCCTTCTAAAAAGGGGCTGGCTAGTCTTACTAAGCCCCAAAGCAGGTAAGAGAAAGGCCCTAACACGGGAATTGCAGGGGTCAAATCCGAGGCGTTCCTCAGCCCTCTAAGGATGTCCACTTCCAAATTGCCCCTAGTGGGACATCGTCACAGTCTCCTTGGAGACAGAGGCCTGCCCCCAATCCCTCTCCACTTCTGCGTAGTGGGGAAGATAGCAGTGGATGATGACAAATTCCGGAGACTAAAATAGGGCCCAACGCATCCTGAGTCCTCAGGCTGGTGACATACAGGGAGGATGCACAGTGAATCACTCCTCTCCCCTCCTTCCTCCACCCGTGGTCAAGGTCACCATGGTGGCCGTATTCCCACTGCTCCAGACTGGGAAACACAGACATGATCCAAGAAATGACTTTTAATCACGGAATAAGCCTCGGGCCCCACCATCTGCCACAGCATTGGCTCTGATGTCAAACTTCAAGGTCACCAGGAAATAAACCCTTATATCTCACCTAGCTCCAAGACCAAGGGAGTCCTGGTGCCACAAAGAAGGGCAGAACGGGGCTCAGGGCTGCTGGTAATTGAGCAAGGATGGGTCAGTACCAAAAGGACCGAAGCACCATCCCAGCCCAGGGTGCAGGAGAGGAGACAGGTAGACAGCAGTTGGCGCCCTGGGCCAGGCTTGTTTCCTGGTTGTCCAGCTGATTTCAAGGGTGGAGGCTCCAGGGGACCAGAGAGGCTTGGCTCTGTAAACTCTTCCCTGGGAAAGTAAAGAAGCTGCTCTGACACCTCAGGGGAACAGAATGGCAGGGCAAACCTGGAGATTGTGCAGAATTTCTCCTTTTCTTTACCTTTTCACCATCTTTCAGAACCCCCGTCCCCCTCCCCTTTTCCCTGGAGAACACAAATCCCAGTCCTTGCATGTTCACTGTTTGCAGGCTGCCACTGTAAAGAAAATAACTAGTACCTAATAAACTAAACCATGCCGAGGAGGAGGGGATGCTCTGTAAAGTGTAAAGGATCCCTGGCGAGGGGAATGTTTAACTGAAAGCATGTGATATGGTAGAATTTTAGAAAATCAAGGCATCCAGAAGGGACTTCCCAGTACCACTCAAACCATACCACACACATAGCCACCTGCTGTGCTAGGAGTTTAGGAACTGATTATCAATAACTCATTGTGTGCCCACCTCCTAGGAGATGATGATAATGATCATAACTGATGCTTATTTGATGCTTACTAAAACCCAGGCATTGCACTAAACACTTTATGGGCTGTAGTGCTTTTATTCTTCATAATACCCCCTGTGAAATAGGTATTGCCAACCCCACTTTGCAGATGAGGCTTACCCAAAATCACACAGCTAGGAAATCAAAATTCAATCCAGACACAACTCCAAATACCTACCCGTTATGAAACACTGCCTCCCAGTCTCAAAGAAGCCCTATTTATAAGTCCCAGAGAGCTTTGTCTCCCAGGCCATAGAATTCTGCACAGGACCTGGCTCACAAGTCCAAGAGGGACTCGGGGGCTAAGAAAGGACTTATAAAGCCAGTTGGGTGTTTTTGACATTCTAGATTTAAAATACTAGGCACAACTTTAAATTTTTATTCTATTCATAAAAGTAATAAGTTTTATAAAATGAAAATTTCATTTCATACTTTAATGTTTAATTCTACTTATTCTTTTTTTAAAAGATTTATTTATTTATTTGAGAGAGAGAGAGAGCATAAGCAGAGAGAAGATCAGAGGGAGAGGGAGAAGCAGGCTTCCCGCTGAGCAGCGAGCCTGATGCGGGACTTGATCCCAGGATCCTGAGATCATGATCTGAGCCAAAGGCAGACGCTTAACTGACTGAGCCACCCAGGTGCCCCAAATTCTTATTCTTTTAACTAATGATTAACTCAAGTTTAACAGGTTAAAGTTCTCCAATTTTTAAATATAGACTATATTTACTGTGTGTCAGGCATTGTTCTAAGCATTTTTCAAATATCAATTTATTTCATCCCCACAATAACTTCATAGAGATTTTATTTATTTGTCAGCGAGAGAGAGAGAGTGAGCACAAGCAGGGGGAGCGGAAGGCAGAGGGAGAAGCAGGCTCCCCGCTGAGCAAGGAGCTCGATACGGGAATGGATCCCAGGATCCCAGGATTATGACTGAGCCAAAGGCAGACTCTTAGCCAACTGAGCCACAATAACTTCATAATAGCAACCATAATTCTGCCCATTTTGCAGAAGAGAAAACTGAGGCACAGAGAGGTTAAATGACTAGCCCAAGCTCATACTAATAAGTAGCAAAGCTGTGACTGGAACCTATGCCAGGGTCATCCAGCTTTATCTGTGAAGAGCCAAACAGTAAATATTGTCTTTTCAGGTCAAACAATCTCTGTCACAACCACTCAGCTCTGCTCTCGTAGCATGAAAGCAGCCAAAGATAATACACAAACAAACGAGCATGGTTCCAATAACATTTTTTATGGACACTTAAATCTGAATTTTATGTAATTTTCACACATCACAAAAGAATTATTTTGATCTTTTTTGACCATTTAAAAATGCCAAAACCATCCTTAGCTTACAGACTGTACAGAAACAGGCAGCCGGCCATAGTTTGCTGACCCTTGACCTACATAATCTGGTTCCAGAGGCCATGCTCTTAAACATTATGCTAGACTTCGCCTTTTTAAAAATAAAAATTTACATTTCCTTAAATATTTTTAACTGTGTGGCATTTAATATACATACATTTTAAGCATTTTCAGTGCCTGACAGGGCCAACAACCCTATCAGGCAAAACCTTTCTAAATTTATTCAACACTGCACATCTAATAAATCAAATTTGTAAATATTTATCTGATTCCCTTAATCCTCTTAAAATTTCAAGACTTAAAATATTACTTCCCAAATTGAAGGCTAATAGACCGGATTCTCTTAAACATCAAATATTTTAATTCATAAAGTCACTTACTTATACCTCTGGAAAGTAAATTTACTGGCTCAGGTAGGTCAAGATTACTAGGCTAAATTTGGAACCATAGTAGAAGTCCTTAAAAGAGATTTGAGACCAAGGCACAAGACTTAGGAGCTACACAGTCCCAAGACAGTGCTGTCTGAATAACAAGCAAACACTCTCAGCCCAGTTTTAGAGATGAGTTCTGTCTGCTGTAATATAGTCCCTAAGGCCATTTCCTTCAACTAATATGATACCTGACTCACAGGTTTCAATTTTACCTGGTTTTTATTGTCTCATTTAGATGCAACTAATTTCTTTACAACTTCACTGGAGCAAACAAATTATTGTAGAAGTGTTGGCTTCTATCATTTTTGGGGGGAGGAGTTGGAAATGGGGAACCACCTCATCTGGTTTGATTCTTTAGTTTTTTAATGATGGAAGATGTAGTGTTATGGAACTGTCCATGCTCTGGAAATTGCAAATCAAGGTACAGTCTTTCTGCCTGTCCATTTGGCAGAGCTTATTGGTTATGGATTTACCTATCCTTCTTTCAGCCTCAGTACCATCACTGGCAGAGATAACTTGGCAGAGGAAGAAAGCTATGTGTGCACTGAGACACAGCAAATCCCAAAGCTGGGCCTATCTAAATATACCTGGACAAAAATCTCAGTTTGCTTTAAGTGTTCAGAATAGTGAGATCTACTCACTCATATGTGGAATTAAGAAACAAAACAGAGGATCATAGGGGAAGAGAGGGAGAAATAAAACAAGATGAAATCAGCGAGATAAACCATAAGAGACTCTTAATCACAGGAAACGAACTGAGGGAGGATGGGGTAACTGGGTGACAGACATTAAGGAGGGCATGTGATGTAATGAGCACTGGGTATGATAAAAGACTGATGAATCACTGAACTCTACATCTGAAACCAATAGGACATTATATGTTAATTAATTGAATTTGATTAAAAAAAAAAAGAATAGTGAGAGCTAGATATACCTAGGTGTATCCAGCACCACCAACCTAGCTTTAGGTGCAAAGTACCTAACCTCATTTCCTGGACACACAGCAGGGAATTCCCCCAGACAGTAATAAGGACTCTAGTACATACTCCCTCTACCCCAATTTTACCAACTTTAGAAATCCAGAGAAGTTTCAGAATATGTCACCCTTGCCAAAATCCAATTGGGAACCTTTTTATCCTCTCTCCCTCAAAGAATGGAAGGAAGAAAAAAAAGAAGTCAAGGTTTTTGACTTGGGAGTCTTTCCCCAAATGAGTTTTTCTCCTTCTTCGGGATTTTTCACCAAATGGCCATAGATTACATAGATAAGCAATGTGTTTGTTTTCAGGAAGCCTTCTGCTCTCGGAAAAATGTAATAGACATACTTTTCTCTATTCCTCCTACTACGTACAACTAAAAACCGTGGACATTGTATGTAAAATAAACATAAGGAAATTCCAAAAGGTGGAAAAAAGACAGCAGACTAGCTAGGGACCTCAACACCCAAGAAACAACATGGTAGTGAGTTTTATGGGTTTTCTTTTTGCCTTTTATATCCCAGACTGGGTGCTAGAAAGGTCAGCAACCTATTAACACCAACATGCACAGACCAAAAAAAAAGCTCCAATAAAAGCCCTGCTTTCTCTAGCCAAAAGATCAGGAAAGGGTGAGCCTGCAAAGACAGAATCTTCTAGACAACCACTCTGCTCCAGCAAAACACTAGATAAAAAACTGTGGCTCTACTCACACTCACACCAGCAGAGGCCGAGAGGTGAAGTCCAGACCTCCACTCTCATGAGGCTATATCAGGATACCTACAAGATACACCAATACCTACCATGGGGTGGTATCAAAAAAGGCCAGGTAGGGAGCCCATTCCCACAGGTCAGTAATGAGGCTCTCCTCCATCCCCTGCAGTGTCAGTGGACACCACGTGGAGAGCTGGAATTAATACTCCTACCCAGCCCATCAGTTAAGAGAGGCCTCAGCCTCTCATATGTCAGTGGAGGCCAAATGGAAAACCTGGGCTTCTACTTCCACTTGGCAGTAATGATATGGTACACTTTCTTTCTCTGCAGGAGTGGCATCCAAAAAAAGTCAGTTAAAAGAGAAGGCATCAATAAGATCAGATTCCATAACATAAAGCAAAAATGTCCTGATTCCAATACAAATTCACTCATTATACCAAGAATCAAGAAGATCTCAAACTGAATGAAAAAGATCATCTAGGTAGGGGTACCTGGGTGGCACAGTCAGTTGACCATCTGACTCTTGGTTTCAATTCAGGTCATGATATCAGGGTGGTGAGCCCAAGTTGGGCTCTGCGCTCAGCGTGGAGTCTGCTTAAGGGTCTCCCTCCCTCTCCTTCTCATGCTCTCTCTCTCTCTCTAAAATAAATAAATAAATCTTTTTTTAAAAATATCAACCAATAGATGCCAACACCAAGATAGAAATATTGGAATTATTTTCAGGCAGCCATTATAAATATGCTTCAACAAGCAATTGCAAACACCCTTGAAACAAATGAAATATAGAGAGCCTCAGCAAAGAAATAAAAGCTATCACAAAGAACCAAATGGAAATTTTAGAACTGAAAAATACAATAACCAAAATAAAAAGCTCAGTGGATGAGCTCAACATGAGACTGGATAGGAAGGTGGGGTGGGGCAGGGGTGGGGCAGGGGATATCAGTGAACTGGAAGATAGGACAGTAGAAATTACCCAATCTGAACAACAGAGTAAAAGTACACTAAAAAAAAAAAAAAAGAAGACGACGAAGAGAGGAAAGAAAGAAAGAACAGAGCCTCAGGGATCTGTAGAACTATAACAAAAGATCTTTGTGCCATCAATGTCCTAGAAGGAGAGGAAAAAAGGGAAGGGCTGAAAAAGAACTTAAAGAAGTAATAGTCAAAATTTCCCCAAATTTGGCAGGAGATATAATCCTACAGATTCAAGAAGTTGAGCAAACCCCAAACAGAATTAACTCAAAGGAATATACACTAAGATGCATCATAATTAAACTTCTGAAAACTAATGACAAATTAAAAATCTTGAGAGCAGCCAGAGAAAAATGAAACCTCCCCATAGGGGAAAAAACGACAAATAATAGCAGATTTCTCATCAGAAACCAAGAAGGCCAGAAAGAAGCAGCACAATGTTTTTCAAGTGTTCAAAGAAAAGAGCTATCGACCCAGAATCCTGTATTACTGGGATATATTAACTCTAGTTTTCTACTGTTGCTATAACAAATCATCACACATTTGGTGACTTAAAACAGCACAGATTTGTTGTTTTACAATCTTGGAGGTCAGAAGTCTGAAATTGGTCTAGTCAGGCTAAAACTGAGGGGTCAGCAGAGCTATATTCCTTCTGGAGGCTCTAGGGAAAAATCTTCTTCCTTGTCTTTCCAGATTCTAGAGGCTACTCAGGTTCTTTGGCTCATGGCCTCCTTACCCAATCTTCAGCCAGCAAGTTTGGGCCAAGTTCTTGTCACCCTGCTATTCCTCTGTTTCTCTCACTTCTGCCTCCCCCTTCTAAAGGTCCTCATAAGGACCTTTGTGATTATAGTGGGCTCACTCAGATAATCTTAAATTCAGCTGGCTAGCAATCTTAATTCATCTACAACCCATTTTTCCTAAAATAATCACAGGTTCTGGGGATTATGACATGGATATCTTTGGGGGGACATTATTCTGTACCATACCCAGTGAAAATATCCTTCAGGAATGAACGGAGGAAAACGAAGAGAATTTGTCACCAGCAGACTTACCCTAAATGAATGGCTAAAGGAAGTTCTTTAAGCAGAAGAGAAACAATAAAATTTAAAAAAAAGTGCAATATCATGCAAAAAGAAATAATACAGTAAGCAAAAATATGGACAAATATAATATGTTTGAGCTTTCAAAAATATGTTTGATAGTTGAAGCAATGTTATACTACTGTTTGTTTTTTGGAATAAGCATTAGGTAAAGGCATGAAACTTGGGATTTGAATCACCAGTCTCCCACTAGTTAGTTATATTCGCCATCTATGAGTTGCAGTAACTTTGGCCTGACACCTCATTTTCTCATTTACAGCCAGGGCGGGGATAGGATTCACTAGATCTCCAAAAGGCTTCCTTCTCTAAAATCTGTGACTATCATGCAGTGAGTAGTATCAAATGTCCTGTATAAAAGCCAGAGAGTTAATTCACTAAGCCAGCAAGTATGTATTGAGCTCAAATCCTTATGCTAATTCCTTGATTCCTTATTATTGACACCGGTACTAGGCATTTACCATGATACTTACATTACCTTTAAATCCCTTCCCAGGGTTTAACCTTACCTACCCATCTTCCACCACCACACACAAACACTTCCTGCCCTTAGGAGCATTCTATCCCACCCATCTTCCCAACCTGACTTCCACTGAGACCTCTTCTGCATTTATTGATTCTAAAAAGTATTACTTCAAGAAAATTAGAAGACAAGCCACAGGCTAGGAGAAAAATTTTGCAAAACACGTACCTAATTAAAAAAAAAAAAGTGGTAGCAAAATTTTACCAAGAGCTCTTTTTTTCCCCTTTTTTAAAGATTTTATTTATTTATTTGAGAGAGAGTGAGAAAGAGTGCACAAGAGGGGGTAGGGTCAGAGGGAGAAGCAGATTCCCCACTTAACAGGGAGTCCGATGCGGGACTCGATCCCGGGACTCCAGGATCATGACCTGAGCCAAAGGCAGTTGCTTAACCAACTGAGCCACCCAGGCACCCTTACCAAGAGCTCTTAAAACTCAATAAGAAGATAAACAGCCCCAAATAAAAAAGGGGCAAAAGATCTGAACAGACATGCTACCAAAGAAGATGTACAAATGGCAAATAAGTATATGAAAGATGTTCAACATCTTATGTCCTTAGGGAAATGCAAAATAAAATAACAATGAGATACCACTACACACCTACTGGAATAGCCAAAATCCAAAACTCTGACACCACCAAATGCTGGTAAGGATGTGCAGCAACAGGAACTCTCATTTATTCCCGGTGGGAATGCAAAACGGTACAGCCATTTGGAAGACAGTTTGAAAGTTCCTTACAAAACTAAACGTACTCTTACCATACAATCCAGCAGTAGTGATCCTTGGTATTTAACCAAATGAATTGAAAATTTTTGTCCACACAAAACCCTGTACGTGAGTGTTTAATAGTGGCTTTATGCATAATCGCCCACACTTGGAAGCAACCAAGATTCCTTTAGTCGGTGAATGGATAAACTGTGATGCATTCATAAAATGGAATATTATTCAGTCACAAAAAGAAATGTGCTAAAACTTAAAAAGAGAAAGAAATGAGGGGTGCCTGGGTGGCTCAGTCAGTTAAGCATCTGACTCTTGATTTTGGCTCAGGTCATGATCTCAGGGTTGTGAGATGGAGCCCCACATTGGGCTCTGTGCTGAGCGTGGAACCTGCTTGGAATTCTCTCTCTCTCCCTCTCCGTCTGCCCCTCCCCCCAGCTTGTGTGCATGCTCTCACTCTCTCTATCTCTCTCTCTCTCTCAAAAAAAAAAAAAAAACTATCAAGCCATTAAAAAGAAATGGAAGAACCTTAAGTGAAAGAAGTCAACTGAAAAGTCTACATACTCTATGATTCCAACTATGTAACATTCTGGAGAAGACAAAACTATGGAGACAGTAAAAAGATCAAAAGATCAGTGCTCTCCAGCAGGGACAGGGAGGAGAGAGAGATGAATAGATGGAGCACAGAGTGAAACTATTCTGTATGATACTATAATGGCGAGTACATGACATGCATTTGTCAAAACCCATAAAATGTACAACACAAAACATGAACTCTAATGTAAACAGTTGATAATAATATATCAGTATTGATTCATCAACTGCACCAAACATAACCACACTAAAGCAAGATGTTAATAATAGGGAGAAGGGGAGATATGAGAAGGTATATGTAAACTCTGTACTTCTTGCTCATTTTTCTGTAAAACCTGAAACTGTTTTTCTGTAAACTTAAAACTCCTCTAAAAAATAGTCTATTGATTTTTTTAAATTAGTAAATAGCAAAACACATATATCAAAAATATGGTTCTTTGAAAAATTAAGAAAATAAACTACTAGCAAACCTAGTCAAGAGGGGCAGGAGGGGAAATATAAATACGCAAAATAAGAAATGACAAGGAAGAAATAATCATAAAAACAGGAAGTTTTTAAAAAAAATATGGGACTACTTCGCATACCTCTTTTGTCACAGGTTGGACTCCTTTGGAAGCTGACTTGAATGTGGAAATTTGCATGCACAAGGTTTATTGGGGAGTGCCTCTAGGATCAGATGTGTGGTGGAGCAAAGAAAGCAGGACTGAGCAAAGAAAGAAGCTGAGTTCCAGTGCAGTCATAGCAGCGTTCAGATAACTTGTCTTTTAGCTGCCAAGTCACCAGACCCTGAGGAGTGACCTAGAGAATACTACACACCATCCAGAAATGCCTGGTTGGGACTTGGGTGTGTCCCTTAGGAAAGGGGTGAGTGTATTCCCTATATGGGAAGAAGGGTGAAATGGATATTTTGCCAAAAATACCAGAAGAATGGACTGTCATAGAGAGACTGCCAGCTAATTACAAAGCCTCATTGCTCCTCATGGGAGGAATGGGCGTGCAGCCAAACTACATTTCCCAGCTTCCTCAGCTGTTAAGGTGGCCAAGTGACTAAACATTAGCTCACAGAACCTGAGCAGAACGATAAGCACTACTTCCAGGTCTGGCCTGAAATGCCCCCACGTGCCATCCTCTCACTCTTGCTCTTTCCAGCTTGGTGTAGCTGTCCATGCCCAGTGACCTTGGAAATCATGGGTTGAAAATAGCAGAGGCACCAGAAGGTATTAGACTGAGTTTCTAATTCAAAACTGATTAGCCCAAGCAAGATATCCCAGAATCTAGGACAACACATATACAACCCAGACCCACATTTTCTCAGGTCCACAGTCCCTTATCTTAAACTCTTGGAGCCAGATGTGTCTCAGTGTTCAAAACTTTGGGGGTTTTAATAAGGCAAATACAGTATGTGACTCACATACCAGTAATCAGGCTATGCCAATGACTATGAAATTAAACTCCATTGAAAGGATTTGTCAATCAACAGGTTGGTGTAGCTGCTTTAGTCTTCCATTCTTCAATCTTTCAATCTTCTGATTTTCAATTGTTCCATCATGGGCTCTACTGCACTTTGAGGAGCCACCTATCAGCTGTGCCCTGGCCGGGAAGCTCTCTGGTCTTCTCTGGGACACATGCCTTCCATCTTAGATTTCTTTAGATCTCATTACTCTTTCTGATTCAACAACTGATATGAGCTCCACACACACCGCCTCATTGTGAAGAACTATAATGTCTAGTGTGTGCGGAAGAGACTACTTCCAGTTATCTGGGTTTTAATATTTAATTTATTAAAATTGTAAGCATAAAATCTGGTTTTGCTTAAATCTTTAAATTCAACTTACAAATCCTGAAATTCTATTTATAAATGTGCCAAATGGTACATTTTAATCACTTCCACTTGTTCTTCGGTTGGTGTTTAACTCAGTATGAACAGATTCAAATTTCCTTAACAATTAGTCCCATCCACAAACTTACTAAAATTTCCCTAACTCTTTTAGACCACATTCATATGCTTAATATATTTGATTTTTTATTTTTTTTCCTCATTCACTTTAATGGCCTGACAAGGTAGGGTTAAAATCCTTACATGCAAAATCTCTCTTATAACATAAGTGACTCTTATAAATCTCATTACTTAATTTACCTTGTTCAGATGTTAGATTTGTCTTAAATGTTCTAATACTGTCTATAAGCTTGATCACTATAACTTTCAACTAAGTCATAACTCTAAAATCAACAGATTTGAAGTTGAAAATGCAAAGCTTAACTTAAATTCATACAGATTTTTAAACTTACCTTAAACTTAACATCAAAATATTATTTACTTCACTGTCTCTATACCAAATTTTATACCTTCTCAGAAGATCAATTTGACTATGTCAGGAAGGCTGAGGTTATTAGGTCAAAAAATTAGTGCCAATAAAATAGTTATCAGATTAAAGAGCAGGACGGGAGCGCCAGGGGCGAAGGGGCTACATGCTGTCAGAGTAATTCTCACCAGTGAACTCACTGTACATTCTCCTGGTGGAGTCTCGTGTGTAGACCATAGGGCTGGGCTTTCAATTAGACCAGCTCACAATTCACAATTCAAATCAGGGCATCTTTCTCATGCTATCTCATCCCATCTTGGATATTTGAACCCCTACTGCACCCCACCTAGCTCTCAGCAAATTTCCCTTTACTTTTTAGGTCCTCCATTCCTTCTCTATTTTGCTTGTCTTACCCAATTCTCTAGCCCTGTCCCTGGCCTCTTTTCTAATCCTCTAATTAAGGGGCATCAAATTCACATAAATCTTTTCCCATTCATACCCGCCTGGCCTGACCTCTGAGACCCCATGCTTCTTTCCTATGTGTCTAGCCTGTCTTCAAAGACCATAAACTTTTCTTCCAATGAAATCTATCCCTCCTCCGGCTTAATCAGCCTTCTATTTTTCTTTCCATTTTCCACCTCTCCTGTTCCAGGAGTAAAACCCAATTCTGTTGTTGCGGTTGTTTTTCCCTTGATCTTAGCCAAAAGGCCAAGAAATGATTGTTGTTGTTCTTAAGCAGTCCTTCCCGACTTCTTGAGCAAACATGATTCTTAGGGCCAGAAACCTCTAGACACAGACCTTTTTAATCACCTTCCTGAGCTTTTGGGTTTGCCATAAGTTCAATGATTTATCTCAACAAGAAAACGGTATATCCCCTATATATAATAAAGGAACCCCACTTCTTTTGATCTCTTTATTGGTAAAAAAATATGCCACCCTTGGTAGGTGAAGCTGCAGTATGCGTCTACGAGATTCAAATTCATGGCCAAGGACTGTATAGTTAACCAAAGGAGTATAAAGGATACAATTCCAGAGCCACCTTGAGATGATTGGAGGTAACTCCAGGCCTCTCCACACCCCATCCCCTTGTTGCGTAACACAGTCCCCAATGACAGTGAGAGGCTGACCAGGCACAGCCCACCTGGGCCTGCACAAAGTTCACACACAAACATGATTGGGAGTGGCACTTGGCTCCTTTGACGTCTGAGGCCCAACCTGAAAACCTGGCTGAGAAACACAGCAGAACAAAAAGTTATTCCAGCCACCAACACCTTACCTGGAAAGACTTCATAACTAAAATTCTGCCCATTTTGAAGTGAGATCAAAAGACCGTCTATTCGGTGAACTAATCTCTATTTTTGCTTTAACTGCAGCTCGAGGTCACCTTCGCCCATCTAGCTCAAAGTCAGCCACAGGAATGGGCACCTGAAAGCCTGTGAGCTCTTGACTACTAAGACCCTAGCATCTCCTGTTGCTGAAGCCCCCACCTATTAAAAAATAACCCTGTGCCCATTTAAAACAGCCTGGCAACTATAAAAACAGTCACTCTCCTATGGGCAGTAGCCACAATAAGCTTCCGTAAGCTGTCAAGGTGAGAGAAAACCCAGGTGTGCCTGACTCCAAAGTATGTGTTCAAAACTACAGGCTTTGGATGGCTTTGGATGAAAGGAACTTCAGGGATCCTGCCATTCCCAAGATTTTGTGTTTCTAAAGACCGCATTGCCACTAGAACTAGGGATGGCTCTGCCCATCTCCCGATAATTAATGATAATGATAGCTAATGTAATATGCTGATTCTGAGTTACTACAGAAAAAGTTACCTTATTTAAACCTCTTTCAACCCTTTGAGTAAGCAATTCCCCCTTGTTAGGTGATGAACCAAAGCTTAGAGAAGTTAAAGACCAAGACTGGACCTTAAGTTGCTGGGATCTGAACACAGGAGCCTGACAGCAAAGCCCACCTCACCCCCTCCTCCTCACCACCATCCCTGGCAAGAGGTGCCCCTCTGGGCTTTAGGACTTTCTCAAAACGACAAGATGGCAGTTCAAGAGTAGGGTCCTGAGGTAGAAGGTCATTGGCCCAGTGGTCTGTGAGGGGACTGCTGAACTTTCAGGAGACAAGCTAATGTGAGCCACCCAAGTCCACCTTGGGCCTGGTACCCTGGACCCTTGCCCAGTTGTTGGGTGGAAGTTGCATTACCCTCTCTTGACTGCCTTTGGTACTCTACCCTCTCTGTAGTGCCATGGAATGAAGGAAGACTACTCCCCCTCCAGTGGCCAGAGTAAAAAGTAGAGGTCTTTTCAAATGTTACTTTGGCCAGTTAATAACCCCCCAGAGCCAGCCACACTGCAGCCCATGGAAAAAGGGCAGCATAATCCCACCCCACACATACTTGAGGAGAAAAGACCACATGTGATGGGGGAGTTGGGAGAGGGCTGTAGAGTTGGGGTGAGAACTTCAAATTCTGAGTAAGGTCTTTGAGACTGGATATTTGGGACAGAGGTTCCCTTATACTTGTGGGTTAGAAGCTCACCAGGCCGCATGGGGTTCCTACTCCTTTTCTGACAGAGCCAGTTCCACCACATCCCAGAGCCTCTATCCGCCCTTCTCCTACCCACTGTTGCTAAATTTAAACCCTCGTCTGTCCTTTTCCTGTAGGATGCGAGTATTTTAGGAGAGGGACAGTGTGGTGCCGCAGGAGAGGCAGTGACACCAGCGCTGTGAAAATAAGCATACCACCTCCCCCCCCCACCCCGTCTGTCAGATGCACCAGCCCCGCCAGGGACTCACCATCCTCCTCCTCCACCCCTCTTCCCCTGCTCTGACTCTCTCCCAGGAGGGAGCTCACTGGGAGCCCTCAGCAGGACCCTGGGAGAGGAGAGGATCCCCAGGAGGTGGAGTCCAGGAGAACAGGACCCACAGTACCACAGAGGTCCCAGCAGTACCACAGAGGGACATAACGGACACAAACTCATCCTTGGTCCATGCTTGCAGACGCTGCCGTGAAACACCCCAGTGTCCGAGGGACTCCCCGGATCAATCAACACACCGTCCAGAGGAGCCCTGAGGTGTCATGGGTCCAGGGGACCCGGGGGACATGCTCTTGGGAGTAGAGATTAAAATCTGAAGGGAACACGAGATCTTCCATAGCTCCTAGAAGACCGGGAGCAAATTCATCATTCTTGACCTCCCCCAACAAAGCCCCAGGGGTGGGGGTTGGTAGGTGGGGAAATGGAGGCTTCCTTATTGTCGCTGATGTGTGCATCAGCCAGAAGGGTGCAGAGGGGAATCAGAGATGCCTGAAGTGGGCAGGGCGCTGTGTTTACACACCACCCGTGTGTCTGCACCCACCTGCCCAGAAGGCATAGGTGAGTTTTCAGGTCTCTGGTCTGGGACCAGGAAGAAGGACACACTCTATTCTTCAACTGGTGGTGACAGCGTGGCTTTTCCCAAGGGCATAGTTTTTCATCATGCACCTTTCAGGAAGCCAATCAATTTACACTGCAGAGAATGGACCTACGGGGAAAACAGCCTCCCAATGCAGAAGGAAAGATCTGAGTTAGGCCAAGGGAGATGTGTTTGCTGTTTCTAATTAATGTGAGAATAGGTAAATTGGAAACCCTGTCCAAGGCCTAGCATCCTGAGGCTTTACCCGCTGCTGTGAGGGAGGTTAGAGAGCATCCTTCTAGGAGATCTTGAGCAACAAAAATAAAAACCCCTTTGGACTCCTGCCTGGTGCCCTTTCTCTGCATGATTGTGGTTGGCATCCTGCCTCACTCCCGATCCCCATTTCGTGTGTGTGTGTGTGTGTGTGTGTGTGTGTGTGTGTGTGTGTGTGTGTGAAGTGGGGGGGTGGAGAGGAGAGAGGACAGAGAGACAGGAACAGAGAGATTGCGAGAGGGCGGGCGGGCCAGCAAGCAAGAGCAACAGTTTGGGGCAGGTGATGGCCCAAGGAGTTCATGGTCTCCTCCAGGCCTCCAGGCTCCTACTTCTACCCTCAGCCCACATGACACATCTACCTGCCCAATTGTTATAGAGGGAGATAGTGGTCACCATGGGCTGAGATCTGGAGTGTCAGACACAGGGAGGGTGAAGAGGAGAGACAGGAAAGCTTACACCTAAAAGACCTAATTGGTGATCAGTGGTTCTAACTGGGGAGAGAGTCTCTAGGAAACAAATGCAGAATGACACATTTCAGAAGAAACCCCTATTTGGTCCCCGAGACATGATCCAGGAAGACCAAGAGTCAGGCCAAGGTTTGGGCAGATGGTAAGAGAAAGACTCTACTTGATCTGAATGCTGAATGCTGCAGGTGTATGTACATCAAGGGCGGGGGGCGGGGGGAGGGGGCGGCACAGAGAAACCTCAAAGCAAGGTTGTCACCTGCTCCCTAGAGTCAGGGCTTGAGCCAGAGGTAAATAAAGATCCCAAGTCTCAGCCACACTGCAGGGGCTCCAAGGGCCAACACAAGAACAATGGGATCCACTGCATGGGAAGCTGTAATCCCTGAGACCAGGGCCGGGTGAGGACTGGAAGGGATGGCAAAAGGGAGGAGAGGAGGTAACTCACTAAAAACTCTCTCATACCCCTTTGAGAGCAAAGGCTCTCAGATGTCTGAAGGCTCTACCTATGGAGCCATCACCTGAGGTTCTGAGGGACTCACAATTGAACAGGTAGGGCCGCCTCCCTCCTGGTATTCCCACAGACCTGGAACCATCAGCTTGGCATCTAGGAGTGCCCAGCTACAGGAGAGGCTGCTGGGGGGGGGCCTCTGCTGGGTGCTCTGTGCACTGACCCCCCAGGCCAGAAGCTACCAGAGCCCCTCTCCTCCTGCTAATAAAGTCTTCTCTCAGTCTGAGAGCCACACGTATCACCTCTCTCGTTATTCACGGAGCTCCTGCCGTGTGCCAGGCACCGTGCGAGTTGCTGAGGATACAGCACACCGGGTGGTAGAGACAGACACATGCCACAGCCTAGGAGGAGGTGCTGTGGCAGAGGCGCGATCAAGGGGTACCAGAGCACAGACTTCCTGCAAGAGGCAATATTTGAACTCAGTGATATGTGGAAGACTGCGAGGCGCACAAAGGGCAAAGGGAGTGCTAGGCACGGGGGAAGAGTACATGCAAAGACACGGAGGCACAGGAAGAGCAGGGTGAGCTTGGAGAAGAGCCAGTGGTTTGTGCGACTAGAGCCCAGGTGCACAGGGGTGGCAGGCAGACAGAGCCGGGGAGAGAGGGAAGCAGGGCCTGACCTTAGAGGACCTCCCACGGTGTCAGGTCTTGACCTTGGCAGAGATAGGGAAGCCGGGACGGCTCTCAATAGGAGAGTGTCATAACCAGAGCTGCACTTTAGAAAGGTCACTCAGACCCAGAGTTTGGCTGGAGTAGAGCAAGACACCCCAAGGCAAGGAGAGCAGGTAGGAGGGGCAGGTAGGAGGGAGGCTCTTGCAACAGACAGGCAACAGGCCTATCTTGAAGAAGTATGAACTGAGATAGCAGCAGCAGTAAGGGAAAGAGAAAAAAAGACACATTTGAGAGATTTTAAGGGGTAAAATTGACAGGGTCTAGTCACCATTTGGACATGGAAGGGAGAGGGAGAAATAGAGACAGACTCCCAGGCTTCTGGCTTCGGTACCTTCGCTAAAGGGGAAACGGATAGGCAACCGGGAGTAAAAAGAGCAGAAATCGGGTCAAGGATGGCTTCGAGGCACCAGCTGCCTGGGTGGAGACAACATTGTGTAGCTGTACACAGGGGTGGGGGAAGAGGTGTGGGAGGGAGACACACAGGAGGAGGTGTCAACACGCAGCTGGTAGACGAAGCCATGGGTAAGGTCAGGGCACCCTGCAGGAGTCAGACTGGGCCCTGGATGGAGCCTGGACTGGGCCAGTGAGCTCCACGCAACTGTGGTACTGAGAACCACAGAGAACCACTGATGCTCGAAGCTCCTCACGGGACAGAAAGGAATTAAGACATGGATCCCTGGTATTTCCTGGGACAGGGAGGGGACCAGAAGGATGCTCCCAATACAGTTCCCTCTTCTGAAATGAGCCCATCTTGTTCCCTTTCCTTTCTACCTGGGGAACATGAAGCAGAGCCTGTTCTCTTGTTATAAATAGTAGGGTTGCCTGCCCTCACGCCCTGGACTCCTGGGCTAGAAGCTACAGGCAGAATCTCCAAGAGATGGGGAGGGACTGACAGTGTCTTCCCCAAAGCCCAGGCATCCAGGGCGTTCCGACTCATCTATCCTTTACCCGGGGGTGCTGAAGGAAGAAGGCAGTGGGTCCAATAGTATCACATGCCAGTGGCCTGGATTCTGGAGATTTACCTGGGGGGTGCTTTGACAGTCCTGTGCCCTCACTTTGGCCCTGCTCAGAAACCCAAATGGGCCCTGAGCCCAGAGAACCTGCCCACCTACGCAGCACCCACACAGGATCAGGCAGGCAGGAGGCAGCTCACGGAGCTTTTTCTAGTTGTTTTATTTGAAAACCCTAGGGTGCATCCCCTCCCTCACCACACCCATCCCCCTACCCTTACCCCAGGACATGACGATGCCACACACACACACACAAGGCTGTGAGCTGCACACGGAACACAGGGGCTGCGCTCACAGCAACATGAAAAAATATACATTATATATAATACCTGGGTCCCCCTCCCCGCCATGCCCCCTGCCATCCCCACAACCTAGCCACAGCCAGGTCACGCAGGAAGGGGCAGGGGCTGTAGGACCTACGGCAAGGAGAAGAGGGGAAAGACGACAGAAAAGGAAGGAGAGTGGGCAAGGTGAAGAAGCAGGGGTCCCCAGAGTGAAATGGAAAGAGAGAGAGAGGAGGGAACAGAAGAGAAGCCGTGAAGGCCCAGCTGAGGGAGCCCCAGGGAAGGAAGGCCTCCATGGACAGGAGAGTAGGGAAGGGTTCCCTTCGATCCCACCCCTGGCCGCTAGTGACGCCCCCACCCCCCATGCAGCGCATGGCTCGTAGGGGAGAGACAGACACCCGGGCAAGCTAAGGGGCCGCTGCCTTGGGGGCAGAGAAGGCAGCCAGGGTCTTCTGGGGAACAGGAGCCCAGAGGCACAGGAGGGAGGTGGGCTGGGGGCGCAGGGGGAGGCAGATCCCAGTGGGGCCCACCGGGATTTGGGGATTAAAGGGTGACTCATTCTGAAGAGCCCTCTCCCTCCTGGTCTCTTCTCTCAGAATGTCCTTGTCTCTTTTCTGGGGGTGTCTCTGTCTCACCAGGGCAGAATTCTCTGTTTGGGGAGGGCTGTAGCCTTAGTAGCGGCGTGGAGGGGTCTCAATGATGCGTCTCTCGTTGCTGCTAGGGGAGTCTGCGGCCTCTGAGTCACTGCTGTCGTCGTCCTCCTGCGGGCCACCGGCAGCCCCCACCACGCAGGCCTGCCGATTCTGGTAGGACTGGATAAGGCAGAGAGCAGAGAGCACGGGCCTCAGGGGTCTGCACACACCCCAGAGCCTCTGCCACGCGGACCACACTCCCTCGGGCCCCTTACCCCACACCCTCCAGACCTTCCTCCTTCCCACTCATGGCAGCTCAGCCTGGAGCTTTTTGCCCCAGGGCCTGGCCATGCAGATGCTCCTGCTGAATCTTGACTGTGGACTTCCCCACTTCCCAGGGCCACTCACCTCCATGGGGTTCACGATAATGGTGAGCGCTGAGTCATCCCAGAAGAGGTCGGGGTCCTTGGGGTCACTGGAGGCCTCTGGAGGACCACCGGCCCCTGAGACACGGCGGTGAAGGGAGTGGATACGCACGAGGCCCAAGATGACCATGAGCACCAGGAAACCCACACACACCACAATGATGAGAGTCGCCGCACTAGGGACCACTGCAGGGAGAGCGTGCAGTGTGAGGAGACTGGCCAGGCACACCTGCAGGGACTTGGCACAGTGGGGAGTGGGGGCTGAGGGCGTACCCGGGGGAAGAGGGAGTCCTGGAGTAAGAGAAGACAGGATTCCTGATGGCCCAGAAGGGAGGAATACCCATGCAAGCTGGAGGAGGACTAGAGCCCTATTGAGAAGGGCAGGAGATAGGGAGGAAAGGGGGTAGAAGCGCTGCTAAGGCCAAAGGGACAGAGAGAGAGGGAAGGAGGTGTCCAAAGGGGGGCACGGGCCAGGGAGGAGAGCTCCCGGCCCAGTGCTATCATGAGCAGCCCGATTCTCAGCAGACAGAGGGCAAGGATTGGAGCCTACCCAGGCCATTCTGCCTGTGCCTTCCCCAGGGGCCACTCAGCCTAAGGAAGAGGTGCCTCGTGCCCAGTGGGGGAAGGAGAGAGGCAGCCGCACAAGCTCAATGGTGCAAGAGGAGAGAATGTCCTCCTGCATCGTAAGAGGAGAAGCAGGCCCCAAGCCTGGCCTGGCAGCCAGAAGGAGACGCTAGCACCCAAGGCTGGGGGACAGGTCCCGGGGGCAAGGAGCAGCCCCTTCAGTCACCCACCTGGACTGAGCTCGTTCCTGCTCTGTGACACCTCCCTTCTCCCTGTGGGCTCAGGGCTCCTGGGCACCTGGGGGTCCTGCTCCTCCCAAATCTCCCCCTGAGGTATACCCACCTCCCCCTTGGCCCTGTCAAGCCTCTGGCCCGGCAGCCTCACTTTGATGCCTAGGCTCCGGGGAGCATGGAGCCTGAAGGGCAGTGAGACAGAGAAAGGCGCAAGCACTCACACGCGGACCTTAGAGCTGAGGGCTGCAAAGCAGATGTGGACGCACAAGCACATGCCCAGGAAGAGCATGTGGGCACACAGCTGGGCGAGAGCCGCCACACCCCACACCCGAGCCAGGACTCTGCCAGCCTGCACCCCCGTCTGCACCAGCCCCCTGGCAGCCTGCATCCCAGGAGGAGAAAAGGGATGTGTCTGAGAGTCCCCAGCAGGGCGGAGCAGAGCCGTATGTGCAGCGTCACCCAGCTCCCTACCAGCTACGCGCACCTGGCAACCCCCTGGAGGAAGACGCTAACAGCACAGACGCGGGCTGTGGGAGCCACAAAACAAGCAGCCGTGAGCACAGCCCCGCCCGCCCCCCCCACACACACACATACACACAGTACCCGGAGCGGGAGGAGGAGGCAAAGCAGGAGAGCCCACAGCCCCACGGACAGCACGTGGAGGTGACAGTCCCACACACGTGTCCCCAGGCTGAAGGCCCGCAAAGGCAGCTGGGTCACTGCACCCCACATGGGTGCACAGCCCTGCTCACTGTTTGTATGCACAGAGGGCTCCGTGAGGCCCAGAATCTGGACAGTCCCCTGGCTAAGGAGGGCATTACATGTATGCATCCCATACACACACACAGCCCAGTCCAAATTTACCCACAAGCCTTTAAGACTCACATGTTGATCTGTACTCAGAAAACTATAAAATACTCATGAAAGAAATTGAGGAAGACACAAAGAAATGGAAAAATGTTCCATGCTCATGGATTGGAAGAACAAACATTGTGAAGATGTCAATGCTACCTAGAGCAATCTACACATTCAATGCAATCCCCATCAAAATACCATCCACTTTTTTCAAAGAAATGGAACAAATAATCCTAAAATTTGTATGGAACCAGAAGAGACCCCGAAGAGCCAGAGGAATATTAAAAAAGAAAAGCAAAGCTGGCGGCATCACAATTCCGGACTTCCAGCTCTATTACAAAGCTGTCGTCATCAAGACAGTATGGTACTGGCACAAAAACAGACACACAGATCAATGGAACAGAATAGAGAGCCCAGAAATGGACCCTCAACTCTATCATCAACTCATCTTTGACAAAGCAGGAAAGAATGTCCAATGGAAAAAAGACAGTCTCTTCAACAAATGGTGGTGGGAAAATTGGACAGCTACATGCAGAAGAATGAAACTGGACCATTTCCTTACACCACACACAAAAATAGACTCCAAATGGTTGAAAGACCTAAACGTGAGACAGGAGTCCATCAAAATCCTAAAGGAGAACACAGGTAGCAACCTCTTTGACCTCAGCCGCAGCAACTTCTTCCTAGAAACATCGCCAAAGGCAAGGGAAGCAAGGGAAAAAATGAACTATTGGGATTTCATCAAAATAAAAAGCTTTCGCACAGCAAAAGAAACAGTCCACAAAACCAAAAGACAACCGACAGAATGGGAGAAAATATTTGCAAATGACATATCAGATAAAGGGCTAGTATCCAAAATCTATAAAGAACTTATCAAACTCAACACCCAAAGAACAAATAATCCAATCAAGAAATGGGCAGAAGACATGAACAGACATTTTTCCAAAGAAGACATCCAAATGGCCAACAGACACATGAAAAAGTGCTCAACATCGCTCGGCATCAGGGAAATCCAAATCAAAACCTCAATGAGATACCACCTCACACCAGTCAGAATGGCTAAAATTAACAAGTCAGGAAACGACAGATGTTGGCGGGGATGCGGAGAAAGGGGAACCCTCCTACACTGTCGGTGGGAATGCAAGCTGGTGCAACCACTCTGGAAAACAGTATTGGAGGTTCCTCAAAAAGTTGAAAATAGAGCTACCATATGATCCAGCAATTGCACTACTGGGTATTTACCCCAAAGATACAAATGTAGGGATCCGAAGGGGTACGTGCACCCCCAATGTTTATAGCAGCAATGTCCACAATAGCCAAACGGTGGAGAGAGCCAAGATGTCCATCGACAGATGAATGGCTAAAGAAGAGGTGGTATATATACACAATGGAATATTATGCAGCCATCAAAAGGAATGAGATCTTGCCATTTGCAACGATGTGGATGGAACTGGAGGGTGTTATGCTGAGTGAAATAAGTCAATCAGAGAAAGACATGTATCATATGACCTCATGATATGAGGAATTCTTAATCTCAGGAAACAAACTGAGTGTTGCCGGAGTGGCGGGGGGTGGGAGGGATGGGGTGGCTGGGTGATAGGCATTGGGGAGGGTATGTGCTATGGTGAGCGCTGTGAATTGTGCGAGACTGTTGAATCACAGATCTGTACCTCTGAAACAAATAATGCAACATATGTTAAGAAAAAAGAAAAAGAAGAAGATAGCAGGAGGGGAAGAATGAAGGGGAGTAAGCCGGAGGGGGAGACAAACCATGAGAGACGGTGGACTCTGAAAAACAAACTGAGGGTTCTAGAGGGGAGGGGTGGGGGGATGGGTTAGCCTGGTGATGGGTATTAAAGAGGGCACATTCTGCGTGGAGCACTGGGTGTTATGCACAAACAATGAATCATGGAACACTACGTCAAAAACTAATGATGTAATGTATGGTGATTAACATAATAATAAAAAAAATTTTTAAAAAAGACTCACATGTCGAGAGACAGAGCAGAACATAAAGAAGCATAAAGCATATAGGCACCACACACACAGCCTGCTGCATACCCCTCCTCCCCAGCCACCAGCACCTGCAGGCTGTCACAAGCTCCAGGGCCAACCAGGAGTGTGGAGAACACCCTGCCGGAGCAGGCACTCTAACCTCACACCTCCCTGAGGCCACCCTGATGGCTCCCTGCCAAGTTGGTCCCCATCCTGACCCAACCCATAGCTCACTTGGGGCCACTTGCCAATGAGAGCCGATCCTGCTAAACAGATCAGGCAGGCTCCCTGGGTACCCGCTTTAGGGCAGAGATGCCTAGTTCATCATTTCTCAACTGGCCTAGGGATGGGGAAGAAGGGAAGAAGGGGACAGAGGTGCTTTTTCTGATCACCTGCAGGAAATAGTCCCTCCCAGGTCTCCATGTCAATGGGTAAGATCCAGGAACAGTAATCCTGACAGAGATGGCCCCTGTGGCTAAGCCCAGGCTCCAGAAGGAGTAGAGACCCTCCCCCAACTCGGAGAGCAGGCCATAGCAGGTAAACTTGCTCTAGGCGCATAACAATGACAAGCCAAAGTTTCTGGTTTGTGCCTTAATCAAATGCATTTGTTCTTCTGAGCCCCAAGCCTGATGAAGGAAATGACAAGTTGGTTGCCAGGAATAAGAAATGGCTCCAGGAAAGACAAAATGCAGACCCTGTATCTGCAGGCAAACAAGCAGAGTTAATTAATTTAAAATGAGCCTGGAAGCCAGTGAGATGGCAGGATTTTTAAATTAGCAACAGACAAAAATCACGAGTTTATAAAAAGTGCATTCAACCTTTCTTGCCACATTAAATTCAAGCAGTTAATTCTGGCCTTGAATGACCTGCACGGCCAACGTGAAGGGGTGTTTTATCAAATGGCCCTTGCGAAACTTCTGGTTTCAGTTGGTTGCAAGGACACTGTTGAAGCCCTGTCCACAGTCCTGCTTGGTGCCCCCTTTCTGAAGAGCCTTGGGAGAAACTTCTTTCTGCTCTCAGTCCCAGGACTTCTCTTGAAATACTGATGGGCTCTTATCATATCACTTTCATAAGTGCTCAGGTTTCCTTTTGCTTAAGCTCAGAGTCCAAATTCTGGCACACTCTAGCAACCACAAATATCTCAGAGTATGTATTTTATGAACGGACTTTATTCCCCACCTGCACCTTATTCTTCTTTCAGAATTGTCCTTTCTTCCCACTCCTCAGTTCATTTTCCTTTTCTTTTCTTTTTTTTTAATTTAGGCTCCACGTCCAACATGGAGCCCAACATGGGGTTTGAACTCACGACCCTGAGATCAAGACCTGAGCTAAGATCAAGAGTCGGACACTTAACCGACTGAACCACCCAGGCGCCCCTATGCTTACCCTGTTTCATTGTAGGTCTTCCTTCAAAGCTTCAGAAACTTGTAAGAAAAAAAGTAGGGAAACAGTTCCCAAACTTTGCTGCACATTGGAATCACTTGGGGATCTTTAAAAACCACCGATGCCTGGCTCCCACCTCCATCCTGATTTAACTAGTATGGGGCATAAAGTAACCTAGGCACCAAGCGTTTTTACAGCTCCCCAGCCAATCCGATGTGTATCAAAATTCGGGATGACTAGATAAATATGGTCTTCATATTTATGGAATATGGAAGACCATATTCAAGACCATAAATATGGTCTTCATCTCACCCTTCTGAGACAACCTTATTCTCCCTAACCATGAACACCCCAAACCAGCTGCCCACCCTCCATTCTCAAATTCTCATTCTCTCCTGCCCAGCCAAAATCCCTTCTACCCTTCAAGGTCCAAGCTCAAACTCTACCTGCGCCCCAAAACCTTCTCTGACTGTCCCAATTCACACTGATCTCTCTTTTCTGGCTCCCTTAGGAGTTTCAGAGAAATGAACCCCCTATCCCACTTGGAGGGGACTATGCCTCCTTCAGTTTCCCCCTGGCTGGAGCAATTTGAAATTGCAAAGCCATGACTCCGTAACACCGCACTTGCAGTTGGGAGGGTTCCTGGACAGTCAGAAGGTGAGGGGAAGGAACATTGTGAAGAGTCAGAGACGGCATATGGAACGGGTTTTATGAAGTGGATCTCCTGGTACGCTCAGGAGACATCCATCACCAATTGTTTTAGGTGAGCTATGACTCTGCCTCCTACTCAGGCCAAAATAAGGGGAAAAGCAAATGCAAGCTGCCTCTCTCAGTTGAAATCTCAGAGGCAAGTTTGGCTGGCCTAGACATCAGCTCAGAACAGTGGATGGGGAGGCTGGGTTTCACTCTGAGGAAGTGAAGCAAGGGCAACCTTCACACACCCTGGAGCACCCCAGGCAGCTTCAGGGGATGAGAGGTGAGAAACATGGCCTGCCAGGCCAGCCAGTGTGGGGCAACTGGCTGCTCAGGGCACAAAGCTCTGGGGTAGTTACAACAGGGATTCCCTCCCCACTGAAAACAAAGATTGAGAATCTCACCAGGCCCAGGAGCAATGCCAATACAGATCTACTTTGAGCCTAACCTGAGTAGCAGGACCCAGTATCCAACCCAGATGAGGCTGAGTAGGATGATTCCCAAGGAAAGAACTGGACAAAGAGCTAGGGAATCATAAGGGGGTGCGGGTGGGGCAGCTGGACCCAAGGGTCTTTTTAACAAAAATGGGTTTAGCTTGCTCACAGGTCTCTAAAGATTGTGTGAAGTTTCTATGAACCCTTGCAACTTGGTTATGCATTATGCTCCCTCTTCACCCTACTTCCCTACTCCCTCCACCCCAACCTCCAACTGTTTTGTTATAGTAAGTAAAAACACTTAGAGAGGCCCCTGCAGGTGTTTTCAGAAAGAGCAAGGAAGAAGGGAGCCAGTACCAGAGAAAGAGAACACAAGAGACCTAGTGGTGTCCATCACTTAAGGAGAGGAAACCAGACGGAATCCCTGGGGGTACCAGGGAGCTAGCCTCAGTCAAAAAAGCCCTAGGAAGCCCTCAGGAGCTCCCCCAAATTATATGCAACTATAAAGTAATGAGAGAGAGAGAGAGAGAGAGAGAAAGAAAGAGAGAAAGAGAGAGAGAGAGAGAGAGAAAGAAAGAAAGAAAGAAAGAAAGAAAGAAAGAAAGAAAGAAAGAAAGAAAGAAAGAAAGAAAGAAAGAAAGAAAGAAGGAAGGAAGGAAGGAAGGAAGGAAGGAAGGAAGGAAGGAAGGAAGGAAGGAAGGAAAAAAGGAAGGAAGGACTGAAGGAAAGAAAAAGAAAAAGAAAGAAGGAAGAAAGGAAGGATTGAAGGAAGGAAGGAAGGAACGAATGAAAGAAAAGAAAGAAAGAAAGAAGAAAGAAAAGAGAAGGGAAGAAAAGAAAAGAAATGAATAGAAAAGAAAAGAAAAAGCAAGGATCAAATACAACTGGAGAAGGTATGGAAGTCAATGGTTAGTGCACAGGCTCTGGAACCCTGCTGCCTGGATCTGAGTCCTGGCTCTTACCACTTTCTAGCTGCGTGATCTTGGATAAAGTGCTTAACCTCTCTGGGCTTCCATTCCCTTGCCTTTTTTAAAGGGCATTATTCTAGTACCTATTTCGTTTGTTGTTTGTAAGGACTAAATGAGTTAATATGTGTAAAAGCCCATGAGCGTGGTACCTGGTACACATCTATGTGTTCACTATTTACTTCTTATTAAATGTATTGATATGAGCTCTGTAACTTTCAAAGTCATGTTTGGGGGTCATGGACTTCTTCCAAGGAAGCATTTTCAGAATTCCTTAGGGAATTGCCTTCAGAGCCCGTGATACACCTTTTGACTTTCTTCCAAAGTGACAAATCTGGGCCCTCTGAGAGTAGGTTGTATATTTAAAATCTTCAAATGATATCCAGAGCCAACTCTGACAAAAGTGGCTGATGAAACTGGGTAATCCTGAAAGGCGTCAAAAGCAAGGCGTATCTAAAAAGTAATAAAAATAAATGCATCACATAAATTGACTTCGAAAGCAATTCTAAAAGGGATTCCAAAAATCATCTTCAGCATCGTCAGAATCATGTTGCAGCTTTTAATAATGTGGAAGAAAATCATTTGATAATATTAGGTGTAAATACCAGGTTATAAAATAGTTTGATCCCAACTTTGTTAAAAAAAAAAAAAAAAGGCACAGAAAAAAACTGGAACATTAACAATGGCTTCTTCTCCATGACGGAATTATGGCTGATTTTTCTTCCTTTTACTTGTAGTTTCTAGTTTGTCTACAATTAAGCAACTCTTAAATTGCGAATTAAACTTTGCATCACTGGTAAAGGACCACGGCCAGGGAACCAGATTGCTCAGAAGGGCAGCTGTCCATCTAGATTTAGTACTTTGCCTAGTTGCATGCTTTGTCCTAGAAAGACTTATGACCTCATAGATAGCACATAACAATACAGGTAATAGCACCAACTTTCTCCTTGAGGATAGAAACTGTATTTATCATATAATTCTTTTATGTTCCTAATAGCACTTTAGGACAGTACTAGTACACAGTAGGTGCTTCATAAATACTTGATGGCTTCACTACAGAGGATCCCTAGGTCCAGGGTTAATTTGATATTGCTGGGGACTGGCAGCAAGAACAACAAAGGCACCTAAACCCCAGACCAACTTTATGATTCCAGGCATGAGCGTCCCTGGCAATGAATGACACAGGCTCATATTCTCCCTGAGGGAAAGTTAATGGTCCAGGGGTTACAGGGATTGGCACAGAGTGGTCAATTAAGTCAGGCAGTACAGGGAACAGAACCATAGCTCCACTAGCCTCCTCCCCTCCCAATGATGGAGGAGAAGAGGCCTGTGCCCAGCCCGCTCCCTGCCACCGCCCCGCCCAGCCCGGCACAGTCTTACGTACTGGAGTTTCGGTGGGAGCTGGCCAGGCTGTGTCCAGCCATCTCAGGAGGGGGCTGGTGACCACGGTGCAGGAACTGCTGGGAACTGAGCATGTGGCTGGGGTGGGCCACCCGGTTCATGCTATGCAGGACATTGACCTGGGGAGGGAGAGCTCAGTGGGCACCCGCTTCTCTGCAGGTCCCACCCCACTTCGCTAGAGCCCATCTGCTAACCCTGTCCCACAGCATCTCCTCTGCCACCACCAGGTGGCTCCTCCATGCTTCGATGCCCACTCCCACCAACTGTGGGGTCTCAGTCTGCTCCAGCAGGGGAGCTGTGGAGGGAAGGAGACGCTATAAATACCTCCACAATGAATTCATTGCTGGAGTAACGACCATTCATTTCTGAGCAGGACAGCCGGAACTTCCTGGCATAGAGGGCAGCTCCGTGTCTTAGCCGATAATGAGCCTGCCTCAGGATCTCTTCGTACACAGTGATGCTCTCCACCCCTGCGGGAGGAGGAAGCAAGCAGCTCAGGGCAGGACCCTCCCAGGGGGATGACCTGAGTTCTCCTGAGAGATGTACCCCTCCACCCCCAGCCTGGCTTTAACTGTCTGGGATAGAGTGACTGGAATCCATTTCCTGCTCTGCTCTTCTCTAAAAACTCTGTGGCTGAAGAGAAGGCAATAAGGACACCCTGCAAGACAAAGGGAGGAGGCAAGCAGGAGGGAAACAGAGAGAGTGGAAAATACAGAAGTCCTCGGTGAGGCTCTGGAAGGGAATGGAGATAGGAGGGAACCAGTTACGACCATCTTCTCCTCCCTTATGGAGGGTCCTTCAGAGAATACAGGCTTCCTTTGAAGCTACCAAGTCATTACCACTATTCATTAAGATGTGGGCACATGAGTTAAAGCTCTGATGGGTACGAGAGATCGGAGAGGTGGAAGACAGAGAGAAGACAGCTAGGACCAAACAGCTGGAGGACTGAAAGCTCATCAGGGAAGACTGAGCCACAGGAGGAGTGAAACCAGGAACAGAGGGGAGCCAGGGTATAGAGAGAAGCAGGGAGAAAGAACCACTTGGGGGCCCAAATGCCAGCACAGCCCTTCTAGGGGCAACCTGGAAGCCAGAGGAGCTTCCCCAGGCTGGCAAGCTGCCAGATGGCACTTGGCCACGTCCCTAGGCCTGGAAGGAGGACCCTCTGGAATTCCCAGAGACTTGATCATGGGGAGGGGCGCACACAGAGAAAGAAGACAGGCTCTCAGTCCCCACTGACCGGCAATGGTGAGGTAGGCGGACGTGTTGGTGAGCTCCAGCCCTCGCTGCTGCAAGGATGCCATGTCCAGGAGCAGGCTTTCCCGCTCGGGGTCTAGGTCATCCCCCACCAGCGAAATCTCACAGCCATCCAGGTTATGCACGATCTCATCTGACATGCGTGTGTCTGTCACTGGATGGGAGAGAGTCAGCATACGGGTCACAGCCAAAGGGCCCACCTCGTGGCCATTCTTCCTCCCCTTCCAGGCTCAGCCCCCGAGAGCAGTCAGCATCATTTTCAAAAACGCCATTACCCCATACTGTCCTCACACCCACAGGCCTCCTCCTGGCTCTATGTCCTCGTGTAAATTGTCCTAGGCAAGCGAATGCAGGATGAAGTCACTCGCATTTCTAGCCCCAGATTTTCTCCCTCCCTCTGGTTCCAGACATGGGCCGTTTCTCGGGACATCACTCCCTGGAGTCATCCTTACCTGTGCCCTGCCAACTCTCATCCTTTTTGGCCTCCACCTGGTGAGAAATGGAGCAAGTGATTTGAAGATCGGGGAACAAAGGGATCCCCTCAGGTCCCTCAAAATCCACAGCTGGGCGGGCAAAATGAGCAGTGCCACTTAGCAGGATCTGGGGGGCATCAGGCTGAAGAACCACCACATAGCCCTCCACTTCGGGGATGGAGACACAGGATTCTTCGCTGAAGCACCTATATGACAAGAGGGGAGGGAGGCAGCTTGTGACCCTAACATCTCCTCCCCTATGATCCATACTCTGTTTCACCCCTCCAGGCCTCGATCTCTACAACAGAGCACCCCGTGTCCGGGAGAGGGAGGGGAAGAGAGAGGGATAGTGTCTCTGCCACAGCACCACTACCCCTCCATAGCAAAGCTGGAGGGGAGATAGCCTTTCCGGGGAAGATGCCACTTCGGGAAAGGGTCAGGGACAGATCAGGCGACCCTGACCTTGAGGGAAGAGAACATCATCAATGCCCTAATCCAAGATTATGGAACATCTATCAAACTTCCTTCTACAAACCAAACCTACAAAAATGTCTACACATACACAGCTCTTTACTCAGGGGATTCAAATTAAAACACGTGTTCAGTAAAATATCTGGAAGATACATGTCCAAAAATACTCAACAACAAAAGTGGAGGGGAGGGATATGGTGGGGGAGCCCATCCCAGGGTTCCTCCTCCTTGGTGTGTCTTCCATTCATTCCCTTCAATATCAGAGAAACCCACTTTGGTAGGTGAGCTAATGTGACAATCTTAGACCTGCTTCCGTGGTCCCACGAAGCCTCATTGACCTCGGCACCAGGAGAGACTCCCTAAAGCACTCAGCCAGGCCAATCAACCCACAGCACAGCTGCTCAGGAAGGTGTTCCCAGGGTCACCTCCAGCCCCATGCTTTGCCAATCGATAAGAATGGCACCTCACCTTCTCATCACACTTGCTAGTTTCTGAAGCATTTGCGCATATTATTTCATTCAACCTTATGTCAGCACTGTGGACTCAGGATAAGAAACCAAAGATGATCAAGCATCTTGGTCACACAAGAAATATGTGTCAGAGTCAAGGCTTAAACCTACTCTTCTTATTCCAAGGTCACACACTTTCCACCGAACCATGGCCACTATCTGGGGCCTGGGTTTGCGCCAAATTTATTTATAAAGAAGTACCCCTTGAACAAGCAGCCTTCACAAGGGAGTTGGTAACTCAGAAGCTGGGCCTATGGTCCACATGCTTGTGCTAACTGAGGGCGTGTTACTGAGTGTGCCCGGCTTGACCGTGGGAGCAGTAGAGGGAAGGGGTAACCTCAGCAGATACAATGAACTCAGAGCCCTTGACGTTACCAATGTCCACAACCTGCTGAGTTCCTGTGGGGCCTAAGAATCTGCACGGTCATTCCAAGGGGCCCAGAACAAAGCCTCTTTGAAACCAACGTCAGCTGACCCTGAAAACACAGGCTCCAACAGACATCCCCACTGCAGTGAGCAGTCCAAAGGAGACCCAAGGGGCAACAGAGGGCCGGCCCTGACCCGAAGGCACTGATGATCTGGTCAAGAGCTTAGATATGACACACAACCTCAAAACAATGGCAAACCGTAGTCACCATCATGTAAGCGGAACGAACCAAAACCCCTGAGAGTTTAGAGAGGGAGAGGTTATTTCTGGCTAGGATGGGACTGGGGCATTTGGCAAGGGAGGACAGAAATAGTCAAAAGCAGCAGCCACCTAGCTGCCTTTGAGGGAGGGTAGGACTTCACCAAGCAGAAGGTGGTAGACCCTCGAGTGGATGGTGAGGAGTGTACCAAAGGGAATAGAGAACATGAGGCAGGAAAGCTGGGGTCAGATGGCTGAGGGCTTTGAGTGCAGTTTTTGAGCACTAGCCAAGAGGAGGCCATTGATATCTTCTACATCAGGGAAATATGAGGATGAAAATTCTGATTTATGACCACTACTAACCTAGCCTCTGGTGAAGGGTGAACTGCAGTTAGAATACTAGAGATGGGTCAGCTCATTAGGAGGTTATGGCAATAGGCCAGGTGAGAGAGATAATCAGAGCCAAGGCTGGAGTCTTAACAGCAGAAATGGGAAAAAAGGAGACAGATTCCCCAACACCCAGCACAGGCCGGATCAGGGTGACCTGGCAACTGATGGGGCATGGAGGACAGACAGGGAGGTCTCAAGCTTGAGTGACTGCGAGGGCAGAGACATCATCACAGAAATAGAGACTTCAGGGGGAGGGGCTAGTTTGGGTATCAAAGGTCATCATTTCACCTTCAGCGCATCTGTTTGAGGTGCTGGCAGAACTTCTAGATAGAGGTTATAGCAAAGTAGAGGTAGAGAGTCAAGGGCTTAAGGGAAAAGGACAAAGTTAGACAAAAAGATGTGGTAGCCATTTATTCAGAGGTTAATGCCACAAACTAGGTGGGCTTTCCCAAAAAAGAGAGGAAAAAAACCTTGGGGAAAATCTGCATTGACGAAATACTTGCATAAATCTGGCTCTAAATGGACAGAGCTCCATTAGGAACTTAGGAACCTTGGGAAGCGCCATGGACTAGGGCAAGGCTATGTATCAGAAATCAGGAGGTCCTGTTAGGTACCTGCCTCTCTCTCTTTCACAGCTGCACATGCACCCCCTACCCCCACCCCCACACATAGAGCTCTCTGTTTTCTCCAGTGAGGTTAGCACTAACCCCATGGTAGCCCCATAAATGGAAAAATGAGAGCTCTCTTTCTTGACCTCATACAGAAAACAACAAGACCCTTCCCCCTACTAAAAGACTAAAGTCAGGTTGCCAGCCCTTGGATAAGCCTCTCCACCCCCCCACCCCCCGCCTGAAAGAGGTAGGAGGAATTCAGATGAATCCATCAACACAGAGGATGTCAACTCCTCCTTGCAGAGCTCCATCCAAAGCCAAAAGACAGTGCTGTCCCTTCTGACATGGCTCCTGAGTCACGCGAAGGGCATGAGGCAATTGCTTGGTCTCTGATGAGTTAAACCCTATATAACTGCATGACTGCCCTTTAACAACTAGAGTTCCAGCTAGAACATGGGGGCGGGGGGGGCACGCTCAGCTCTGGTCTGTGCCCCCGTGACCGCAGCTACCTGTGGCCTTCAGCTCCATACTGTGACCACACCACAGGCTAGAAGCATGATTCCCAAAATCGGCTGCCCAGCCTTCCAGAGCTCTAATTGTGAGATCTGATAATCATGCCCAGTCACTCTGTAGGGCTCAGAGCTGTCTCCTCCCCCCTCTCTAAACCCACCATTCCCAGGAGAGGGACAAGCCAGAGACGTTTATCTTCATATCGCTTATGGAGAAACTGAGACAGAGCAGGGGAGAAGGTTATGCTTGTTCAGGAATCCTGACTTCTACATTGTGTAATCCACCCACTAGATGGCAGTATCTCCTAAAAACTGCCCCACAGACGCTACGGGTGAAAATGCCTGCAGAGAACAGCCAACATTGGGGCAATAGGCATTCTGCTAAGCGTTTGATCTGCATTGTAACATTTAGCTCTCGTAACAATTCCATGAGTTAGATTCTATTGTTATCCCGGCTTTACAGCATTTGCTCAATGTGAAAACCTAGTCGGTAATAAGCTCTATGTCCATAACTATTATGATTTCATTACCTCTCAATTAATCTGTATTTTTAAATACCTAATATACTTAAACCTTGAAATAATGTACATTTTTTTCTTTTAAAGAATTAAAAATATTTACTTAGAATTCAAAGGTTAGCAAACTTTCTGTGAAGGGCCAGACAGTAAATATTTTTGGCTTTTGGGGCCATACAGACTGTGTCCCAACTGCTCAGCTCTGCCATCATAGTGTCAAGTAATATGCAAATGAATGGGAATGGCTGTGTTCTAATAAAACTTTATTTACAAAAACAGGCAGCAGGCCAGCCATTGGTTGCCAACCCCCAGATTTAGATCATCTATCTGATTTGACCTTGCAAGAACTTGATGAATCAAGACTAAAATAGGTGAAACAACTAGAGCTATTTGCTCAAGGTCATCCAGGCAATTATTATTGAGTCAGAAGTAATGTCAGATCTCCCAGCTCCCAATCCAGTACCCTGTCTGTCCCACTTTACATATCAGCATAGAGGCACAGAGAAAATTAAAACCCCAAAGTCCTGGAAGGGTGGTTGGCAGAAAGAGTAATGAATCCTTTAACTGTTGAGTCTAGTCCAGGCTCTTCTACAAACATTGCTATGTCAACTGAGCAGGTAGGTCAGTTTGTCTCTGGGGGCCCAATCTCCCCATCCATACAGTGAGGGGGGTGTGCCTAGCCCTGGGTGACCTCTAAGCCAAGGAGTTCTGACACCATCTGACTCTGCTCTGTGATTTGACCGCCCCACCCAACACTCACTTGACAGCTGTGGTGAGGCGCAGGGGCCTGACGCCAGGCGTGGCAAAGCGCAGAGTGTTCATGTAAGCCACATGCTGCAGGGCATGGTTGAAGGTCTCCACATCATCCCCCTCCAGGGTGAGCAGGGACTGCGAGGGGTTCACGTGGACCTGGGCCCCAGACACAGACAGCTGAGAGCAGGACCGGGAGGCAGGAGAGGAAGGGAGCAGAGGAGGAGAGGTGGGCAGGGGGCATGCCCGGAAGGACAGGGCTAGAGGAAGGGGCTATACCTTCATGCCTTTGCCCAGGCTCTCGAAATCCCTATAGTCCAGCCCCTCCCGGCATGCATAGAGGCACTCGATGACCTCGCGGCTCTCCAGGTGGCCTGAGCGCACGCTGAAACCAGCCAGGTAGCCGTGGAAGTAGTGGTGGATCGGCAAGGGGTCTCCTAGGGCAGGAACACAGGGGCGAACGGGAGCTGAGAGTGGGTGAGGGGACAGGCGGCTGGAGCAGGAAAAGGGGCAGAGAGGAGGGGCAGAAGGCTGGAGAAAGAGCATGAGAAGGAGAAATGTGGAAATGAAAAAGAAAGAAGAGACCAGGAAGTGAGGCTGGGGAGACTGGGGAAAGCAGAAAGGAAGACCAAAGAGGGAATAAATCCAAGAAGAGGAGAAGGGTGAAAAACAGAAGCAACAGAAATGAGAAAAGCTCCCAGGAGAGGGAGAAAGGACAGGAGTGGGACCAAAGGGAGGAAAGAGGAGCCAGTGGAGGAAAAGGAGAAGGCAAGAGGGCGTGGTCACAGGGCATGCAAGGGGACCCAGGGGGACGTGTGGAGCTTCGCAGATGCCCAGATCTCCCTGTGTAGGACTGCCACCTGCCTCCCACAATCCGATCCACTACGTGGAAAGCCAGCAAGAGAACTCCTCCACTTCCTTCTGTGGGCAGGAAGAGACACCCAGGATGCCACCAAGCTCCATCCGGCCTTACCTCTCCGAGGGAGCCCTGCCTTGCAGTAGTTCATGGAGGCTCTGCCCCTGGTGGAATGGGCAGCAGTAACTATGAGGCTGGCTGGGATTTGGGGTTGGGATGGAATCAGGAGCACAGCACAGAAAGTTAAGGTGAGAGCTCTCTGGTCTCCAGTTCTTATGCAGAGTACCTTGTGTGGTGTCTGTACTGTTGTCTCCTCCCTTTTCCTTCTCTTTGTTCTTTTCCTCTGGAGGAAAAAAAAAAAGTGGCAATGAGTTTAGGGTTGTGGGGACAGATTGGCAGCGAGGAAGAAGAAGTCTTCCCTGCTCTGTCCCAACCTGTGTAGGACTGGCAACCTGTCCACTGATGTCTCATCTCAATCTCTCTGGCCTCTGCTAGAGACCAACCCCCAAATATGTTGCTGAGAAAACACAAACACTCTTTGCCTTCCCCCATTCTCTACTTCGGTTCCCTGCTTGTTCTTTCTGAGAATTTATTACAATTTGCCATTTGTATATGACTTCTTAGTTTTTAAAAATCTACCTCTCCAAATAAAATGTAAGCTCAAAGAAGGCAAAGATTTTGTTCCATCTTATACTCCATTGTGTCCTCAGAACTAAGCAGAATGGCACAGCCTTACCTGGTATTTAACAAATATTTGTTGAATAAATAAGGGAAAAGAAAAGCAGAGTCATGTTACCAATATTCGCAACAAGGGGGGAAAGATCAAGGAGCAGCAAATGGCAGACTGTCTCTTTTAAAGAGTGCCACAGAAAGCAAAAGCTTTTGTAGATCGCCCTCAATGGGTAAGACACACACACACACACACACACACGTGCACACGTGCACACACGTGCACACATACTCCCAGAAGGGAAAAAATGAAAGAAGTAGCTTAAGGAAAATTGATGACTCTCTGAAGTATTACTGACCTCCAGCAAGGGAATGTACTGTGGAATGATCCCTTTGATGGAACAATGTGGGCACTGGCCAGAGTTATACAAAGAGAGATTCCGGTGCTGCCTGAGGTGATGACTGGTTGAGTAGGTTGCAAATGGTGGGGCTGGGGGGGGGGGGGTGGCGGGGGGGGGTGGCTCTGGGGGTTTGTGGTCTCCTCCACTGGAGATCTCTCTGAGTCATCCCACCCAACTGCAGGGTGATGCATGAAGTCAAGCTGCCCTTTCTCCTTCACCACTAATCCTAAGCCACTAGAGGCTCCAACCTTCAGTGTCTTCACTGAGAATCTCAGGGGACTTACCAGTCCAGCAGGCCCCAATCATGAGAGCAGGTTCCCTTCGGGGCGGGTGGATGAGACCATTGTCATGGATGAGGGCAGGGTCGAACGAGATGCCATCGGCATAAAGTGTGACTGTGGGGAACTCCAGGTTCAAAGCATAGTGGTGCCACTCATCATCACAGACCTGGGGAGGGGGGCAGCATAAGGGCAAGAACCCTCAGTTACTTTATCTTCAGGGAACTAACACAAGGTACTGCCCCTTCTCTCTAACCCCTGATTCCTCTGACTATCCCCCACCTCCATCTTGACTGACCCTAGGAGAAACATCCAAGGGGAGCCTCTTTGTTTTACTGTTGGGTTACAAACTTCTCTAGACCTTCCAGTGCATACATACATACATTCATACATACATACATACATTTTGGGGGGAAAATTTATTCATAAAATAGTGTGGTCCTCCTGTTAGGAATGTTTATAGTTTTAGAGATTTGTCTGAAGAATGGAATTTTAGGTACTTACTTGGTGCCTGATAGATTTTGGGCAGGGGTGTTATTTCTTGAGCTGGGTAGGCAGCAATTCACCAGTAAGCCCTGCTGATACAGCTGGGAATATGAGGGACTGTACCCTGTCTCCCAGGGGAAGGGGTTTGAATCTTGAGAGGCATTCCAGCACTTAGAAGCTGATAAGGCAGAGAACTCTCTACCTCATGCCGTCTTTCCCCCTCGTTCACTGTATTCTAACCCCAGTGGCCTTCTTCCCATGCTTGGAACATGCTGAGCACTTTCTTGCCTCAGGTCCTTTGCATCAGTTCTTCCCTCTGCCTAAACACTTTCTTCTCACCCATTTCTCATCCTTTAGAACAAAACTTAAATTTCACCTCAATTAGGCCTTCCCTGGACATCTGATCTAAGGTGAATTCCTCTCTCTTTGCCTTCCCCCATTCTCTACTTCAGTCCCCTGCTTGTTCTTTCTGAGAATTTATTACAATTTGCCATTTGTATATGACTTCTTAGTTTTTAAAAATCTACCTCTCCAAATAAAATGTAAGCTTAAAGAAGGCAAAGATTTTGTTCCATCTTATATTCCATTGTATCCTCAGCACTAAGCAGAATGGCACAGCCTCACCTGGTATTTAACAAATATTTGTTGAATAAATAAGAGAAAAGAAAAGCAGAGTCATGTTACCAATATTCGCAACAAGGGGGGAAAGATCAAGGAGCAGCAAATGGCAGACTGTCTCTTTTAAAGAGTGCCACAGAAAGCAAAAGCTTTTGTAGATAGCCCTCAATTATCCAATTTGTGGATCTTCTAGACCCTTCTTTTCCTTTTCTCTTTCTTCCACTTCCTGCCTTTTTCCAGCTATTTGCTTACTCGACACTCCACTGAGGCTTACAAGAAAAATAAGACGAGAACTCAAAGTAGTCCCCACTGGTCCTCGTGGTCAGCTTAGAGAATGAATAAAGCACAGGCTGCCACTGTCAGCTGAAGAAAGGATTTTACATTTTTTTTGGTCTGTTTTTATTTATCCTTCATTATCACAGAGACTAGTACTGAGAATTAACACTCCTTCTGACTTATAAGGTCTATCACATCATTTAATCCTGCAACAGCCCTGGGATATGCAATTCCTATTGTATATCTAAATTTAGACATACCAAGGAAGATTTCATGGCTAGTGAGTTGCCTGGCCAGACTTAAACCCAATCTGCATACCTCAGAATTACTTAATTTCTGGCTTACAACATGCTAACTGTTTGGGAGTCAGAGATATGTACTGTTAAAATTCTAGGTAACAAAGGGATGAAATAAAACAAGGGAGAAAGATGTTTGGTTGGGTATGATGTTAGTAGTAATGTGTTCCCTGTTTACTTTTAATCCCGGAGTGCTTTCTGCAGGAGACAAGCCTTGGAAAAGGAGAACAAGAGAACCTGGGAGCGGAGTGGTCAGGAACTGAAAGTGGAGCACGAAGAGGGCACAGGGCAACCCTGAAAATGCCAACCCCTGTCCCAGGACCCTCCTTCCCTGGAAGTAAGTTACACCCACCCAGCTCTCCCAGGAGCCTGGCACTGGCCTCACCTGCTCCAGCTTCCAGAGGAACTTGACTGGGCGGGCACTCTCCAGCAAAGGCCAGTAGAGAAAGGCAATTCTACAGCCATGGACGGTCAGTGAGTAGTGAGAGAAGCCGTCCTCTGAGGGGAGAGGATGGAGACAGGGGTCAAACCCAGGGCCTGAGTCAAGAACAGGTTCAAAGCACCAGAGGGAGAGAACGCGGGATTCTTTCTAATCACTCTCTCAGGTGCTCTCCCCTCCGTATTCCCTAGAGTCTCCTCCCTTTCTCTCCCTCTGACACACACAGAGTCCAGTCCAAGTGATCACTAGGGTTTCTCGAGCATTCTGATTGGCCAAGGTGCAACACTGGCCAGCCTGCTCCCACCCAGATTTCTACTGGTCCTTTGGTTGATGCAAACTCCATGGGTGACAACCCTTTTCAGGTCAAGAAAAGTGAGCTTGGAGAAGTGGCAGAAATGAAAGGTCTGGACAAGACTGAGCCAAGAGGGACTGTGCCACTGCAGTCCAGGGAAGGGGGTGCTTGGAAATGGAGCTAACTAGCCCTTCGAAGAGGAGGATAGGAGGGTGGTGGGAGAGAAAGAATGGGGTACACCACTATCCAGGCTTCTCCATTCCAGTGGACAGGCTTAACGGGAGTAGATTGGGGGGCAGCCTACCACATGGTGGGATGCAGGGGGATTGGCTGATTGCAGGTGAGAAGGGCAGCGAGTGGTCCCATTGCACTCTGAGAGCAGTAAGGTCTCAACCTATTATGCAGGCAGTAAGTCACACAATTTCAGGAAGCATCAAACCTAGCACTGCCATCTTACAAATGAAGAGAGAGGAAGTGACCTGTCCACAGCCACAAACTGGGCAGTGACAGAGGCAGGATAAGAAGCCAGTTTCCTCACTCTCAGAGCAGTGCCCTGGGGAAGGCTCACCATTCTGGACAGTGTTACACACGATGGTTTCCTCTTCCTTCTTGCCCTTGTTGGGAGTGACACCATGCTTCATCCAAAAGGACAGAGTAAAATGGTCACTGAGGCTGTCCTGGGGTCCAGAGCCCAGCCCAGCTGTGCCACCCAGGGGCACCTGCACAGCTTGGGTGCCATTGAACCAGTAGATAAGGCTGCTGTCCTGGCTGTAGTGCACCGAGAGTCCCGCTGTCCAGTTGGCATTGGGGCCAGGCATGGGCAACAGATCTACCTCCCCAGTGGCAGCACCTACAGAAGCCCCAGAAGGCACAAGTGTCAGAGCTGAGAGGCAGCAGATGGGGAAACAGGAAGCAGCCAGGGCAAGCATGACTGAAGGAGAGAGATTTCCCACAGCTAGTCTCATGGCCTCTTCTGGCCAAGACACCAGAGGATGGACCTCTCTTCTAGGAATGGCTCTCCAATTAACTCATGCTCCAGCTCTTCATCTCTCCCTACCGTTGTTGCACAATGTACCTGGTGATGGTCTCGTGCTAGCATCATGTGTCTTTGCAAACAACATATTGATTTGCTTTGGGGGCCACAGAGTTAACCACATGCTATAACCTCTGCAGATATATACCCCTGTGGGTGGGCAAGGGAAGGTATAAGGCAGAGTCTTCGGAAAGAGGCAGAGGAGGGTCAGGGAGAGGTCTGGAAAGGGGAGGGCACACCCACCACAGAGTTTCCGCAGAGCCCGCTCTGAGTAGTTGTCACGGTCACAGCCCTTGGCCACATGGCTGGTCTGTAGCTCTATGGTGGCCTGAATATTCCAGAGAGGTTCATCACAGGTCTCCAGGCGGATACCAGGGAACAAAGCCAAGCTCCCCGCACCTGGTGCATATTCAATCCTTTTGTTCCAGCCTGCATAGGGGAAAGGGAGAAGGTAGGGGAGAGAGAAGAGAGGAAGGCATCCCCTCTTAACCATTCTGCTCTTGTCATGTCCCCTGACATTCTTGGGTAGACAGCCACGGTAGACAGCTGCAAGCCTGCCCCCAAATATCTCTCCCCTGTATGATAGAAGGGACAAGAAGGGAAACCAAGGGGAAAGATGATTCACAAGATGAGTCACAGAGTGGAGCTCCTCACCTTGCCAGCTGGGTTTACAGGTAGGCTTCACCTGGATTTCCACCTCAGCATCATCTGCTGCCCGTTTCTTCCCGCAGTCATAAGCCGTCACTGTGAACTTATAAAGCCTCTCGCCACTGTACTGCAGCTTCTCCGTGTTCTCAATGTTTCCTGGGATGGGTGTGGGGGGAGACAAAGAGGGTAAGGAGCACTAGAGAAAGCCTAGGGGGGCAAGGTGAAGACTCATGAGTCAATTGGGCAACAGGTGAATTAGGCAGCAGGAAGCTGGGAAGGAGGTATCTGGGGGAAAAGGCTCTACATTGGGAAGCAGGTTATGGAATGCGGATCTGAGGGGCACAAGTGGAGAGCTCAGCCCCGGGGTGTTCTGATGGATGTGGGTGTACAGGGCTGGGCAGCCGGAGCGGGCAGGGGATGGACACACCGTCATTGTCGATGAGGAAGGGTGTGTTGGGTGTGAGGATCTCATAGTAGCAGATCTGGCTGTACTGGGGGGAGCAGTCACCATCGATGGCTTCCACCCTCAGGATGCGGTCGTACAGCTTCCCCTCAGTTACCGCAGCACGGTACAGCCGCTCCACAAACACGGGGGCAAACTCATTTACATCGTTGACCCGCACATGCACAGTCGCCCTGCGTGTACCAGAGCAGGAGGAGGGACAAGGAAGAGTCAGCCAGCCTCGAAACACAGAAAGAGGCACAAGTAGGAATGCAGACAGGGAGTCAGAGCAGACAGGAGCCCGTGTGTCCTAAGCCTAAGGCCATGGACATGCTCATCCCACCCCCCAGGACACCAGGCCCCACAAGGCAAGGGGTGATTGATAGAAGGGGTAAGGAACAACCCCAGGGGACACCAGCAGCTGACTTGGAGGACTCCTGTACAAAATGCTATAGGTTGGGTGCCAAGACATGGGGTAAAACAGAATTTTATATCCAGCCGGTTGTTCCTCCACAATAATGAAATCCAATGGGATAATCAAGGAAGACACAGAATAAAAGCCAAATTAAAACCAACCAAGAGATGGGGTGCCTGGTTGGCTCAGTCAGTGGAGTACCCAACTCTTGGTCTCAAGGTTGTGAGTTCAAGCCCCCACTGGGTGTAGAAATTACCAAAAAATAAAAATCCCAATGGGGCGCCTGGATGGCGCAGTCAGATGAGTGGCCGACTCTTGGTTTTGGCTCAGGTCCTGATCTCAGGGGCCTGAGATGGAGCCCCACATCGGGCTCCCCACTCAGCGCTGAGTCTGCTTGAGTTTCTCTCTCCCTCTCCCTCTCCCTCTGCCCCTCCCAGCCGGGAGTTCGTGCACGCTCTCCCACTCTCTCTCTCAAATAAATAAGTCCTTAAAAAAATAAAAATAAAATCTTTAAGACCAACCAGGAGAAGGGAAGTGGTATCTATATAAAAGCCATAACTTATCTGATATGAGCGCAAGAGGAGTGCTACCTTCTGTGCATCCGTGTGCAATGTGCATGTCAGGTGTGCCGCCACACACACACTCAGGCCCCATGAGGCAAGCAGCCCTGGGGCTCTGCCCTTCATACTGAGCCCTGCCCCTCACCAAGATCTAGGCACCCAGGTCCCAGAGGCAGGGTCCTATCTCCAAATGGGAAACTGAATCACAAGGAGCGGTGATATCACCAGTGCCTCTTAGCGGCCCAGGAACCCTGACTGCCAATCTTTCTCCGATTCTCAGATGAGAAGTTAGCTGGACACAGTCATAAGATTCTCAGGCCCTGGCTTCATTCATGCTGGAGCCATCTCCTGCCCACCCTCACCTAGCGCTGGGCATGAGTATGCCATGTGTGTGAGTATGTGCACACTGCAGACTGGTGGGGCAGGTGGAAGGAATCCGGATGTGTGTTGAGGTGCTCATCGTCCTTCTCCTCATTACGCTCCTCATCATCATAACTCCCATGTACTGAGCCTTTCCCACGTATCAAGCACCGTGGTGCACGCTTTTTACATAAACCATCTCCTTTACACTTCACAGCAACCTAGAGAAATAGGGATCATCATGTTCCCCATTTTACAGAGAAGAAAAGCAGATCAAGAAAGGCTAAGGAAGTCACCCCAGGTCATAAGAGGCAGAACCAGGATTGGATACATGTTTCTATCACCTTGAGTTGAAGGCTCCTGGAGGACACGGCCCCTGTCCCTGACCCTGATGAATAGAGAGGGGAGGGGGTAGGTAACAATGACAGCATGGACAGAGGACAGTGAGGGGCTTAGGAGGAGGGAGGAAGACCTAGCAGCAGGGAGCAGGAGACAAGGGCTTCCTCACTTGTGGGACTTCTTGGTGTTGGCCCCGTCGGGGCCCTCGCCGCAGTCGTAGGCCTGGATGGTGAAGGTGTGCTCCTTCTGGGCCTCACAGTCTACTGGCTCCTTGGCCCGGATCAGCCCTTCTCCAGTTGCTTTGTCCAGAATCACAGCCTCAAAGGGCACCCCAGACCCATGGAGCCGGAAGCCACAGATCTCACCTGGCCCAGGGGGGAGGGAGGGATGAGGCTCTTTCTCCTTTGCCACTTCCAGCATCTTCTTCCCAGCCTCAGCCTCCCTGCCTCAGGTTCGGCTTCACCTCTCCTTCCAAACCCCAGCCCTTCTCTTGCATATGTGAAAATGTTAATTTGTTAATTATCAGACTTAACAGCTCCAACACCGGAGCTGCAACCTCTCAGAGCTACTGGGTCTGAGATCTGACAAAATCTTGATGTGGTTAACCCCTGCCTGCCCATGTCCTTCTCTCTGGCTCCCTTTACTCAGCCACCATCCTTAGGCCTACTTCTACAACTTTGCCAAGACCTCTTCCCCACTTCCACTGCTCTCCCTCTGGGGACTTCCTCCCTTCTCCTCCCTTGCCCTCTGCCTTCCCAACCACTTTTCTCTGTCCTACCCACCTTGCCATCCCTCAACCCCAATCACCTGCATAGCGCAAGGGAGCATCCTTGTCCAAGGCAAAGAGTGGCGGGTTCAGCAGGACCGTGTTGTCATTCTCCATGACGATGCCTTGGTATTCTGCCTCGATCCATGGCTTGTGTTTGTTGGCTGACCCCCACCCAGGGAGAGAAGAGGAAGCACCTGTGAGCTGGCTCTCCACTCCCACACAACCCAGACACACACTCCAGCATTATCACCCTTTCCACCCCCTGCAGAAACACCTGCAGGAGGAAGGGCTGAGGACAAGAAATCAGCATTAAAGGAGTCAGAGGGTCTGTGAGAGGTCACAGCCTTCTCCTATGGCAGGACTGGTAGTTTCTGTGGCAACAGCCTACGCTGGGGGAGGAGGGGGACCACTATCTGCCCTAGGAAATGTGGTCAGAGGTGAAGAATTTTTTCAGGGATTTCAAGTGCTAGAGAGTGGTGACTGGAGATTCAGGGAGCAGTGGTGGGCCATCAGAAGGCCTTGGGAAAGGAAAGGCACAGATTAAGGGCAGAGTTGAGATTAGAAAAAGAAGATCTAGATGTTTCCTGGGATCCTGAGTGTTTACCCTCTCCACCGCCACCATCACCCCATTTCAGTCTTGATCCCTCCACTCTGCGCTTCTCCCAGCCAAGCCCCAACCTAAGTCCATTCATCCTAAGAGAAGGGAAAATATAGGACAGAAGGAGGGGGACAGAGAGGGGCAGGGATGGAGCAGAGGAATCAATGCCGAATGAGTGGACCCAGCACAGCCGACATCCTAAGGGATTATTGAACTGGCCTAGAAACAGGACAAATCGCCTCCCTGCTTCTCATCCCTACAGCCAAGAGAGCACACTCATAGCCAGCACATCTCTGTGTCCCCCACAAGACCACCAAACCCCACACTCCCTGAACCCCACTTTTTATAGACTCATGACTTAGTCCTACCTCCTGCCTACCCCACCCCTCTTCCCTTCAACCACCAGCCAACCAGGAGGGTTGCGGGACTCACTCAGCCTCTAGATTTCCCCATCTCCTGCCACATTCAGCTCACTCAATTGTGTCTCCTCCCCAGGACCGACCTCCCATTAGCCTGGGGAGGGGCTACGGGGAAGGCACAGTGTTTTCCCTTCCCCTCTAAACCACCCCCCACCCCAACTGCCACTGCCTGCTCTATCTAACCCCACCATGCCAACCACCAAGCTCCCAAAGCACACTCATGACGGTCTGTCAGTGGAACATGGGTGGAGGAAGACATACCATCAGAGGGAAACCGAGTCACCAACAGGAAAACATGCCCAGTATGTGACGGTGAATTAAAAATCCTGATTTCCTATCTTTCCTCCGACCACACCACTAAAAGCCTTCTGGTACCCGAATGCCTGCCCCTTTCTTGCAGATGACCACCAAAACCCCCTTCGCTAATGGCAGAGGAGAAAGCCACAAGATGGTGCTCAGAAGGCAAGCACAGGAAGTGGCAGGAGGCTAAGAAGCTGGGCTGAGGTCAGAGACTGAGGTGAGGAACCACAGCCTGAAGATGAAGGGGCTGCAGAGCAGCAAGGCCAATGCTGGGTACCTTCTCCACAGCTCGCCCCCGGGTCTCCCTGTTCCTCTCCTCTTGGCCACAGACTCTCCATGTGTTCACTTCCTTCACTCACTCCTGGCTCCCTGCCCTTCCTTCCTTGGCTTTCCCTTCCCCCTCTCCTCACCTGTTCTTCTTGATTCCCCTTTCAATTTTCAATCTTCTCTTTTTTTTTTTTTTTTGCCTCCACCTTTACCCTCTTTACCCTCCTTCTCATCCCCCTCCCACGCCTCATCTCCCTTGTCCTTCTCAGCTTTCCCTCTCACCACTCATTTAGCAACTCCCCCACACACACCCACTTCTTCCCTTACCTGTCTTTCTCCACCCACCTGAGCCCTCTTCCCCCAACCCCTCTCTCCCTGCCCCCTCCGCCCTGGTCCCTGTGCTGGCCTCACCCAGCTGAATTTCTCTGCTGTCTGCCAGAGAGGGCAGCTCTGGTAACCCTCAGCCCAGCTGTATGCAGGGTATGGATGCAGAGGAACACGCCAAAACATACGTGCTCCGAATTGCTGAGCTGCAAGGAACTGTTTCTCCCCAGGATGGGATGGAGATGAACCAGATGGATCTGCCACACACCCTTAGTGCGGGCACACCCCAGTGAACACAGAGAACCATCCAGAGATGCCTGTCACCCTTCAGGGGCAAGTCCTTCTGAGACCTGAGATTTCTCCCGCAGGCAGAAACTGGAGGAAGGGGAGACAGAGACCCCAGGATGGAAATGAGGACCATATGGGAGCCAGAGAAGCACTGGGTAGAAACAGCCCAGAGAGGATGATGTGCGGAAGGGGATGTGAGGGAGAGAAGGGGGCAGCTCTCAGAAAACGGATGGGAAGAACCCACACCTGTCATTTGCCAGAGAGCTTCAACAGCCCCTGCTCACCCCTACCCCCACATGGCTCTGCCGGATACCCCTCTTTCAGTGCCCCCTCCCCCACCTCACTCACCTTTGTTACAGGAGCTGGAGGGGAGCAGGGAGGCCAGCAAGAGGGGCAACAGCAGAAGGGTCATGGTGTGGTGTGGGCAGGGCACGGCAGGGCCAGGCGATTGCTCTCCCCCAGGAGCCTCCAGCCGGCTGATTCCACCTTGGGGGAGGGATGCAGGGGCTCTCCAAGGAGGGGAAGGAAGATAGTGGGCCACAGGGCAGGGAGAGAAAAGAGCCAGCCGCCCACACTAGTCCATAGAGCAGACCTAGTCAGACCCCAACCTGGGTGGCTGAGGTGGGGGACTTGCGGTGGCTTCTCGTTCGCTCTTGAGCCGGGCGTCCTCACTCTCTCCCTCATTCCCACCCCATCCCCGCTACTGCAGGATGACGTCAGCACCGCCAGGCGAGGACTGATGGGGCCGCTAGCCAATCGGGTGGCTGGGGGGGCCAGGTGCTGCAGGGGGGGGAGGGCGCCAGTGGGACTGGGGAGCAGGGGCGGGAGACTGTGTTAGGGCTTTTTCCCTAGACTGCAATTTGGGGGAGCCAGGGAACTGTGGGGGCTGGGGCGGAAGCTGGAAAACCGTAGAGGGGGTGGAAAATAAGAGGGACATTGAGAGAATGGAGAAGCTAGAAGCCCGGGGGTGGGAAAGCGAGACGTCAACGGAGACCTAAGGGAGGCGAGGAGGGGCAGTATCACGTCACCCTCCGCCCCCCCCCCCCCCCCCCCCGCCCCGCAACAACCAACTCTGCATTAACCTCTTTTCACAGCCCAGCCCATCAGCAGGTCCCTGCTGCGTGCCTCCTGGGAGCCTTGAAGCAAAACCCACAGCCTGAACCCAAAAGATCCTAGCATTTCCATTCCCAGCCCCAGGTGTCTGAGGAAACCATGGGATGGTCAGCAGGGAGGTAGAAAGGGTTCCGGGACTGGAGGAAGAGTGAGAGATTCCACACACACACCCACACACACCTGCCCAGACAATTCACTCCTAGGTGGGATTTTTTTCCACTGCCTAGGCTCCTTGTCTCCCTCTCCCCGAATTTCCCATCTTAAACCATGATGAACCAACTCAGCTGATTCTGAAGCCAGGGAAGTTGGTAGGTTTGAGGGAGAGAGACAGAAGAGGGTGGGGGAGAAGGTGGCAGCCCCCACCATGGTAATACATCTGGTAAGCATGGGCTGTCCAAAGGCTGGGAACTGGAGGTGATGGGACCATCAGTGACTTCAGAGGGAGAGGGAAACCCCTGGGTCCCAAGCCAAAATTTTCCAGAATAGCCAACCAAACTCCTCCCTCACTTTCTGCCCCAGACTTTGAACTCAACACCTCATCAAGCTGACAACCCCTTCTGTGCTTGGGAAGAGCAGTTTCTCTGCCTCCTTCCTGATGGCCCTATAGGCCAAAGAGTTTGGAATGCCAGAGTCAGGGACCCAACTCAGCGAAGCTGTCTGAGGGAACTGTGGGACGCAGCACTAGAGCATCTCTTTCACTGTGGCTCCTGGCCAGCCGACTATCCCCCATCTTTCTCCACCTCTTCCTCCTCATACCTTTCAGGATCCTTTCTCAGTCCTAGGATCTCAGGATATTGTTAGAACTCATCCCTGGATAAGCCTGGAAGTCCCCACTCCACACAGCAAGACCAGACCTCTCCCAGGGTAGACTGCCCCCCTCAGAGCTCTGGGACATTTCCCAAGCCTGCTGGAAATGGGCTGGAAGCCAAAACTGACCTTCGAAAAGGCTCAAGTCTTGGATGACTGACAGCCCCAGATCCTGCTCTAGGTTCCTTCCTCAGGAAAAGCCAAGGTCAGGCACCAAGCTGTCAAGTTCCTACCCCTCCCTCAGGCTGCAGGCACCAGCCCCATACTCATTATGGGAGGAGGGAGGAAGTCTGGTAGGAACTCTTATTGCAACAGGGCCCAGCCCTATAAAAATGCTGGTAAGCATAGACCTTTACACAGCCTCTGTGTGTGTGTGTGTGTGTGTGTGTGTGTCTGTGTGTCTGTGTGTCTGTGTGTCTGTGTCTAGGCTAGCCGGGAGTCTCTCAGCCTCACCTGCCAGACAACACCCACTCCCTCCACACCCTGCCGGCTATATTCTCCTGAGATCTCCATCTCCATCTTGGCCAGCCCAGACAATGCCTCCCAACCTCACCGGCTACTACGGCTTTGTCTCACAGAAGAACATGGAGGACTACCTGCAAGCCCTAAATCATGACCTCACCCTCCCAGACCCTTTTCATTCCCCCTTTCCCCTTTCCCTCCCTGTCTCTCTATCCCATTGAGAAAAGGGACTGCTGGGGTTGGATGCTGTAGAAAGGTTCAGGTGGTGGCACCTGACTTGGGATCCATTTCTAGCCAGGGCTTTGGTAGGAAGAGTCAGTCTACAGTCTCAGACCCAGCTAAGGGGCAGCCCGCAGCCCCGTGGTGCTGCTGCAGGTGGGGGAGCCCCTGACTGGCTTGAAGGAGCCCCGCTAAGAGATAGCCCCCCCACCCCAGACATCAGCATGGCTCTGCGGAAGGTAGCATTGCTGCTCAAACCAGACAAGGAGATTGACCATCAGGGCAACCACATGATAGTGAAGACCCTCAGCACGTTCCACAACTACGTTCTGGAATTCGAGGTGGGAGTTGAGTTTGAGGAGGATCTAAGGATCGTGGATGGATGAAAATGCCAGGTACTTTTCCTCAGGCTTCGGGGAGGGCACGTGGGTGAGCAGGTAGGTGCCTCTTAACAATCTGGGGCAAAACAAAGTGACCTTTCCCAGCCAGAGCCAGAGAAAGGTGATCACTACAGCAGGCTGCAGAGTCCCCAAGATAACAGTCCCGCAACTCGCTCTCTCCTGCCCCCACTTATTGCCAGCCAAAAGGACAAAAAGGGCAGGTCACCCTCAGTCCAAAGAAGAAATATTTGCTCACCCTCTAGCCTGTGACCCTGTTGGTCACTGTAGAGTCTCTTTTCCCTTAGCCTCTATGAGTCCACTCTCCTCTATTTCTGCTTCTTATGCCTTCTTTTTGGTCTCCTTTGCAGACCCTAGCTCTCCTATTAATCCCTTTAATTGGGGTTTCCCCCAGTATTTTGTTCTTGACTTCCTCTCTTTTGTCTGTACAGGAAAAAATGGGCTAAATCATCTATACCCATGCTTTCTGCTACCATCTATAAACTGTCCTTGACATGGATTCTCTGGCCAGAGCTGCCTCCTGAGCTCCACAGTGGAGTTTTCATCTGCCAACACAATGTTTCCATCTGCATGCCTCAAGCTCGAAGCCAAATTCATTATCTTCCTACCCAAACTATTCTGCTTTTATATTTACTGTCTTCATTAATGGCAATAACCAGCTAGACCAGAGACCTGGGAGTCAGAGCAGTATCTTCTGTCCCCTTACCCCTGCACCCCAACACACACACACACACACACACACACCACACACACACACACACACCCACACACCCCACATCTAGTTGGTCGAGAAGTCTTTATAACTTTTCTTCACTGTCCAGTATAGTTGCTACTAGCCAGATATGGCCTTTGAATGCTTGAAATGCAACTAATCCAAACTGAGGTATGTTTTACGTGTAAAATACAGGGGCAGCTGTGTGTCTCAGTCGTTAAGCATCTGCCTTCGGCTCAGGTCACGATCCCAGGGTCCAGGGATCGAGCCCCCTTCTCCCCCTCTCTCTGCCCCTGCTTGTGTTCCTTCTCTCACTGTGTCTCTCTCTGTCAAATAAATAAAATCATAAAAAAAAAAGTGTAAAATACATAGTGGGTTTTTAAGACAATACCAAAAAATGTAAAACATCTCAGTAATTTTGATTTTAATCACATGCTGAAATGATATTTTGGATATTCTAGGTTAAATAAAATATATCATTAAAATTAATTTCACTTGTTTCTTTTTCCTTTTCTAACACAGCTACTGGGAATCTTGCATTTTCTAATGTGGCTTGTTTATGGCCCATTATATTTCCACTGTTGATTCTTCCTAGCTTTTCTCTAGTGCCACCTTCATTCAAGCCCTCATTTCTCGCCTGGTGCCTGAATCTGGCCTCCCAGTCATAATCCTTCTTTAACCCACTCTGCATATTGTAGCCACAAGGATTTACCTAAAATGTAAAAGTGATCATGAATGAAACCCTCTCAGTGACAATTCCTTACGTTCCAGATGAGGTCCGTGGCATACAAGGGTCTTTCCCACAAACACTCTAGTTTAGGGCCCCTTACAACCATGTGACCTTCTTTCTTACCTCTGTGCTGTTCCTTTCCTTGCTAGAAATTGCCCAGTATCTCCAATTTAACTAACTCCTCACTTCCTTGAAGACTCAGCTCTTGCTTCCCCATTCCCATGCCCAACATTTGCCTGGCATCACAGGCACCTGTTTTCTGCTCTGTCTGACCAAGAGTCTGAGCTCTTGGTCAGCAGGCCTATCCTATGGGAGGATTTTAATAAATGCTGGTTGGAATACCCAGGCCCACCCCACTCTGATTCAGAGAGGGGAGGGTGATCCTTCACTCTCAGGGACACTTCAGCTGTCCTTGAAACAGAGAAAGAGTTTCCCTGATGGGACTTCCAACCAATCCTCTTCTTTCCCAAAAGACCCTCCAGTCCAGCTGGAAGTATCCAAAGTTCGTGGGGACAGAGTAGGAATAAGCGATTTTGCCCAGTTATCCTGCTCCATCCCTGCTCTGCCCTAGTGGTCACTGTAGACAAACTATGGGCCCCCCTCAGTGGCCTTTGGGAGTTGGGGAGGGGAGTCCTGCTGACTCAGAGCAGTCATCTTACTCAGAATGAAGGGGCTGGAGCAAGACCGTATCAGCTGTGGTGTGAAGGGAGGCAGGCAGCCCAGCCAGAGTGAGTTGGATGCATTTGGGGTGTTCTGCCCCAAAATCTTCCCTTATTCCTGCTTTCCCTATAGACCATTGTAACCTGGGAGGAGGAGCAGCTGGTATGTATGCAGAAAGGGGAGGTCCCCAACCGAGGCTGGAGACACTGGCTGGAGGGAGAGAAGTTGTATCTGGTAAGCTGGGTGAGGACTGGGAGAGGGGCCTCCAGCTAGGACTCATCCCCTTGCCCAAATCAAATCAGTCCCCTACTCTACTCCCTGCCCCCCTCCAAGGAGGGCAACCAAGAAAAGAAAACAAAAGCCCTGGGAAGAGTAGAGAGAGGAAGAAATACAAGGGCCAGGTGGGCCTTGGCTTCAAGTCGGATGAATGTCCATAAATTGTGACGAAAGATGGAGACTGGCCATTTCACATTCCGTGACCCAGCTCCCTTCCTTCCTCTGGGGTGAAAAGTTGAAGGTGTGGGACAATGATACAATTCCCCATACATCAATGCTCTAGCTGTTGTATCCTGAAGGATTAAACAGAGCTCAGGGACCTAGAGAAAGGAACTCTGGCTGGTAAGAACCTTCTTTCTCTCTCCTCATTATTCCTACTCTGTCCCCACGAACTGACTGCAAGGGATGCAGTGTGCGAGCAGGTCTTCAGGAAGGTCAAGTAGCCAGAGGAGAGCTGAGGGCCCCTCCAGACTGCACTGGTGTCCAGACTCCTCTTGCTCATAACCCTTCAAGCCCAGATTGTCCCAGGTCAGCAGTCCCTTTCTCGGGCCACTTACTCCGCCTCCAGGTCTCTCCTCACCCCTCCCCATGTTAATCCATAACTTGCAGCCCCTGGGCCAAAGTCCTTTTTCCTCACACTCCATTGCTCAGTAGTGGCCTCAGATCCAATTCCTGGTCTGGCCTCCTGGATGAAAGAACTGGGCAAAGGGGAAAGACCCCTTGAGAACAATGGATCTCAACTCTCTTTAGTTCATTTGGTCCCTTATTTTCCATCTAAGAAAGAACTAAGCTTTGAGTTTTGGGGGACAAGTGAGAATTTTGTCCTGGTGGAACTTTTGGAAAATTGGGGTTCAAGAACTTAAACAGGAACTACTGGTAGAGTCTTTTGTCTGTTTCCTGTCCTTATTCTCAAGAAAGCCACATGTGCTCAGCAGAACCCGGCCCAAGGCAAGACCTCACCCACACAGAGTTCAACAGACCACATGTACCAATGTCTGAGTGAATCCTGGCTATCTTGTATTTCCATGCTACATTTTGGGAAAGTGGGATGGGACAGGGTGAGACCTTTGTCTAGTGTTGGAGGAGGTTATGAAGCTTCGGAATAGTGACCTAGCCTCCGTGTCTGCTTTGGGAAGGATAGGCAGCAAGAAGGCTAGAAAAGATTGAAAAGGGAAACAGATGGAAAATACAAGGCCAAGGGCTAGGAAGATGAGGGACACGGGGGGTGTGACGACTACAGTAGGGAGAAGACTGACATGCCTGGCTATAGGGCTCCTCTGCTTGAGGGCCAGCAAGGCGGGGCAGAGGATAAGAGGGAGAAGTGAGAACAGCAAGGCCCCTCCCTGAGGGTCCCAGAATACCTTGGAAAAGAGCCCAGAGGGCTGGGCCTGTTCAGGGTCAGGGCCAGCTCCAGCCTCTGGACACCTCCCCTCCTCCAGGGGCATTGGTCCTTTCAGAATAAAAGTCCTGTGGGGCAAGAGTCAGGGAGGAGGGGGCTCAGTGTGGGATGGGGACAGAGCCTGAGTGTGTGGGAGGCAGGGGTTGTTGGAAAGTCCCTGGCCTATGCTCATTAGATGATTACCCCTGCCCCCTCTTCCTGCAATGGCTAAGCCCTTACACATTCAAAACAGTCACTAGTTTTGAACACTGATCCTACTAGACACCCTGGAATGAGTTTGGAAAAGAAAAAGAAAAGAACTCTGAGTAGAACTGAATAGCTTATTCCCTGCCAGCCTCTCTGCAGATGTCCCCAGTAGAGTGGGGAATAGAGAGCCCTCCTCTGGGCAAAGCCACCCAGCAGAAGCTCTGGGGACTGCTGGATCCTACCTTGTCCCTTTCTAAGGTACAGTGAAGCCAAAGGAAGATGCTCCATGTATAGTCACCCATTGCCTAAGTCACGAGGACAATGCAATGTCCTGGCCCCTCTGACTTCACAGTGCAGGTTCAAGCCTCTCCCCCACAGGACTGTCCTCTGTGCCCTTCATGTTGGTCCAGCACCCCTTGCTGCAGTCTTGCCAGAGGGCCTAACCCGGGAATTTGGAGGCCTCCATGGTGATTGTCAGGTCCAATCTAACTACCCCGCCAAAACTCCTGTGACATGAGCATCCAGCCATCCACACTGCAAGTCTACATCCTTCACTTGACCTTACCTCTGCAGAAGCCAGAATCCAACACGAAGCCTGGAGATCCCCAAAGGAGCACAAGCAATTACAGGAGGACTGAGCAGCTTCAGAAACATCACCAAGGAGGTGGGCGGGAGCAGGGACCGACTGAGGCTGGGAAGCCAGGGCTGCTGTTTCCCCTGTGGGCCGCAGGAGGCGCTGATCACTGCAGTGGGAGTCAAAGAAACACCAAGTTTAATCCTCCCTCTTCTGCCACCTTCCTGAATATTCCATTTCCCACCACACACACACACACACACACACACACACACACACACACACACACACACCAATTCCCAACCCGCATACTCACCCTGACAAAACCCCAACCTCTCAATCAAATCAATCTGCTCCATCTGTCCTCAGATGGAAGAGATGATTACCAGGGCACCAGCTGTGAAAGAAGAGAGGGAAATAGCCCTCAAGGGAAGTGCCACCCCCAGCCTGTCCTGGAGCACACAGAGCTGCAGATCCAGGACCAACTTTGACTTTGTTGACCAGTGTGCTAGCCCCCAGGGAGATGATCAGCAATCCAAAATGTTATTTCCACATGAGAGGGAATAACTGCACCCTTCTGAGCCAGCCCCATGCCGGGCCCCTACCCCACTCCCTCTTCCTCAGGCCCAGAGAGCACCGTATGCTCACAAACAAACTTCTGGCCTGAACTTCAGATGATCCTTTAGTCTCAATTCCTTACGTCACTACAGACCCCTCGCCTCCGAAGAAAGTGACCAACAGTGGATAAACAAGAGCAGGTGTATGCCCTCTGAAACAGAGAACCACATGCTGCTCAAGGCCTCGGGCTCCATGTTCTGGTAGGGGACCGTGGAGTAGGCAGAAGCAGCAAAGTATAGCCAGGTACCCCTCCCCATGCCCCCTCTCCCTTCAGCCACTATCTCTCATGTGACCCCCCCACGCCACATGCCCAGACCTGCATGTTGAAAAGAAAGCTCAGGCAAAAGCAGGAAATTCCTCAACTCTAAAGCTCAAAGGCCATCCCAGCCAGGAGCTCCATCCTATAACATGGTTGGACCCCTTATTGGAAGCAGGGGACCCTTAGAAGCCTTTGGAAATCCTGGGATCCCAAGAAAGAGCAGAGGCCTGGCCATCTGACCCCTTTCCCCAACCCAAATGTTACCCCCCATGAGGCAAGAACTATATCTGCTCTAGGCTCATGTACCCAAAGGTCAGTATGAGGCCAGGAGTTCCCGATATAGCTAAGGATGGCCTGCTCCTTCCCTCCTGCCTCTCCCTGCCACAGGCTCTTCCTCTTCTGGAGCTTGCTGCTCCTACCCAGCCTGGGAACGACCTCCAGTACCTCCACTCAGCTCTCTGGGATGTCTCCCCTGACTTCCCCGGGCTATAACCCCCTCAATCACAGCAGCAACCATGCCATCAGGGCCCCCAAGGACTGATCTGGAGTCATCCTAGTGCTATATCCATGATTATGGACAGGTGAGGATGGGGGAAACCTTGTAGGTATAGCAGGAGCTGAAAGGGTATCGGGTGAGGGAACTTGATGGCCAAATCAGGGAGCTCTGTGAGGGACTCTGATGGGCTGACCTGGGTTTGTGTCAAGGGCAGGAAGAAAGAAGGAAGGAAGGACAGAAAGAAAGAAGAAAGAAAGAAAGAAAGAGAGAAAGAGAGAAAGAAAGAAAAAAAGAGAAAGAAAGAAAGAAAGAAAGAAAGAAAGAAAGAAAGAAAGAAAGAAAGAAAGAAAGAAAGAAAAGAAAAGAAAAGAAAAGAAAAAGAGAGAAAGAGGAAGGAAGGAAGGAAGGAAGGAAGGAAGGAAGGAAGGAAGGAAGGAAGGAGACAAAGCTGCTGAGGCCAAGGGTGCAAGCAGTGGCCCTGCCTGACCAGGGGCCAGAATCAGCACCCATCAGGCCCTCCCCGTCCTCCTCTAGATGTCAGCCAACAGGATCCTTTAGTATCCATTGACCTAATCAGACAAGCTCCACACTGTATACCCACCCTCACCAGAAGCCATTTAGATTCCAAAGGCATTTGGATTTTAACTGGCCTCGGCATGAGATGGAGCTGACCTTTCAGCAAGAAAAAGGAGACCACTGTCCTCTCAAGGACTTCCTGGCCCACCACCTAGCTGGGGGTAAACCTCCTACCTTCCTCTGCCTACCCAGTCTCACATCTCATTTCCCTCTGCCCTCTGTTTTGTTCTGGCCCCTAGAGAAATGGGCAGCCCTGGGAGCCTCTTTTCTGTCCCCCGTGGCCAGTGCCCAAGCCTAGAGGGTCACCAGCCTAGCCAGGCCAATGAGTTTGTGGATAAATCACTTGCCTCAGAAGTTCTAGATCAACCTAAAATCACACCCAAAATTGGGAAGAGTATTACACAGTGGTCAGGGGAGTAGGCTCTGTTGTCGAACTGCCACATCTTACTAGCTGTGTGAGCGTATCCAACCACTACATAAACCACTTCAGTAAATAAGACACCTTTGCTGGTCATACAAAGCAATACCAAGAGCATTTCCTTCCTCCAAGGAATTTTGTGATGATTCCATGTAAAATCTCTCAGAATAATACCTGGAATAGAGTAAGAACTGATGAATCTTAGCTATTATTAGTTTTGTTATCTCTTACCTCTTTACTTGCTGACTGAAATTCTCTCAACTAGAGACAAAGCCTTATACTCTACAGTTAAGGATAAGGCGTCACCGCCAATGCCTCTGAGGTCACAGGGTGGCTTATATTTATACCAAAGTGTTAAGTGATACCAGAGATTAAGAGATAGTATCGCCTTTCCCTTGGCTATTCAGGCAAATAAAACATCTGCCTGCCCCAGGGCTCCAGAACCAGAACCTCTCCCTCGATCCTGTGGCCCCCTCATCCCTATGAAGACAAGTGGGCCATCCCAGACTGTGCTGGAATCTGGTCGGCTACTTCTTCTCCTGCCCACTAGGCTTCCAGAAGCCTCCTGTTGCCAGTTGCAGGTGCAGCCACTTTCCCTCGACTCCCCTGGTCCTCACTCTTCTTGCATATGGATGCCAAAATCAGCCAGCACCTTGACCCCTACCCTGGGGTCATGCTTCCCCCTTGCCTAAGAGGCCTCCACCCACCTGCCCCGGATCCCCTGCAGAATATCCCGTCCTCTTTGTGCACTAGTGAAGCACACTAGTGAAGCACTAGTGGACCCCTCCATTCAAGCCTCAGTAGGGCTTCTCCAGCCCTGCTGACGGTGAGCCAAGAGGAGGAGGGTCTACTTAAGCATCAACGGCAGTCTTCCTTCCATGCGAATGTGCACATCCCTCCTGAGCCTGTCTCACAATATGTCTTTTCCACGGACAGTGTGTGGGGAGAGGTATGTGTATTGTCCGTGTGGCCTTTTCATCCACTGTTCTATAAGACTGCTGAGGGCCAGCACCTACTCTTCTCTTTCTTCGTGCACATAACAATAGCAGTGGGTATTCATTGACCTAAGCAGACAAGCAAGGCAGAGCTAAAAGCACTGCTCAAGGAGTCATTTGTTGCTGCCTCGCTGTGTGATCTCGGGCAAATTATTTCATTTCTCTGTGCCACAGAACTCGTGCTGTTCAGCCTCAATGTTCTATGACTGATCTACTATCTTGCCTTCCATACCCACACCCTCCCCTTGGATTCCTCTCTCTTTCCCCACTGTTTCTAGAAAAGCTTTGCTCCCTGTCCTTGACCCAGCAGTTAGGAAATTGTCATCCTTCATGTAACTGAAGTCCATCCTGCAATGCCCCCCATGGAGAAAGAACCCCAACATGGGAAGGAAGAGCTAGATCACAAAGCATTCTCTCTCTCTTCAGGGTGGCTCCCCTAACTTCTGCTGCCACTCACCAACCTGTTCTGCTTCCCCACCACTCATTTCTTACTGAGTAGCACGGATGGGACAAAAGTGAACCATTTAAAATAAGGGTTTATTAAAGTCTTGGAAAAAACAAAAGCACAATAGAACAGAGAGTAATATATGAGTCAATTATCTGAGGTATGAATGCAGCCTCACCCATAAACTCACTGTGGATGGAAGGGATGGTGCAGGATATAACAGAAGTGCCTTGCTATTAACAAGCAAAGCACACACACAGTATGTTTAAAGAGTTCTTTACTAAAGGACTTTATTTCAGGCTTGAAAGTCCACACAAAGCCCATTGGGGCATGGGAGATTTGGAACTGGAATCTCCAGACTCTGAACTTGTCCCTTTAGACAATCGGCTGGTATGGGACCATTATCCTAGATTCTTAAGACTCAGGCTATGGTTACCCTCCCTTAGGTTGGAAAAAGCATTCTATTTAGGGCTTCTCCTTGCTTCTCTTCCTTTCTCCTTCTCAACAGCTTCTTGGTCTTTTTTAACTCCTTGCCTTCCTCCCAAAGACTCACCTCTTTTGTGTCTGGTCTCCTGTAGGTCATACTTTGATCTGTATGGTCCTGCTACTTGATGGGGATGAGGGAGGGAGCCCTTCAGATCTTAAGGTGAAGGAGAGGGTCAGAGCCAAAGGCACTCTGGTTTCAGGTTAATGCATCTGAAATACCACCATACCTAGCAAAAATAGCATCCTACTGACTGGTTTTCTGCATTTATTGTACTAAAATAATATGTCTTGTTTCTGTGATACCAATCTCCAAGATGGCCCCCAATGATCCCTGCTTCCTGGCATTCCCATTCTTGTGGATTCTCCTCCTACACTCTATCAGGGAAGTGGGAGTGATCTGCCCACAATCATGTGAGGGAGCCATCTTGGAGACAGACCCTCCAGCCCTAGCCAAGCCTTCGGATGAGTGCAGCCCTGGCCAACACCTTTACTGAAGCCTTATGAGAGACTCAGCCAACATCACTCATCTAAGCTGCTTCTGGATTTCTGACCTTCAGAAACTATGTAAAATAATACATGTTTGCTGTTTTAAACTGCAAATGTATAAGTGATTTATTAAATGTATGAGTGATTTATTACACAGCAACAGCTAACTAATACATATTCTCAGCTTTGAATTTCATCACAAATGACCCTCCTCCTACCACCATAGCCTCAATATTTGCCACGCTGGCAAAAGGACATGGGCAAGTGACTTAGGGCAGTAAAAACCTGTCCAGCCACAAAAAGGTATGGCTCTACACTCAGTGTCTTAGGCCCTTCTATCCTAGCCCTAGGCCCAGACACCATCTGAGTACCCAGCACCAGGAACACACATCTCAGTGTCTGCCCCCCTTGAAGTCTGAAGGAAGTGAAGTTCAGAGGTAAGCAGGTGCCCCCTTTCTTTCCTCTCTTAGGTCTACATGTCAGAATACTTTCTGAGAATCTACCTTTTCCCTAGGTAATTGTTAAAAAGAATGTCCAGCATCTTCAAATAATATCCCCCACTTTCACATATGTGTAAGCTTACCTTGTGGCCTTAATAGGACAAATGCAGCATAATACAACTCAATAAGCCTCATGTCATTAGAGAGATTGCCTACCCAGGGGCAGGGAGAATATCTTAGATAGCATCAGATCTTTGCTGGTGGGAAGTTAATTGGCAAATTCTGCAATGACAGAGCATCAGGGTCCTGAAGACCAGCAGCAATGAGCAGAAGGTGGTATCCAGACACGAGGCAGGGGAGAGCCACACCTGGGTGACCAGCTATCCCTCACAGAGTAAGGAATCTTTGGGGTTCTCCCCAGCCCTCCAAGGCCAGCATGGTGATACCAGAGCCAAGGATTTCTTTGTTGAAAGGAGGGAGGGTGAGGGTGCCTGGGTGGCTCAGGTGGTTAAGCGACTGCCTTCGGCTCAGGTCATGATCCTGGAGTTCCGGGATCGAGTCCCGCGTCGGGCTCCCTGCTGAGCAGGGAGTCTGCTTCTCTCTCTGACCCTCCCCCCTCTCATGCTCCCTCTATCTCATTCTCTCTCTCAAATAAATAAATAGATAAAATATTTTTTAAAAAAAGAAAAAGAAAAGAGGGAGGATGAAATGGAGAAACACAGTTGGGAGAAGGCTATGTGCAGAGGCCACCAAGTATAGCCAAATCTGATGGCTGGAAAGAGGGGGACACCAGGGAAGGGGTTTTAATGACTCTCTGTTCCAATATGCTCTCTCCAACAATCTTGGCTATGGGCAGCCCCTGAGCCTGGCATACAATAACCTCTGCTGTCACCCAAGCGAAGCAGAACACTCATCAGGTCCAGATCTACTACCAGTGCCCAAAACCCTATTACTTAATGAAGACCAGAGAAGGTAGTAGCCAGGGCCCCCAGGTGAGAGCCAGCTGAGCCCTCTCAAGGACAACTTGCATTCATATGCCTGCTTTCTCTACCCAACAGTGAGGAGCAGGGTCACATAATAATGGCCAGAACTCTCACTACAGAAAAGAAAATGGGGCAGGGCTATGCTCAGGGTAAACTTCACTTCCTCACCCTCTGGATCAGGGAAACAAGAATGAGGCTTAGGCATCCTCTCTTGGAGCATCTGCTCCCACTGCCAACCTCAGTTCCTGGACCCGCCAATCTACCACATGCTCTCTTCCTCCCTGGACACCTTCCTTGAAAACTCCAATACCTGGTCCATCCCCCTCCTCTCTACCTCATCCTATGAGCTCATCCTACAGATACATGTGCCAGGCATCATGCTCACTCCTGGGGATATTGAAACCAGTAGAACAGTCCCTCCCTCAAGGAGCTCATAGTCTTGTAAGAAAGATAGCCGAGTGAACAGTTGGTTATCATACGTCAAGGTAAGTGCTAATGTGTGATAAGCACAGGGAAGTAATCTAACCCTGACTCCAGAAGGGCTTCCCAGAGGAGTGGACCCATGAGGAGGAAGTAATAATAATGGATGGCATCCATGGCATGATTACTACATGCCAGACATTTACTTTTCAACTCATTTACTCCTCTCAAGAATCCTATAACATAATGTTATCCTTACTTCACGGGTAAGGAAACTGTATTGTCAGGATTCTCCAGAGATTTATTGTAAGGTATTGGCTCAAGCAATTATGGAGGTTGAGGAGTCTCATGACCTGCTGGCTGCAAGCTAGAAACCCAGGAATGTTGAAGGTCTAATTGTAGTCCAAGTCTGAAAGTCTGAGGACTAGGAGAGCTGATAGTGTAAATCCCAGTCCAAAGGCAGAAGACCAATATCCCAGCTAATCCTCCCTTCCTCTGCTTTTTGTTCCATTCAGGCAGGCCCTCGGTGGATTGGATGATGCTCAGCCATAGTGGGAGACCCATCTGCTTTACTCAGTCTACCAGCTGAAATGCTAATCTCTTCTGGAAACACGCTCATGTACATACCAAGAAATCATGTTTAATTAGCTATCTGGGCATCCCTTGACCTGGTCAATTGACACACAAAATTAACCATCACAAAAATTAAGGAACACAGAGTTCTTTAGGAATTTGCCAAAGGTCACATATCAAAGGCAGAGTCGGGATTTGAACGCAAACAGATTGGTTCTAGAGGAGCCTGACCACCTAACCCAAAGTTTCTCAACCTCAGCACTATTGAAATTTTGGGCCAGATAATTTTTTGTTGTGAAGGTGCTGTCTTGTGCATTGTAGAATGCTTAGTATCATCCTTGGCCTCTATCCACTAGATGCCAGCAGCATCCCCACAGCTGTGAAAGCCAAAAATTTCTAGATATTTTCAAGTATCCCCTGGGGAGCAAATTGCTCCTGGTTGAAAACCACTGACCCAACTATTTTGCTACTATTCTGCCTTTCTAAGCAAGATCTTGATTGAGTGTTCACCAAATACCAGGCACTCTCCAAAGAAGTTTTGGTTATCAGTTCATGTAATCCTCACAACACCCCAGTGGGTACCATCGTCTTCATCTTTCTTCTACAGGTGAGGACTTTTAGAGGCACAGAGAAACATCATAAGCTGACCATGGTCACAAAGCTTCTAAGAGGCAGTGCCTGGATTTGAGCCTGGTGAATCTGACTTAGGAGCCTACTCCTTTAGCCACTGTGTTATGCTACCTTTTGGTCTCTGATACCTGAAAAACACAGAAGTGGCCAAGGAGTCACGTGTGCAAATGCAAGGCAATGTTTAGCAAAAGTAAGATCACCAGTGAGGCTGGAACACATATGACAGGAGGGAACCACATCATGTAAGGCAAGCAGAGCCCAGTTATGATTGAAGAATGTGCCATGACGCTCAAGTGGCTTGGGCTTCACCTTGTGGATCAGAGGGTGCATTCACTGAAAGGTTTTAAGCTGGGGAGGAGCATGATCACTTGATGTTGTAGACACAGCTGACAGAGTAGGGAAGGTGGAGCAGAGAGGGTCAACACTAGTGGCTGACACTCCTTCAGGATTGATTTAGCCTCTGCCTGAATATCCTTAACCTATGGGCACTGAGGCCCTACCTTGCATAACCTGAGATGACTTGGGGAGAGTGGAGCTTGAAGGACAGACTCAACTCTTGTTAGAGTCATTCCCATCCCCTAAATATCTGCCCACAGCTCTATTTGTTGTTGTTGTTTTTTTTAAGATTTTATTTATTTTTTTGTCAGAGAGAGAGAGAGCACAAGCAGCGGGGTGGCAGGCAGAGGGAGAAACAGACTCCCCGCCGAGCAGGGAGGCCGACACGGAACTCGATCCCAGGAGCCTGGGATCATGACCTGAGCCAAAAGCAGATGCTTAACCGACTGAGCCACCCAGGCATCCCTCTCCACAGCTCTAGTGTCCATTAAGAACGGAAGCCCAGGATTTCAGCCCAGCTGACTCAGGCCTCCTCAGCCCCCTCTGCTCTCCACCCCCTTCCTGTACTTTGCTCCTTACCTGATGCAGGGCAGGAAAGACCCGACGGTGTCTTGGCCCGGGGCAAGGTGTCTAAAAACAGGAAACTGCCCCCCCTCCCCCACCAGCCCAGGGTCTCCCATGGCTGTTTGGATTCCAAGAAAGAGTAAAATCCTCTCCAAATGCTGGGGTCTAATGAAGGCTGCAGGAAAACCTCCCTGGTCTGGAAAAGCCCCCACTGTTCCTCTTAGGCCCTTCCTGATGCAGGACAGCAGGTGGCAGCACCAACGGGAATTTCAAAATTTAAACCAAAAACTAAAAATTCAAACTGAAAATGTTCTCCTGCATTCCTGCACTCACATCATGTACTCCCCCTGCTTTCTCTCAATCCTATCCCCCTCTCTGCTTCTGCCCTTTGCCTCTTCTTGGTTAGTGAGAAACAAGATGCAATGGACCCAGAAGCAGGTGCAGAAGGTGCAGAAGGTGTAAGTGAGAATCGGAGACACAGTAGGGGGTTGAGACAGTGGGCTATCAGCTTGTCTTTAGGTAGAAGCCCCCCAAGGTTGAAAGCATCTGTGCCTGGCCTGAGTGTGTACTGAAGGACAGAAAGCCCTTCTTCATTAATCATGCAGATTAAACATGCCCTCAGAGCCAGGGTCTAGCATCATCTTCAGGGTCTAGCATCATCTTCAGGATCCATGGCCTCACCCTTCTAATCTTCTCTGGCTTAGAAAGATTCACCTAGCCATAATTATCGCTCTAAATACATTTATTTTATAATTATTAAAGTGATTTAATAACATTAAAGAAATTTCACTAAACAGAGAAACATTTTTTTTTATTTTTTTTAAGATTTTATTTATTTATTTGAGAGAGAGAGAATGAGAGATAGAGAGCACATGAGAGGGGGGAGGGTCAGAAGGAGAAGCAGACTCCCTGCCGAGCAGGGAGCCTGATGTGGGACTCGATCCCGGGACTCCAGGATCCCGACCCGAGCTGAAGGCAGTCACTTAACCAACTGAGCCACCCAGGCACCCACAGAGAAACATTTTTTTAATTCATCCACATCCCTCTACTCTAAGATGGTCACAGTCATTTCAGATTGTTCTCATGGATGTTTTCTATTTTTGTGAACATGGTATACTTATGATTTCGTATACTTGCTTCCTTTCCCTCCTTCATCCAGGCCTCTTACCTGTCGGGGGCCTACGCATAGCACAGATGTGGCTTTTGCTCTTTAGGGGCTCACATTTGCCCAAGGGAAAGAGGGACAAAGTAGTTGATTTGAAGGGCTAGAAATAACCAATCGTCCCAGTTGGTGTGGGGCTGAACCAGTTTTAGTTGTGAAACTCCTGTATCCCAGGAAACGGCTCTGTCCCAGACCAACCAGGACGATTTCTAATAGGTCACCCTGTTAGAAAAGAGTCCTGTGAATTAAGCCTGTTCAGAATTCCATTTTAATTTAATTGATAGATTGGCCTTTTAGCTATACCTCTTTGCCTTTCTTTTAAAAAAAAATTATTGCATTGTGCTATATCGTATTGTATTCAGCATATTGTATTCCTTGTGTAGTATTTCTAGTGGTTGCTTTAAGGCAGTTCTTCTCAGACTTTATCCCCTTACAAATTGAGAACCTCAAAGAACTTTTGTTTATGTAGGTTATATCTATTCATAGTCACTGTATTAGAAATTAAATTGGCGAACATTTTAAGACACAAGGATGCACAAATACACGCCAGGGGATGATGTCGCCACACCTCATGGGGCGTCTGCTAACTCCGTGGTTCTCTCATGAAAGAAAGAGAAAAAAGCAAATATCTTAGTATTATTGTGAAAGTGATTTCGACCTCAAAACCCACCCCCCACCCCCCCACCGAGAGGATCTCAGACGCCCCCAGGGCTTGCCAGACCACAGGCCGAGAGCTACGGCCCTGGAGAGAATTGCTGCTCCACATCCTCAGCTTTTTCATCTCCTTAGAGTTAATATTGCATGAAGAACCCCAGAACTGAAGGAGTCCACCCATATCCACTATGCTAGAGTTTTCCTGTATGTTACATCTACATATGTTATAAACTCCATGATACAATGTTACGATGTGTGCTTTAAACAGGTATGCCTTTTTTATTTAAGAAGAAAAACCAGATTGGGGCGCCTGGGTGGCTCAGTCCTTAAGCGTCTGCCTTCGGCTCGGGTCATGCTTCCAGGGTCCTGGGATCGAGCCCCGTGTCAGGCTCCCTGCTCCGCGGGAAGCGTGCTTCTCCCTCCCCCACTCCCCCTGCCTGTGTTCCCTCTCTCCCTGTGTCTCTCTGTGTCTCTCTGTGTCAAAAAATAAATAAAATCTTTAAAAAAAAGAAGAAGAAAAACCAGATTTTTCTGTTTAGCTACAGATTTACCATGTCTCTTCACTGCACCCTGCAACTCTATCTTCCACCTGGACTCCTTCCCTCCCTTTAGCATTTCTCATCCTGCAGGCCTGCTGACGGCAAATTCTCCGAGTTTTCTTTTGTCTGAGAATGGTTTTATTTCATCTTCATTCTGGAAGAATATTTTCACTGGAAAAGCAATTCTGAATTGACTATTTTGTTTCTTCCAGAATTTTAAAGATGTCGTTCCACTGTCTTCCAGTCTGCAGTGTTTTTGATGAGAAAATCGTGACATTGAAAACGTTCTTCTCTGTATGCAGTGTGTCCTTTTCGTCTGGGTGCTTTCAAGATTTTCTCTTTACCTTTGGCTTGTAGCAGTTTGACTATGATCTTCCTAGATGTGCCTTTGTCGTGGTGGTGGTTTTATTTTCCATTCTGCTTCGAGTTTACCAAGCTTCCTGAATCTGAAAATGTTTGTTTTTTACCAAAGTTGGGAAATATCCAGCATACTTCCTTGAATATTTTTTTCTGCCTCATTCTCTCTCTCCTCTCCTTCTGGGACTCAAGAACACATATATTAGAGGGTTTGAGTTTGTTTTGTTATGTTTTGTTTTGTTTTGTTTTGTCCCACAGATCCCTGAGTTTCTGCTCATTTTTTAAAATTTTTTCTTCTGATCCTCAGATTGGATAATTCCTGTTTATCTATCTGCAAGTTCATTGGCTCTTTCTTCGGCTATCTCCATGCTTCTACTAAGCTCCTCCAGTGATTTTTTAAAAATTTCATGTAGTATTACATCTTTGAATTCTGAAATTTACATTTGGTTCTTTTTAAAAGTTTATATTTTTCTGCTTATGTTTCCTATTTTTTTTCTTTAACATGAGCATATTCTTCTTTGCGTCTTTGCGTGCCAAAATCCTTGTGTACAGATCCCAACATCCGGCTCATCTTGGGGAACATCACTGTTGTCTTTTCTCTTGAGTGTGGTTTGTATTTCCTGTTTCTTCATATTTGGAGTAAATTTGGACTGTATCCTGGACACAGTGAGGTTACACTATAAAGACTATGGATTCTGTGTGGTTCCTCCAAAGAGTATTGGTGTGTTTGTTGTTTTTGTTTTTGTTTTCCAAGGAGGCAGTTAGCTTGGCTTAACTCAAACTGCAGACTATCTTGAGAGAGCAGTAGTTCAAAAAAAATTTTTTAAGATTTTATTTATTTGTTATTTGAAAGAGAGAGAGAGCACAAGCATGGGGAGGAGCAGAGGGAGAGGGAAAAGCAGACCCCCGGCTGAGCAGGGAGCTGGTGGATGATGCGGGGCTCAATCCCAGGACCCCGGGATCATGACCTGAGCCAAAGGCAGATGCTTAACTGACTGAGCCACCCAGGCGCCCCAGTAGTTCAGATGTAAGTTGAATTCTTTCAGTCTTAGCTAAGCTGCCTGGAGTCTGACCCATGCATTCATGACCCAGGGGAACAAGGGTAGAAATCCCTGAGACGCTCAAGTAGCTGACAACCTGATTATGAGCCAGACATCACACAATGTGATGTGCGTGGAGGTGATTCAGAGGCTTGGTGCTATAGCCCCACAGCCGAACCCAGCCCCTGTGCCCCCAGAGAGGTCAAGGGAAACAAAAGTGTCTCGTGATGATAATATTAAAAGAGAGTTCTAGTTCTCCCTCTGATGTTCCTTTCCCCAAGGCTCCAGAGCCCAAGCCTGGCATTCTTCCTACATCCCCACTCCTGGATGTGGTCAAAGGTACCCTCCTGTGCAGTGCCAGCCCTGAAGAGCCCCTGTGTCTGCACTGATGCTATAATTGCTTGGGTAGCCACTTCTACTTTTCCCGCCAGGCTACAAACTACAGAGCAACAACCGACTGTATGTCTCTGCCAGCCAGAGAGGAAGCCCCAGTGCAGGGGAGGTGGTCCTGAATGCAGGATGGAGGCACAGCTACCCAGCCCCAGCCTCACATGGGCCCGCAGCAACCAGCTGCACAGAGAGCCATCAGGCTCCTTCTCCACCCCCAAGTCCCTGGATGCTTTGTCCCCTGACCCCAACACTCATTGCAGCCACACCACCTATGTGGGACGAGGGCAGGCCTTCATACTCAAAGTGTTAGATTCTTCCAAACAGGGACCACATCCAGGATCTGGACTGCTCAAGATACCAGCAGCAGTATGGCCACTACCTCTTGCCCCCCTTAGCTCCCTGCCTCTTTCCCACCCAGCCTCCACCCAGCTCTTGAACCCCTGTCCACTAGGGGAAATTATCCAGGTTCACCCAGAACTTGCCCAGTTTTAAAACTGAAAGGTCCACATTCCAGGCAAGCCCTCAGTCCCAGGCAAGTTGAACAGTTGGTCACCCGATGTGCCCTGGGATTCTCTTTTAAGGCCTTTCTCCTCCTGTCCTCCAGAACATCTCTAAGAAAGTCTTCTCAGAAGTACTAACCTCCAGTATGTTCCCTCTTAGAATGGAGCACAAGCTTAGGAGCAGAGTACAATCCAGCCCATCACAGACGATCATGGAGTAGGGAATGATGCTCTGAAGGGAAGCTAGGGATGAACCCCCAGCTCTGATTGGAGCCTTATCGGGTTTCTTCCCACCAGATGGCTCATGGACTTGGACCATTGTTTACCCCTGTGGATGTGTCTCTGGCTTCCTAGATGCTCCAGGTGACCCTAAGGGTTATTATATAAGAGGGCAGGTTTCAGTGCTCCTAGGAGAGGGAAGAAATCCTGGCCAGAGGGGCCTGCTCCTCAAAAGATGGTTAAGGGAGATTATTCCCAGGTGTGGTAGGTGTTGGTGTATGAAGAGAGGTAGACTTGATACCAGGACTGTACCTGGGAAATTGTGTCTATCTTGACCATCACTCTCCTGCCAACCCCGCATAGCCATGAACCATAGCTCTCCTGAACCTTTTTAGCCTGGAAAAACCAAAGTTCCAGAACATACCTTATTTGGGTCTTGTAACTTGCCACATTTGTGAGGAGCCGCATTACAAGATTCAAAATGGAAGAAACAATGGATTCTTATATGAAAGGGGTGTGTGTGTGTGTGTGTGTGTGTGTGTGTGTGTGTGTGTGTGTGTAGAATGTAGGACCAAATGGCATGTAAGAATTTCCATACGTTCCCCATACCTAGAACACCTGGTACATAGTAACATTCAAGAAATATTGGTTGAATAAATGAATGTGTCTACACGTGCATGTCTTGGCATCTGAATGGTAAGTTCTTCTTCGGTCTGGGAGAAAAGGAGTTGGGACAGATAGTTTCCCACCCATATGAGGAATTCCCTCTATAACAATCCAACTTCTAAATGAATGCTTTCATTGAGTGATCTGTGGGGGAAAGGTCTCAGCTTCAAACCCCCACTCTCTCATGATGAATCATTTTTGACAGAGCAGTCTACACTGCTGCTGAGAGGCAGAGTGAGGCACAACACTACTCCACTACAGTGGTTTTCCTCACTCCAAACACACTGAAAATCCCTAGCACAATCTTTTTTTCCTGTTTTGAGGACTCCTCCCTGCCCTCCCTTCCAGCCACTCTGGCAGGGTAGAAGCAGGAAGGTTCTTTGGGGGATATTCCCAGCCTCTTTCTCATGATAAGTTCTTAGGGGTTAGTAGACAGGCCTCAGAACTTTGGGACAAGCCATCCCCTCCCACCTTTCAGACCTGAGTACATTAAGATGACATTTTTTTTAAGTATTAAAGAGAAGGGAGGTTCTGATTTTGGTGGAGAGGGAAGAAGCAGAGATATGTTGGTGAGCACGTACCCCACATGGGATTCCAGAGGAGTATCATGTTGCTCATGAAAGCCTGCTAACTGATGTAGTGGGCACAGAGCTGCCAGAAAGGGCTCCGGGCAATCAGGGCTCAGACTGGGGTAGCGACCACAGTGACAAGTGACAGTGAGTGGGGCTGGGGAGAAGGAGGTTTCTTGCAGCAGGGTCGCCATATTGAAGTAGTTGCAAAACACCTTGCCCTCGGATGACCAGACAGCTTATTGTCCAAACCAGGGGAAGGAGGGCACTAGTGATAATTACACCAGGACAACCAGCGTAAACTGGGACTGTTCCAACCAAACCGAGATATATGCTCTCCCAATAGAGGGCCCTGAAGAGTGTTCTGGAAGATTGGATAGTTAGTCTACCAAAGCTACAAAGAGAGGGAGGGTTAATACTCTCATGGGTAAAGCACTAGCAATCTCCTTAGGGCTATCAGACCTCCTCAGGGAGATGATGACCATGATGGGGAGATAGTAGGACTCCTGCCTCTAAGAATTTCTTTCTTTGAATAAAGTGAATCAGGGTGGGTGAAAATAAATGCAAAAGTGGCCAGTATTGTTAGGGTTGATGAGTGGTTAGACGGGTATATGATGGAGTGGTTATAGTGAAGCATAATCAAAAGAATATGACAAAGAACATCAGAGACAAAGAACACAATACCCGGCCCCTAAGCCTTATGATTCAGTGGCCGGTTCAGTGCCCCCTCCTCCCAGGACAGATCCCTGGTGGAGGCTCATGCCAGGGTCCCTCTTGTTCCTGGGCAGGTCCTGCAGGTCCCGGTTTTTTACCTGCAGGGGGCAGTAGAGGGCTTCCACTTCTGGGGCTCCGTTTGCTCCTCCCACTGCTGCAATCGGCATAAAGTGGTCCAACCTGGACTTCTAAGGGCCTTCATGCTTCCCTCCCACGCAGACCACAGTCAGCCACCTCACATGCTCTGACATCCAATGAGAAGGCAGGACCTCCGACAGCGGCTGTATCTCCAGATCTCCAGTTCAAGGCTAGGTGGAGCCGTGCAGGCCAGTAACTGAGGAGGAGTCCACGGAGGTGAATTCTACTCGCCCTCACGGGAGCCTTCCTCTGTCCACTATGAGGCGGTGTCCTGAGGCTTCCACATGGGCATGGCTCCTCTCCCCAGGGCACCCGGTCTGGAAGGAAGGGCACGGATAGAGACAACCACAGTCTGCGGAGTGATTAGTAGAGAACCAGGAGCATAAATAAATGGAAATCGAGTCTTTGAAATAGAGAAGTTTAAAAAAAAAAAAAATGAACAGTTGGCATGGACCCCACCGAGCTTTCCTTCAGCTTCTCCTTCAAGTTAAGTCTGGGTGTTGGTGGGTAAGAGGTCTTCTTGATCTCAGAGATATCCAGCCTCAATTGGGGTAAAAAAAACTGTCTCCAATATTTTAGCTATCCCTGAGCCAGATGGCAAGTGCTGTCTACCCTAGAGATTTTTTTAAAGGTCATGCTGAGAATTACTATATTTCCAGAGATCTGCCTCTTCCCAGAGCCTTCCCCAGCCACAGCTCCTTTGCCTTGCTTGAGCCAAACCCTCTCACTTGCCCTGGAGTAACTGAACCTGCCTCCCAATTATGGGTGAAAACCAGAATGTGTCCTGTATTCCATTTGTTAACTTTCTCTTTTGTACATTTTAAGCTTCTCAGGCCTGCCTTCCCCCCCCCCCAAATGCCCTAAAATGAAATTCTGGTGCTCAGTTTTAAAAAGCAAGCCCCATAAATGCTCACAAAATAAATCTCAGCAAGATGAGAACATATTCCCTCTTATCCCAGAGTTGAAGAAAATCAGACACGATTCTGCTTCATAGAGTTGATTCTGATAAAGTGGTAAATCAAGAACATTCAGTCCCACTGGTGTGAAAATATGTAATCCTGTTCTATGTTATATTTATATCATCTTTGGAAGTGTAATTTGCACAAAGGAATCTTTTAAGACATGCAGACATTAGAGAAGATTGCTATATGACCAATACAATGTAATTTGTAAACCTTAAAAGTCTGCAACTCCAGTTGGCCATTCACAATTTATTTGTCTGAAAACAATATTTAATTAATTAATTTATTTTTTTAAAGAGAGAGCACAAAAGCAGGGAGAGGGGCAGAGGGGGAGAGGGAGAGAAAGAGAATCCCAAGCAGGCTCCATGCCCAGCACCGAGCTGGAGGCGGGGCTCAAACTCACGACCCTGAGATCATGACCTGAGCTGAAACCAAGAGTTGGATACTTAACTGACTGAGCCCCCCAGGCACCCCTGAAAACATTATTTAAATTAACCTCTTCAATTTCAAAAAGGCATAAAGATTTATGAGATTGTTGTTTGTTTGTTAGACCGAAGAATACCTTTGGGACTGTCTTGTCCTTTCAAGCATAAAGGTAAAACGTCATTCCTCTGTTTGTCTTTTTCAAAGAGTTTAAGAGTCTGTGATAATTTGAATTAACAGGGGGAAATCCTTGCCCTGCGATCTACCAGGAAAGCTGGGAATCAGCCTTGTGGGGAAGAGCTGGAAAAGGAAGAGGGGAAGCAGCACAACCCCAAGTTCAATTAACTTGAGGGGATTTGGAATGTGCAGCCCATCGCAGCCCTGTCCTGGGGGTGATAGAAGGTGATAGAAGGAAGACAAATGCCCTGACCATGATATTTGGGGTCACCATCTCCACCATAACCACTTGAGAGACAATAAACATTCTCAAGTCCAGGGGCGCCTGGGTGGCTCAGTTGGTTAAACATCTGCCCTCAGCTGAGGTCATGATCTCAGGGTCCTGGGATCGAGCCCTGCATTGGGCTCCCTGCTCAGAGGAAAGCCTGCTTCTCTCTCTCCCTCTGTCACTCCCCCTGCTTGTGTTCTTTCACTCTCTCTTTCTCTCTCTCTCTCTCTCTCTCTGTGTGTGTGTCAAATAAATAAATAAAATATTTTTTTAAAAAATTCTCAAGTTCAGTAGGAAGCTGCCTTCTCAAGCCAGAGGCTCTCCAGGAAGACGGGGTGCCATGAGGCTCAGAGGAGAGGAAGCTGTCGGAGCTAAAGCTTGGATCAGGGAGGAGGAGGAGGAAAGCAAGAACACAAAGGCCTGGAGAAAGGGAGGAAAGCAGTGGGGTGAGGGACAAATAAAGGAAGAAATAATGAGAAGGAGGAGAACATACAACCAGGGACCTGAGCAGGGCATGGACCCAGAGTAGAGGTTACTTCTGGAATGAGGGTGAGAGGGATTGCCTACTGAGCTCTCCCTTGGACTAAGGATGGAGGCAGGATGCTCTAGGGCCAAATGGAAACCAGAGGGATGGCACTTGAGAAGGAGCCTGGTCATTTGTGATGACCCAGGGAGAGCCTGGAAGGAGCTGGAGGAGGTACCCTGCCGAAGAAGGGGAAGAGGGAAAAGTCAGGTCCCAGAGAGTGGTAGCAGAAAAGTACTTAGCAAAGTGATGGAGGGGCTGGAAGAAGGGGGAGTTGAGGGTCAGTATGAGAGGGAAAGGGAAGAAGCCGATTAAGAGACTTTCTACCCATATAGTCAGGATTCAGCCACGCATGTTTCGCCATCGTACCCTTGGGCTAGGCACCGTGTTAGCCATCAGTGATGGTGAGCCAAGTAGCCACGGTCCCTACTGTACTGCAGCCTGCTCGCTGGCCTGGTGCATTGTTTGGGAGTGTCCTAAGGGCTTCCGGAGAGCCTCTTGAACGAAGAGTGTACCAAGAGCACTAGAGTGGGTGAGGAGCCGTTCTTAGCCTTTGTGGTGAGCAGAATGGGAGAGAACCATTCGACAAAGCCATCACATGTTACAACTCTGAGCCCCAGGGTGAACTCCCTGGTCACAGGGAGTTCGGCTCCTCAGGGTGCGGGCTGTTGCTGACTTTCCACACACCTGCCTCCTTTGAGGACAGAACCATGGGCCTCCACAAGCGCTTCCCACCCCTTACCAAGCCATGGGTGAGTGTCTCTCTCGGGGGCCCAGGGAGGGCGGCCTCTGCCCCCTGCCACGGTCTCTGTTATCTGTCTAAAGAAGTTTGAGTCTGGGCCTGACACTGCTGGACAAGCAGCTTCCAGGGGCTGTTGGGCAGGATTCAAAAGACTACCTAAGCGAGTGCCCCCATCCATGCTTGATGAGAGAGGAGCAAGGAGCAGCTCAAGTTCATGGGTCACAAACTTCAATCTCTACAAGAGGCAGTCTGCTAACATAAATGAGCGGAACAGTCAGGGAGGGAGGTGTGTGGCCCATTAAAGGGACCATCCTACTGTGTGATACATGCACGAGTTAAAAATTGGTTGTGAACAGTACAAAAGGGTCAAGAGTCAGTGCCTTCCCGGCCCCCTGATATTTTCTGAGGGCAAATGGGGTTTGGGAGGTATTTTTCCTCTCCGGTCGTGGGCAAACTATTCCTGAATCAGACAGCAGGTGGCGCTCAACCCAGAGAACTGGAAAAAGGGAACTGTGGAGAATTACTTAATTCATTTCCAGGAACTTCTCCCTCCTCCCCCGCAGGGCCTTCCCCAGCCCCACCTCCTGTTCCCTGGCGTGGGGCACGTCCTCTCGCTGGTCCCAGATGTCCAGTACCAGATGCCTGGTCTCGGAGTGGGGAAATAACCACTGGAGAAGCCCCCACTCCACAAGCTGCCCAGGCAAGATGTGAGTGTGCCCACCGGAAAGGCCTGGAGGAGAGGACAGTGGCGGGGAGAGGGGAAGGTGGGACCCAGGGACGTGCGCGCGCGCACACACGCACACGCACACGCGCACACACGCGCGCACACACACACAGAACCAGTTACTGCGGGGAGAACTGGAAAGTTGCCTGTAGCCTCTAGCAGCCTTCCCTGGAGTTGGTCAGACTCCGCGGTCCGAGCCAGGAGAGCTAACATATTTAAATGTCCCTCCCTCCTACCACCATTGCTCCTCCAGATCCCAGGGTGGGATTGGGACCTGCCAAAGCACAAAGCAGCCCCCTCCTTTGATTGAGACTGTCCTGGGACACGAGCAATGGTGGAAAACTCCCAGTCCAAGCTCCGGCTGGCTAGGAGGCTGAAGGAATCGGGGTGAGGAGAGGCAGTAAGGGAGGAGCCCACAGGTGCCCAGGCCTCAAGGGCTAATGCCTTTGCGGGGCCTCTCGATCTCTCAGCTTCGCCTGCCCCTGCTCCTCATACTTCCACAGGCCTCAGGCCGTATGTGTGTGGCCATATCTTGCTCTCATCCACTCACAGGTGGTGGCTACTCCTCTGGGGAGTCCTCCAGGCTTGCCCCACACAGGGCTCTGTGCTCTTGGCCCAACAGCTACCCCAGCAGCTGACATCCCCCGGGTATCCGGAACCATATCTCAAAGGCCAAGAGAACTCCACTGACATCGAGGCTCCAGAGGGCTTTGCCGTGAGGCTTGTCTTCCAGGACTTCGACCTGGAGCCGTCCCAGGACTGTGAGCAGGACTCCGTCACAGTGAGCTTCAGTGGGGGTCCTGAAGGGACTCTGGGGAGGGAGCCTCCTGGCCTGGAGCCCAGAGGCAGGGGGACGTGGCTGTGCCCTGAATGGCAAAGGATGGATGAAGAGCCCAAGTCAGGGGCACAGGCGGCTTAGCTGGGAGGTCAGGGTCTGCCCCAGGGCGCTGCCTTCTGCCCTCAGCCCTGCCCTTGTCCCTGCTACCATCTGGGCCCCGCAGAGCAAGAGAGAGGGTGGCAGGGCAGGCCCTGCTTTGGAAGTCGTACCGAGGGACACACACATACTGCAAAACCCTGGCGTCAAATAGCAAGGACTCACACATCCATCAGTAAAGATCCACCAAGTGTCTGTGGAGTGCAGGCTCCGTCTGATCAGGAAGCTGGGCCTAAATAGTAACAAAAGCTTAGGTGACTGTTCAAGCTGCAGGATAAGGACACTTTAAAAATAGCACTTTACGTTATCTTTTGGGTTAAATTTCCTTCGTATCAAAATAATCCATGCACAGAGTTCTTGTAAAAATGAGTATACGACAAGGCTTATAATGAAAACAGCAGTCTCCAGCCTTCTTCCCAGCCCCAGGGCCTCTCCCAGCGGCAGCGCCTGCGATGCACGTAGCTGCTCCATCTGGCATTTACTTCCATGTGTATAAATAGCATGCTTATTGTGTTACTTTTGTGCACGATCACTTAATTTCCAACCATAGAAGATGAGGACTCACTTTACCTCTCTTAGACCTTCACTGCATTTCCCCACCCCATCCTCCCAAGCTACCATTATTAGCATTTTTAGTTGTTTACATTATCATGACTTTAAAATATTCCCTTCTGAGTACATGGTGTACAATAATTACATGTCCTTGCTTCTCCGACTTTTGGGTCTCCCGGGAGTCAGTAATCTCAGGGAGTTTTTTGGGTTTTCTGTTTGTTTTTGTTTTGATTCTAGTATGCTTGGCTCTGTCTATAACTAAGCTCCCCAAACTCTTAGCCAGGAGAGTAAATCTCCTCTCGCATAATCAACTACAAATCTTAACCTCTTGGTCTTGCTTTGTGTTGACATCCCACCTGAAGATCTCACGACACTTTATCTCCTCAGAGTTCCTTGCTCTCTAGAGCCTCAAGCGTTCTGGAAGTGCCTTTCTCCCTCCTTCTGGGCATTTCCTGTACCTGTTATGTGCTGGAACTGAACCCCATACCATTCTCTTTCTTGGTTTAGTCCCTTATTTTGGAGGAGCACATTCTCCTCCAGAAAGGATATGAGAGAATAAGCTGTAAAGGATCTCACAAATCCCTGAACGTCTTAGTCCACCCTCACAGTTGATGGATAGTGGATTGGGGACGCAGTCTGGGTTACAAGCCATTTTCTCTCAGAATTTTGACGATACGGTCTGCTTGCTCTAGTGTTGTTAAGCCTGGTACAAGGATGATTCCTGGCCCTGAGTATTTTCGCTCTAGGACTTTTGGAACATTTTCCTTATTGCCAGTATCCTAAGTTTTCATTCTGATGTGCCTTAATGCGAGTCTTTTTGTACTTGTTGTACAGGGGTTTTTAATCTAGAGACTCTTTTTTTAAGATTTTATTTAATTATCAGAGAGAGCAAGAAAGCACAGTGGGGGAGGGTCAAAGGGAGAAGCAGACTCCCTGCTGAGCTGGGAGCCCCACATGGGACTTGGTCCCAGAACTCGATCCCAGGACCCCAGGATCATGACCTGAGCTGAAGGCAGATGCTTAACCCACTGAGCCACCCAGGCATCCCTAATCTAGAGACTTTTTAAAGCCAGTCCTTCAATTCTGGGAATGCTCTTGTATTTTTTTTTTTTTTAGGCTTCTGAGCCTATGTATGTTTATTTTTATTTTTATTTTTTATTTTATTTTACTGAAGTACAGTTGACATAAAATGTTATCTTAGTTTCAATTGTGCAACATATTGAAAACACAATTCTGTACATTGCTCAGTGCTTACCCCAGTGAATGTAGTCCCAATCTGTCACCATACAATGTTATTATAATATTATTGATTATATTCCTTATGCTGTACTTTTCTTCTCCTCACGTATTCATTTTTTTAAGTTTTTATTTAAATTCCCGTTCGCTGACAGTGTCATATTAGTTTCAGGCGTACAATATAGTGATTCAACAATTCCATACAACTCCTGGTGCTTAATCTTAATCCCCATCACCTACTTCACGTATTTCCCCACCCACTGCTCTTGTATTATTTTTTATATAAGTTCCAGATGTCTGCTTCTTTATTTTCTCTTTCTTCAGAAAGAGAAAATAAATTTAGCTATTGTAAATTCTGGACGGATTCTCCAGTTTTGTTAATCCATTCTGTTCTGTTGTCCATCTCTTTTTGTTCCACTTTCTGGGAGATTTCCTCATTTTAGATCCAACTTTTTTTAAAGATTTTATTTATTTGAGAGAGAGCACAAACAGGGGGAGGGGCAGAGGGAGAAGCATTGCAGGGCTCGATCCCAGGACCCCAGGATCATGACCTGAGCCAAAGGCGGCCGCTGGACTGAGTGGACTGAGCCACCCAGGCGCCCCTTAAATATGAATTTTTTATTAATTTTTTTCTGCTAATGTATTTTTTCATGTCTAAAAGCTCGTTCTTATCTTCTAAATGTACTTTTGTGTAGAATATTGTTCTTGTTTCGTAGAGGCAATATCCTTTCCTCTACAGGGATTATTTTTAAATGTTCCTTCTGTTCCTTGTATTATCTCTACTTCATCCAGGTTCCCTTTCATTGTTCATTTGTTTTGGTCTCTGCTTATTGTGTTAGAAACTTTCCTACAATGTCTAAGAATCCTTGGCTGTCCATTCATATTTAAGAGTGAAATACTCAGATGGCACTGGATGCTCCATGTGGATATCTAAAATTTGTGAAGTGACAGGTTTGACAATAGAGTTATCAACAAGGTGACCTATTTGTGCTGTTGGGGAACCTCCCAAATATTAGCTTGTGGAAGTGTTTTCTTTAGGGACAGCCGATCTCAGATCAGAATCCTTGGGTCTCCTGCTCAGAGTGGCCAACATTCTGGTAAACAAGCAGAGGAGGGAATCTCACTGTTTGATATGTAGACTTTCACCTAAGCCCTCTGTTTGCCGCACTGGTCTTCACCTCCTCTGTCGAGTGTGCTAGGGGATCCCAAGTCCAGGGTGTCTGGCTCACACTCGGGTCTTCTGCCAGGGTGAGCTGGAGGGGTTTGCCTGGATGCACAGCATGGGCAAAGGGACCTAGAGTTCTGAGGTCTCCCCACGATGGCTTTCTGTCAGCCCTTCCCTCATCTTCATCCTCAGGGGTGCCTGGTTACCCCAATTTCTGAAACTTTCCTGGGTTTCCTGGCTTGCTTTATGTTGTCTTCCACATTTGAAGACTCGTTGCCATTTGTCCATCTCCAACCCATCTTCCAAAATGTTGACATCCCTCCTCTGCTGTCACGTCCTCTCGCTTTTTGCCCTCAATCACGTACAACCATTTTATCCCTTTGCTGTCATGTTGGTGGAATTTGAGGTGGGAAAGGAGACAAATGCATGTGTTTACTGCTCCAGATTTTACTGGAAAGTCGGGACTGTATTTAATTCAGCCTATGTCTGTTGAGCACCTACCTTGAGCCCTGCTCTTCTCAGCCACGGGCAGTTTCCATCTTGGCCTGACTGTTCCCTGTCATGGAGGGAGTTCAAGCTCAGGAAGAGGATCCTTCCCTCCTGTCTCCTTCCAGAGCAAATCACACAGACACTGCAAATGCAGAACTTAAGACCCTGGAGTCTAGTTCCATTTTTACTCGTCAGTATGCTCAGCCGGCCTGTGGGCTCTTTGGTAGCAGAACTGTCTGTTCATATCTGTATCCCCAGCACCTAGCACAGTGTCTCACACATAGAACATAATCAGTACCTGTTGAAGGAATGGATGGATGGATGGGCGGATGGATGGATGGATGGATGAAATCCAAGCTTCTGTAGAACACACAACAGAATGAATTTGGGATGAGCAGGTGTTTAGTGTCATCCTCACCACCGTTCCACGTGTAGACTCTGGAGAACTGCCATAGGGCATGATGTTGTCCTGGCTAGAAGAGGCCTCACGGACCATTTTATAGGAGGAAACCGAGAACTGGGGTTAAGAAACCCCCCATGTCACACAAGGTGGTGGGGCAAAGTCTGGAATTTAACATAGGTCTGAGGACTCTCTGTCAGGTGTTCATTCTACTTTGCTAGTTAGACTCCTAAGTTATTTTATTTAGCCAACAATTCATGAGGAAGAGTAAGAAGAAAACTGGAGCACTTAACAACCAAGTGAAGCAGTAAAGGACAGTTTCCTAGGGTAAAATGCTTCTTCCCCAAGAGGTAGGTCTCTTAAATAGGGACATTAAATGTGTTCATGTCCTAAGGAAGGAAAAGTATTGGGACATGGCCGAGCAAGACATTCCAGGTGACTGAAAACTTTTCTTTATGCCAACTTCCCCCCAGTTACTGTGATCATGGAGAGATGGGCCGAAAGGAGGCTTAGGGGAATTTGAGATTTGGGGAGAATGAGAGAACAAAGAGCTAGCAAGAACCCATGGTATGTGGGTCAATATGAAGGTCAGAAATCAAATGAGCTGACCAGTGAGCTGTGTGCCCAGAGAAGAGATTAGGCATGAAGCATGGGCCAGGGGAACTCCTTCCAAGATGCCCTTCCTTGGGTTGGGGAACCCACATTAAAGGGTTTGAGCAGCGGTGAGGCAGGCAGAAGGAACAGAAGCAGAGACAACCTGCTTCAAGAACATACTAAAGCATCAATACCCAGGGTACACGCACTGTGTACATTTTGTGTCCACAGATTTCACACCTTGTGGAGGGCTTCACTTAACAGCTTCTGGAGTAAGAGGAGGAACATTCCAAAGGAAGGAGAACAGGAAAGGCTAGGAACCCAAGGGGCTCAGTCTTTGCAGAGAGTCTTATGCTTCACAGATGTTGGCCACTGGAAATTATTCGGACAAGTGGAAGGTGATGGGGGTGGAGGAGGTGGGACGGGAAGGGCATAGGTCTGCATATTTGTCGATTCAAGGCTGTGGTACCGTAGGTACCATCTGGAGCATCAGGCAGTCAGGGTGAGCAAAATAGATGTGGTTCCTGCCTTCTTAGAATTTATGATCCAGCGGACTGTTTGGAGAAACCCTGGGGTTCCCAAGGAGCTTCTTAAAAGTAGGTAACTATGGTGGGCTTTATGAGATACTTATGGTAGGCTAAAGAAATATACTAGGTATCTGGTCATGGATAAAAGAAACCTGGGGGTCAGTTATGGGACAGGACGCTACTTGAGAAAAGCTCCCCGAGGAACAGCTTCTGAGCCCCAGAGGTGTGCAGACCTTCTAGAGGATGTGACCCTGTGGAGCAGATTCACCCCACACCTGCCTGCCCACCCTCCCCTTTCAGATCACAGCCAGTGGGTTGGATCCAAGTCGGTTCTGTGGGCAGCAGGGCTCCCCGCTGGGCAGCCCTCCTGGTCAGAAGGAGTTTGTGTCCCTGGGGAACCGATTGCAGCTGACTTTCCGAGCCCCTGCCTCTTCTCAGGACAGGACCACTGGCCTCTACAAGGGCTTCCTGGCCTTCTACCAAGCTGTGGGTAAGTGTCCCTCCTGGGGGTGCGGCCTCTGCCTGGAGCCATGGCCCCTGGTCTCCTGAAGGGACAAGTGGAAGCTTGAGTGACCCCACCCTACCCCCCCCAACCCCCGCCCCAGCTATGCCCCTGCTGCTGAGCAGCCCAATTAAAGGGGCAGGCGTGGCTCAGCTCCAGCAGTTGTTTCCATGAGGATTTATAGGCTGAATGCTTATAGATCATCTCCTCTTTCAAAAGAAGCCAAGAGTCCAGATTTTTAAGTGAAATTCTAGATTTTCAAATCATAACTCAGGTTTTTTGAAGCTAATGCATGCGCATGATAATTTTTTTAAAAAATAATATGATATGGTAATAGTATAAGAAGTAAGTCTTCCTCTCATCTCTGGCCCTTAGTCCCTGGCTACCCTGTCCGGAAACAACCCTGTTGTCCATTTCCTGGGTATGCTTCCAAAGACACTCTATGTGCCATTCAAATATGCGTATTGTTGTGCGGCGGCGGCGGGGGGGCGTGTCTAATATTCACGATGTCTTAAATCTAGCATTTTTCACCCAATAATATGTCTTTTTTTAAAAGATTATTTATTATTTATTTATTAATTTGAGAGAGAACGAGAGAGAGAGAGAGCACGAGCAGGGAGAGGGGCAGAGAGAGAGGGAGAAGCAAATTCCCCGCTGAGCAGGGAGCCCTACTCAGGGCTTGATCCCAGGACCCTGGGATCATAACCTGAGCCAAAGGCAGACGCTTAACCGACTCATATTCATGCGGTTAGCAGTGCCTAATTCTTTTTAAGGACCATATAGTATTCCTTCGATTGATGCACATAATCTATGCAGCCAGTCCTCTGCTGATACTCTGCAGCCACAAGCAGTCCTGCTGTGGCTATGCCTGTATATACATCTTTGAGCCTGTGTATGAGGGTAAATTCTTAGAAATAAAAATGTTAGGTGAAAAAGCATTTGCAATTTAAGTTTCAGCATTGCTGAATTTCCCTCCAAAGAGGTTTTTGCTAATATGCACTGACCAGCCGTGTATGACAATGCTTGTATCCCCACAGCCTATTTATCACAGTTACTTTCCATTTTTTAATCATTTTTATCATGGATGATCTTATCAGTGAAAAACGGTTCAAATGTTCTAAATAAAAGACTGTGCAAGTCACACTAAATACGGCCCTGGGCCAGAATCAGTCCCAGGGCTGCCAGTTCAGGGTCCTCCTGACCACTGGTTTCCTACAGGTGTGAACCACAGTCAGCCCATCAGCCGGGCCAGGGAAGCCTCTGAGGCCACCAGCACAGCTGGAGACAATCCCTCCAAGATCCAGAACCACTGCCAGGAGCCCTATTATCAGGCCGTGCCAGCAGGTGAGTCCCCGCCTGCTGGGGAACCAGCGCCTATTTGCTTCACTCCCACCAGGAGGCGCTCTGGGCACCTAGCACCCCCACCTCCCAGCTGTGAATTTGTCTCTCTGCCCCCCTCATTTCACTCCCCAGGGACACTCACCTGCACACCCCAGGGCCCCTGGAAGGAGACGCAAGACAGGGAGGAGCTTCCTCACTGCATACCGGGTGAGTGGTGACCTCCCGGCGCCGACCCTGTGGCCGCTTCCCGAAGAAACCTCAGCCACATGTGTGGCCCGCGGGAGCAGGACATAGGGGGTTAAAGGAAAGCCTTAGGGTAGACAGGGAGAGATAAAGGCGGAAGGTGCGGAGGAAGAGGGGAACCAAGAAGGGCCCAGAAAGGGAGAAGCAAGAACCTTGTCCCTTATTCAGGATCAAGAGATAACTGAGAAAGTAGAAGCATAAAGGAAGTTCATCAGAGGGGACGGTAAAGGAGGAGAGGGTCAGAAGAGTGGAAAGAAGAGAAGCCCCTCTCTTGGGATGGGCTGCTTTAAGGATACACAGACAGGCTCTCTGTCCCCAAAACATCGCCCTACCCACATGGCACAGTGCCAGGAAGTCTGCCATGTTAAGACTTTTTATTAAGATAAAATTTATGTAACATAAAATTCACCATCTTAACCATTTTAAAGTATACCATGTGGTGATTTTTAGTATATCCACAAGGTCGTGCCACCATTCCCACTAATTCCAGAACATTCCCATCGCCCCAAAAAGAAACCCAGCACCTCAGACTCTCCCCTCCACCACCCGCTGGCAACCACTAATCCACTTTCTGTCTCTGGATTTGCCTCTTCCGACATTTTCTATAAAGGGAATCATGCAGCATGTGGCCTTTGTGTCTGGCTTCTTTCATTTAGCCTGTTTTCACGGTTCATCCATGTTGTAGCAGGTGTCAGGATTCCATTCCTTTCCATGGATATACCACCTTTTGTTCATCCGTTCATCAGTTAAAGGACATTTGGGTTGTTTTCACTTTCTGCCTTTTAGGGGTAAATGCTACTATGAGCATTCGTGTACGAGTTTCTGTGTGAACATATGTTTTCTATTCTTTTGGGCATATCCCTAGTAGTGGAATTGCTAGGTCACATCACACCTGTAGGTTTCACTTTTTGAGGACTTGCCAGGCTGTTTTCCGCTGGGGCTGCATCCTTTTATATTCCCACCAGCAAGATATGAGGGTTCAAGTTCACTGTTTTTGAAATCCATTTTTTTTTTTTTTTTTTTTTAGTCAAAGCATTGCCTTTCTAACCTAATCTGAATAAATTTCTCAGATCTCGCTCCTGACCCTCAGAAAGCTCTCAGGCCAGGCTGATGCAGTGTTTGGGCAGTGGGTTGGAGGGCAGGTGATGGTGGAAGATGTCAACGATGAGGAAGGACACAGAAAACAGAGGCAACGGGCACTGAGGACAAACTGCTTGCTGCATGATTTTGCTCAGGATGGCCCCACCAAGAGTCTGAGGAAGTGGCCTTAAAATGTCTGAGGGATGGGGGAAACGAGGGAAGGGAACCAAGAGCACACTTACTGTGATGAGCACCGAGGACCCTGTAGAGCTGTCGGGTCACTATATTGCGTACCTGAAACTGATATAACGCTGCGTGTTAGTGACACTGGAATTAATTTTTTTTAATCCTATTATTAAGGTAAAATAAGAGTGATTCTTATTTAAAAAGAAATCCTCTGAGGAGGCGTTGGAGAGAGAGCGCTTCACGGAAGCGGGTCTTTAACAAATGCATCTTGATGCAGCAGCTGACGTCCCCTGTACGTCTCTCTTCTCTCCCAGTCTGTGGCCGGCCGGTCACCCCCATCGCCCAGAACCAGGAGGCCCTGGGTTCCTCCAGAGCCAAGTTGGGCAACTTCCCCTGGCAAGCTTTCACCAATATCTACGGCCGCGGGGGCGGGGCCCTGCTGGGCGACAGGTGGATCCTCACGGCCGCCCACACCATCTATCCCAAGGACGGCATCTTTCTCGGGAAGAACCGGAGCGTGGATGTGTTCCTGGGCCACACAAGCATAGACGAGATGTTGCGGCTGGGGAGCCACCCGGTGCGCCGCGTGGTGGTGCACCCGGACTACCGCCAGCACGAGTCCCGCAGCTTCGACGGGGACATCGCGCTCCTGGAGCTGCGGCGCAGCGTGCGGCTGGGCCCCAACCTGCTCCCGGTCTGTCTGCCCGAGCGCCAGGCCCTCTACCGCAGCGGCGTGTGGGGCTACGTCAGTGGCTTCGGCGTGGACAGGGGCTGGTTAACCACCCAGCTGAAATACTCCAGGCTGCCCGTGGCCCCGCGCGCCGCCTGCCAGGCCTGGCTCCAAGAGAAGCAGAGGTCTGAGGTGTTTTCTGACAACATGTTCTGTGCTGGGGATAAGATGAGGCAGCAGAATGTCTGCCAGGGGGACAGCGGTGGCGTCTATGTGGTATGGGATGAGCGCGCCCATCACTGGGTGGCCACGGGCATAGTCTCCTGGGGCGTGGGCTGTGGCAAGGGCTATGGCTTCTACACCAAAGTGCTCAACTACCTGGACTGGATCAAGGGAGTGATGGAGGGGAAGGACTGACCCTGGGGGCGCTCGAACAGTGACACCCAGCTGTGGAGCATCCCCCCATCCAGGAGAGGGTTAGGAGGGAGGACTGGGCTCAGGGGTGGCGCTGGGGGCAGGGAATCCCTATTCAAGTGACCGCTGTCCTGTCCTTTGTGCGAGAGAGCTCCTCCTCCTTCCCAGTGCCCCCCCCCCTCCTTCTCCACCTTCTTGCCCCAGTTTGCGCTCCACCCAGGAAAGCCCTGGACATCTCAGCCAGTTTCCCTTTAAACTTCATCTCCTGCTGACACGGCTTTTTCTGTACTCTCCTGGGAGACGGTCACCTTCTCATCCCCCAGTTCAAGTGGGGTCTGGGGGATGTGGTCTTAGTTGTTTTCATTTCTGAAACATTCCAAAGCCCCTCTAGTTGGCCTTCACACATTCAAACTATTGGCTTCACCCCCCTCCCCCCGCCAACGGTATCTCCTAGCTGCAATTCTAGTAAGCAGCCCATTTTGGCTTACATGTTCTGCATACCAGGAGCTTCACAGGTCATTTCATTGACTCCTCACAGCAAGTTTGCAACGGAGCTGTTATTACCTGCAATTCACAAATGAGGAAACTGAAGCCCAGGGAGATAAAGTGGCTTGCCCCAAACCCACAGCTGGGACGGGACTGCCAAGGCCATGGGCTTCCCAGGACACCATGATAGCTCCCGATTGTCCTCCAGACCTACTCTGCTTCCCCTTCCCAATCCCCACATCCTTACAGGTCCTGCCCGGGAATTCCTGCTTCAGTGAAGATGACAACACCTCGCTCACACTTCCCTGCTGGCCCCGTCTCCTGCAGACCCCAAGCTGAGCCCAGCACCAGGCTGGATGTTGGGGCCGACACCCCCCAGTGCTGCTGGACACCTGGGTCTGGGCTCCACCTGAGAAGACCAGCTCTTTAACTTTTAATAAGGTCTTGAGGTGATTTACAGTGAAAGACACGAGTAAAATACGATTGTTCAAATGGAAATAGAAAATTAATACCATAAAACAGAAGAGAGCAAATTTGCTAGCACTGAAGGTCAAGTTAGCTTACCTGGTTAAAGGTTAAACTGATCTTTGAAAAACAGCAGGATTCAAAGTTGTACATACATGTGGTTACTTCAATTTTTTTAAACCATTTTTAAACCTAAGTATAAACGACTATTAAAAACACCCTAAGGGGTGCCTGGTGGCTCAGTCAGTTAAGTGCCTGACTTTTGGTTTTGGCTCAGGTCGTGATCTCAGGGACGTGGGATTGAGCCCCATGTCGGGCTCTGCAATCAGTGCGGAGTCGGCCTGGGATTCTCTCTCCCTTTGCTCCCCCCACTTGTGTTTGCTCTCTCTTTCTCTCTCTCTAAAATAAAATAAATAAATCTTGGGGCACCTGGATGGCTCAGTAAGTTAAGCATCTGCCTTTGGCTGTGGTCATGATCCCAGGGTCCTGGGATCGAGCCCTGAGTTGGGCTGCCTGCTCAGAGGAGAGCCTGCTTCTCCCTCTCCCTCTGTCTGCCACTCCCCCTGCTTGTACTCTCTCTCTCTCTTTGTCAAATAAATAAAATCCTCAAAACCAATCAATCAATCAATCTTTTTTTAAAAACAGCCCAAAATACTAACCAGAAGTTGTTTTAGGTAGTATAATTTTGGCTGTTTTGTTTTCCCCTATTCCTCCGTAATTGCTAAACTTTGCTAAATTTTATTTAATGAGCATGTATTCGTTTCATTTTATTTGTTTTTATTATTGAAAAATGATGTTTCTCCCTGCCAAGGCAAAAAATATATACCTATAGCTATAGATCTATATAGACCTAGATATCTGGATATTACCACATAAGGTAACCTACTATTACTTTAAGAGAGAAAATTTTTTTCCCCAGAACCAAAACCTAAGAGGAATAAACAATAAAATAGACAATGTCTTCGATACTGGTCTTTTTTTTAAGATTTTATTTATTTATTTGACACAGAGAGAGACGGGGAGAGAGGGAACACAAGCAGCGGGAGTAGGAGAGGGAGAAGCAGGCTTCCTGCGGAGCAGGGAGCCTGATGCGGGGCTCAATCCCAGGACCCTGGGATCATGACCTGAGCCGAAGGCAGACGCTTAACGAATGAGCCACCCAGGCGCCCCTGATACTGATCTTTAAACCAGTGCAGGAGTAATCTTCATATGGCTGTTTCTTCTTTCTGTCCTTGGTGTGAGTCAATGGTATACGACAAATGTGCAAGTAAGGTTTCCTTTGAGTGGCCAGGCAGAGAGGAGGCTGGGCTGGGACTGAGCTGATGAAGCCCAGGTTTGTCACTTTGCAGCCATGTTGTATGATACTTAGAATCCCTGGGATGAATAGGAGAACTTCAGCTAAGAATTACCTTCCTGGACCACCTGCTCCTTAACTGTGATCTCCGCCATTCTGCCTCCACTATGAACACAACACACACACGCATGCACACAGTGTTGTCAAAATGCTAATGTGCAATTTGCTAGACAAGACTCCCCTTCTTGGGGCACCTGGGTGGCTCAGTCGTTAAGCGTCTGCCTTCGGCTCAAGTCATGATCCCAGGGTCCTGGAATCACGTCCCGCATCGGGCTCCCTACTCAGCGGGAGCCTGCTTCTCCTTCTGCCTGCTGCTCCCCCTGCTTGTGAGCTCTCTCTCTGACAAATAGATAAATAAAATCTTTAAAAAAAAAATTCCCCTTCTTCCTCGTCTCCTCATCTAGTCCTTATGCTTCGCCTCTGTCTTTCGTCTTTTCTGACCTGACAAGGTCATGGGTCATGTCAGGGATTAGATCATGGATCAGCCCTGCCATCAGATTCGCTCCTCAGCTCTGACATTTAGGCCTGCTGGAGGAACCCTCCACACCTTGGTTGACTTCACATCTCCCTGTACCTACCTGCTCTCTAACCACACTCAGTGAGGACTTGGTCATTGCCTAATGGTGAACTGCCCCATCTTTGTGAGTCCTTGCAATCCATTGCTTGGGAAAGTCCCTGGCATATTAAGTAGGTAGTCCATACATGGATGAATGAGGGGGTAGGTGGGTGGAGGGAAAGAGGGTTTAATCCAATTGGAGAAACAAGCAGGATAGACTACAAAGGCCCACGACTCGGAGGCCAGCTCTGCCTGAGCCTCCCTCTGGAATCGAACGCCATAGGGTATTTGAGCCCTGGAGAGTTGAGGAAGAAAGGCTTCCACAGCGAGCAAACTTTTAAATTAGGAGACTATGGCCTGGAACACAGGAGAGACAAAACCTCCCTCCCTCCCAGGGGCCTACTTTCTTTCAGAAAAGACCAAGTCACTGTTGGTGCGCAGACATACTGTCTGCCTAGTCCTAGGCAACCATGACTCTCAGGGGTTCAAACGCTTGACCAAATGCCGAGAAGAACAGGATGTCTCTACCCTCGCTCAGCTTCCCTTGCCTCTCTAAGAGCCAAGTTCACGGGCAAGTCTGAGTTCACTGAAGTGAGGAGGAAGGGTCTTAAGACAGACCCTAGTGCTGCTGTAGAGTCACCCTGACCTAAGCACCCCGTGTCCTGTGTTTAAGTGTCATTCATGGGGAAAGGAGGCTGGGGCCCCAGTGCAACCAAACTCCGTTCTCTTCTGTCCACTCCTGCCATGCCCTCTCCGCCTCGTGGTTCCTGTCACACCATCCTGGACATTAAAAGCCTGGCCATTCCCAGGTGAGTAAGGGCAGGAAGAACCGGATTAATGGAACAGGGCACTGCAGAAAAGAGAGTCCCCCCTTAACTGCGATTTCAGTTGCCTTTGGCGTCGGGACCTTGTAAACACAGCAGCAGTCCCTGAAGAAAGGGAAAATTCAGATCAGATTTAAGAAACCAAGAAGTCTGGGCTTCCACCCAAAGGCTTTCTCCCTTCTGAAAACTCGGGCCCATCTCTTCAGCCCTTCCCCAGGCACGCCAGCAGGTGGCACCACCATCGGGGATTTCAAAACCAAAACTACATTAAACTGGAAACAGATTTTTTTTCGTTTTGTTTATGCAAATAGTTCATTCCCTACAACATTCCTCCGGGAATGGTCCCCTCCTTCCCCTCTACAGTCATTCCCTCCCCCTTGCCTCCCCTGCATGACCGCTCTCTCCCTCAACACAGAGTGGATGAAGACGCTGTCAGGAGAGTCCAGGATCCAAAAACAAGCCTTGAGAAATGTGAGTAAGGCTGATGCGGCCCTCGGAGGGTGGGAGAAGCCAGAGGAGAGAATCCTGGGCATGAGAGGCAACCCTGCTCCCAAATTCATTCAGGGGGACCAGAACGCCCCTCCCTCCCCATATTCCTTACCTATTCCCGGAAGCACACACGTGCCTACACAAACGCATACCCCACCATCCCTCCTCCTGAGGAAGAGACCTTAGACCCATGAGGCAATGGCCATGTTCCCTTCTTCCTCCTAACTCATGGCAGGGGAGCAGCAAGATGAAGGGACCCACTGTGCCCAGGAGAGGTGTGCTCTGTGCATGACTCCATATACCATAGGCCGTTTCTCCCAGAGGCCTTTGCTGAGCCTTTGGGAGCCCCATCAGAGAGCCATGACTGGAAACCGTCGCCCTCCATTAACTGGTCCCAAGCCAGCCCTGTTCCAGGAAGGGGAGGGGAGTGGTGGGAGAGGGCAGGGGAGGAGGATGGGGAGGGAGGTGCAGGGAGTACGATGACCTCTAGACTGGACATTCCCCGGGGGGAGGAACACCCAATGCAGCGGCTGCAGAGGCCAGGCTCTCCACTTCACCACCCCCACCTAGAACATCTCTACGAGGCCTAGAATGGCCAGAGAGGAAAATGCTGAGCGGTAGGACCATCCCAACCCCCACCCCAGTCACTGCCCAAACGGCAGGGGTGCCGCAGCCCTCCAGCACTAGACACCCACTTTCTTGTCGGCAGGTGGCTCTTATACCTCCTGGTGCCCATCCTGTTCTGCCGCGTGGGAGCCTCCATCCCCGTTTCGCAGAAGCTCTTTGGGGAGGTGACTTCTCCTCTGTACCCCAAGCCTTACCCCAGCAACTTTGAGAAAACCACGGTGATCACAGTGCCCACAGGATTCAGGGTGAAGCTCATCTTCTGGCAGTTTGACCTGGAGCCTTCTGAAGGCTGTTTATATGACTATGTCAAGGTAGGGGATCAGGTTGGGAGGGCAGAGGGAGAGCTGGGTGTCTCTGGAAACTGAGGACTTGTGCTCTAATCACCCTGGATAGCATTCTCCACCCATGGACACAGCCCCAGCCCTGCAAGAGCTAATGGCCAAGTGAAGTTCGGAGAGTCTGGTGACACCAGGGATGGGGTGTCCACTGGATTTAGAGGCCCTCAGTGAGCACTGAAGGGAGAAACACAGGGGAGGGGATGTGCAGGCCCCATTTCCAGGAAATTTACTGCCTATAGGAGTCAGAAAAACCTTCTCCATCGGCTGACTTGCTGGGAGTCTTTGGAAAACTGCTGTGCCTCAGTTTCTCTGTTTCCACGTAGAATATCACTGTGGCTGCCTTCCTAAACAGGAACATGGGGAAGAGAAACGTGTGTGGTGGTAGTTCAAGCATAAGCCTCAGCAAGGTCAATGGGCTCAGTCTCCTCACCTCTGTGACAGCCAAGTGTGCCTTCCCAGTCTCAACTTTCTATATCAATAAAAATGAGATTCTAGATTCAGGATTCAAGTAGAGTCTACACACATGCAGTAAATACCATTCCCAGGAGACCCTCTGGAGGTTATGAGAGAATAACATGAAAACGATACGTCTTCTAGCCCAGAGGACTGGAGAAGTTTGCAGGGTTGCGGGGGAGGGGTCTTGGTGGCAGGGATGATGAGGGATGCGGTGGGGGCAGTATGTCTTCCACTTCTGAGGAGTTGAAGACCCTGTGAGCAAAGAGATAAGGGAAGCTCGGTGATGCTAGCCCGTGCGGAGGCTGGAGAGGCTCCCACTCAGCTGAGTATACCAGGAGGCAGGTGGCTGGACGTGAAAGGTTTGCATAAGGTGAGGTGGGATAACTGGACAGAAAATAAAGCAGACCACTCCAGGCTCCAGGAATGAAGGGATGCTAAAGGCTGTGTGGAGAAAACCAGGGTTCCAGTGGAAGATGAGCATGGGAGGTGGTGGAGACAAAGGAAGGTCTGAAACATGCCAGGGGACAGAGAACAGGGCAGGGGCGTTGTACCAGGCACAGGTGACATGCCAGGAGTTAGCCACCAAAGACTGAGAGGAACAGATGGAAGTCACCGGGGGAACAAAAAGAATGCAAGTCGTGGAGAGACAGTTTACAACAGCCAGAGCCCTGCAGGTGGAGACCAGATGGAAGCTGGTCCAGCAGGGGAGCACAACTCACTGTTTGGGACAAGAGGAGGACTTGTGCTGACCTTCCACCCAGGACATGTCTCCTCAGCGGCCCTTCTTCCCACCCTTTTTCCTTTCTCCACAGATCTCTGCTGACAAAAAAACTCTGGGGAGGTTCTGTGGGCAAGTGGGTTCTCCACTGGGCAACCCCCCAGAAGCAAAGGAATTTATGTCTCAAGGGAACAAGATGCAGCTGACCTTCCACACAGACTTCTCCAATGAGGAGAATGGCACCATTATGTTCTATAAGGGCTTCCTGGCCTATTACCAAGCTGTGGGTGAGTGGCCCCCGGGTGCCTTTTTTTCTGGCCTTAGGCATGTTGTATGGGGACCAGAAAAGGGGAATCTTGAATCCATTGAAGCAGGAAGCCAGTCCTTCCTTATTTTTTCCCCTCAAAAGAGCTTTTTCCAAGAGAGGACTGCCAATCTAGATTCTGTCACCGTGGGGTAGTTCCCAGAAAGCATTAGAGAGGCCTGAAATTGGGGTGCCTGCATGTCTCAGTCAGTTAAGTGTCTGATTCTTGGTTTTGGCTCCGGTCATGATCTCAGGTCATGAGATTGACCCCCGTGTCCAGCTCTGCACTGGGTATGGAGCCTGCTTAAGATTCTCTCTCTCCCTCTCCCTCTGTCCCTTCCCACACCAACCCCCCCCCCCAAAAAAAAAAGAGAGACAGAGACAGAGACAGAGACAGAGGCCTGGAGATGATTCCAGGTGGCCAGGAGATGATTTTGTCTTTAGGCCTCTGGTGACTGACCTCTCTGAGAGCAGAGCCATGACAGAAGTCCCCGGCAGGAATTTAATCCTTCTTTCTGGGTCTTCCAGACCTCGATGAATGTGCTTCCCAGCGAAACTCAGTTGAGGAGAATCTCCAGCCCCAGTGCCAGCACCTGTGTCACAACTATGTTGGTGGCTACTTCTGTTCCTGCCGTCCAGGCTATGAGCTTCAGAAGGACAGGCATTCCTGCCAGGGTAAGGTTGGGGCACTGTGGGAGGGAGGCAGGGACCGAGCAAGGGCATGCGGGACCAGCCAGAGAGCCCCCAGTGACCCCCGTCCGGCTCTGCTCTCACAGCCGAGTGTAGCAGTGAGCTGTACACAGAGCCATCCGGGTACATCACCAGCCTGGAGTACCCCCAGCCCTACCCACCTGACCTGCGTTGCAACTACAGCATCCGGGTGGAGCGCGGCCTCACCCTCCACCTCAAGTTCCTGGAGCCTTTTGAGATCGATGACCACCAGCAAGTACACTGCCCCTATGACCAGCTACAGGTACAGCCATCTTACTCCCTGAGACTCTCCCTTCCTCACCTTCCCCTCCCCACATCCCTGCTTCCCGCTAGATCCTCTGGCCAGTTGGGACAGGAATGACTAACCCCACACACGGGCTAGGCAAGTGGGTCCTGGGCATCCCTTTTCTCCTCCAGCTGAAAACATACACACAAAGCAGATTCCCACCACCATCACCATCCTGGCCCAGTGGGAAAGTGTCTGAATTGGAGAGATGGCTCTCCATCTTCCCCACCAGATCTATGCCAACGGGAGGAACATCGGCGAATTCTGTGGGAAGCAAAGACCCGCTGACTTCGACAGCAACAGCAATGCGGTGGATCTGCTGTTCTTCACAGATGACTCGGGGGACAGCCGAGGCTGGAAGCTGCATTATACCACCGAAAGTAAGGTTGCCTGGGGGCCTCTCTCACTGGCCAGCAACAGGGCAGAACCAGATGGGTCGAAAGGACAGTGGCTCTGATATAAACATGTCCTCTGGTCTCCCAACAGTCATCAAGTGCCCCCAGCCCCAGACCCTAGACAAGTTCACCATCATCCAGAACCTACAGCCTCAATACCAGTTCCGTGACTACTTCATTGCCACCTGCCAACAAGGCTACCAGCTCGTGGAGGTAAGAGCCCAAGGCTGACGGGAGAGAGCTGGCCCAGCCCTCTAGGAGCAATTCAGGTGGGCAGGTTCACATCAGATTTAGGCTCAGCCCCAGCTGGATTCACACATGTTTGAGCTGGAAGATCACCCGGCCTACCTGCTCTCACACTTGACGACACATTGAAAACAAAAACACTGTTGTCTGGGTCCCCTGCAAGAGACTGATGCCATTGGTCAGGAGTGCAGCTAGGATTACTTACAGCTACCCAGGTGATTCTAAGGTGAAGCCAAGTTTGTGAACTACTGGCCTAGCATAATAATGGTAGGATTTAAGAACTGACAAGGCAGGGTGGAGTGCAAGGAGTGACTCACTCAACATCACAGTGATTTTGTAACAGCAGGGACTAGAACCAAATCTCCTACCTCATGCCCCAGGGCTTTTTTATGCATGATGGTGTTCTCACCCTGGGCCCACCACCCTGTCCTCAGCTTTGCAGGCTCAGGAAAAACCATGGCTTTATTGGTTAATTTCACAAAAGCTGGTAAACTAAAATGCTATTTTAAAAAACATATACAATTGGAGGGACCCCTGAGGCTACCAAGCTTGTTATTTTCTAAATTTAAAATTGTAGGGTTCAGGGACACCTGGCTGACCCAGTCCGTAGAGGATGCGACTCTAGATCTCAGGGTCGTGAGTTCGAGCCCCACGTTGGGCATGGAGCCTACATAAAATAAAATAAAATAAAACAAAACAAAATTGTGGGCATCAGCTGGACCGTAGTGGAAGCAGGCAAGAGTCTAGAGAGAGGATTATCGGGTCTGACAATCAGCCCTTGCTCTGACTTTCCGCTGTGTGATTCAGTGCTCCCATCTGCAACTCTGGTCTGAGAAGAACAAAGGAGCCACATCCATGGGGGTGCTGAGGTCTGAGAGCCTGAGAGATAGCCTTGCATTCCCTGCTGCTCCAGTGTGGGAAAGGCAGGAAGTGCCTCTTTGTGTTAATGATACCTCTACCTCTCTCTGCCTCTTCTCAAACAGGGAAACCAGGCGCTGCTCTCCTTCACAGCTGTCTGTCAGGATGATGGCACCTGGCATCGTGCCATGCCCAGGTGCAAGAGTAAGTCACAACTCAGCAGGTGTCTGCCCCTGGGGAGCTCCCACCACCACCCCAGCCATGGAGACCTAGGCTGTGGCAGGAAGAGAGGATGTGGACTAAGCCTCTCCCCAAAACACCCTCCCCCTCACTTGTCCCTTGAAGCCTTATGGCCCACCTCAGGAACCAGTCAACCCTCAAATGAGCAGTGTTGGTGGGCTCTACCCAGAACTGAATTTCACTCCATCTAGTTCCCATCCTTCACAAGTGCCTCCCCCACTGACCGTATTTCCCTAAGGTTCTCAACCTGTTCTATGGGCAGAAAACTCGGGTTCTTCCCGCTGACGTTCCAGGACCGTTACTCTCAGCTCTCATACGGCCCTGTGTTCTCTCCAAGTCAGGGACTGTGGGCCACCCCGAAGCCTGAATAACGGGGCCTTCAATTACGCCACCACAAAGGGGGTGAACACCTACCAGGCCCGTATCCAGTACTACTGCCAGGAGCCATATTACAAGATGCATACCAGAGGCGGCATCAGCGAGACCGCGCGAGGTAGGGACCCATGCAAATGGCAGCCTTCTCCCTTCCATCTTCTCAAGACATCTTCTGAGATTTTTCCAACATAATCCCTAGGGGATACATATTGAGGTATCTGCCCTGGACATTGGCTTCAGGGGCCTAAAGTACAGTGCCAAGAGGCATCTAGTAGGGTTGAAGGAGGCACCTGAGCTGATACAAAGAAAGTCTTAAATTTCATCAACAGTCAGCTCCCTCTCACCACCACCATGACCGTTACTACTGCCACCCCCACAAGCACCACCATCGTCCCCATCTCTACCACCACCAACACCACCACCATCATGACCAACCCCCACCTCTACCACCACCAACACCACCACCATCATGACCAACCCCCACCTCTACCACCACCAACACCACCACCCCACCACCACCACCATCATTACCACCATCCCCACCTCCACCACCATCATCACCATCATCGCCACACCACCATCATGACCAATCCCCACCTCCACCTCCACCATCACCACCACCGCCACCACTACACTACAGCTATGTGGGACTTCCCCAACATTCTCCCCACATACCCCTCAGGCTACTATGTTGTGATTTCTTTTGCAATAAATGACTCTCAAACTCATCTTCAAAAATTTTCTTTAAAATGAAATAAATCACATGCTTCGTAGATTTGAAACTTCAAAAAGAAAAAAGAAAAAAAATCTTATATATAGATTATATGGTATTATTTAAGAGCTTGGCTTTGAAGTCAGACAGTCTTCAGTTTGCATCTTGGTTCTGGAACTTAGAAGTTATGTGACCCTGTGCAGATTATTTAAGCTCAGGTTCCTCATCCAAAAAAATGAGGATAATAATGCATCCCTGAAAGTGTCACTGTGGTGCTTAAATGAAATAATATAGACAAAGTGCTTCGCAACAAGCATGGTGCACTGTCAGCAATCAGAGCATCTAGCTACCATTATCATCTACTATCCCACTACCAAGATGCAATCACTGATAAGATTTTCATATGTTCCTTCCAGTTTTTATGTCTACTTTCACAAATAGGGATCACATCAAGCATAGAGTTAAGTATTCTGATTTTTTCACTGAACACTAGAACAAAAATATATGTAGGGAGCCTCTCCCCTCCCCACACTTTTGATAGTCCATCCTTATGTATTTGAACCTTTCCCTTTGATCCTTGTCCTTGTTGGTTCCGAATCTCCCGTCTCCCCATCCCGCACATTCAGTGCTTGTTGGTTTCCCATGTCCACCACCTCCCAGCCTGATCATAGCCCCCTCTTCCCTCAGGGGCCTATACCTGCACGGCCGAGGGCATTTGGAAGAATGAGTGGGAAGGATCGAAGCTTCCTCGGTGTTTGCCAGGTGAGAGGAAGCCCTCCGGGGCCATCCCCAGTGCATTTTGCAGCCCTGCAGAGCCTCAGGAAAAGCATGCACAGAGAATGAAGACAAAGTGAATGGAGAGACACTCCAGCTTGAGGTCAAAAATAGACAAAAAGAGTAAGGGGGAGAGGGGAGGAGATATTCCAGGAGAAAGGGAGAGAAGAACCCAGAGAACCAGAGTCAGGCCTGGCATTCCTGCCTTTTCACTGAGAAAAAGCTTCACAGATGGGAAGTCAGGGAGTAAAAAGAGCAAGAAAACCCCCCAGGAAGAAATAAAAAGAACAAGGAGAAGAGGCTGACAAAAGACCAAAGACAGCGGGTGTGGGAATGGGAGGAGAAAGAAGAAAGAGCCCAGAGCGAAAAGAGGGGCTATAGGGGGAACTGACTGACCACAGAAGGGAAGAGGGTGGGCCCGGCCTGACTTGTCCTTGCCTTCCCTGTCTCTCCTCTCCAGTGTGTGGGAAACCCGTCCACCCTGTGGAACAGAAGCAGCGCATCATTGGAGGGCAAAAAGCCAAGTTGGGCAACTTCCCCTGGCAGGCCTTCACCAACATCTATGGGCGAGGGGGTGGAGCCCTGCTGGGCGACCGCTGGATCCTCACAGCTGCCCACACCCTCTACCCCAAGGATCATGAAGCACAAGGCAATGCCACCGTGGATGTGTTCCTGGGCCACGTAAGCGTGGAAGAGATCACAAAACTAGCAAACCACCCTGTCCGCAGGGTCAGCATCCACCCAGACTACCACCAGGATGAGTCCCACAATTTTGAGGGGGACATTGCCCTCTTGGAGCTGGAAAATAGTGTCACCCTGGGCCCCAACCTCCTCCCCATCTGCCTCCCTGACAACGAGACCTTCTATGACAGGGGCCTCATGGGCTATGTCAGTGGCTTTGGGATAATGGAGGAGAGGCTTTCTTATGACCTCAAGTTTATCCGTCTGCCCGTAGCTAAGCGAGAGGCATGTGAGAACTGGCTCCGGAAAAATAAGAGGAACGATGTGTTTTCTCAAAACATGTTCTGTGCTGGGGACCCGTCTCTAAAGCAGGATGCCTGTCAGGGGGATAGCGGAGGGGTCTTTGCAGTGAAGGATGAGAACAATGATCGCTGGGTGGCCACGGGCATAGTCTCCTGGGGCATCGGGTGCAGCAGGGGCTATGGCTTCTACACCAAATTACTCAACTATGTGGACTGGATCAAGAAGGAGATGGAGGGGGAGGACTGAGCCCAGAATTCACTAGGGCAGAATCCAGAGAGCAGTGCAAAAAAAAAAAAAAATTATCTGACCAGTTATTGATAACCACTAAGAATCCATATTAAAATCACTGATGCAGAAAAAACCCGTGTGAAATAAATGCTCTTTTCTATAACCCCATCCCTGTTTGTCACCTAAAACAACCCAAAAGTCACCTTTCTTTCCTCTAAGGATTACAGAAGATATATTCTACAATCTCTACTTATCATTGTTCTCTTCCATTTTTGTACCATTGGATAATTGAAACTCTTTCTAAATAAAATCTTGTGAGAAATTCCAGTGTGCTTGCGATGCCTGGGTGGCTCAGGAGGTTAAGCATCTGCCTTCTGCTCAAGTCACGATCCCTGGGTCCTGGGATTGAGTCCCACATCAGGGAGCAGGGAGTCCGCTTCTCCCTCTGCCTGCCTCTCCCCCTGCTTGGGCGTACATGCTCTCTCTCCCTCTCTCTCAAATAAACAAATAAAATCTTTAAAAAAAAAAAAAAGAAAGAAATTCCAGTGTGCAAAATGAGTTAAAAGCAGTATCCAATTGATATAAAAATATTTAGTAAGATCGTATTTAAAATAGGAAGGCAGGGGCACCTGGATGGGCCAGTCAGTTAAGCATCCAATTCTTGATCTCAGCTCAGGTCTTGACCTCAGGGTTGTGAGTTCAAGCCCTGCGTTGGGCTCCACATTGGGAGTGGAGCCTACTTAAAAAAAAAAAAATAGGAAGGAAATAACAAAAAAGTTTATGCACACATGTTTAATGAGGATTGTAGATAACTATTTCTTTTTTTAAAAGATTTTATTTATTTATTTGAGAGAGAGAGAGTGAGAGAGAGCACTAGAGCAGGGTGAGGGGCAGAGGGAGAAGCGGAATCCCCAATGAGCTAGATCCCAGGACTCTGGGATCATGACCTGAGCCAAAGGAAGGTGCCCAACTGACTGAGCCACCCAGGTGCCCCAATAACAATTTATTTCTAATTTTGTTTTGATTGTACGATATGAAGAAAATCCTGATTTTCCCACGCAGGTAGTTGCAAATATAACAGGTTCTTTTTAAAAAGTTCACTTTCCAATCTCTAAATATTTCTTTTTTTTTTTAAAGATTTTATTTAAGTAACCTCTACACACAGTGTGGAGCTCAAACTCACAACTCTGAGATCAAGAGTTAGATGCTCCACTGACTGAGCCAGTCAGGCACCCCTCTAAATATTCTGTAAGAGAGGAGTGGTATGAAATTTTTGTTTCCAAGTTGAAAGATTAGCAATATTTTCAAATAACTTGTATTACTTGAGGCACATTTAAAGGTCAGAGAAGGACCCAAAACTTAGGATAAGCATTGTAGGTATTTATAATAGAATATTATCATGTTATTAAACAACTGACTCTTCTGGACTTGTTTGAACAACTTTACATGAACTGACATACACAGGCTTGAATTTAAAAAGACCAATGCAAGGACACCTGGTAGCTCAGTCAGTTGACCATCTGACTCTTGGTTTCGGCTCAGGGCATAATCTCAGGGTCTTGAGGTCAAGCCCGACATCGGGCTTCACGCTCAGCACAGAGTCTGCTGGAGATTCTCTCTCTCCCTCTGCCCCTCCCCCTGCTTATGCTCTCTCTCTCTAAACATACAAACAAACAAAAAAAACAACAAATAAATAAAATATTTTTAAAATAATAAAAAATAAAAATAAGTAAAAAATTAAAAGACCAGTGCAGAGTTAAAGCCTTTTCCAAGTAATGAGAATTTTTAAGTCCAAATGCAGGTCCACAGTCCCTTATTGGACACTCTCAGGGCCAAATGCCTTTAGTATTCAAGACCTTACAGGTTTCAGAAATGTAACATACTGTCTATTATGTGATATCCCCAGCAGGGTCTAGGGCAGCATTCTAAGGCAACAAAACAGAGGAATAACTCTTCTGAAAAACATTTTAATATTCACAGTATATGAGATAGATAAAGACTCTAAATAGCTACCCTTCAGGTCAGGTTTTGCCACTGCATAACTTTTGGTGCCAAACTATTAAAACACTCTCAGTTTTTTGGGCGCCTGGGTGGCTCAGTCAGTTAAGCGACTGCCTTCAGCTCAGGTCATGATCCTGGAGTCCCAGGGTCGAGTCCCGCATCGGGCTCCCTGCTCAGCGAGGAGCCTGCTTCTCCCTCTAACCCTCCCCCCTCTCATGTACTCATTCTCACTCTCTCAAAATAAATAAATAAATCTTTAAAAAAAAAAAAACACTCAGTTTTTAAGAGCACTTCAGATGTCAGGATTGTAGACTTCAGGATTGCGGACATGGCAGAAATGACGGGAAAACATTTTCTTGTATAGTCTACACAAAAGCATCCGCAAGTGGTATGCAGTGTGTTTGAGGAGCACACGCTGATTTCAGTAATTTAGTGTTTTTCGGAAGTGAAGCACCTCCAGGATTCCAATGGAGATGGGAATGGAGCGGGGGAAGGAGCCAGAGGTGGTGAGAACAGAAACTGAAACGAAAATGAAAATATTGAACTATTTCTAAGGTTCCCGGCAAAGTTAAGATTCTGAGTCCTTTGTCCTTATTGTAGTCTTCAAAGGTGACCCCAGCAGAGTCCAGTGACTGCTTTAATCCTCCTGGTCCCTATGCCCTTCCTCCAAAGTCTTATGCAGCTTATCCTTCAAGTGCACCGGAACAAAAAAAAAAATAAGGCTAAAACCAATGTCCTAGGAATAGACATCAGAAAAGAAAATACAAATTAAGGTTGAGCTTTGGGGCTTAAGCTAACTCACAGAAAAGAAAATACTTAAATTAAGACACCATCTTTTTAGCTGTAAGATTGGCAATGATAATATACTCTGTTGGTGAAGATGTAGAGAGAACAGTCACTCATGTGTTACTTGTTGGAATGTGAACGGTACAAACTCTGTAAAGAGGAATTTGGCAACATGCAATCAAAACCACAAATGCACATGCCTCTGACCCAGCAATTCCACTTCTAGGAATTTTTCTCACAGATATTCTCAATAAGATAAATGACATAGGTACAAGGCTAGTCATTGAAGCATTGCATATGATAGCAAAGCATTAGAATCTTGAATTCTGAAAGGTCTGGTACCAAAGTTTCAGTTATATTATGGAATATCCAAATAATGAAATACAATGTAGCCATTCAATCTCTAAATGAAAAACATAAAAAGCAGGACAGTGTGTATAAAATACTACTATATAAAAGAGGAGTGGGTATACATTGCTTTTATAAGCATAAAATATTGCTGGAAAGATATACAAGAAACAATGGTGGTTTCTAAGGGAGGGCAGTAGTAAGAATAAAAGTTATTACTCTATACTCTTTTGATCTTTCAAATTTTGAGTCATGCAGATGCATTATCTAGTCAAAAAATAGAGAAATAGAGCTCTATTAAGATATTCTTTAATTTTAAAAAAAATTCAAAAGGGTAACCTCATTGAGAAGGTGGACATTTGGCAAAGATTGAAGGAATTTAGATATTCAGAGATCTAGGGGCGCCTGGGTGGCTCAGATGGTTAAGCATCTGCCTTCTGCTTGGGTCATGATCCCAGGGTCCTGCGATCGAGCCCTACATCGGGCTCCCTGCTCAGTGTGGAGCCTGCTTCTCCCTCTCCTTCTCCTGCTCCCCCTGCTTGTGCTCTCTGTCAAATAAATAAATAAAATCTTTTAAAAAAAAGATATTCAGAGATCTAAGAAAAGGCATTCCAGGAAGAGAAAACAGCTCATGCAAAGGTCCTGAGGCAAGAATATGTTTGATCCATTAGAGAATTGCAGAGGCAGCTGATGCAGAATAGTGTGAACTTACATTTTCAAAGGCTCACTCTGGCTGCTGAATTGAGGTCAGATTGCAGGTGGGAAAGGGCATAAAGAGGACCAGTTAGGAAGCAATTACGATAATCCAGGCAAGAAGTGATGGTAGCTCAGACAAAGTGGTAGCAGTGGAAGTGATGTAAAGTAGTCATATTATGGATAAAATTTGTAGGAGGAACCAGTAAGTTTCCTGATGGAAAATATACTGGAGAGAGCTGAATGAGAAAAAGAGAGAAGTCAACTAGATGCAGAAGATTACAAAAGGAGCAGGTCTGATGAAAAACATAAGGAGGTCCCTTTTGCACATGTTGAATTTCAGATGCCTATTAGAATAGGGCCAAGATGGAGTAATAGGAATTAGATTTACCCACCCTCCTGAAACAACAAACAACAGCAACAACAACAAAAACATCAAATATATGAAACAATAATTCTTGAGACATTAAATTTCAAGTAACAAAGGACAATGGTTGCCCTATGATTGCCCCAGCTTACTGCCTTGAGAGAGTTTCCACACTGAGGTACTGGAAGGAGAAACCCAGGTAACACTTAGATGACTCCCTGGGTTGAGCCAAAAGTGCAGGGAGACCAAGGCTATTGAAATTCACAGAACTGAGGATCATAGAGAAGAAAGCCACAAAGAGAGAACTCCAGAGATCTGCAGAAGAGCCCTACAATTTTCTCACCCATATGTGAGAAAATTATTCGAGGATAGAGAAAAAAGCTGTATGACACGATTATATGGAACAGTAGCAGGCAATCAACAAGGCTAGGAAAAGTGCCTGATCCTACCAGCCAGACTGAATTCATGGGGCATTAGGTAGAGAATGCAGAAAGGTCTTGCCTTTAGTGGTAGGGAACAATTAGCCCTAGTAATTAAATGTTGCTCTGGTCCTATCTAACAAATGTTAAAAGCAAGACCCAAAAGGATCAAACTGTTTCTAAGTAACTTCACTGAGTCCCAGAACAGCGCTCCAGAATATTTATAGAATTACAAAAATATCCAGCACCCAACAAGATAAAATTCACAAAGTCTGGCAACCAATCAAAGGATATGAGGCATACAAAGGAGCAGGAAAATATGATCCATAATGAGAAGAAAAATTCATCAAAACCAAGCAAAAACTGACATATGTAAGAATTAGAAGACTGGACATTAAAACAATTGCTATAACTTCATCATGTGTGTTCAGAAAATTAAATAAATGTCCACCAGACACCCAAAAAGAGATGCTGAATATGCTGCTTGCTGTATAAATTTGGGGTTGAGGGGACAGGTCTAAGCTAAAAATGCAAAGTTTGGAGTCATTGGTAGGTATATAGATGGGTGTTTAAAGCCACAGGTCGAATGAAGCCACCAAGGGAGTGAAGATTGATAGAGAAGAGAAAAGAACCAATGCCTATGCCCTGAGGCATGCCATTATAAAAGTCTGGGAGAACAGGAAAAATCAGCCTAAGGAGGCTCAGAAATTGTGACGGTTAAAGAATAAATGTGAATCTCAAAATTCATATGTTGAAGCCCTAACTCCAAACAGGATGGTATTCAGAGTTGAGGTCCTTAGGAAGTAATTAGGCCTAGATGAGTTCATGAGGGTGGGATAAGAAAGCGAAGATCTCTCTCCACACATAGGCACCGAGAAAAGGCCACGTGAGCACACAGTACGACAGCTGTCTGCGAGCCAGGAGGAGGGACCTCACCAAAACAGAATCTGCCAGCACCTTGATCTTGGACTTCTGAGCTTCCAAAACTGTGAGATATTGGTTAAGCCACCCAGTCTATAATATTTCATCATAGCAGCCTGAGCTGACTAAGACAGTGACCACTGAAGTGGGAGGAAAACCTGTAGAGCTTAGAATTTTGAACCCAAGGAAAGAAAATGCATCAAGGCGAAGGAGTGATCAATTAATTGACTGAGCAAATGCCACTGATAGGTCAAGATGAAGACAGGGTTGATCCTGGGATAGAACAATGCCAAGGTCACTGGAGAGCCAGAAAAGCAGTTTGGTGGAATGATGGGGGCAAAAGCCAGACTGGAGTTGGAGAGTGGAAGAAGAACTCGAGACAAAATCAATTATTTTAAGGAATTTGCTGCAAGAGGGAACAAAGAAACAGAGCAAGCTATTGGAAGAACTGGAGTCAAGAGAAGGGTAGAGCCTGATGGGAATTACATAATAGAGAGGGGAAATGATGATAGCCAGTGAAAGTGGGAGAGAGACAGAATCTGGTTGGAAGCATGGATTCATTATCTATGCTAACAGATAGGCAAGCAGATTATAAGATGCTGGTATTTCCATAGGTGTTTTCTAATTCTTCATTTGTCTTGGTGAAGTAGAAAATAAGGTTATTGGCTGAGAGTGTGGATGAAAGATTTGGGGGTTTGAGGAGAGAGAAGAAGGAATGAATAATCATCAAGGAGAGTGAGAGAAAAAAAATGGATTAGGGAATTTTGATTGCCTGGGAGCATTAGGGTCCACTTGAGATTCATGGTCATGAATTAAAATGAGATGGTTGTTCTCACCTTTGTAAGACAGTTGTGTGAGTTAGGTTGTATGTTTTCCCCAGCCACTTTCAGCTGCACCTATACAGGCATAGAGGAGGCAGGTTTCATTTTGCCAAGTGAATATACTGAAGCCATAGAAGGGCACAGGAAGGAAGAGAATGGTCTCTACATGGTAATGAGGCTCAAGGAGTCACACACTGTCAGGCCCTATAGAATGGAGGCTGGGGGAGAAAAAGACAGTCACCAACTGACTAAGATGCAAGAGGGTATGTTAGTTCAGGGAATTCACTCTTGTGTCAAGGGACCTAGTCTCTTTCTACCCATGGTAACTTAGCAAGCTGCTTAAACTCTCTGAGCCTCAGTTTGTCTATAATAGTATCTCACACATATATACACAGAACATTCCCTAGGAGGGAAGTTCATAGCAATAAATGCCTACATTAAGAAACAAAAAAGGTCTCAAGTAAACAACCTAACTTTATACCTCAACGAACTAGAAAAAGAAAAATAAACTAAGCCTGAAGTTAGTTGAAGGGAGAAAATAACAAAGATCAGAGCAGAAATAAATAAAATAGAAACTAAAAAGGCAATAGAAAATGAAACTAGGAGCTGGTTTTTTGAACAGATAAACAAAAAAGACAAACCTTTAGCTAGATTTACCAAGAAACTAGGAGCTGGTTTTTTGAAAAGAAGCAAAACAAACAAACCTTTAGCGAGATTTACTAAGAAAAAAAGAGAGAAGACTCAAATAAATAAAATTATAAATGAAAGAGGAGATATTACAACTGATGCCATACAAATACAAAGGATCATAACAGACTACTGTGAACAATATCTGGCAACAAATTGGACAACCTAAGAAGAAATGGATAAATTCCTATAAATATACAATCTACCAAGACTGAATCATGAGGAAATAGAAAATATGAATATACCAATTACTAGTAAAGAGATTGAATTGGTAATCAAAAACCTTCCAACAAACAAAAGTCCTAGACCAGAAGTCTTCACTGATGAATTTTGCCAAACATTTAAAGAAAATTAACACCAATCCTTCTCAAACTCTTCCAAACATAGAAGAGGAGGGAACAGTTCCAAACTCATTTTATGAAGCCAGCATTACCCTGATACCAAAGCCAGACAAGACAGTACAAGAAAAGTTCAGACCAAGATCCCTGATGAACAGAGATGTCAAAATCCTCAACAAAATATTAACAAACCAAATTCAACAGTACATTAAAAGGATTACACACCATGATCAAGTGGGATTTATTACAGGGATGCAAGGATAAGTCAACATCCACAAATCAGTGGAATACACCACATTAACAAAATGAAGGATAAAAATCATATAATCATCTCAATAGATGCAGAAAAAGCATTAACAAAATTCAACATCATTTCATGATAAAAACTCTCAAACTGGGTATAGAGGGAATGTACCTCAAAATAACAAAGGCCATATAGGACAAACCCATAGCTAACATCGTACTAAACAGTGAAAATCTGAATGCTTTTCCTCTAAAATCATGAACAAGACAAAGATGCCCACTCTCACCACTTTTATTCAACATAGTACTAGAAGTCCTAGCCACAGCAATCAGGCAAGAAAAAGAAATAAAAGGAATTCATACTGGAAAGGAAGAAGTAAAACTGTCTCTATTTGCAGATGACATGAAATTATATTTAAAAATCGTAAAAATCCCACCAAAATAAAATTGTTAGAACTAACAAATAAATTCAGTAAGTTTGCAGGATATAAATTCAATATATACAAAAATCAGTTCTGTTTCTATACACTAACAACAAACTATCAGAAATTAAGAAAACAATCTTATTTACAATAGCATCAAAAAGAATAAAATACTTAGGAATAAACCTACTTAGGTGAAAGATCTATACACTGAAAACTATAAAACACTGATGAAAGAAAATGAAGAAGATAAAAATAAATAGAAAGCTATTCCATGCTCATGGACTAGAAGAATTAATATTGTTAAAGTGTTCTTACTACCCAAAGCCTTCTATAGATTCATTGTAATCCCTATCAAAATTCCAATGGCATTTTTCACAGAACAGAAAAAAACAATCTTAAAATTTATGCGAAACCACAAAAGATCCTGAATATCCAAAGCAATCTTGAGAAAGAAGGACAAAGTTGGAACACCACACTTCCTGGTTTCAAACTATATTACAAAGCTATAGTAATTAAAATAGTATGGTATTGGCATAAACACAAACACATAGATCAATGGCACAAAATAGAGAACCCAGAAATAAACCCACGCATATGGCCAATTAAGCTTTTAAAAAGGAGCCAAAAACACACAATGGGAAAAGGATAGTCTCTTCAATAGATGATGTTGGGAAAACTGGATTGCCATATGCAAAACAATAAAACTAGGCCATTGTCTTACACCATACACAAAAATCAACTGAAAAAAAAGGTCTTTAATCCTAAGGACTTGAGCATAAGACCTAAAACCATAAATCACCTAGAAGAAAATATAAGGGGTAAGCTCCTTGACATTGATCTTGGCAATGACTTTTTTGATTTGACACCAAAAGCAAAGGCAACAAAAGCAAATATAAGCAAGTGGGACTACTTCAAACTAAAAATCTTCTGCTCAGCAAAAGAAAGCATCAACAAAATGAAAAGGCAAACTACAGAATGGAAGAAAATATTTGCAAACCACATATCCAATAGGGGTTAATATCCAAAATAGACAGGGAACTCGTACAACTCAATAGCAAAAAGGGAAATAACCTAATTTTGAAATGGGCAAAGGACCTGAATAGACATTTTTCCAGAGAAGACATATAAATGACCCTCAGGTACATGAAAAGGTGCTCAGCATCATATCACTAATCATCAGGGAGATGCAAATCAAAACCACAATTAAATATCACCTCAAATCTGTTAGGATGGCTATGAAAAAAAGACAAAAGATAACAAATACTGGCAAGGATATGGAGAAAAGGGAACACTTGTTCACTATTGTTGGGAATGTAAACTGGTACAACCACTATGAAAAACAGTATGGAGGTTTTTCAAGTACTTAAAAATAAAAATACATATGATCCAGGAGTACCCCCTCAGGGTATATATTCAAAAGAAACTAAACCATTATCTCAAAGAGATATCTGCACTCCCATGTTCTTTGCAGCATTATTCACAAGAGCCAAGGTATAGAAACAACCTAAGTGTCTGTTAAGAGGTGAATGGATCAAGAAAATATGGTGTATATGACATACAATGGAATATTATTCAGCTTTTTATTTAAAAAAAAAGATTGTATTTATTTAAGAGAGAGCGAAAGCAAGAGAGAGCACAGAGAGAGAGAGAGAAGCAGACTCACCACTGAAAGTTGAGCCCAATGCAGGGCTCAATCCAGGACCCTGAGATCATGACCCAAGCTGAAGGCAGACACTTAACCAACAGAGCCACCCAGGCGCCCCTATTCAGCTTTTTAAAAAAGGAAATCCTGTCATTTGTGACAATATGGACAAATCTGGAAAGCATTATGCTAAGTGAAATAAACCAGACAGAGAAAGGCAAATACTGCATAGTATTGCTTTTATGTTGAATCTCAAAAAAAAAAAAAAGATCTTTTTTTTTCAAGTCAAACTCACAGAAACAGAGAGTAGAAAAGTGGTTGCCAGTGGGTGAGGTGTAGGGGAAATAGGGAGAGGTCAGTAAAAAGGTAAAAGCTTTCAGTTACAAGATGAATAAAGTCTGAGGATCTAATGCATAACATGGTGACTATAGTTGATAACACAATATCATATAATTGAAATTTGCTAAGAGACTCGAACCTAAAGTGTTCTCACCCAAAACAATATTATTAAGGGTACACATGTGAGGTAATGAATTAATGAATGTGATGGGGGATCCTTTCACAATATATATGTATATGAAATCATCACATTGCATACTTTAAATATTTTACCATTTTGTCAATTATACCTCAATAGCGCTGAAAAAAACAGCTTTTTATTTTTAGTTTAAAAAAACAAGCATGCGGAAAATGTAATGTCACATTTCTACAGAATATGTTGTTGATTCAAGGTGTCCCACAAAAAGCAACTTTAGAGGGTCCCAAAATCCTGCCAGTGCCTTCCGTGCTAGTCCAGTTTCAATTAGTTTCCTTCCATTAAGTCTTCTTGGCCCCTGGATACCACCTTTTCACCCTGGCATGAGAAACTGATCCGCCAGCCCATTTTCTTCTGACCAAAGAAATGTGACAATTCACCCGCTTTTAAAAGTTGTCTTTTCCTGAGTTTCAGGTGAAGCAGACACACATTGTTCCCAAGTGACGCATGAGGCAATATGATTGATACCCTTTAAGTCACATCAGTGATTCTCTAGCCCTTCAAGGCCTTGGTGATGAGTCCTTCCCAGCTCTGAAGTCTCTGATGATGATTCATTTAGAACCCCTCTCTGCCATTCACTCAGGGAAATGATCTTGTAGTAAAGTTAACCATAACCATCCTACTGCATAAGGCAGTAACAATGAGGGGATACTGTCACTAATACCCCAGGTCACCTGCAAAGGAATAACCCAAATAGACTGAAGATCCTGGCATAGATGGATTTCCTTTATCTGTTGCTTGTCTGATTCCAGGTTATTTTTTTCTATTATTTCAATTATTTAAAAAAGAAAGTTTCTACATCATGAGGAAGTTTCTTAGTATTTTTTCCAATTCTTTTTTTCTCTAGAGGAATCACCCTTCCCCCACCCAAAACATTGTAATCCAGCTTATACTGTCAATTCCATTGCATATGTAATGACAGGCAGGTAGACAAAAGTGGTTATGAGGTACACAGTCAAGGAATAATGTAAACGGCTTTACGCTGCTTGGTTGACTTGACACAGTCCTTCCAAGGTTCCTTATTATAATACTCCTTTGATTCTTCAGAACTTTCGATTACAGTTCTGTTTACTTCATCATGTGTTAACCTTCAGTTTAAGGTCAACTGTTGAACTTAGCCCTTTGGGTCTACGAAAAATCAAAGTCCTTTCCTGATGGGCCCCAAATGCCCACCTTTTGGCTTCTGGTGAAAACTCCTCTCCTGAGAGCCTCATGTCCCATCCAACAGACCAGAGTCTTCCTGAACTCCTACTCTTACTCTCAGTCCATGGCTTTCATAAGACACCTGGTTGGGGCCACTGCCACCCTGAAGAGGCCTCCTGGCCACAGTTTAAAAATACTTAAGTCTCAATTGTGTGGCCATTTTTCACTACTAATCAATTTGTGGTGAGAAAGAAGGTTTTTTTTTTTAATTTCCATTCCCTTGGGGAAAAAAATAGAAGGGAAAAAAATAGAAGAGAGAGTTTTTGGGTCCATCCTCATCAGAATTTTCAGCTGTAACGTCCTGGCACAGTTTAACCTGGAGAAGACATTGTTGCCTGACCGACAAATTGATCAAAACCACGAGGAAAGCAGATGAGAGCATGTTCAATTTCTTTTTTTTCTTTTTATTAAGTTGTAATAGTGTATTATACAAAAAAAAATTATACAAATGTATTAAAAGAAAATTAATTTTCAGAAGACATCGAAACAACTTATACCTCAAAATTTTATACTTAAAGATCTTAAACAGCCAATTCTGTATGCGGACTTCTGAATGAGGTTCAGGTTTGTTTCCTAAGTTTCAAAAGCAAAATATGGCACCTTGTGTTGATGATGTTCATGCTGACCCACAATAAATCTCAACTGGAAGAGAGGAGAAAATCTGAATTCCCTGTTTTCACGACAATTCAATATGAACTGCTAGATGCTAGATGCCTGAATCTCCATGCCACAGCCTTTCATCACCCTTCTCTGGGGCTCAGGTCTTGATGTGGAATAAGACAAGTCAGCCAGAACTGGGTTATAACCATGATTTATTACAAGTAGATAGTAGACACTGAGTATGATAAAGTAAATGGAACTTCAAACAGGTAAAGAGGAAACAAAAAAATCAAGGGTATGCCCAGCAATAAATTTCAGAGTCAGAACTGTAACATCAGGCAATCATCAGAAAAGGGGACTCCCTATGGAACAGTGCAAGATAGGAGTACCTTTCTCATGTTGTTACCCATAGTTGGAATTCAAGGGAGAGAACCCCACAGATTCAGACCACACCAAATGACCAATACGATGTAATAATCAAACACTACTTCCAGCTAGGTATCCCAATAATCAAGTTCTATTTAAATCATACTCCCAAGTCTTCTCTCAATCATGGTGAAATAATGGGAATATTGAGAGGAACAGAAAGCAACAGATTGGTCATAGCCCTTGGAGAGGCTGGTGGTGTATGTATGGGTTAGTCCATTCTGGGGGTACTATTTTCCTGTATTGTCTTCATTATCCAGTCAATGTAGTTCTGCACTCGTGTGTAGATTCCATACGTTCCACACTGGGGGCCCCAGGACACCAGACCAGCTACATAGAATTTGGGGGTCTCTTCATTGGGAACCCGTAGAGCAAAGGCTCCACCACTGTCCCCTTCACAGCTATCAACACCCTTCTCTCCTCCAGCACAGATCATATTATTAGTGAAAACATAGGAATTTATATCCACTTTGACATTTTTGCCTTTCACCTCCCGGCACTTTTCTAAGGGAGCAACGGGTAACATTGCCCCTCGGAGCAGGATCACATGATCTCTTACCTTTGTTCGGCCCCAGCCTGAGATCAGTCCCAGGTCTCCCACTGAGGGGTTGTATTCTGAGGAGGTGCCTGGCAGGCAGATGGGGGAGACAGTGGGCCCCATTTTCACTGGCTCTTTCAGCTGCACAAGTGCAATGTCATTGTTGAAATTCTTTCGTGTTTCTGGGGCATCCAGGAATTCCCAACCCGGATGAATAATTACACGCTCAGCAGTGAGCATCTGGGCTTTTGCCAGTTCTGAGGTGACCACTGAGGTGGACCCAACGTACATTACTGGGTCACGGTTTCCCTCCACGACATGAGCAGCTGTCAGCACCCAGTACTCATCGATGAGAACCCCACCAGCCCATGGGTTTGAAAAGAAGACTTGCCAGGGGAAATTTTGAATCTCTGCAATGATTCCTCCAAATATCCTCTGTGTTCCTCTAAAGGGCTTACTGGGAACACCACACACTAGGAAGGAACAAGAACAGGAGGAGAGAGAGCAAGAAATAAATTGCTGGCCTCCTGCAAATCCTCCAACCACTCAAAAACCTGCCAGGTGTCAGAATCCTCTAGCACGATATAGCCAACCCTGTATTTGGTCAACCATCTCAGTACCAGATTCATCCTGAATGAAATCACCAGACATCTCACTTTTCCAAAGCCACAGGCAGGCTTGTGGGAGAGACTGGTTAAACTGAAGCAGAATGTGACTTCCTGAGTCCAAATGAGCTAGTGTCTCACACTATGAACAGCCCCTCTAGAGGCGCACTTCAGCCCATGGGGACAGGGGCCCAACTGAAAACAGTGCTGGGAAATTCTTTCCTCATATGGGAAAGAAACCTCATATGATGGTGGAGGAGGCAACATCCCACCTTCTCCTGATGCCCCATGGAGTGTTTATCGCCTTCTTTACTGAAGTCCTAATTGCAGCTGAGTCCCTCCTAGCAGTCCATGGAAGTAGGACAAAGAGAGGGTTTTCTTCTTTCCTCTTTCATCTCATTCCCCACTGATTGCAGATTTGATCACTTTGCCATTACCAAATACAACTAAAATGGAATTTTATTCCAGATGAGGTCAGCTTACCTAAATCGCTCAGCAATCAGCATGAATAGACGCTGAGGTGAGCGTAAAAGTCTTTGGACCCAGACAGACCTGGGTTCAAAGTCTACTCCTGCCTCTTACTAACTCTGTGAACTTGTACTCAGTTCACTCATCTGTGAAATGGAACTAATCATATCTCAAAGGGTTGTTGCAAGGACTGGAATGAGATAATAAATGCAATTAACTAGCTCAGCCCCTAGTTGTTACTACCAGGACATTATTATTATTCTGGCTTTGCCTGAAAGCCTTCTTCTATCCAATTCTGATCTGTCTGCAACTCATTTCTTGATGCCAGATAGACTGTTGCCAGATAACTTTTTACATAATAACTGGGCTAGTCAATTGGTCTTGTTTCTGTGTGTGGATTCCTCACTCTCACTTTTCAGGTCCTGTTTTTAGCAATTCTACATCCCCTTACTACAGCTACATTACCAAACCTAACTGGCCCCGAATCTGATATCGTCACTGGCTAACTTTCTATTTCCTGTCAGTGGGCCTGACTCAGTGTGGGAGGAATTCCCCAAGGCCCTGGCAGGCCTCCCCACCCCCCGCCCAGCCCAGTGTTGTCTCTACCTCTAGACTAGACTTTGCTAGACCCAGGTTAAGTCCTTTCCCAAGAGGACTGCAGCTACTTTCAGAGAGTGGCCCCATACACCGGCACCTGCGTCTATGGTCTGTCCCCGAGATTGAGCCCTCATTACCTGGAACACATTTTGGCAGCTCCGCACCCAGCAATTTGTTCACCCAGCTCCCGTTGCCAGCGCAGTGATACTCTCCTGGAATAGCACAAGGGACACAGGACACACTCACCACCACATCTCCTCTGTTCCATTCCCTCTTTCATGCAGAGCCTCAACTCCTCTGAGATTTGGGGAAGGGATCAAATCAAATCAACTAGAAAAGAATCTTGAGGACACCCTCTACACAATGCCTCTGGCCTCTATCCTGCCAAGGGAGGGGAAGAAACAGTTTCCAAAGCAGAAGAGGGTTATGGCAGAAATTAGAAAAATGTTTCAAGTGGGAAAATAAATTAAATTAAATTAAAAGTGGGGCGCCTGGGTGGCACAATCGGTTAAGGGTCCCACTCTTGGTTTCGGCTCAGGTCATGATCTCAGAGTCATGAGATCGAGCCCCATGACAGGCTCTGTGCTCAGCTTGACATTCTCTCTCCCTCTCCCTCTGTCCCTCCCACTCATGCTGTCTCTCTCTCTCTCTCTCTCTCTCTCTCTCTCTCTGTCTAAAATAAATAAATAAATCTTTAAAAATAATAATAAATTAAAAGCAATGAAGTGGTACATATTGTTCCTTTTCCAGTCCTTCATCTAGTACTAATAAGGCCTCTCCATTGAGAAAGCCAGTCACATAGTATTGGTGACTTGACACTGGAAGCATTACTCCTGTATGTTCTACATTAAATAATTGGTCAAAAGCTGAGTAACCACATGAAAATGGATATTGTAGGGGGAATTTCTGCCATAGTTGTGAAGCTGAGCTCAGTGACTTCTGTTATTCCCTATGGATGATCCTATATCCCCACAGGAAAACTGTATCTTTAGACTAAGCCAAGAGGATAAAGTCCATCCCATCCTTCATTTCTCTCCAAACTCTCTTCCAACCCAGAAAGATTGTTCTATTCCCTTTCCAGCACTCTTATTCTTTCTCCTCTTTTCTCTAGTCAAAGAAACCTACCGCTTTCTTCATCTTCCATGAAATAATATGGCTCCTCACAAGTGTAATGAATGACAGAACCAAATAAAGTATGTTCTGGATCTTCAACTTTACCATTCTGAATGGGTTCAGGAGAGCCACAGTCCACAGCTACAAGAAGAAACCAGGAGAGTGATGGTTAGGATAGTTACATCCTACTAGGAAGGGTCACTGAGCCAGTTTCATCCTCCCAGCTGTGTCCCTCACTCCTTCCCACCCCCCACGTCCATAAGCGCACCTGAGATGAATCTCCCTAGACCACTGAGTCCTGCCAATTCAGATAGGCCCTTGAAAGCTACAAGGAGGAACCTGCTTCTCAGTGGTTGGTGGAGGACCCTGCAGAAGCCGGGAATGGACTTCTATAGTTCTACTAACTCTACCAATCCCATGGCCTCTTTCTTTGAAAGAAACCTGCTAGTCTTCCCAGTCTAGGACCAAATCTGGGCTGGCCCTTCATGGATGGCTTCCCTTCAGAAACAAAATCCATGGGGTGCTTGGGTGGCTCAGTCGATTAAGCGTCTGCCTTTGGCTCAGGTCGTGATCCCAGGGTTCATGCAACAGGCTTCCTGCTCAGCGGGGAGCCTGCGTCTCCCCCTCCTGCTCCCCCTGCTTGTGCTTTCTCTCTCTGTCAAATAAATAAATAAAATCTTAAAAGAAACCCAACCCCCTCTCTCACAAGCCTAAGAGGAAAATATGAATTTGAATCTTGATGAACTGATCTTTTAATTCCCATCAAAAGGGGGGGAAAGAGTCCCATTTTTAAAAAAATACATACGTTGACATTTCAGTTTGGAATTACTCCACTTTCCATTACTTTGACAAGTAGAATAGAAAGATGTCAAGCCAACACTTCCCTGGAGAATAATACACACCACCATTAATTTATAAGGAGAGATATGGGAAATCAAAGTCAAAAATGAAATTGATCTCTGGTCTTGGATCAGTGAGGAGTCCTGACCACAAGAAGCTTGGGGACATCTTAGTAGAATGACCCAAAGCACCCAGAAGTTAAGGCTAAAAGACAACTTTGCCCCAGCATATCAAATCCCCTTCCCCAGGAAGACTAAAGGCAGAAGGAAAGTGTCAATCTGGCCATGACTCACAAGGAAGGACTAAAGATCCTGAGGTGTTCTGTTTGTGGAAAATGTGTTAAACCTTGCTCAAACAAGGACATTCAGTAAACCATTAGACAATTCCAGTATGCTCATCCTGATGTAAGGATTAGGGAGAAGACCCTAATAGTACTTTACCTGTACAACTTCAAACCCTTCCAGACAGGTTATCTTTACCACATCTTTGAACACATATTTTGCTTTCTCAGGCTCCCAAACAGAATTGGCAGTGACTTCTTTGGGACAAGGAATTGCTTGGAAAGGACAGAAAAAGAAAATTACCAAAGAGTTGGAGAAACTCTATTCTATTTATATCATCCTCACACTTTCTGAAATCATTCGGTAGTCCTTAATCCTGAGGCCTAACATCCCAATGGAGATGTCTAAAATAATATGGTATTGCCCATACTCCAGGAAGTCATTGAGCCAGTTCCACCCACCCAGCCATGTTAGTACATACTAACTAACCACCCCAAGTTGTCTGCACCTGCAAGCCCAGTTAAAGGATTCCTAGAGGTTCAGGCATTTTTACAACCACTGACAGGTTTAGATCTTGCTGAAGAAGTGAAGTCTCTCAGGATACCTAGCCATATAACAATCTACCTGTTTGGATCTTACATTGTCCAGGGACTTTGGTAACACCAAAGAGCAACTTCTAGGTTACTCACGATCTCCATGGTAACGAAGTTTCCAGCCCTTTTTTTGCCCTGTTTGGTCCGTTTGGAAGATGACATTAAGAGTGTTACTCTTGGTTTCAATATTTAGTGGCTCAGAGAATCCATTACCACAGTAAGGACCAAACTGCTTGTCTCTTGCAACAAACTGAAAAGAAATGAAATGATGAAATCAGCAGAGAGAAAGAACTAAAAGAAAGAGGTAAAATGGAGGGGATAAAAGTAAAGGAGGTAATGAAAGAAACATAAAATAAGAAGGAGGGGAAGAAAAGAGGGGACAGAAAGAAAGACAGCTTGTCTTTGAGGAGAAATCTCTCCGTGTGAGTTGGGAGGATAACTAATCATCACGCACAAGTAAACTGTCAGGGCAGTGGCCCTTCGAATCAGCTGGTTGCACATCAAAATCTTCTCTCTGCATAGTCACCACCACTTGGTATCCCTCCTCCAACAGGATCTGATAGTCACACCTTGAGTTCTCTGGGTATGGATTGGGATAATTGGGACTTGCAATCTCCCCAATCAGTGTAGTGAATACATCCCCACTGCAATTGACTAAGGGAGAAAAAGAAAAAAAAAAAAAGAGGAATGAAATATAGGGTCAAGGAAAGGAGATCCTGCCCCATTCTATGACTCTTCTCATGAACTGAGCATCCCTGACTGGAGCCCACATGCCACAATTACACACCCGATACAAATCAATAGAGATACCCAATGCCTTCTGGGTTTCCATCACATTGCTTATGATAGAGCCCCTCATGGTTATGAACAGTCCCAGGTAGACTCTTCACAGGCATCTATCTCTCCTCTCCAATTATTTAACTTGACCCTGTAGGCTTGTCTTCCTCCACTCTTGTGGCTCCCCCACAGCTTTTGGGTAACTAAAGACAGATGCCAAAGCAAGGCTGAAGCTAGTCAAAATTGGAAGGGTCAACAAAGCTATAACTGGGAAGCCTCAAGCCATTCCAAGTACCAGGGAACATGCCCCCCACTTGATGCCAAGCTCACCTCCACAATTCTTCATATCATCATGGAGGAAGTATTCTGGGGGGCAGGAGCAGAAGTAACCACCAATGAAGTTGTTGCAGAAGTGGCTACAAGGGGCATCTGCAAAGTCTGTGCACTCATTTATATCTAGAAAAAGTAGAGAAAGATTGAAGTCAAGAACAAAGACCTAGAAGTAAGAATGAGTTTAAACCCAAAACTACAAGGGTAAGAAAAATTAAGAAAGGCCTATTGCTAACATGAATGAACGAATCGTATTTCAGGATGGTTTTATTCTATATTACTCTCCATGATTCTGATTCTGGAGTTGAGCCCTGCCATTGCATGGCTATAAGGGAGCTCTCAATGCCAGAGACCCTTGGCCTTTCTCACAAACAGAGCATTTCGGTTCCAGAGACAACACTCTATAGGCTAAACATGGTTAAATGTCTTCTGAGGGGAAGTGCAATCAGTACACTTACCACTTTAGAGGATTTGGGTATTTCTGTCAAATCCGAATAATAGTTTAGCTTTACGAGATGTTCTAACTTCACTTTAACCTGGAGTTAGGTGTAGAAGCATGCAGAATTTGAAGGTTTGTTTGCCATTGGATGGGTTTGAATATCATGCATTCCTCGTGTGATTCTTGGCAAGTTACTTAACTTCCCTAGTCCTCACTTTCTTTATCTTTAAGTGGAGATCATTATACTTACCTTGAAGAGCTGAGGTGAAGATAAGTTAATATAGGTAAAATTCCTAATACAGTGCCCAATTTATAGTGGTTCTCAGTAAGTTACTATCTATTACCTATTTTTACCATTATCATCTCTGAGATACAATCTTGTGTTTGAATTTCACAAAGGCAATTCATGGACATACCCAAGTCCAGTCAACACTTCATAAGAGTTATAATTATAAACAGAATCCTTAGTCACAGAATCGCTCAGTGTTTGTTCTGCTTCTAATCTTTTGGCTGGATCACTAAGGAACATAGAGAACGGTGAGCCTTACCTACAGCAACATAGTATGCAGCAAACCCAGTGAAACGTTCTTCATTGGAGAAGTCTGACTTAAAGATCACCTGGAGTTTATTGTATGGCACTTGGAACTCTTCCACAATTGGGGAGTTGGGATTCTTGCTGGTCCTCTGTCCACATAGTTTCCCTTCTTCAAAGTCTCCTGACATTATCTAAGAAAAGAGTCAAAAGGAAGCTGAGAAAGGGTAATATTGTTGGCATTGGAGGTCAGAGAAGGGGACAGAAAGAATAGAACATTCCACCACCACCAACCCAGCCCTATCCTTTATGTGCTTATTATAATATACCTGCACTGAGTCGTATGCACAGTTCTCTGACAGTTCTATGTCCAGATGGGTGAAGTAGAGATGGATCCCATACCCTTCAGGAACTTCTATATCCCAAGATTTCTCTATCTCATTGGGGTATGCCTGAGGATAGTTAGGGGACAGGATCTGCCCATACATAGTCGGCTCAGCATCAACGGATGCCAAAAGGGAAAACAGGACAATGCACCTGAAAAAAAAACATATGGAGATGGGGGTGACCCAGGTACTGGCAGACTAGTGCAGTGCCCTAGCATTTGTCTTGGGTAGAAGGGAGGGGAAAGGGAGGGAAATAGGTAGAAGGGAGGAGGGCAACAGCACATGCGAGGAGGATCTTAGGCTGGAATAGAGCAAAAAGGCCTACGTCAAACCAAAACCTGAGCTTCAGATCTGAGCTGTTTTCTAGAGCAGATAAAGGGACTAGAGTCCATGTACATCTCTGTAGACTCGTGATCACTTACCACATCTCTGGCAATTTGTTCATCCCTGGTGAAGAGCACGCCTCTAGCTCCTGGCTCTCTGAACCTCTGGACTTTGGAGCAAAGGGGTGGCCGGGCTGGCTGTATTTGTCAAACAAACACAGGCACCTGCTTTGGTGATGGGGGTCACCTGGGGGTTCGGTGTCACCTTCATAAGAGTAACACACAGGTTAAACAAAGCAATACACTGATCAGCACAGGATGCCTGTCATCTCATACCCTCCCTGGTTCCATTGCAATTCACTTTCTAGACTAAAGCTAGATCTTATCCTTCTCCCATTGCTTCTCTGGATCTTCTCCCAGCTTTTCTCCAAAAAAAAACATGAGCGCTTTCTCCCAATTTTCTTCCTCCTCCTCCCTCACCCCCACCAGTGACCCCTGTCCCCACTCTATCAGTCTCTTTCCTGCCCTCACAAAACAATATCCCCATTTCCACTCAGGTTTTCAGGAGCCTTTCCCCATCATGACTAGCCACCTAGGACATTTCTCCCTCCTCTTTTGGCAAAGATCCCCTTGATCACTTCATACCAGCTCTCTTTACTATGGTTATTAGTGCACATATTTCTGTCGGTTCTCCCCCACGACCACTGATGGAAGGATGAGCTTCTTTTACTAGGGGAAGGCAGCGACCTTGGGAGAAGTGGTCTGAGACAGGGTTGGGTGGGGAATGAGACAAAGGGCAGCTGAATGACAAGAAACACACAAAGAAAGGAAAGGAAATGTATCCCCTCAATTTCCTACGTTAATTCTCCAGGGTTTGGGGTTTTTTCCTTTATTAAAAAAGATGAGATATCTTTCCATAGTTCCTCAGAGAGTCTTGCCAAAAATGTTTCTAACCCTGGAAATGATGGTAAGTAGTGGGGTAACCGCGAGGAAAAGGGGAAGGGCAACCTATATTCTGCCTTCTTTTACTTTGCTCCTTCCAGCCCTCGATCTTTGCCCAAAACCTTCCCATGTGAAGTTCTCTGCCTTTCTTTTTCTTCCACCAAAGCTCTGCTCTTCAGTTTTTAAGGTTTTTACCTTCAGAAGCGGATGGCAACAAGTGGGTCAGTCCCTTCTCTCGTGCCAATGGACATGCTGGGCGACCCTGCCAGCTCCCAGGGAGAGCAGCACCGGGCCTGGTCGCTCCCTCTGCAGGAATTCCGCCGGCCTCCCTGTCCCGGTTCTCTTCCTATGATTCTCTATCCCAGTGTGCATGTCTGAAATTCCCTGATCTAAACAAAGAGGGGGCTGGGAGACCATGACAAGGGAAAGGGTAACTCAGCCTTGATCTTGGAGCTCCCTCTGCTTTTGAAACAAGAATTGCATACTTCTGGTCAGGCCCAAGGTCCCTCCATCCAGGGCTCCAGGGGGAGAAAGAAGGAGTGGGGAATTCCACCGATTGCTTAATGTTCTCTTCCAGCCAAAGGGTGTGTTAGAGCTTTCAGAGAAGTCAGGTGATTTGTGGGAAAAGGAGGGGATTAATACTGTGGGGGAAAAAGCCAAACCCAGAATGTCCAACCCTCCAACAATGTATGAATCACAACTTAAGGGAGAGATGCCAGTCATCTCTGCTCTTAAAGCAAATTTAACGGTTGGATAATGACTTAGACCTAGACCTAAGCTGGTGTGGGATGATGCTCTTCCTCTTCCTAAAATCCCCTCCACATCTCCAAACATCTAAATTCTATCCACCAATCAAGCCCCAGGTCAGGTACAATCCAGAGTCCCTCATCCATAACCCTTGGGTCTAAATGAGTTTCAAGATTCAGAATTTTACAGATTTTAAAAAGACAGTGCAGTACATGGACCCAATATTAGGTAACACCTCCTCCTCTCCCTCCCCTCGAGGGGCTGGAATAATGCTCCATTATCAAACATTAATATTTCTGCTGCTACGCATACTGATCTTCATGGTAAGTAGAATAATTAAAATTATTATTTGGTTATAATTATATATTATATTTACATATCCCTTATGGTTATAAATTACTTCACATCAGTTCAGGTCAGGTTTTGCTGACAAATGAGTTTTGGTGCCAAACTTGGGGGGTGGGGGGAAGCCTTTTGGAATTCAGAGTTGTAGATAAGGGACAGAGGGATGGTGGGCTGTACGATCCCCCCACAAAATCTTCCCTGATCTCTTGGCTTACCTTTATGTCCCTTATTACTTTACTTCCTACCCTTATCTAGTGACTTGCATTCCAGTGAATCTACACCTTAACAATTGAAGATGCTCCCTTAGTTTACATGCCACTAGGAATTAGGCTGCCAATTAATCTACGATATACCATTGATGATAAGATGCCTCCTGATTTCAGGAGAGTTAAAATGTCAGGGGAAGCGCGCCTGGGTGGCTCAATGGGTTAGGGTCAGTCTTCAGCTCAGGTCATGATCCTGGGGTCCTGGATCCAGCCCCCGAGTTGGGCTCCCTGCTCAGCGGGGAGCCTGCTTCTCCCTCTCCTTCTAACCCGCCCCCCCCCGATCGCTCTCTCTCTCAAATAAATAAATAGAATCTTTTTTAAAAAATGGGGAAACCACATGCCTTGGAATTAATTGCTGGTTGACTCACTCAGCACTGGGCCTGGAGTCAGAGGACTGGCTCATTCCCTAACTTTTTAGCTTCTTCAAGTATAAAATGGAGATAACATCAGTTCTGCCTGCTTACATGGCTGTCAGAAGGATCTAATGAAATAGTGAGAGTGAAAGAACTTTGCAAACTATGGTGCCAAATAAATGTGCACATTGAAAGGAAGAGAATTATGAGTCAATAAGGTCTCTGAAGGCGGGTTCAGGGTCTGATTCATCTCTGCATTCTCCACCATGTCTAGCTGTGTCATTCGTATAGTAGATGTACATATGACTGTTTGGTGTTCCTTTGGCTGCCCAGGGTTTGAATGTCTTTACGACATTTGGAGAGTTCCTCATCGTATGATTGGGAATAGAGCCCACCTCCCAGGAGAGAAGATGCAAGTGCAGGAAGTGTGTTGCTCCCCACTCCAGCAGCTCTGGACCAGGCCCATGCACTCATGCTCCACTCATCAGAGGCATCTGCCTAGGCCTTGAATCCAGAGGTTGTCATACCAAGAAGCAGGGACTATGGAGCCTCTGGGGACAGTGGGGGCTGCAGGAAGAGGAAAGAGACCGGGGCACCTGGGTGGCTCAGTCAGTTGGGCAGCCACCTCTTGATTTCAGCCCAGGTCATGATCTTAGGGTCCTGGGACTGAGCCCCTCAACAGGCTCTGCACTCAGCGGGGATTCTGCTTCAGGATTCTCTCTCCCTCTGCCCCTCCCCCCACTGACGCACATGTATGCTCTCTCTCTAATAAATAAATAAATCTTTAAAAAAAGAAAAAAAAAGATGAGGGAGGAAGCAGTGCTCACAAGCAGCTTCCACTGTCCAGTGGGTGAGCGTCACAAGCTGAAGTGTCTAGGGCCTAGCAAAGACAGGGCAGCAGAGGCAGCCATATTCTTTTTTTTTTTTTTAAGATTTTATTTATTTATTTGTCAGAGAGAGAGAGCGTGAGCAAACACAAGCAGGGGGAGTGGCACTCAGAGGGAGAGGGAGAAGCAGGCTCCCCACTGAGCAAAGAGCCATATGCAGGGCTCGATCCCAGGACTGTGGGATCATGACCTGAGCCGAAGGCAGACGCTTAACCGACTGAGCCACCCAGGCGCCCCAAGGCAGCCGTATTCTGACCATTGTTCCTGCTGTGAAGCTTCCACACTTGGCACTTCAGTGCTCCCAGCATTTCTCTGAGCAGTCAGTCCAGGATCCCTTTAACAAATTCCTCTTCTGCTCATATCTACCAGAGTTGGTTTCCATTGCCTGCAACTAAGAACAATGGCTGATACAACATGCTCAGTGAGTATCTGAGAAATGACTGACTGAATGAGCCAATGAGTTCAGACCATTTACTAGCAGCTTTTGGGAGTGTGACCTTGGAAAAGTTACTTAATCCCTCGGAGCTCCAGCTTTATCGTGTGTAAAATGGGGATAATATCATCTCCCTCAGGGACGCCTGGGTGGCTCAGTTGGCTAAGTGTCTGCCTCTGGCTCAGGTCGTGATCCCAGGGTCCTGAGATCGAGTCCTGAATCGGGCTCCCTGCTCAGCGGGAAGCCTGCTTCTCCCTCTGCCCTGCTGCTCCCCCTGCTTGTGCTCTCTCTTGCTCTCTGACAAGTAAACAAATAAAATCTTTAACATACATATATAGATAGATAGATAGATAGATCTCACTTCCCTCAGACACAGCTATCATTGTCAGTGACTAAGGAAAGGGTTAAGGAATAGGCAGAGAGATATAGGAGGCCACTGACTCCCCTGACTAGGCTCGCAGAAATCCCAAATGTGGAGAAATGCTGAGGTGTACAAAACCAGAGATAAGGGAACAAAGCAGACCACCTGGCCCTGGATGTTAGGGAGCGTGTTTTATTTGTTTTTGTTTTGTTTTGTTTTGTTTGCAGCTACATTGTAATTACAGAACATGACCAGACCTCAGAGAAGTGAGCCATTAAGGATGTTGTCAGTAGTCCTTGCTCAAACCAAGACGGCACAAGAATCTCAAGGCCACAGTCTTCCCAGTCAGTTCTCAATAAGACTCCAGCAACAGCCCACAGTGGCCACCCATTAGGGACCCCTCTCACTCTAGGGAGCTTTTCTCTTCCCTTTTTGCTCTCACCTTGACTTAACAAACTTTCACTTCACTTCACCCTTTTGTGTCCGTGAGATTCCTTCTCTGACTCCATGAGACAAGAACCTCGCAATCCTGTAACATCAGGACCTACAGTAGCCATGATTAGATATCTAATATCTAGCATATAGATATATATCAGCATATATCTAGTGCTAAGTAAGCCCTTCATCAATAAACAACAACGTCACCTCCAAACACCACCAGCAGCAGTAGCAGCACCCGTCTCCTCAAGAGCTTCCCAGCATGCCTCAGTACACGGCACAAAAAAGAGAGCATCTTACCAAATTATCCAGGCTTGCTTCTTCTTTGTCTTCTGAATTCAACACTCACTGGAAAAGTTAGTGACTCTCTCCTACCCTCATGTGTGTTTTGACTTCACCTCTTCAATTTTGCCATCCAACTACAATATTTCATTTTTCTCTCTAAATCTCAAGAAGACAACAAATCACACATGTTATGGCATCTCTGGGCCCTGCCACCTTCCCCACTTTAGCAAGAACTCAAGCCAAGACCTCTTAGAGTGACAGCTTTGAAACTGTTACATAATCTGCTCAGATTCATGGGGAGTCATAAACATGATGTTGCTTATTGTCACCCTCAGGGTCATCTGAACCCCAGCTGATGTGATAATGCTAATACACAAACCAGAAATTAGAACCTTACATGTTAGTATTAAATGTAACTAACACACATGTGTATAAACATGAAAGGGACTTTTTAAAAGATTTTATTAATTAATTAATTAATTTGTTTATTTATTTATTTATTTGAGAAAGAGAGAGAGAGCAGGGGAAGGAGCCGAGGGAGAGGGAGGGAGAAGGACAGTGAGAAGCAGACTCTGCACTGATCACAGACCCCAGTGCGGGGCTCAATCCCACAACCCTGAGATGATGACCTGAGCCAAAATCAAGAGCTGGACACTTCACCAACTGAACCACCCAGGCGCCCCAGATTTTCTTTTCTTTTTTTTTTTAAGTAGCCTCCACACCCAGCGTGGAGCCCAATGCAGGGCTTGAACTCACAACCCTGAGCTGAGATCAAGAGTAGAACGCTGAACCAAGCCACCCAGATACTTAGGGTATTTTAGAAAATAATCACTAGTGTTACTCAGAATCATAAGTATCATATTCACAATGTCAGTTACCATCCCTCTTTCTGTTCCAAGTTCTAGAGAAATTGAGAAATCAAACAAAAGCAGCAAATGGAGCTCAAAATATTATCTTTAATAGCAATAAAAGCCAAGATAGAGTAAGTAGCCTAGTGTAAAAGCCAAATGGTGGCTAATTAAACCCCAGAATTAGAATTACCCTTCTAGACACGGACAATACTGGGCCAGGAAAGGCTTTCTCAAGCAGAGAATATCTGCTCCCTGTGGGCAGCTTGCTCCCAAGAGGAAGAAGGGCCAAGGTAAAGGCAGCACGCCCATTTATTCTTCATATCTTTACCAGTTAGATAAGTCACTCTTCCTCCCTAGCGCTAAGTGAGAAATGGAATGGAGTCATATCATGGCGCTCTCTCCATCAGGAAAGATCTATCAGGGATGGTACAAACATCCCACCCCCAACATTCCCACGGCTTTTCCTCTTTAACCTGTTAGATTTAACAATTAAACATATCATCAACTAAGGATGTGGCAGTCTACCTGGGAGAAAAAATCAGGAATCTAATTAGAGCTCCATTCACCCAAGGCCAACCACTGCTCCTCTTTTGAGCCCTCAGCACCACTGGCCCCAGAAGCCCCCAAAATGATACTGAGCAATACGTTAATGTTAAATATATTCTGCACCCAAGAAATGGAAATTCACCTCTCCTATTCCCATCCCAGATTACATTCAGTTAACCAAGATAGCTATCAGAGCTCAGCAATGAGACTAAATGATGGTATTAAGAAAGGCCAACAATAGGCACTCTGGTCCTATAGTCGGCCCTATGCGCCGCTCGGCTCAGAGCGGTGGCCCGGCGCTCAGTGTAGGCCTTCTCTGCACGTCCGCGGGCCTGCGGGGAGCCTGGAAGCCGGGCGTCCCTGCGGGACAAAGTGCTGTCATGGAGAATGTGGCCTCGCTCTTAGGCACAACCGTTCGGGACTCCGCCCAGATGAACGAGCTGCAGCGGGGACCTCGGGCTCCAGGGCTTGGTCGCGCTCGGCTTCCCGGCTTCCCGGCTTCCCGCGCAATCCGTTCACACATCAAGAGAAAGCCAGGAACGAAGAGATCCTGAATCCCCTCAAGAACGTCCGACCCCGCGGCGGGTTCGAGCCCACCTGCGAGGGAAACGGCTCGCAGGCGCACCCCCTCTTCGCCACAGGTTCATCACCTGGTCTCCCGTGTGCGGTAACAACATCTCCTGGAACTTCGAGAAGTTCCTGGTGGGCCCAGAGGGTGTGTCTGTGCTCAGGTACAGCCGCCCGCTTTCTAACCAAGGACAGTGAGCCTGACGTCGAGGCCCAGCTGTGCCTAGGGCGCCCTTCCTGTCCTTGCTGCTCGGCGGTCACAACGTTGCCCTCTGGGGATTTCAACCACAACGGTGTGAAATCTGCAAGAGTTAGTTCCTGCAAGGTTTCAGAGACTGTACTAGCTCCCTGGCCAACCTTTCCTGAGTCCAGTTTTGAAAAGTCCAAAGAGTTCATGAGACACAAGAATATCACAATACCAGCCCCACAACCACAAAATTTCTGAAAACAGCCATCCCCAGACCCCAAAGCAGATATCCCAGGAAAAAATTAAAATTATATTTCCAAAACCCGGTACTTAATGTTGCCAAAGACTGAAGAAATTCAGTAGTATCTGAGGGAAGGAGAAAAATCTTAGTTTTTGACCTCACCTTAATGCCCTTAGGTTTATGCCAACCGTTCAGAATCCATAGCTCCTGAACTTAAGCACAAGTGAAAGAAATCATTTAGAAAAAGGTTACTTTGGGTATTCTGTACATACCACATGGGGGTCCTCCTGTATGGAACATTTCATTTCCAGTCCCCTCCTTAGTCCTAAGCCTCTGGCGCCCAGTGCTGCATTGGTAGGTGAGCTCTGCCTACAATCCAGACTCCACAATGCAGAGGACAGATGGTTTCCATTCAGTGGCTTTTGCTGCTTTTATGGAATCTCTAAGACCTGAAAAGCCTTCCTATGAAGGAAGGCTTTCTCTTGGTCCCCATGTTTGTTTCAGCGGGAGAAAGGATCCTCAGTAGATTCTTGAAACTGCAGTTCCTACTGAAGGTTCTGAAGCCTGTGCACTTACCTTAAGGACCAATACTTCTGCCAGATGCCCCGATGCCAGTTTTTCTTCCCCTTTTTAATTTCATTAACAGATTATAGCAACTTCACAAATTAGGGCAGAGGCAATGCCAGCAAGCCTACCTATAATACGTATATCACCTTGAAACCCACCCAGCAATTTTTTGAGACTTTGCCACTCTCCAGCCGGTGAACAAGCTGCTTGGATTCCAGATCAGTCTTTATTTCCTCCTTGGCCCTGAATGTAGAATGGCATTGGCCAAATTAGCACTGCCTCCCTTAGCCAGGCACTCAAATATGAAAGCTACAATCTCCCCAGGGCTCTGTAGCATATGTAGATCTCAGCTTCCTTACAGGAGGATTCCTATAAGGAAACATCAGGAGTCATGAAGAGAATCCCACCACTACAACATACACGGTATCTGCATTATTGTCAAAAACTCTAATATAAACAATGCTTGCCAAAATACCAATTCATTTATTGTTCAGTAAAACCAAATAGTGAAAAATTCTGACATAGATAAATCCTAAGAAGGGATGCCTGGGTGGCTCAGTCAGTTAAGTGGCTGCCTTCAGCCCAGGTCATGATCCCAGGGTCCTGGGATGGAGCCCCACATCAGGCTCCCAGCTCAGCTCGGAGTCTGCTTCTCCCTCTCCCTCTGCCCCTCCTCCCTGCTCGTGCTCTCTCTCTTGCTCTCCCTCTTTCAAATAAATTAATTAAATCTTAAAAAAAAAAGAAAAATCCTAAGAAAAAAACAAGTGTAGCTATATCAAAACAAATAAAGTGTAACTGGGAGAGAGAGATAAAAGAAAGTGAATGTTGACAAGAGGCAGTAACTGCTATAGTCTGATTATGCCTGCCAAATTCACAAGTTGGGGAATCCTAATGCCCAATGTGCTGGTGTTAGAAGGTGGGGGTCTTTGGAAGGGGATTAGTGGGATGCCTGGGTGGCTCAGTCTGTTAAGAGTCTGCCTTCAGCTCAGGTCATGATCCCAGGGTCCTGGAATGGAGTCCCATATCTGGCTCCTTGCTCAGCAGGGACCCTGCTTCTCCCTCAGCCTCTGCTCCTCCCCCTGCTTGTACTCTCTCTCTTGCTCTTGCTCGCTCTCTTTCTCTCTCTCTCTCTCTCTCTATCTGACAAATAAATAAATAAAATCTTAAAAAAAGAAAAAAAGAATGGGCTTAGTGCTCTTTTAAAAGAGACCCAGGGGGTGAGGAAGAGAGAGAGAGAGAGAGGCCCCAGATGGCTCCCTAGGCCTATGTGAGAACAACAAAAATTCTGTGACTCCAAAGAGGGCCCCCACCCAACCATGCTGGCCCCTGATCTTGGACTTCCAGCACCCAGAACTGTGAGAAGTAAATTTCTGTTGTTTGTAAGTCACCCAATCTGTGGTATTTTGGTATGGCAGTCCAAATGGACTAAGACAGAAACAAAGCCAATTTGGGAGGACTCCTCTATTCCCACCTAAACTACAACATTAAAGGTACATGTACTTATGGCTTATAAAGTACAAAGTGCTATATAGTTCTGTCAACAGAAAATGGCCAGAAAGCACTCTAATCCGAGAAGAAAGTAGAGAGTTTTATTCGAGCCCAAATTAGGACAGCTGCCCAGGAAACACAATTTTCACAGGGACGAGAGTGCTCCAGGGAATGAACAGTTTTTACAGGGTTATATACTTTCTTACATAAAGAGCTATAAATCCATATGTCAGAGGTACCACCTCTCAAAAAAGTTATAGATTAATATGTAGGCAGGAATCACGAGTTTTAACATCATAGAATATAGGGAGTAGGAGCATTGATCAACATCTTAAGGACAGGAGGCTTTCCTTCAGGCTGCTCATTTGTAAAGCAGATGCTTGGCAGGCCTTAAATCAGGCTTTTGGTTTAAACAAAGTTTATGTAGTCATGTTGACTTAGAAAGAGATCTAAATTGGCCTCCCTTATATCAGGGCCTTTAGAGAGTTTTTTTCTCACTGCTTCCCCATGCCCACCCCACCCTCTGCCCCATTTGATCAATGATCTTCTGGCAGAAAGCAACGATGATCGTTACTTTGTCCCTTGATGTCAGGGTAATTCCTTATCTGCCATGGGTCCATCATGTCCCTTGATGCTAGGCCTGATTTAGGTGGCCTAGGAGTCTATGTGGGGGTAAGGATGAGGGTCAACAGTATGGTTTTTAATTGGGAATATTACACCTGATTTTTTTTTCAATGAGATCAAACTGTCATGCAAACATTGTACATGTGCTTTGTGGTGAGTTTTTCCCCTTTTGAGGAACATTTTGTGTAACATTCATAACATAAATACAGAAATAGTAATAAAAATCCAATTAATAACATTTGAAGCAACCAATGGGGAATAGGTACAGAATTAGAAAGACAAGAGAAGACTTAAAAAAAAATCCATTGCAGGTATTTTGATAATCTTGAGTTAATTTGAGTATCTTCTTTATCTTTGGTTATTTGTGCTTTGTGATATGTTTCAGCTGATTGGTTTAAAACGGTAATTAAGTTTTCTGTTATCTGTAACAATTTCTCTGGCCAGTTAGTTTCCATAGATATTACATCTTGTAGTGGTTGTAATTCTCCCAAAACATTTGGTCATCAATATCAATATTAGTATAATTTTTGTTAGCATCAGGCAATTCTATCTGAGTTGCAAAGTTGCAAAACTCCAAATTCTATTTGAGTATTACACCATATAGCAATAGTGTTATGATGAAAAGTACTCTTGTTACAAAATAAATCAAGGAGTACTCCAGAAGTGTTTTACAAATCTTCCCAACAAAATCTTCCTTTTCCCATATACCAGGCATAGCCATTACAGGCTAAGTTGGAGTGAATTCAGGGTTCCATTGTTGTTAGGGCATAACCGTGTACTGTGCCTGAATTCACAGATGTCAGTAGGTACTGGGATCCAATAAGAATCATTGGCTAACGGGGCGCCTGGGTGGCTCAGTCGTTAAGTGTCTGCCTTCAGCTCAGGTCATGATCCCAGGGTTCTGGGATCGAGCCCCACATCGGGCTCCCCGCTCCGCAGGAAGCCAGCTTCTCCCCCTCCCACTCTCCCTGCTTGTGTTCCCTCTCTCACTGTGTCTCTCTCTGTCAAATAAACAAAATCTTAAAAAAAAGAATCATTGGCTATTAAGGTCCATCTTCCTCCAGTGGGAAGAAATCTGGTGGTATTTACAACAGTTCCTGTTCCTAATCGAACAACATCATAAGTCTGGTCGGCCATAAGTTTGGGTACTAAGGCAGTAATTGAACATTTATATAAGTTACAAGAGGCTTTAATGATTTTACACAGATTAGGAGAGCTATGTAATTTGCATAAACATATATTTTGGGTTTCTGTAGTTAAGGCCATTGGCCCATAGATACCTCCGCTTCCATTTGGATTAGCATGGCTAGGAACCCTTGGGTCAAAGTATATGCTTTTCCCCATTGTTGGATATGAGCATTTTTGGTCATAATATGCTGTTTGATTTAGCCATTTTCTTAATGCTAAATTAGCAGCCCAAACAGATTTCCATCCTTTACCTTCTTCCTGAAATAAAAATCCGTCTAATTTTCCTTTTTGGGCAAGAGTGTTTTTTTCTTTCGCCTATCTTTATTAAAGGCAAACTCAGCTTGACCAAAGATACCCAGAGCTCACTTTCTTCACTGACGCCGATGCTGAGTTATCCACCAGATGTGTTGTTGCCATTGTAAACTAACAGCTTTAGTACAACTAGGATAAATATTTTGAACCCAAAAGTGTTGGGTTCCCCAGACTAGTGTTAAATGAGTAGTAGGAACTCCTAAATGTAATTTTCTCTAAGTATGCCATAAGGCTTCTCATAATCTTCTGGATCATATGGAGAAATTAGATTTAGAAGGTGGATGAATCCACCAAGTCACTCCTAAAGTAGCATCTTTGATAGATATCCATCTTTTTTTTCCCCCCTTAGGCCATTCCATCCACAAAAACATGGTTTGTGAATACCTTGGATATTTTGGCATGTGGGCAAGCTGCCCTAAGTTTCTCCCGTTGTACCCAGGAGACTTTCTTAATAAATTATCATCTAAGTTTATAGAGACACAATGGTCAATCTGCTGAGTGTCATAAGCCATGAAGGTTAAATTTGAGTTAGGTAGTACTTTTTGAAAGGCTTTTCCTAATAGAAGTCCTTTATAATATATATATCCTTAAAAAAAAAAATCAAGCATCAGAAGCTAAAGGAAGATTAGAGCCGGTCCAAGGGATCGTGAACATTTAATCTAAGTTATCATCATAGTAAAGTACAGGGTAGTATTCGAAGTTATATTAGTTAAATCCACAGGTAACCATGATATTTTATCAGGATATAAAAAAGAGGGAAGTGAAAGCAAACAAATAGGTTTACTATATTCTAATATTATAAATCAAAAAAGAAAGAAGAGTAGAAATATAGGCCTGGTCCCAAATCTTGGGAAATGTAGTCTACCATGATGTCATCTACTTTCATCCTGGTCTGGCCACTATTGCTTAGTCAGTCAGAGTGAGGTGTCAGAGATAAGAGTTGAAGTTCACTCTGGTGAAGGCGACTTAGTGAGAAATGTGGATTCATGAGTTTACACCTTTTAACATAACAGCACAAGGATTAGTTAGTAATACTTGATAAGGTCCCTTCCAGCAAGGTTGTAAAGACTTGTATTTGATGTCTTCTCCAATAAACAAAATCCCCAGGTTGCAATCTTCATCTCCCCAGAGTTCTCTGTAAAAGAAACTGTTAACCAAATTTTCATTTTGTTTAAGAGCTATAATGAGACCTTGACAGTAATGTCAATAATTTTAATAAGGTTGGTTCATACATCCCTTCATCTAACCTCATGGGTTGTCCAGTTGTTATTTCAAAAGGGGATAATCAATATTTTCAAAAGGTAGTAGATCCAAGACCTAGAAGTACTAGTGGGAGAGATTTTGGCTATGGAAGTTTAAATGCTCCTTCTATTTTTGCCAATTAAATCTTAATGGTACCACTTTTTCTTCCCACCAGTCCTGAGGATTGCGGATGGTAAGCATAACAAAAATGTTGCATTATCGGCTAAATATTACAAATGGTTCTAATTATGTGTCCAGTAAAATGGGAACCTTGATCACGATGTAGTTCAAAGGGAATTCCCCAAACAGGAATTACTCTTTCTAATAATAATTTGCATACTGTTAATGCCATAGCTCTCTTCTGCAAGGAAAGATTCAAACCAATGTGAAAACATACAAATAATAACGAAAACATATTTATATCCTTGAGATGGTAGCATCTAGACAAAATTCAACTGCCATACTTCAAATAGTCCTTTGGGAAGAGATAAATGGCCTTGTGATCCATGTAATAGCTTTCCAGGATTATATATTGGGCAAATAGTACAGCAAGCATACCCTTGACAGGCTACTATAGCAGAAAGGTTCCATAAATATTGTTTACCCCGTAAAATCATTTTTTCAGGTCTCCAATGAGTCAATCGATGAGTATGTGAAAGTAAAGGTATTTGTGCTCCAAAGGGAACAACAGGTTTTTTGTTAAGCCCAACCCATATCTGAGTGATGGGGTTGAATTTTCCCCCTTTCAGTCTGTAAAAGATCTTTTAATGGAATTGGTATCAAGGATCAATGAACATTCTTGATGCTGGACAAAATTTGTGTCTAGAGCTGCTTGTCAGTTACATCAGTCCAGTGATTTCCTCTTGCTTCTATGGTATCAAATTTAGAATGCCCAGGCATCTTAATAATGGCAAGTTGTTTTGGTAGTTGTATCACATCTAATAGCTCTGCAACCTGCTTTCCATTTTTATAGATTGTCCTGAGGAATTAAAAATCCTCATTGTTTCCATAACATTCCAAAGTCATGTGCTACTCCAAAGGCATAATGACTCAATATAGATATTTGCTATTTGACTTTTAGCCATTTGACAAGCTCAAGTTCGTGCAATTAATTTAGATTGTGAAGATTTTATTTTGGGTAAATAAGAACTTTCAATTATATCCATTAAAGAAGTAATTGCATATCCAGCTCCATAATGTTCATCTTTAAGATATGATCATCTGTTCATCTTTAAGATATGATCATCTGTAGGAGCACCTGGGTGGCTCAGTTGGTTAAGCATCTGCCTTCGGCTCAGGTCATGATCCCAGGGTCCTGGGATCCAGCCCTGTGCCAGGCTTCTTGCTCACAGGGAGTCTGTTTCTCCCTCTCCTTCTGCCCCTACCCCCCCCCCCAATTTGTGCTTTCTCTCTCACTAGCTCTCTCTCTCTCAAATAAATAAATAAAATCTTAAAAAAAAGATGTGATCATCTGTAAACCAAATTAAGTCAGCATTATCAATGCGAGTCTCACATGAGTTATTTCTAGGAGTAAGATAATCGGTTAATGAAATACAGTCATGATCAAGGTCTTCATGCAGATTTGGAGGTAAAGTTGCAGGGTTAAAGTTATTTCATCAAACTAGAGTACTATTAGGTGTGGAGAGTAATACTACTTTTTAAGAGGCTAACCGACAGAATAATGTTGAATAAGATGAGAGTATAGAAGAGATTCAGCTGAATGTGGAACATAAACAGTTAAAGGGAGCCCATTATTATTTCCTCAGTGGCCTTGCATAAGAGTTTCGTTGCCAAAATTGCTCTCATACAAAGTGGGAGTCCTTTAGCCACTGAACCTAGTTGTTAGTTATAATATCCGACAGGTCGATGTTGATCACCATGTTTCTGACCTAGTACACTTAGAGCTTTCCTTTGTTTTCATGTACAAAAATGAAGAAAGGCAGGTCACAATTGGGGTGTCTTTGGGCAGGAGCTTGAGTTAATATGGATTTTAATACATCTACAGGAATACTGAAGAAGGAGTTACACAAATCTATCACTATGAAAAGTAATGAATATTGGTTGGAATCGAGGAGAGCAAAGTATGTGGATTTGGAACGACTGAATGTCAAGGCACCACAATACTATTTATAGCTCTCAGATGTTGAACAAATCTCCAACTTTTTCCATTTGGCTTTTTATTGGTAAAATAGATGTGTTACAAAGTACAAGGAAGTACGATATGCTGACTAACTGAACATAATTTTTAAAGAAGGAATTATGAGCCCCCTTTCTAAGGTATTCTTGGATAATTGTCCTATTTTGCTTAATGCTTCTGATTTGAGTGAATATTATCAAATATTAGGTAATGGTTTAGTGTTATTGACAGTCACCTTAATAGGAGTTGCTGATTTAATTTTTCCAATATCAGAAAGAAAAGAGGACCATAATTTGGGGGGGAATTTGTAATAACAAATCTTCCTGTTGGTTTGTTTGGTCTATTTGTTTTGGTAACCATTAAGTTTTCAGACACAGGATTGTGATCTGTCATCTATGTCTTCTAAATCTAAAAACATTTCCCCTTTTTGAGAAAAGGAGATATGAGCATTATATGTTTCTAAAAGGTCTTGTCCTATAAGATGAATTGGGACACAATGGGCCAGCAAAAAGATAAGATTTCCTGTAATATTTCCTAACTGTAAAGTTACTGGTTCTGGTTTAAATACTCAAATTGGCAGATTGGAAACCCCTACCACTTGAACTGAATTTTTACTCTGAGGGCAATGAAGAAAGGTAGGGTTGAGATATCCCATTTAAACTTGCAACAGGAGGCACCTGGGTGGCTCAGTCGGTTAAGCAGCTACCTTCGGCTTGGGTCATGATCCCAGGGTCCTGGGATCGAGCCCCACATTGGGCTCCCTGCTCAGTGGAGAGCCTGCTTCTCCCTCTCCCTGCCTACCTGTGCTCTCTCTCTGTTAAATAAATAAAAAATCTTTAAAAATAAAAATAAAATAAACTTGCAACAGTATTATTTGAAATGTCCAGAGTTTGTGTTTTTTTGTTTTTTTTTTTTTTTTACAATAATAGCAGAGACAGTCATTTTGCTTTTGATTGGGTTTTTGGAAAAGCAGTTTAGTGGAACCATTAAGTTGTTGTAATTGTAAATTCACAACTTTAGCTGCTTTTTTCCTTTTCTTTCTTTTGTAAAGCCTTAGAAAGTTGATCCTCAAGAGAAACAATTGCATTAACATGTAATGTTGCCCATCCTAAGTCATATCACTTTACTAAAAATCCAGTTCTTCAATCTAAACCTTCTAGAAAGACTGAATTTAAGAGAGGATGACCTTGGGGCACCTGGGTGGCTCAGTCGCTTAAGCATCTGCCTTCGGCTCAGGTCATGATCCCGGGGTCCTGGGATCAAGTCCTGCAATCAGGTTCCCTGCTCAGTGAGGAGTCTGCTTCTCCCTCTCCCCCTGCTTGTGCTCTCTCTCTCTCAAATAAATAAATAATCTTAAATAAAATAAAAAAGAGAGAGAAAGAGGACTGCCTTGATGATTTTGAAAACTCTTGGGATTCATTCCAGAGTATTGTTTAAATGTTTTTTTGAATCTTTCAAAATAGTCAAAAATAGCTTCTCCAGGCTTTTGTTTACATTGCTGAATTTTTGTCCAATTTACTTTTTTTGGGAAAATCTCAGGGATTGCCAGGTATAAACTATGGGCAGTTCTACAATTTTCAAGATCAATTGTTTCACGTCGAGGGAAATCTCCCATCGGTGTTTTCCATTCTGCCTTATTTATCCATCCTTTTGCTTTATTCTCAGATACGAGCATATGCACAAGCTGGTGTAAGTCAGAAAATCCAGGTTCATATGCCCGAATTGCTAAAGTGAATTCTCCAGCAAAGCGATGGCATCTTCTAAAGGGTCCAGGAAATGTTTATCTTTTTTTTTTAAGATTGTATTTATTTGAGAGAGAGAGAGAGAACATGAATAGGGGGAAGGGCAGAAGGAGAGGGAGAAGCAGACTCCCCACTGAGCAGGGAGCCCAGTGGGGGACTCCATCCCAGGGCCCTGGGATCATGACCTGAGCCGAAGGCAGCCGCTTAACCGACTAAATCACCCAGGTGCCCCCAGTCTTCAAAGTTTCATTGCCAAATCAAAGCCAAATATGAATTAGCCAACCCACGTTTTATGCCCTTGTTCATAGATTTCCTACCTAGAAAAAGTCTTACTGGTACAAACAAAATCAGTCTAAAAACTGCTTGAATAAAAGTCAGGTTTGTCAACTTAAAATAAGGAGGTCTGGATATCAGAACTCACTGATCCACTCAAAGTTTGCTGAGAAGTCACAGCGGTCCAAAGGGCCCACGCTGGTAGCAAGCGTCAGGTTCCAGCAGACCTCAGGTGGCCTCAGGGGGATTTATCTGATATCCTACCAGCTAAGCCAAGAAATGTCCATGCAATTTGACCAGAAAGCAATCTAATATGATTTTAAAAAAAACAGAGAGAGGGATGCCTGGGTGGCTCAGTGGGTTAAGCGGCTGCCTTCAGCTCAGGTCATGATCCCAGGGTCCTGGGATCGAGCCCTGCATCTAGGTCCTTACTCAGCAAGGAGCCTGCTTCTCCCTCTGCCTGTAGCTCCCCCTGCTTGTACTCTTGTTCACTCTCTCTCGCCCATGCTCTCTCTCTCTAGCAAATAAATAAATAAAATATTTTTTTAAATAAATAAATGAATAATAAAAGAGAGAGTTTTGTTCTAACACAGATCAGGACAGCTGCCCAGGAAACACGATATTCACAGGGGGGAAAGTACTCCAGGGAATGAACAATTTTAACATGGTTATATACTTTTTTTACATAAAAATCTGTAAATCGGTATGCCAGAGATAAATTATTTCAAAGAGATTAGATTAACATGTAGGCAGGAATCACTAGTTTTAATGTCATGTAATGTAGGGAGTAGGAGCATTGATCAAAATCTTAAGGACAAGATGTTTTCCTATAAGCTACTCATTTATAAAGCAGATGTGCAATGCATACCTGATGGGCCATAAATCAGGCTTCTGGTTGAAACAAATTTTTATGTACAGTCATGCTGACTCAGAATCCTCATACAAGGTAGAGGAAGTTAAGCAACATGACAGAATATAACCAAATGACAAGGAGAAAGATACTCCACCTGGCTATGGAGAAATCAGACAGGCTCTACAGAAGAGTTGAGATTTCAAATGGTACTTGACGGGCTAGCATTTCAACTGTGGTCCTACTCTGCCTTCCCTTTGTCTGTTAATGACCCTACCATTTTCCCAGCCATCCAGATTCGAAAGTTTAATTATTTTCTTTCTTCCTCTCCTCATCCCCAGTCCTTGCTGAGCCTTGTTTCTGCCTTTTCACTGTCATTCATCCACTCCTCTAGTCCAAGTCTGAGCCTCTACACCTTATATGGATAGATGCCTTCAAACTTCCCCGTTCCTCCTTGCTCACCATCCCTAAATCTGTCCTACACAAACTAAAAAATTAATCTGCCTTAATGACGAGTCTAATTACATTTTTTTAAAGTTTAATGGCTTCCTCGTGTCTTCAGAATTCAATGACAGAAGGCAGTTCCTCCCAATGTTTTACTTCTCACAAACAGAACGTCTTCTCTCTAATGATAGCTTATTGAAACCTCCAATATTGCTACGCTAATTCATTCATTCTTCCAGCGAACAGCTGTTGAATGCCTAATATTTGTTGAGAAATCCGAACACTAATGAGAATCCCAGTGCCTTCAAGGAACTTACTTTCTAGTAGGAGAAGAAGACAAGAAAATTGTGTCAAAATCCTATGATCCCAGCTGTAGTGGTTTTTCAACGTGTCCCCAAATTCTTTGACATTCCTATGTCTCCTCCCCCTAAATGTGGCTAAGGGCTTGACTACTCCAACAATAGAGAGTGCAGTGGGATTGATCCTGCATGAACTTCTAAAGTTAGGTTAGAAAAGGCCATCCTGAACCCACCTGGTCCTCATGGCACACTCACTCTTGGAACGCAGAGGCCATGCTGTGGGGAAGTCCACGCCACATGGAGGCCACAAGTATGTGTTCTGGCTGAGTGCACCGAGGTTGCAGCTGTCATTCAGCACCAACCTCAACACCAGGCATGTAAGTGACAAAGCTTTCAAGAAGACTCCAGCCCCATCTGACTGTAACCATGTGAGATACCCTGGTGCAAACTGCTTAGCTGAGCCCAGCAAACATCCAGAGCTATGAGAGACAATAAAGAAAAAAAGCTTTTTTTTTTTAGATTTTTTTTTAATTTATTTGACAGAGAGAGACACAGCGAGAGAGGGAACACAAGCAGGGGGAGTGGGGGAGGGAGAAGCAGGCTTCCCACAGAGCAGGGAGCCCCAGTGCAGGGCTCGATCCCAGGACCCTGGGATCATGACCTGAGCCAAAGGAAGATGCTTCACGACTGAGCCACCCAGGCACCCCAAGAAAAAAAGCATTTTTTGGTTGATATTTTCATTTATGTTAATAAATAAAGAAGTAAAAACAAACAGAAGTAAGACATAATTCAGAACTTCATCCATTCATAAAAATGTAAGCATTTATTTCTTTAATCAGACAATAGTTTTCAAATACTGGAAAAATATTTCATCACTTTTTTTCTCCTGTATGCAATGTTACAGCTACAGTTTATTCTGTATTATTAATATTTTTCCATCACTCTCTTAAGTCTAGATAATCAACAAAGCAATAAATCAAGCCCTAATATGTAATGTTTGCCAATTTCTATGGTGTAAGGCTTTCCACCACAGCCAATTTCAAGGTACCAACATAATATTACAGAACATAGAGTTGAGAAGGATTGTGCATAGCACACCATTATATACTGTTTTCACCATATAGTTACAATAGATGGAAAAATATCAAAAGCGTGGATAATAGGGAAAGTAAAACAATGATTTTAATATAATTTCTTAAATTATACATTCATATGCATTAATTTTTCATAATGAGTATGTTTAGAAAAAAGAGTATTTTTGTTTTAAGCCATTGAGTTTTGGAGTGACTTAATTTTTCTGCAATAGTTAACTGGAACAGCAGTAGAAATGAGATGTACACGAGTGTATGGAAAGTGTTTCTATCCCAGATTTGAGTGAGGGAAGACAATAACCCCTGAGTCCCAGCATCTCTGAGTCAGGGCACTCATCCTCAGAGAATGCCCACTACTTCATCATTTCCACAGGAAGCCGAGCAGCCTTCCTCAATACCCAATAACCAATATGCAGCCTATCTTCCTGGTGAAACACTCAGGTGAAGGACTCTGGTCTTTATCCCAAACTCACACTTTGCTCCATCTAACACTTTGCGAGTCTTTTTCTAGGAAGATCTTTGTTCTTTTTTGAAATTCATTGTCTGAGTTAGAGCCCTTTTGATCACTTTATAGGAAGCCCCATTTCCTGCTGTTATTCCTAGGAAGCTCTATAAACTGCATCCATATTTTCTTTCCTTTTGAAAATCTTGCCAAGCTTCCTACACCAGCCCAGGGCAACTCTTCAACCTTAGTTTCTTTACAGCTAACTAGTATTCTCAAAATCTGCAATGATCTCTGAGGCTTCATTTCCATTCCAAACACCCATGTTGCAGGTATATACAGTGGCAGGACATATACAAATATTAGATGAAGTCCTGTATTATGTAGGCTAATGCAATAACAAATAAATCTAAAAAACTATTTTTGCTCAAATGGAAATTTATTGTTTACCCACATAAACAGTCCAAAATGGTGCCAGGTCAGCAAGACAGCTTTAAAGTCTTGGCCATTTTCAGGGTGCCTGGGTGGTTCAGATGGTTAAGCATCTGTCTTTGGCTCGGGTCATGAAACCGGGGGTCCTGGGATCGAGTCCCACATCGGGTTCCCTGCTCGGCAGGGAGCCTGCTTCTCCCTCTGCCTCTCTCTCTCTCTCTGTCTCTTATGAATAAATAAATAAAATCTTAAAAAAAAAAAAAGTCCTGGCCATTTTCAGCACATTCTTTCCAGGGCCATTGCAAGTAAGAACATGCAGCATCACACAGTGGGAGATTTCTATGGGCCAGGCCTGGGTGTGGGCCACATAATTGCTACTCATATTCCATTGGCTAGAACTCAACCATGAGGTCATGCCTAACTGTGGGTTGTGTGCCCAGAAGGATGAAGAGACTGGAATTTGATGAGCCACTAGTAGTCTCTGCCAGTGCCGCCAGATATAATGCATATTTCCCCAAGCTGCGGATATAGATGAGGTCCCAGAAACATTTTTCTGGTTCTTGCCCTCTACCCACTTAGGTTGGATCTCTGGCCCCATGTTCACAAACACTCTTGTCTGCTATTACCTGGCAACTTCACCATATACTGTAGAGACTGTAACATCCTGGAAGGATGGATGGAAGGAACCTCCTGCTATTACACAGAAGCCCATTAAAGGCTAAATCTGCACAGTAATGTAAAGTAAGGAAAGTGGAAAAGTTAATTTGTATTAGTGAGACCCACAAAATGGAAGCTGCTCCAGTGGGCCTGGCCCAGGTCACAAAACTAAACCTAAGTCAGCCTGCACTTACAGAAAAATGCCTCACTGTTGGGGCAGCTGGGTGGCTCCATCAGTTACGTGTCTGACTCCTGATTCTGGCTCAAGCCATGATCCCCGGGTTATGAGACTGAGCCCCGCATTGGGCTCTGCACTGGGCGTGGAGCCTGCCTAAGATTCTCTCTCTCCCTGTCCGTCTGCCCCTCCCCCTCCTTTCTCTGTCCGTCTCTTAAATAAATACATAAATACATAAAATTTTTAAAAAATAAGGAGAAATGTCTCACTGTCAAAGAAACCTAACACCAATCACAATCTTCCCAGTCAGTCAGCTTTAGCTTACCTTACCCTAAAAAGTAGGAATAAGGAAATCCCTGACCTCCATGCCAATCATGAGTAGCCTCTGCTGGTGCTCTATAAAATTTGCTGTTACTCAAACATCCCTCTGGAGAGCATTCCACTGCTTCTGAGGCAATATACTCCCCCAATCCATGGATTGCTTTCTCTTGAATAAAAAATATCAACTCACTACTAAATTTGGTAAAAGTGACAAAATTCACTACTCATTTGACAAAAGTCATATAAAGAGGGAAAAACACTTGCTTCTCTCTTTGATTATTCCTTCTAAAGAGTACCAAGACAGTGTGTAGGGGGGTACCAAAGTCTTACAGGATTTTCTGTGATATAATTCCTACAGTTTTTACATACAGCCTCGTGGATCCAGGTATGAATTCATGAGGCCTGAGGGGAAGATCAGCTGGAGTGACATGCACTGAGCATGAATTCGGTAAGTCCGTCAGTCAGTTAACAAATACTTATTGAGTATCTACCATATGTGAGGCTCTGCTAAACTCTGGATATACAGTATAACAAAATGGACACAGTCCTTGTCCTCACAGAAGTCACAGTCTAGTTTGGGGAGAGTCTCACATACTATACTTCTGACCATGAGATTTTGTTACTGATTTCAGCACAGCCAAGTTCTTTCTTCGCTTTGGGTGAGCTGTCTTCCAGGAGGCTCCTAGTAAAAATAGATTACGGATACGCCCACCTCACCCATTCACCAGAAAGAAATAGACCTGTCTGAATGCCAAGTTAGGCTGGGATCACCACCCTCAGCTTCCCACTACATGGGTGAAGCCATCAGAAAGAGTGAGGCCACTGAGAGAAAATATATCAAAGCAGAGGCTATAAACTAATGGACTGTGACCAAACCTGGCCAGTAAATGTGTTTGGTTTGCCTTATATCCTATTGGCCTATGTAGCATTTTTAAGATTTTTAAATTAGTGGTCAACATTGAAAACAGAAGGTTACACACACACACACACACACACACACACACACACACACACACACACACTTTTATTTCCAAACTCTTTTGGAGAAAACAGAATATCTAGCCTGAAGTTCCACATGAGGCATACACTACTGTTTTCCATGGTCTCTATACTCCTTATTGTCTCTGTCAATAGTTGTCATTTGTTGCTGTACTTTTCTTAGAGAAAGAATTAAGGGAACTATGTTTATAGCCCTGTATTTATCAAAAGTGGGAAACCAAAAACAAAACAAGTTAACAAGATTAAGGAAAATGGGAGAGAACCTATTTCTTCATGGAAATAAAGACTATACCTACCAGATTTCTATGAAAAAAAGCTTCTGTTGAAGACACCATTATGCAACTATATATGTATGTATATATATATGACTACTTCACTTTTTCACATTTTCTGCCTGGCTCTGTAGGCTCTGGAGTAAAGTAGGTAGGGGTCTGATATAAAATAGGGGTTGATGGGTGTGATATAATAAGAAATATAGGGGTGACTGGGTGGCGCAGTCAGTTAAGCATCCAACTTGGTTTCGGCTCAGGTCACGATCTCAGGGTTATGAGATCAATCCCCCCGTGTCAGGATTTGCACTCAGCATGGAGTCTACTCGTGACTCTCTCCCTCTCCCTCTGTCCTTGCTCCTCCCACCTCCACCCCACCCCCACATGGGCTCTCTCTCTCTCTTTTGCTCTCTCTCAAATAAATAAATCTTAAAAAAAATAAAAAAGAAATATATTTGGTCTTTGTCCCCAGTTCTAAGTACAAAGCTCCTAAAACCCTTAGAATTTCTTGAGTGATAAAAGTGTCTTTTAGCTTTCATAAGGGACCACTTTTAATATTATGCTAATGAAGTGACTTAGGGTGGAGCCCATAGATGGCCGCAGGATAGGGCTGACCACCAGAAAGACCAAATGATTAGAGGGCTAGGACTTTTAGCCCCTTCTACCAACCTCTGAGAAGGGGAGAAGGAACTGTAGATTAAAGCTATAAAAACTCTTGAACGGGAATTTCTGGGATGGTGAACACATGGAAGTTCTCGAAGGCTGTTACACTAACCAAGGGCATGGAAGCTCCATGCCCCTTCTCACATGCCTGGACCTATGCATCTCTTCCATCTGGCTGTTTCTGATTGTATCCTTTTATAATGAACCAGTGAGCCAGTAAGAAAAAAAACTCTTGAACAACAAAATTTGATGAGATTCGGGGTTGGTAAACATATCCACATTTGGGGAGGGTGGTGCACCCCAGTTTCGTGGGGACAGAAGCTCCTGCACTCAGGACTCTTCCAGACCTTGCTCTACGTACCTTTTCATCTGGCTGTTCATCTATATTCTTCATAATAGCCTTCATAATAAACTGGTGTTAAAAAAAAAAAAAACACAGGCCCAACATGGTGTCACTTAAGACCCCAAGTCAGTAAAACACTTAATACCTAAGGTAACTACAGTTTCAACCCCCCAGGAATGTAAGCTTTAGCCAGTCAACATGGAATTTCCCGGTCATTGTAGAGGCTGCTTTTAGGCAAACACGCTTGAGCAACGGAATGTGGAAATGGCTACAGAGACCACCAGGCTGAATACCGACAGACCCATCAGGTGACCCGCCTGAAAATAGCCATAGGCCCTTGGGCTACTTACAACTAGGCACAGTTACCAAAAAAGGAAAGATTCCATACGGTGCCATACCTCCTCATTTTCTCCCTTTAAAAACAGCCCCCACCCATCAATGCCTCCTTGGAGACAGCTTCTCCTCTGCTGTCCTGCCCAGTACTCCTAGGCTCCATGCCCAGTGTGTAGTCCAAATGGGGCTTGAACTCACAACCCTGGGATCGAGACCTGAACTGAAATCAAGAGTCAGACACTTGGGGCGCCTGGGTGGCTCAGTCAGTTAAGCATCTGCCTTCAGCTCAGGCTGTGGTCCCAGAGTCCTGGGATTGAGCCCTGTGTGGTCGGGCTCCCTACTCAGCAGGGAGCCTGCTTCTCCCTCTCCCTCTGCCCCTCTCCCCACCTCCCCCGACCCCATTTGTGTGCTCTCTCTCTCTCTCTCTCTTTCAAATAAATAAATAAAATCTTTTTTAAAAAAGTGAGAGTATCCAGTGGAGATATTTTGTGTATCTCTATTGTCAGATCCCACCATGGGCTGTCAGTGCTCTCTTTTCTACTGTAGTCATTTCTCCCTTTTCACCGGGGAATGGTTTTTGCTCATAGATATCATTTCAGATTTGTTTGTGTATTTCTCATCCTGACTCTCAAATAATGTTGAGGAAGGAGAAAAGGATGTTCTTCGAGGGAAATGGCAGTTTCAGTGCAATCTTGTTACATCAGGATATTTTCTAACAAATCTGATGTATCATTTGCTCTATCACATCTCTTATCACATCTCTCTTCCTCTTTTTTTGCATCCCCCCACCCCTCCATCTCACTTTTGGGAAAGCACATCATCTAGGCAGTGCTCTACATGGCAGTTCTCCATATGGCTCTCAGAGTTTACAGGTATATTTTATCTAGATATTTGCTGTTTAGTTATCTCTGTTCAACTGTCTAAAATCAACGGCTCATAAAATTGCTGGAGACAGGCCTTCCTATCCCTGCCTCACCTCCAGGCAATTTTTTCCTAGTGAAAGTCTGGGAAACAGCAGACAAAATAAAGATGGCACCCGCATTGCTTGCCCAGCTGTGGTGCATGCTGGGACTTTGTTGAAGAGTGTTCTCTGCTTCAACCATGACATACCTGTGCTCCTAATCCTCATTGTCCTAGCCAAGGACGCTTAAGTAGGTCTCTTAGGGCCTTCTCACTTACTTTTAGAGAAATGTATGACTCTCTTGACATTTGGGAAGTATTTGCTCCAGGTGTCCTTTCTTGTTTTGGTTCAAGTTTTTGCTATACTTGGCAGACATCCCTTATAGTCAATGATTTGGGCTGTAACCACATTCTAATTTTGTTGCAAAGGGAGTGTTCTTTTCTAATATTTGTTTTAGCATTAATTTTGGTGTTTTAGGAAAGGAGTGAGTAAATCTTTACTCCACTATCTTTTATTGGAACTCCCCTATCCTTAAGTTCTGTCTTCTCTTGACTCTTCTGGTATTACTCTATCTTGATTTCCTGCTTACTGCTTGTGCTCTTTCTTGCTTCTCAAGCTCCTCTACCTGCCCTGTACATTTTGATGTTCTCCAGGATTCTCTCCTTCGTCCTTCTCCATGCCTTCAATGTAATACCACCAGGCAATTCTCCAGTTCTCAGTGGACATTGATTGGATGTTCTACAAAACTTAAATCTAACATCATCTATCTGGAGATAGTGTCAGATCCCATAGGTGAAGGACTGCCCCCATTAATTGCAAGTGCAGGTTGTTACCTGTGCTTCTGACTGACTCACTGTAAATCAGAGGCTTCCACAACCCCTTCTTGAATTTGATTAATATTTTAGAGTGCTTCACAGAACTCAGAGAAACATTTACTTCTGTTTACCAGCGTTAAAAAACAAGTTAAAAACCAAGTAAATGTGAAGATCTAATCAGCTTTATTAAATGACTCATGAATTGGGCAGCATCCCATCCAGCAAGTAGAGGGGAGCTCCACTGACAAAAGAAAGGTTTTAAAGGCAGAGAGAGCAGGGTGCCTGAGTGCTGGGATCAAGCCCCGCATGCAGCTCCCTGCTCGTCAGGGAGTCTGCTTCTCCCTCTGCCCCTCACCCTGCTCGTGCACTCTTTCTTTCTCTCTCAAATAAATAAATAAAATATTTAAAAAAAAATAAAGGCAGAGAGAGAGCATTTAAAAGAAGAAGAAGAGGGGCGCCTGGGTGGCTCAGATGGTTAAGCGTCTGCCTTCGGCTCAGGTCATGATCCCAGGGTCCTGGGATCGAGTCCCGCATCGGGCTCCCTGCTCAGCGGGGAGCCTGCTTCTCCCTCTGCTTCTCTCTCTCTCTCTCTCTGTCTCTCATGAATAAATAAATAAAATCTTTAAAAAAAAAAAGAAGAAGAAGAAGAAAGGAATATATTAGCAAGGAATGCATTGGTTAGGCAAGATTGCCCTACTAAGGGGAGTAGTAAGGGTCTATCAGTAAATTTCCTAGTATTGACCAGGGAATTCCATGTTGACTGGCTAAAGCTTATATTCCTCGGGGGTTGAAACTGCAGGTAGGTTAAGTATTAAGGGTTGGTTTTACTGACTTGGAGCCTTAACCTAAGTGACACCATGTTGGCCCTCTGGTTTTCTTTTTAACACCGGTTTATTATGAAGGATGTTATGAAGAATACAGACGAACTGCCAGTTGAAAAGGTACATAGAGCAAGGTCCGGAAGAGTCCTGAGTGCAGGAGCTTCTGTCCCCACAAAATTGGGGTGCACCACCCTCCCCAAATGTGGATATGTTAACCAACCCCACAGCTCATCAAATCTTGCTGTTCAAGAGGTTTTTTTTTTTCTTACTGGATCACTGGTTTATTATAAAAGGATACAATTAGAAACAGCCAGATGGAAGAGATGCATAGGGCCAGACATGTGGGAAGTGGTGCACCACTCTCCCAGAACCTCCACTAGTGTTCAACAACCTGGAAGTTCTTGGAATCCCATTCTATTGGGATTTTTATGGAGGCTTCATCATGTAGGCATGATTGATTATTACCTCTATTTTCAGCCCTTCTCCCTTCTCAAGAGATGGGAAGGCGGGGTTGAAAATTCCAAGCTTCTAGTCATGGCTTGGTCTTTCCTGGGACCAGCCCTCACCCGGGAGCCCTCCAGGAGCCCATCCAGAGTTGCCTCATCAGAACAAAAGACATACCAGCCACCCAGAAAATTACAAGGGTTTCGGGAGCCCTATGTCAGGAAAAGGGGTCAAAGACCAATATTAGGACAAGAGATGTTCCTCGTGTTCTTATCACTTAGGAAATTGCAAGGGTTTTAGGAGCTCTGTGCCAGGAACTGCCGGCAGAGACCAACACACATATTTTGTATTATCTCACACTATGGTACCTGGTATGCAGGTATTAATCTGGCCCACACTTTTTTCTCAACACCAGTTAGTAAAGACAGCCAGAAGCACTTTGCTTTTAGCTGACAAGGCCAACAACACAGCCTTCATTGTCTTATCCCAGAGACATAACAAAACTCTCTATGTCATAATTTTTATGTCATAATTAAGTTCTCAAGGATCTTGATTGCTTTTCCCTTCCACAAGATAATCACACTTGTCCATTATATTGATGACAAGCTGATTGGACTTAATGAGCAAGAAGCAGCCACCACTCTAGACTTATTGATAAGACATTTGCATGTCAGAGAGCAAGGCATAAATCCAACAAAATTTCAGGACCTTTTTCCTCAGTAAAATTTCCAGGGGGTCCAATGATGTGGGACAACTTGAGTCATCCCTTTAAAGGTAAAGGTTAAGTTGTGTCTGACTTCTCCTACAATCAAAAAAGAGGCATGACACCTAGTGGGCCTCTTTGGATTTGGGAGGTAACATATCCCACATTTGGGTTTGTTACTCTAGCCCATTTACCAAGTGACTCCAAGAGCTGCAGTGTTTTGTTTTGTTTTTTTTTAATATTTTATTTATTTATTTGTCAGAGAGAGCACAAGCAGGGGGAGCGGCAGGCATAGGGAGAGGGAGAAGCAGGCTCCCCACTGAGCAGGGAGCCTGACGTGGGGCTCGATCCCAGGACCCTGGGATCATGACCTGAGCCACAGGCAGACATTTAACTGACTGAGCGACCCAGGCATCCCAAGAGCTGCAGTTTTGAGTGGGGTCCAGAGTAACAGAAGACTCCTCAACTGGTCCAGATTGCTGTGTGAGCTGCTCTGCCACTTGGGCAGAAGATCCAGCAGTCCAATGATGTTGAAAGTGTTAGCGGCATATAGTGATGCTGTCTGGAGCCTTCAGCAGGTCCCTATAGGAGGATCATAGTGTAGGCCCTTAGAATTTTGGAGCAAAGCCCTGACATCCTCTGCAGATAACTACTTTCCTTTTGCGAAATAGCTCCTGGCCTGCTACTGGGCCACTTCTCGGCGGGGCGGGGGGGGGGGGGGGGGGGGGGGGGGGGGGACGGCTGAAACTAGTATCCGATTGAATTAAAACCCATCTGGGGACTGTTTCCTAGGCTACATGTGTTGGAATGTCATTTAGAACCATGATGGATTTATCTTTATGGTTTTCTGTCAATGTCTGCTACTAACTACTTAAGCTACAAAATTGGGTAATTTCCCCTTGTAAAACGTTTCTAGTGTTTTCTATGGCTTAAAAACAGTAGGTCCTTGAAGGCAAGGAAAAATAAGGCGTGACCCTCAGGCCATGGGACGTAATGGTACGATATTTCGGTCCATTCACGAGGCACCCATCTGTAGTCTATTATGCAATGGAGAAGGGGAAGAACGCCAGCATCCCTCCTACGGGGCCTCTTACAGCAGGAATGCCTTCAAGGTAAGGCAGGATGGTGATCAATAGCGATTTTGTTTGAGGGATGCCTCCAGGCGCTCTTCACACACGAAACCCCTGACATATCCTGTGTGGGAGGGGAGGGGGGGTTTGGTAATGGACCTTCTCTCAGTAGGTTTCTTCTTCAGTTCCCAAGGACTCTCCCTTGGGGTGCCTTTTAACCCACTGGAAACAATTCAGGTTGCAAAATTTAGGGAAGCCCTGATCTCCTGTAATACTGCATGGCCTCAATAGGATCTGTCGGTTAGATCTCTTTTGCAGGAAACAGGGCTCTAGATCAGGACCCAGACCTAAGGGCCTCTTGTAGAATGTGTTTAATCAGTAACCAAGCCAGTAAACTCCCTCCTGACATATTGGATGATAATTATCTAAATAAGCCTCCTCCGAATAAACCGAGGTTGCTGGAGGAAACACAGGCCATTCCTAGCAAAGGGGACGCTGACTCTCTCACTGTTCCTCCTCCTAATAGATGTGGGGGCTTCTCCCTCATTTCCCGGATTAATGGCTATAATCAGAGCCAACTGTGGTTAGTCTACCTCAGGACAGGGACTTTAAGGCATATTCCCCAAGCAGCTGCCAAAACTCCCTTTGTTTCAACCTGACATGGGCTGCCTAATTCCACTTTGGTGGGAAAAAAAAACATGGCGTCTGCTCATCTGTCCGAGCTGAGGAAGTTTAGAACCAGGAACTCTTTTTCTCTGCCTTCTGGCAGCACCTCACCCCTTCTGCCTTCCCCCTCCCCTCCTCCATTTCTGCACCACCTTGGGTGTGGCCTGCAAAACTGGCTTTTGCGCCATCCTCAGTGCCTCAGGCACCATTGGCTCCTCCTACCCTTGCTGTCAGGGAGCAAGAAGAGCATCCCCTGGACTTAACACCTCCCTCTTCAGATTTCCCTACCACTGTCTCAGTTAAAAAAAAATTGACAATGGGGAACAAATTGATTGACTTTTAAGTAGACCCAGGTGGAACAAATTCGATATTTAAACTAATTTAAGTTTGTTGGTTTAATTAAGATAGACATGTCTTTAAAGTTATCAGCGTTAAATGTGAAACTTTTATTCTACCAAGGTTTGCTTCAGGTCAAATAAGCTCGTGTTATCTCTGTTGCAATTTGTTAGCAAAAAGATGATTTAAAATGATGGTTAATCTGGTCTGTCTCGAAGTTTTCATGGGTAATTGTTAAGATGGCTTTCAGAGTCTTTGGTAACCTGAAACTTTAAAGTTTTGCTTGGATGATAAATGGGATTAAATTTATTGGACATCTAGGTCTTCTCCAAATAGAATAAAGTGCTAAAGCATTGATTACCGGACATAGGTTTGTGCTTTTGACTTCTTATTGCAGAGAAAATAAGGATATTTGAGTCTGTTGGTAAAGATGCTTTATGCTTAATTGATTCATAAATTTGCCTAAATTTTCGAAAGAATTCTGGTGTAACAGTTTACAGTTGGTTACTATTTAGTAATAGTATTTAGACTATTTTTTTAGTCTATTAGTATTAGTATTTAGTACTTAGTAATAGTATTAGTATTTAGTAATTAGTATTAGTAATTAGTATTTAGACTAATAGCAATACTATTTAGACTAAGGTCTCTGAGAGTGCAAAATTCTGCTAAACGTAATTAAGACTGATGGAAATAAGGAAAGAAACTGTGTGTGTAAGAAAGATATAAGGAACGGGAATACATTTTTGTTGAAGGTAAAAGAAAGCAATTTTGGGCGCCTGGGTGGCTCAGTTGGTTAAGCGACTGCCTTCGGTCATGATCCTGGAGTCCCGGAATCGAGTCCCGCATTGGGCTCCCTGCTCGGCGAGGGGCCAGCTTCTCCCTCTAACCCTCCCCGCTCTCATGTACTCTCTCTCTCTTTCTCACTCTCTCAAAAATAAATAAATAAATCTTAAGGAAAAAAAAAAAAAGAAAGAAAGCAATTTTGTCCTAAATGAGCCTGGTTGGAGGGAAATGGCTTGGGACAAAATCTCAATGCAAAGGAAAGCTGTAGCAGGTTTATGATGGGAAAACTTTGGAAAGTAATTTTATGTATGTATGGTCAGGATGGACTAATATTGAAATGAACAGATTTTAAAAGTACACTGGTGGGGCGCCTGGGTGGCTCAGACGGTTAAGCGTCAGCCTTTGGCTCAAGTCATAATCCTAGGGTCCTGGGATCGAGCCCCGCATCTGGCTCCCTGCTCCGCGGGAGGCCTGCTTCTCCCTCTCCCACTCTCCCTGCTTGTATTCCCTCTCGCTGTCTCTCTCTCTCTGTCAAATAAATAAAATCTTAAAAAATAAAAATTTTAAAAAAAGTACACTGGTATAAGATTGAAAGTCTGCTTTCTCTGCGTTCAAAAAGACAAAGTTTTCTTGAATTGTTGGTTGGCTCTTGATAAGAAAATGTAAACAGTTGTTTTCTCTTTGCCTGCCCAGAAAAACCAGTTTCTGTGTTTTGCCTTTATCAGGTCTTTAATGATCCCTAACCCTATTTAGGCACATGTTTTAAAACTTTCTAAGGTTTTAACAAACTTCCCAAAGATTTAAATCGTGAACAAAGTCTCATTGACTAATTAGGCTTGTTTATTTGGTATGTTACGCTCTGGTATAAGGTCATCACTCGATATTCTGATTATTGAAGTGTTATGTGTCACAGAAATAACTGAGTTTCCTTGTCAATTGCATCATAATGAACTGTCAGATCATTAACAATGTCCATTTCTGAGTTTTTGTCATTTCTAATTGTTCTTATTCTCTTGCAAAATGAGTTTCATCTTCAGGGAGGTTCATATAAAGGACTTATAGGACAACTTATTCAATATCTTTAAGATCATAAAACTGAAATGGGTAAGAATTTCCAGAACTAACTGAAAGGCTGCATTCAAACTGAACAAGAATTAGTAAGATGGGACTGAATGAACTAAAAAGATGATTATGGTTTTGTGATTCTTGTTTGAAACATTGCCAGTTCTCTAATGTTTACTCTTCCAGATTAAGAAAACTTTCTCTTAAGATATCTATAATTTACAGAGATATGATAAATATTCATTTGTGAACAAATTGAAACATTTAACTTTTCTCTCTACGTAAACCTTCTGAAATTCAAAAAGTCTCAGTAAGTATTCTTTCTTCCATGGTAATCATAGTTATTTGCATAAGTTCAATAAGAATCTGTTCTCCTTGTAACAGGACACAATTGGAAACATTGGTTATTTGACCAAGGCTTTGACCGGAATGTCATATTTGAGAGAGACATGCATAGACTCAGGTATGACAAAACAGCTTTAAGAAACTAAGGTTGACTTTATGAAACATGGAGCCATAAAGCCCCTTGGAACTGCTGGCCTGATACCTTGCTTACAGAGTTCCCAGCAGCCCCAACCAGGTGAGTAAAGAATGCACATCCCAGCAGGTGCGGGAAACTCAGGATACTTTGGGGACCCCATGAAAAGGAATTCACCCAAGTCTATGGGTATTGCAGGCATGTCTGAAGGCAACTATTTGGCTTGGCTTCTGGCCTTGAGGCCACTAAAAGTTCAATCTAGACTCCTTATAAATGTTCCAGCAAAGCAGATTTTTTTTTAAAGATTTTATTTATTTATTTTTCAGAAAGAGAGGGAGAGCACAAGCAGGGGAAGCAGCAGGCAGAGGGAGAAGCAGGCTCCCCACTGAGCAAGGAGCCCGATGTGGGACTCAATCCTGGGATCATGACCGGAGCCAAAGGCAGACGCTTAAGTGACTAAGCCACTCAGGCATCCCAGCAAAGCAGATTTTAAAAGATCTATATGGCCATTTGCTATTCTTGCTGAGCTTATGTAAATAATTAGGCCAAATTTGTTAAAATTGGACTTGTTTTGCAAATAAATTGGTCTTGATTTGGCTCTCTCTGGAAATAAGGGTAATTTTAGAGAGAAAAATTATGTTTCAATAACACACCTTTGCAGATGTTAAATTCTAGTTCTGGTGGTCTTTTTTTTTTTTTAAGATTTTATTTATTTATTTGACAAGACAGAGACAGCGAGAGAGGAAACACAAGTAGGAGGAGGGGGAGAGGGAGAGCAGGCTTCCCCATGGAGCAGGGAGCCCGATGTGGGACCCGATCCCAGGAGCCTGGGATCATGACCTGAGCCGAAGGCAGACGCCCAACGACTGAGCCACCCAGGCGCCCTAGTTCTGATTGTCTTTGAATGTTGTTTACCTAAGCTAGACAACTTGAGGTAAACTTCAAAAAAATTGCCACAATAGCTCATGTATAGGCAATCTTCTTGCTTGTTATTCTGTGGGGACGATAACAGGACCCCATAGGCATATGATTATTTGAACAGCTGAAAAATGGGATCGATTCCCCAACAATTGTATAACTCAGCTATCACCTTGACCAATTCCATGTGGCTGGGATGACAAAATTGCTCCTTAAAAGCCAGACTGTACCCCACTCTATGGGATTAACAATGGACTTGTGGAGATAATGGATGACCCCACTTTCTTTAGGATTGGATTGGATGATGCCCTTGAGGATGCCCTTATCTCATGAGACAAGTCTTTTCCCACTTGCCAGTGATTCCTTATAATTAGGACATTGTTAAGGCTGGACCTCAAACAAAGAGGGCTTCTTGATGGTTTTATCCCTTAGTCATATTTATCCTGGAAGCCACCTCTATTAATATAAAATTGCAAGTAAAGGCTTTAGCCAAGCATAAAACAGCCCTCCTAGTAGAAAGAGCCTCAAAGCTCACTATGGGACAGTCCCTGACTGTAATGACTTCACATCAGGTCCAGAGTATAGAGTCTTAGAGACCAAAGGCCACCAATAGATGATGGGAGGCTCACTTATTAAATACCAGGCTATGCTTATAGATATGCCTGAAATAATACTTAAAACCTGTCAAATTTTAAACCCAGCTACCCTTTTGCCTGGACCTGACCTTCGTACTTCTATAGTTATATAGCATAACTGTTCATAGGTTATTGATCTTGTTAATTCTAGTCAACCAGATTTAAAAGATACCCCTATTGAAAATGCAGACAGTTCGTTTACTGTTGGCAAAGGGAATAAGAAAAGCTGGGTATGCTATAGCACTTGGCCCGTGCTTTGCAATTGCCAAAGGCTTAAAAATTAATATTTATACTGACTCCAAATATGTCTTCCTAGTCCTACAGGCCCATGGAGCAATTTGAAAGAAAAGGGGATTATTATCAAGCCATAACTCCGTAATCAAATAGGGGCCTGAAATTATGACTCTTCTTGAGGCTGTACACCTGCCTAAGGAGGTAGCTGTAACTCATCTCAAAGGACATCAAAGGATCTGACATTAGGATCTAAAGGAAACAATTCAGTAGACCATGCAGCCAAGAAGGCAGCACTAAATAAACAAGTATTTAATCTTTTGCCAGTCTTAACTCTACCAGTAAAGTCCATAAGTCCAGTCTATTCAGAACAAGAAATTCACATAGCCCAGGAATGAGGATATTCAAAAATGCACAGGACTGATTTGTTAATAATGAGGGAAAAATCTTTTTACCTAAAAATAACCAATGGCAGGTAATACAGGGTCTACACCAGGCTACTTATTTGGGTAAAAAGGCCATGGAGGTGACAAAAACTTTGCTAAGAGAAATTGTCTCTAGATTTGGACTCCCTTGGTCCCTACAAAGTGACAATGGACCGTCTTTTATTACACAAATTCAAAAGATGGCCCTCCAAAACTAAATAGCCTTTGATATCTTGACTGCAGGTAAAGGAGGTTCAGAATTGGATGACTGTTTCCTAACGGGACCCAACGGCTATGTAGTTCTAACTTGTGTCCATGGCTTCCCCCAGGCTGGATAGGCCACTGTACTCTGAGCTTTGCTTTTAATAAAACCCATGCTTTAATAAAACCACCTTTTTGCACCAAAGACGTTCTCAAGAATTATTTCTTGGCCGTCGGCTTTGAACCCTAAAATCTTTCCTACATCGATTCCACCAGGTAAAGAACCACTATCAACTGAGGTGCTTGCTGAAGGCAAAGAGAATACAGAATAGATAACAGAAGAAGGTAGTTACAAATAGCAGCTATGACCATGTGACCGGTTACAGAAATGAAGACTGTAATCATCATGAATATTCCTCATTTTGTTATAAATACATACATATCAAATATCTTTGGTTTCTTCCCTCTCTTATATCATAGTTTTTTTAAGTATTTTTAATTTTACATCATAGTATATAAGTGATGAGATATCAAGGAGGAGAGTCACTCAATGACTTTACCTCCTCTTCTGGTGAAGAGGTTGGTCTGTTTTCAGTTGTACACAGGATTGTTGTATTGTGTTAGGTGGAAATATGACCTTGCTGGAGAATAAGTATGGTTTAAGGAGATGCATATGGATACCAAGTTGACAAGAGATAGACTTGTGATGGTTAATTTTATATGTCAACCTGACTGGGCCTCAAGGTGCCCAGATATTTGGTTAAACATTATTCTGGGTCTGTAAAAGTGTTTCTGGATGAGATTAATGATTAAATATGTAGGGGCGCCTGGGTGGCTCAGTCACTGGGTGTCTGCCTTCAGCTCAGGTCATGGTCCCAAGGTCCTGGGATCGAGCCTGCATCGGGCTTCCTGCTCCATGGGAAGCCCGCTTCTCCCTCTCCCACTCCCCCTGCTTGTGTTCCCTGTCTCACTGTCTCTCTCTCTCTCAAATGAATGAATAATATCTTTAAAAAAAAAAAGATTAAATATGTAGACTGAGTAAAGCAGATTGCCCTGCCCCAGGGAGTTGGGCCTCATCCATCCACGCCTTTGAAAGCCTGAATGGAACAAAAGGCTGAGTACGAGAAAATTTGCTCTCTCTGCCTGTCTTCAAGCTGGAACATGAGTCTTCCCCTGTCTTCGGACCCAGACTCAAACTGGAGCTTACACCATTGGCTGTCCTGGTTCTCAGGCCTTCAGAATCATATACCACTGGCTCTTCTGGGTCTGACTGCAGATCTTGGGACTTCTCAGACTCCAGATAAGTAGATAGAGAGATAGACAGATAGATCCTACTGATTTTGTTTCTCTGCAGAGCTCAGGCTAATACAGATGCCTAAGTATGTTCTTTAAAGATATAAAACTATTAGAAAAATTGGCTATCCAAAAGTATTTTTTAGGGGTACTTGGGTGCCTTGATCGGCTGAGCATCTGACTTGATTTTGGCTAGGGTCATGATCTCTAGGTTGTGGGATCGAGCCCCGTGTGGGTCTCCATGCTTAGCATGGAGTCTGCTTGAGATGCTCTCTCTCCCTCTCGCCTTGCCCCTCCCCACCTGCTCTCTAAATAAATAAATAAATAGATAGATAGATAAATAAATAAATAAAATCTTCAAAGTATTTTTAAAGTAGGCCATTTAGAAAAATACTTTTTATTTTTTTAAGGATTTTATTTATTTATTTGAGAGATCGAGAGAGCAATGGGGGAGGGGCAGAAGGAGAGAATCTTTAAGCAGACTCCCCACTAAGCACAGAGCCTGAGACACTGGGCTCAATCCCATGACCCATGAGATCAATCATGACCTGAGCCAAAACCGAGAGTCAGACATTTAACCAACTGAGCCACTCAGGCACCCCAGAAAAAATATTTTTTTAAAGATTGTATTTATTTATTTGACAGAGAGAGAGAGAGACAGCAAGAGAGGGAACACAAACAGGGGAAGTGGGAGAGGGAGAAGCAGGCTTCCCACTGAGCAGGGAGCCCGATGAGGGGCTCGATGAGGGGCTCGAAGAGGGGCTCGATGCGGGGCTTGATCCCAGGACCCTGGGATCATGACCTGAGTGGAAGACAGACGCTTAACGACTGAGCCACCCAGGTGCCCCATAGTATTTTTAAATCAAAGAGGGAGACTACTGATAAAGATGGCAGATTGACTTAGCTGAGATCCCACTAAAATAATAGTGAAGGGTAGAATGGGGAAGATATAAATCTATAAGGACAAAGTGAAGATGAAAGAGGACTTCAACTACTTCCATTTGGACCTCAAACTTTCTGATTAAGTTCTTCTTTCCAGCTTAACTCAGGCAAAAGACCCTGTGAACAAAACATCCTATGATGGGAACCAAAACTACCCCACTCAAGAAAAACCCCCAGAGCCAGGAAGTCCCCAACCATCTGTGATTGACTCTAAGGTAATGATTTTATTGACCTAGCCTTTACTGCTCGCCTGCATGTATCCACCGACCCTTGTCCCGCATTTGCCTTATATAAGCCTAGCCGTAGTTTCAGCACTTTGGAGACTGTCATTGAGACATTAGCCTGTGTCTTCCTAGTGTCAGCCTCACTGAAATAAATTCCTTTCCGGTTTCACCACCACTCATCTCTGTGCCTTTGGATTTTGTCAGCGGCAAGAGGCTAGACCTAGTCTGTTTGGGACCCCCAGAACCAGGTGCTCTTGTACCCTTGCACCCCAGTTTCAGATGAATCATTTAAATACATTTTTGGACAATGGAAAGATGGTGGGGGAGGGGAGCTAGGTGATACAGCAGAGGGCGGTAGTTGACCAGGAGCCAAAATTGGAGGCCTGAAAGCTTGGACTCAAGCCCCCTCCCCCACCAATCACTGCTAGGTAAATACCCACCCCCACCAGCACCAGGCAGATAATTGATGCTATAATCTGAGAACATGGATGTGAGAAACTCTGGACTCTGGAACAGTAGACATGGCAAAGAACAAGGGAGAGATATGGAGCTAAAAACAGGTACATGCCTTTCTGGCAGGAGACGGGCAGTTTCCTCTGAAGAAACAGAAGAATCCTAAAGAATAAACCCTCCACATACTGACATTTGGGAGTTTCTCAACGGAAAGGATCCTGGGCTCCCAGCCCAATCACTTTCAGTCAGTGAGCTCTACCCAATATATATCCAGTCATCCCTATATCCAGTCAACTTTGTAATTCCTTGTTTGTATATGAAAGGACAGTCACCATCATAAAAGAGACAAAAGAAACAAAAAGAAAACAAAAATCCAGAGGAAAAAGGAAAAATGCAGGGAATAAAAGGATAATGACAAATATAAATAATAAAAGAAGAAACCTTCCTCCAAAATCCCTAATTATGTTCTCAGGAGGCTAAGATAGCAGATTGTGTACATAAAGCAAGAATGCTGGGGCGCATGGCTGCCTCAGTCAGTGGAGCCTGCGACTCTTGATCTTGGGATTCTAAGTAGAAGCCCCACGTTGGGTGTAGAGATTACTTAAAAATAACATCTTTTAAAAAGAAAAAAGAATGCTGGAAAAAAAGAAGTTATTCCAGCATAGAAAAAAAAAAAAAGGAGCTCTTGGAAATTAAAAATCTGAGACAGAGAAGGGAAAGTAAATATAACTATTAAGTAGTCTGTGGTCTTTGGGTGATTAGTTTCATAAACAGTGAAAATGAATACCAAATTTTAATGGGAATAAAGACTGGTGGGCTAACGTGTTATTGGGGTAAGTTGAAACAGTAACTTTAAATCTTGGGGTTTAACACCACAAAGATTTATTTTTTACATGTAAAAACAAGCCAAGGCTAGACAGGGCTCCTTCTTCTACCTTATAACAGTGCCTGCCAGAATATACGGCTTCTGCAAAGTTACTATAGCAAGGGAAGAGAGACATTTGGGAGCCACTCTGGCTCTTTACCACCTTGGCCAGGAAATGACACTTCATTCCTGCTTATAGTCCATCTGCCATAACTAGTCACATGGTCCCAAGCTGACTGCAAGGGAGTTGAGAAGTCGTAGGCACATGCATCGTTCTTGAGTGAGTACCAACCATCTCTGCCATCATGAGAAAGTGAGGTTCTTGTCACAAAATTATGGTAGGGAGGAAAAGGAGAAAGGGCAGTAACTTCGGAGAAAGCCAAGCTGTTTTGAGACAGGAAACCCAACCAATGATAATAGACAGAGATCAAGGAGCCAGTGGGAAGGAAGGAAAGAAAGAAGGGAAGGATGGAGGGAGAAATAGAAAGACATCCTGAGATTGCTGTAGAGGGAAGGGAAGGACAGGGAAAAGCAGGAAGAGGAGAAAATGATCTCACTAATGCGTTTTGTTTACTTCTACACAAACACTTCCACTTAGTTTTTTTTAAAAGATTTTATTTATTGATTGATTGATTGATTTGAGAGAGAGAGAGAGAGAATGAGAGAGAGAGAGCACGAGAGGGGGAGAGGGTCAGAGGGAGAAGCAGACTCCCCACTGGGCGGGGAGCCCGATGCGGGACTCGATCCCGGGACTCCGGGATCACGACCTGAGCCGAAGGCAGTCGCCCAACCAACTGAGCCATAATTATCTCTTCACATCTCTCTTCTCACTAGTCACAGAGGTTCTTTTTTTTTTTTTTTAAGATTTTATTTATTTATTTGACACACAGAGAGAGTGAGGGAGAGGGAGAGAGCACAAGCAGGGGGAGCGGCAGGCAGAGGGAGAAGCAGGCTTCCTGCATGAGCAGGGAGCCTGATGTGGGGCTCGATCCCAGGACCCTGGGATCATGGCCTGAGCTGAAGGCAGCGGTTTAACCAACTGAGCCACCCAGGCGCCCCGTCACAGAGGTTCTTGAGGGCAGGGACTGTCTCTTACTCATCTTTGTATTGAGGGTCCAGCACAGAGCCTGACTTAGTAAGCCTGTAATGAGTGTGTTGAATTACAAAGCAAGAGGCCATATAATCTTCTCCACTCACCAGTCACTGTAACTGGAGAAAGAGGTGCTGCACTGTAGCAGTAGGAAGAATGAAGAGAATGTGGCTGACCAAACACTTGAGGAGAAAGGAAAACAGACACGTGTTGTGTCAACATGGACACAGCCTCTGTCCCATGCCCACCCTTCTCTTGGAACACCAGAAGCGCAAGAAGGGGCAAACATGTTATCCAGTTCTAGAACACAAAGAAAAAACAACTTTCTACATTTTTTGAAAGATTTATTTATTTATTTATTTGAGAGAGAGAATGTGTGCATGTGCGTGCAAGTGGGGTGGGGGAGGGCAGGGCAGAAGGAGAGGGAGAGAAAATCTTAAGCAGATTCTCCTGTGGAGCCCTATGGGTGGGCGTGCAGGTGGAGTTCAATCTCGGGACCCCGAGATTATGACCTGAGACCCGAGCTGAAATCAGGAGTCGGTGGCTCAACCGACTGAGCCACCCTCGTGTCCCACAACTTTCTACATTTTTGAACAAGGTCTAATTGACTAGATGCTTTAACAAATATATTTTACTTATTCAGCAAATCAGACATTTTAAGGACCTTAAACAACATCTAGCGAAACACTTCAATTTAGCAAAATCTAATAAAGTTAAAAGTGTGCATAACCTACAACCCATAACTCCCTTCCTGATTACAAACACTAGAGAAGTCTTCTCTCAGTGAGGATCATGAACTACTGGTAGGTATTGATATCAAGTTAGTGGATCCTGAGGGGCAATTTTTTAATGAATTAAAATAGAGTGAAAAGTATCAGAGAACACACACATAGTATGGCAACATGTATGGTGGGTATGTCTGTATGAGTATTATATGTATTTGTTGTCTAGTGTATGAATATGTGTGTATACTGGATAGCAATGTGTTTCTTATAGGAGATCTCAGTTAATTAAAAAAAAAAAGGTTTGGAGTCACAGTCCTAGAGAAACTCTCACTCTTGCTTAAGGAAGAATGCTCACTGCAGCAATGTTTGTCACAAAACAATACATAAGTAAATAGGAAATGATCCAAGTATTCCTCAACATGACCATGAAAAATTAAATGTAGTATAATCATACAATGGAATATCACATCACTGTAAAATGAATGGATTTGAGCTACGTGTAAAAACATGAGTATATCTCAATAAAGATAGTAAACATAAAAACAACCTGCAGAATGATCCATTCACTGTCATACCACTAGTTTAAAGTTTAAAGCATGCAACTTTACTGTATATTCTCTCTAGATGTACACAGTACATAAAGTATAAAAATAAGCATGGGATTGATAAATACCAAAGTCAGTAAAGTTTTGACCTCTGAGAAGGGAAGGAGGAAAATGCCACAGGGTGGGTTCTTCAACTGTATACAAGATGTTTCTTTCCCAATTGGGGGGAGGAGGAGCATCTTATTCTCAACTATTCTGAATATTTCATATTTTTTATTTTTTTTCCTTAAGGGAGGTGAAATTTTACAGATTTTTTAAGTTTCAATTCTGTCTCTGCCACTTACTGGAAAAGGAACTTAGCAAGTTCCTTAATTTCTCCAAGCCTCTGCCTGTAAGACAGTGTTATAATAATAAACACCCTGTTTCACAGCCAAATTAAGTGAAATAATATGGATATTAGTGCTTTATGAAGAGCAAAGTGCCACAGAAGTATAAGCTATAATTGTACCACAAAGTCCAGTTATTACAGGAAACTCAGTGTTCTTTTGTTACATACTCTCATAGAACCTTGCTCCTTTCCTTCAGAGCACTTACTTTTGCTTTCAGTTACACGTGCCACTATTTTGACTGTATATCATCCCCACTCCATAGCTTCGGGCTTATCGTTATATTCCCCAGAGCCCAGCACAGTCCCAGGCACGTGCTAAGCGCTCAACACACTGGTAGTGCAATCCCAAAGGTGGTCATCTGTAGGAAGTAAGAATGGGAAGCAAGGTGGGAAGAAAGAACTATCCTTTTTTTTTTTTTAAGATTGTATTTATTTATTTGACAGAGAGACACAGCGAGAGAAGGAACACAAGCAGGGGGAGTGGGAGAAGGAGAAGCAGGCTTCCCGCCGAGCAGGGAGCCCGATGCGGCGCTCAATCCCAGGACGCTGGGATCATGACCTGAGCCGAAGGCAGACGCTCAACCACCGAGCCACCCAGGCGCCCCAGAGAACTCATTTCATGTCCCTGAACTGTTTGAACCTTTACCATGAACCTGTATTACTTAAATAGTGGCAAACTCGCTTATTTTAAATGAAACTCATCAGGACTAAATCGGCATATCTTGGTTTCCTCGCCTCTCGGGGGAAGGTGAGGGTTTAATATAGGAAATTACGTGAAAAGAGATGCCTGAACTACAAGGAGAAAACAGTGTTCTGGGGCGCTGGGCTCTCCCGAGACCCTTGCGGAGTGAAGGCGGCGTGCCTAACGGTTTGACAACGGCCTCGGGGTGCCGTTAGGAGGCGCTCGCGAAGCTGCTCCAGGAATTCCCGCCCTCTCCGTTACTTGCCCCAGTAACCCCGGCGCGCCGGCGACCGAGAGTAACCTCGCGGTCGGGTGACGCCCCCACCCCCCCGCCCCGACTCTCGCCTGCTCCCGCCTCAGCCAATGAGAAGGCAGCGCACGAGCCTGCCGGACACTCGCCCTCACCGACTCCTCCCCCAAGCAGTTAGAACCGAGTTGTACAATCACCTCGCCGCCGGCTTTAGACTTTGCCAATCGCAACTCCCGTTCCCAATTCCAAGCCCCGCCCCCGGCCTGCCCCGCGTTCATTCTCGGCGGGAGTCACCTTTGCTTTACAAACGTTCAGACCCGCCCTCTGCCTACCTTGCTGCACTAGGCCCCGCCCCCTGCTCGGACCGACCAATAGCCGGAGGAGCTTGGAGCCACTGGGCGGGCCCGCAGCCAATGCGCACGCCGTGGGCGGGCTCCGGGCCGGAATTGGGGGTGAAGCTACAGCCTTGTGCCCACAATTCGGGGCGCGCCGAGCTGGGGGGTCCCTGGGGGACGCCCGGAGCAAAGATGGCGTCCGCAGCTGAGGGGGACGTGGGAACGGTGGCGGAGCTGGCGAGGGTGCTGCGGTGGGGGCTCGAGGAGCTGAGCCTTAACAAGTTGGCGACGTCCCTGGGCGCGTCGGAACAGGCGCTGCGGCTCATCATCTCCATCTTTATGGGTAAGGACCCTCCTGCCTCGCTCCGCCCCCTCTCGGAGTCCCCGGGGAATGGGGCCGTGACCCCCCCCTCACTTTCCGGAGCACCCAGGAAGGCTTTGTGGGGTGCGGATGTGAATCTTAAATCACGCCAACCAGTTATCGAGAGGAAGACAAGTCTTTCCTCGAGTCTGGGGGCGCCTTGCCCTCTGAACCTCTTTACCTTTCTCTTTGACCCCTGCTGTACCCTTCTGGTCCCTCATTTGGCGCCACCACCGTCTCATCATGCCATGATCTGCCCTGTGTCCCCACGACCTATCCTTATTTGTCTCTCTCTTGAGTTCTACTCTCTGTCCATGTGTACTGCTGTCTGTTATTAATATCAACTCTCACACATGCGCGCTTCTTGTCGGTAGGCATAAGCCCCCTAACTTGGATATTAGCTTTGTGGGCCCCTAAGCCGGGTATTCTGTACTTCCATATTCGGAGTCTTTTTCTGCATTTCCAGCTTATATTACACTTTCTTCTCTTTTCTGTCTTGTTTCTGATATTTTCTTATACCATATTGCTTTTTTCCCCCCTCTTAACCGTACTCACCTGTCGTCATTTACCCTGGGATACATCATTTTAATACTGGGCTTGGGAAACAAGACTGACAACCCCCTTTAAAAACTATGCTACTCCAAGAGTTAATTACCCGTATGGTTCAAAGGATGTGATGTGTCTGACTTTATGTCAAAACAGGCTGTATTATAACTGCTTTATAGGCTTTTTTAGTGCATCCTTCCTCCATGGTTTTTTAAGACACGGAAGCAGCATGGCACAATGAGAAAAAAGAAAGTGTGGACTTACAAGGCTAGCAAGTCAGACCCAGCCTTGCTGCTGCTTACAAACTGTGGGACAAGTCACCTAACCCCTCTGGGCCTCAATTTGCTTATCTATCAAATGAGGACAGTAATGCCTACCTAATAGGACAGCTTGTAAAGTCCTGTAGGAATTCAAAGGTCAAGATTTGATGCATAAATATTTAAGTAGTTGGAAGGTTTTATGAAGGTTATGGGAGTTTAGGAGAGTAGGAGTGGGGAAGAACTAAGCAAACAGGACTGGCACAAGAGCAGATTAGAGATCAGAGTCTTAAGAAATTTGGCATAAAAGTTGGGCAGATGTGGAATGCCTCAAATGCCAGAAAGAAGTTTAGAATGTATCCAGTAGTCAGTAGAGACGTTGACATATAATATCACCAAAGGGTGTTCGCTCATATTAATATCACCGAAGGATGTTAACTAGATCTAGATAATGTGAGAGGCATTAATTTATATTTAAATAACCTTAGCAGCTAATATAATTGTTACTTGCCTTTTACATATAAAACCAAGCTGATCTTCCTTTCTTCCAACTAAAGGTCACCTTTCCCTCCCTTGTAGAATTGTAAAATTTTTGAGGTGAAGGGCACCTCAGTATCTCTCAGATCTAACCCAGATTTATCAAAACCTCCAATCTAGGGTTCTTCACACCACAGCAGCTTTGAACGTCTCCTTGAGCCTTGTTTCTCACCCAGTTATTTGTTGGGGTTGTAATTGGCAATTAAGAGTGTTTACATTCATTCGTTTGGAAGCTCACTGTTGATTTCTCAACTATAAATTGAGAACGTAACACAAGTAACAACAAATTATTAGGGACAACCTGTTAAATGGAGCTAGGGCTGGAATTAGGACTTGGAATTTGTCCTTTTTGTGCTGACATAATCGAATACTGCCTGTGCACTCCTGGTGAGCTACTGCTCTGCTATCATGGGGCGTACAACTGACTGGGAAATTGTTTTCTCCATATCCTTACCCCCTACTCTCCTCCCATCACCCTCAGTCATCAAGTGATACACATTCGGTGTAATACATCTACCGCACTCCTGAACCCCCTTGCCATTCTACCGGTTCCCAGATCCCCCCCCCCCCCCCCCCCCCCCGCCGCCGCCGCCGCCTGTCTCCCACGTGTTGTTGCCTACAGTAACTCAGTATTTCTCGTGTTTGGATCGGCTTGGGGCTTCACGTTGCCTCATATCAAGCATAGCTCTTCCTCGTGGATATATAGGATTGTGTTTTCTAGGTATGGATTAAATATATACTATGGATTAAATATAAACTGATAAGCTTGACAAGTGCATGAAAGAAAGAGTGCACTCTGGTTGTAAATGTTTTCCTTACAAAGGTATTACCATTTCTGTATATTGTAACCTAGAGACCGGTAGCCTTTCAGCAATGGAGTTCCTGGTTCCAGAACCCCCGCTGTCTTGGGGAGTTGGGATACTGGAGGAAATCCTTGTTACATGTACCAAGAAGGCCTGCAGTCCAAAATGATTCTGACCCAGTTCCTACTAATTCACGATTAATCTGGGTTAAAGGCACTTTAATGCAGACACCCCAAGGGAAGAGTTAGGTGTATCAGACATTCACGTTTTAAAGTGTGAATACCTTTTTTTTTTTAAGAGAGTTTTTGGTTTTGTTTTTTAGAGAAGGAGAGTGGTTGGGGTGGGGAGGGGGGCAGGGGCAGAGAAAAAGAGAATCTTAAGTAGGCTCCATGCTCCGTGGAGAGCAGGGCTTGATCTCACAACGCTGAGATCCTGATCTGAGCTAAAAATCAAGAGTCAGACACGTAATGGACTGAGCCACCCAGGCACCCCTGAAGTGTGAATAACTTTTAATTAGATGGTCTCATTGCCATTTTCTTAACATCTTACTTTACCTACTTGGGTTCTGTGTACTCATCTTGGGGTAGGCAGTAGATCATTAATGCGGTACCTTTCAAACCTTTGTGACTGGGACCCATGGTGAGAAATATGCTTTAATCATGACCCAATACACATATATGTGTATATATGTATTTGAAACAAAAGTTTCAGGGAACATTACTTATCCTTATATAAGCTGTGTGTGTAGCTAGTTTCTATTTTGTTTTTTAGTATCGCTTATGACCCACTAAATTAGTTTCATGACCTATTGGGTTACAAGTAGTTTGAAAAACTTGAGTTAGAGGCTGTAATTTTTAAAAATTCAGTACTTCAGGGAAAGGATAAGCTTATGAGGACTGCTGCATTGGATTATTTTGAACAGCCAGAAAACTCCATTAAAGGGATATGTGTATGTCTTTTGTAAGATCACCAGGAATTTGGTAGAGGGTGAATTTTGCCATAGTGCTGGCAAATACTACCAGAAAATAACCTCCCTTTCAACACCTGGAGTCTCATCACTCCTTAGGATACTTAATGATGTAGTTTTGAAATGTTGGTGAGGACAGGGGCCAACAGCCAAGAAAGAATTCTTGAGACATCTTTGTGCAAAGAGGTGATTTTATGAAAGCATGGGGACGGGATCTGTGGGCAGAAAGAGCTGCTGCACCCGGGTTGTAAGGAGTGGCCAATTATATACTGGGGAATTGGGGGAGGTAAGGAAAGTGGGAGGTGTCCAAAAGGACTTTGATATGCTAAAGAAGACCCTCAGGATACTGGAGGCCTTGCTATTATCAAGCTAAGGTTTTTACCTCTAGCAAAGCATTAACATTAAGATAGTTGGAGGGGGGAACTTGAGGGGGTGTCAGTTTTGTCCTCAGCTAGACTTCCGCTCCCTCATCAATAACACGAATTGTTCCTAAATTCAAGAAGATGTACCTACTGGGGGGTGGGAGGGATGGGGTGGCTGGGTGATGGACACTGGGGAGGGTATGTGCTATGGTGAGCGCTGTGAATTGTGTAAGACTGATGAATCACAGACCTGTACCCCTGAAACAAATAATACATTATATGTTTAAAAAAAAAAAAAGATAGTAGGAAGGGAAAAATGAAGGGGGGGAAATCGGAGGGGGAGACGAACCCTGAGAGACTATGGACTCTGAGAAACAAACTGAGGGTTTTGGAGGGGAGGGGGCTGGGGGGATGAGTGGGCCTGGTGATGGGTATTAAGGAGGGCACGTACTGCGTGGAGCACTAGGTGTTATACACAAACAATGACTCATGGAACACTACATCAAAAACTAATGATGTAATGTATGGTGACTAACATAACAAAATAAATTTTTTTTTAAAAATGTACCTACAGTGAGTTAAACTCTACGCTTGACCCTGCAAGGACAAGGGCACTGGTGCAGTATGAGTAATCGAGCCAGGCACGCCAAGTATTGCCTACGGTTAGGGCGTAGGGAATGGGCAGGAGATAAGTACTCTAATAATCACAATAAGAGGCAGAAATCTAAGTGCTGTAAGAGAATTACAAAGCTTTATGAGATTGAAAGATTGGCCCTTTAATGAACTTTGAAAGCTGAATTAAGGTTCCAGCCGACTGAGATGGTAAGACCAAAGGGAATAGTGTGAGCAAAGGCATTGAAGTAGGAATGTGTGGTGACATGGTCAGGAAACAGGAAGTAGTCCACTTGGACTAAAACAGGACTTAAATAGAGAAGAGGTGGAAATCAGACTGGAGGGGCACCTGGATGGCCCAGTCAGTCGAGCGTCCAACTCTTGATTTTGGCTTGGGTAGTGATCTCGGGGTTCTGGGATGGAGCCCCGAATTGAGCTCTGTGCTGGGCATGGAGCCTGCTTGGGATTCTCCTTCCCTCTCCCTCGGCCTCTCCCCCCCCTCAAAAAAAAAAAGACTGGAAAGGTAGGTCATAGAGCCTGGGAAGCCAAGGCAAAGGGTTCGTACTTAATTAAGTAGGTGATAGGAAACCATCAGAGGTATTTGAAAGGGAAATAATGTGACCAGAGCTGTAATAGGAAGATAACGCAGCATGGGGTGATTTGAAGTAGACACAGACAAGAAGTAGAGAAACCAATGAGAAAGAACAATGGTCCAGATGTTTATATTGACTTGGAGGCAAGGTGATTGCACCAAGAGGGGAAAATAGGGATCTCGTGTGAGGTATTTTAGGAACACAGAATCTTTTGAAAGGTAGCTTCTGCATACACTTGCATCTACACAGCTGCTCATGCCAGAAGTCTAAGAATCAGCCTTGCCACCTCCCTTTCAGTCTCTCCCCACATCCCAGTCCCCAAGTCCTATCAATACCACGGCCAAATTGTGTCTCCAGGACATCCCCTTTTCTCCATCACCACAGCTGCTGGCCTTTGTCACCAGAACCACACGAGTAGCCTCCCAACTGGTCTCTAATTCTGTTCTTGCCCCTCCCAAAGCAAAGTGGTCCAATCCTGTGCCTTTCCTGCTCAGAACCTTTCAAAGGCTTCTGTACACAGTAAGTCCCTGCCTGCTCTTCCAGCCTCATCTCAAGCAAGTTCACAACTTTTTAGCCGCACGGCCTTCTTTCAGTTCCTCAGAGAAAGGCATTAAGCACTTTCCTACCTCGGAGCCTTTGTACGTGCTAATGCAGCTGCCTAGAATGTTCTTCATTCATTATTCACCTGACACACTCCTTTCATCTTTCAGGTCTCAGTTCAGATTGTCACTTCCTCTGATCTGAGAGATCTTTCCTGACTCTCATTCTATATGATGTCCCTGGTTGCACTTTCTCATACCGACTGAAATTTCCTCCCACTTGTATATTCCAATTGGTAATTCCGTATTTGTGGATGAGAGCAGAAACCATGTCAGTTTTGCCCACCACGGTATTCCCAGAGTTGAACACCGTACCTGACTTCTGGAAAAGGCCCAAGAAGTATTTGTTGACTAAGTGAGCCTGTGAATGAATGACTTGGCAACTGATTAAATGGAGGATAAAGAAGCAGTTTAAAAAAAAACAAAAACAGCTCTGTCCTTCTGCTTGGGTAACTGGAAAGATAATGATATCTCACAAATGCAGAGAAGTCAAGAAGAGCGTCAGATGCTGTGTGGTGCCAGGTAATGGTCTTGTTTTGGATTTGCTCTAGATTCCCAGGGCACCGCCAGGTGTCTTAAGAATTGTGAAAACCCGTGACGCCTGGGTGACTCAATCGGTTAGGCGTCTGCCTTCGGCTCAGGTCATGATCCCAGGGTCCTGGGATCGAGTCCCACATCAGGCTCCCTGCTCGGCAGGAGGCCTGCTTCTCCCTCTGCCTGCCGCTCCCCCTGCTTGTGCTCTCACTCTCTCTCTCTCTCTGTCTCTCTCTCTCTCTCTGGCAAATAAATAAATAAAATCTTTAGAAAAAAAAAAAAGAATTGTGAAAACCCAAGCTTGAGGTCAGGAGAGAAGTTGGACTACAGACATGGGTTTAGGAGTCACTGTTGGTATCATAACTGAATCAGGGAGGGCATGAAATGCCATGGAAAAGCTTATACAGAGAGAAGAGAACCCAATTCTTGTTGACGGAGTGTGTTAACATTTGCCACACCTGGTCGATAAACAATTGCTGACCTTTATGAAAGATTTGGTGTGCATCAGACATTGTCTGAAGTGCTCAACAATATCCCACCTACACCTGCCAAGTTACCCATGAGATAATTAAAGTACTATTATCCTCACCCTTGTGCAGATAGGAAACTGGGGCCTTCAAAGGTTAAGTAACTTGTCTAAGGCCAAACCTGTTTCTGCCCAACTCTAAAGTCCCTGCTCTTTATCACACTGAGATTGCAAAGAGAGTGTAGGGGTGGAAAAGATAAATGCCCTCGGTGTCCTCTTCTTTTCACTTATGTGGGTTAAACCAAGATGAAGTCAGCATATGAAATACCTCTCAGCGTCCGAAGCTGGAGCTGGCCAAATGGACTAGATGGTCACCTGCTTAGTATGAGTGTTCTACTCTAGTGTTGGCCGTGACTGTGGCTTGGACGTTAGACTGATCAGAAATTGCACTTAGGTGGTGCCTGGGTGGCTCAGTCGGTTAAGTGGCTGATTCTTTTTTTTTTTTTTTTTTAAGATTTTATTTATTTATTTGCTAGAGAGAGAGAGCATAGGCGAGAGTGAGCAAGAGCACAAGCAGCGGGAGCTGCAGGCAGAGGGAGAAGCAGGCTTCCTGCTGAGCAAGGAGCCCGATGCGGGACTCTATCCCAGGACCCTGGCATCATGACCTGAGCTGAAGGCAGCCGCTTAACCGATGGAGCCACCCAGGCGCCCCATAAGTGGCTGATTCTTGATTTCATCTCAGGGTTGTGAAATTGAGCCCTGTGTTGGGCTCCCCGTTCACCAGAGAGGATTCTCTCCCTCTCCTTCTGCCCCTCCTCTCTCTCTCTCTCTCAAATAAATAAATAAATCTTAAAAAAAAATTGTACTTGTGGGGGTAAGGATCCATTTCTCAGAGGTTCAGGTTAGCATCACTAAGGTTAACAACTTTTAAAATCAAAGTAGGTCCTGCAGTTCAGTTCCCTTTGGACCAAAGTCAGGTCTGGCCCTTCAGAACTAAATCTGTTATTCAGTGCAAAAAGCTTTCTTCAGGTAGCACTGAAATTACGATATAAAGAGACCAAAGCCAAGCTAGATGGAAATTAAACGGCATTAACTAAACAAATGCAACTTCTGACCATAATACAAAACAGGGTCCAGAAAGTCTACTATTAGAAAATAAGGGGTTGTCTTAGATAACTTTCAGGCCTTCTTCCAATTCTAGAAGTCTAAGTAGATTCTACATTTTGAGACTTTATTCTAATTCATAGCCACAGATTTAACATAATCTAAATCTTTCTGTTTGAAGATTTTTTTTTTTTAAGAGAGGGAGGGGAGTGGGGCAGAGGGAGAGAGAATCCTGAGCAGTCTCCACACCCAGTGCAGCATCTGAAATCAAGAGTCCAACACTTAACCAACTGAGCCACCCAGGCACCCCTTGCGATTTCTTTTTTTTTTTTTTTTAATTTTGTTTATTTGACAGAGAGAGAGCGAGAGCAAGAACACAAGCAGGGGGAGTAGGAGAGGGAGAAGCAGACTTCCTGCGGTGCAGGGAGCCCGATGTGGGACTCGATCCCAATACCCTGGGATCATGACCTGAGCTGAAGGCAGACGCTTAACGACTGAGCCACCCAGGGCCGCGATTTCTTTTATTTTTTTTTTTAAGATTTTATTTATTTATTTGACAGAGAGATAGAGTACAGGTAGGCAGAGAGGCAGGCAGAGGGAGCGGGAGAAGCAGGCTCTCCGCTGAGCAGGGAGCCTGATGTGGGGCTCGATCCCAGGACCCTGGGATCATGACCTGAGCTGAAGGCAGACGCTTAACCGACTGAGCCACTCAGGCGCCCCCACCGCGATTTCTTTTAAATGCATTTTTTCATCTCCTTTTTATCTGCACTCCGATATCTTACATTGCACAAAACTACATGTTTTGGTTTGGTTTTTTTGTTTGTTTTTTAAAGATTTTTTTTTACTTACTCATTTGAGAGAGAGAGAGAGAGAGAGACACACGGAGCAGGGGGGAGGGGCATAGGGAGAGGGAGAAGCTGACTCCCTGTTGAGCAGAGAGCCCGGATGCGGGGCTGGCTCCCAGGACCCCGGGATCATGACCTGAGCTGAAGGCAGACGCTTAACCAACTGAGCCACCCAGGGGCCCCAAAACTTCATGTTTTGAATGCCAGTATAACTTTAATGTCAAATAGAAGCATTTATTTATAGACATGTGGAAATTTGGGCCCATTAAATTATATGCACAAGCTAATGCAGCAGAACTAATTACATACCCACTGACATTAAATCTGTATGGGCAGCCATCAGAACTCACTGGACGTGTTCAGTGCAGCAGCCTTTCAAAAACGGAATTGGTCTTCAAAAAGGAAATGGTATTTCAGATGGTTATAGAAGATTCTAGTAAGGTAGAGATAAGAGAGGAATCTTTCCAGCTACAAAGAGTAATGAACATATATGTAGAGATCAGGAAAAGTGAGAAGAAGCTGAGGAACAGCAAGTGGTCCAGTTTGATTAGAACAATAGAGGATCCATAAAGGAGTCGTAGAGAAAAACCTGTCAGACCTTTCAGGTAGGAGGGGGTGAAATGGCAGAGTAAGATAGTAGGATGTGCATTGTCTTCAGACACCTGCTGGTCCAGGTACAAATTGTGTTTGGATTAAATATGTGCGAGTTGCATCACCATTGACTAATTATTAAACTTCAGCCATCCATTTCCTCGTGTTCCTAAAAGGCAGTTTTGCTAAAGGATTGAGGTTAAGCGTTAAGCAGTTTATCTAATAGTTATTTAAATTGGATTTAATTCATAACAAGCAGCAATATTTGGAAACAGTGCAAAATTTACGCAAATTTTTAAAAATAATGTAGTCGTCAAAGAAATGCCTTACTTCTAGAGAACCACTCTGACATACCCGTGGTTTGGATGTGTTCGTTCTCCTCTGCTCTGGAAAAGTTGGGGGAGCAAACTGGGAAGCTCAATAGGAGGCTGTGAGGACCGAATGAGATAAAATGTGTAAACATTTGACCAATCCTACCCAAAGTAGTTTTGTTTTGTTTTCTAATATTTTTATTTATTTATTTGACAGAGAGAGAGAGAGAGAGAGAGAGAGGGCGCACAAGCAGAGGGAGAGGGAGAAGCAGGCTCCACACCTAAGTGTGGAGCCCCACGTGGGACTCAATCCCAGGATTCCGGGATCGTGACCTGAGCCAAAGGCAAATGTTTAACGGACTGAGCCACTCAGGCGCCCCCTAAAGGAGTTTTAAATAATTGTTCCCTTCCTTCCCTCAAGAAATACTCCTCTCCTCCCTTTCCAACTGTGGTCTTGGGACCAGCAGCATGGGCACCTCCTAGCATGTCCTGGCTTGTGTCCTAGGAACTTGTTAGAAATGCCATTTGCTAACATCACTTGTTGTTCTTCAAATATTATTATTCTTACTCTTACTGTTAATATTACTATAACAATGATACCATTGTCATCTCTGCTAACTCATATCCTTACCTGCACCGTCTCTTTCACACTTTTGATGAGAAGGTTAAATATGGAGGAATTTTTTCCATAAGGTGGTTGGACTCCTAGTTCCATTTTCCCTTTTCTGTCTTGTGTCAGCCACCTGGAGCACTCCAGCCTTCTCTTCATCGATTGACTCACATTTCTGAATACAGTTAATAAACTGCGACTTGTAGCTTTAACAAAAATGAGGTGTCCTAGTTGCAGCTGCCAGGGAAAGCTGTTGTAAGCAAACTGCCCTTCTCAAGCATAGAGTTTTTAAGGTGGGGGGTGGTGTGTGTGTGTTGACATTTTTTCAGCAATTGCTAAAGTCCAGGGCCAGGAGTTTTAGGACCTGCCTGGAGTTCTCGTGGTGAAGCAGCTCTGGTTCCCTAGAGACCTTCAGAGCCTGTCCATGATTCATGCAGCCCAAAAGATGTTGTATGCATCTTTATTTCTCCCTGTTTTCAGAATGAGAAAGGAAGGTAGCAAGTAAGACACTAAAAATAAGGATAAGTAATTTCTGGATAAGAATTGCCTTTGGGCTTAAAATGGACTGGTTTTTAAATCCAAGTTCCTCTCTATTCAAACGCTGGCTTTGAAGAAAAAGTGAGATTCATTAAATTCCGGACACCTTGAATGAAGTAGTCTATCTATGCACATATGTACCAAAGTTGTTAGTGATAGAAGCTTCTGGTAGAATGCCATTGCTTTCTAACTATAAGGATATTGGTCAGAAAGCAGGTAGAAGACCAGGCCAAAAATGATCAGACCCACGTTTTGTTCTTGGCCCACATGAAGTCATCAAGTTGACTATTTAAATGCCCCACTCTAAGCATAGGCTAAGTTTAAATCAAAAATAAAAAGCTTTTGTCAATTAAAGATGCCTTTCAGTACCAAGTATTCATGTTGCTATGGCATTTTCATAAGAAAAGCCTACATGGTCATTCTGCTACATAAAATTGTAAATGGTGAGATAGTAATTTTGCAGGCAGTTCACTATAAAAGAAAAATAACGGATTCATGTGCACATGTCGTGTGCAGATCTGAAGAGGATATGAGGTCCTAGGAGGTTAAAGTTCTGATCACTGGATTTGTGTGTGCTGTAATGAGAAGTGACATCCACATAGACATGGTAAATGCCTTCTAGCTCATGAAGTTTCCAATTTCTGCTGTGATAGCAATTCTAAACTCAGATGGACTTGGACACCACTCTGGATCACTGTCCATAAATATAAAACTTCTGTTTGTAAACCAACAGGCAGGCCGGCTGGAGTAGTGCCCTGTAAGTCTCCTATGGCATATACCTCCGACAAAAGGGGGAAAGATTGATTATAGTTCGAGTACAAATATACTGGGGCCCTGACAAAAAATGTTGAACCATAAGTGCTTCTAGAAATCCTCATTCTCTAGCCAAAGGATAATCTGACTCCACTTTTTAATTTTTCATCAGTTCTTCTGAAAGAGTAGTAAACAGGGGCGCCTGGCTGGCTCAGTCAGTAGAGTATCCAGTTCTTGATCTCGGGGTTGTGAGTTCAAACCCCATGTTAGGTGTAGAGATTATTTTTAAATACTAATTTTTTAAAAATGAAAAAGTAGTAAACAAAAGCAAAACTAGGAACTAGATGGCATGCATTTATATTATTTATACTAAGAACCTAACCTATAATTACAGGGACCCAGGTCATCATATCACCAAAAGCTCCCAGTTTTTTCAAGTCTTAACCCTTTTATTTGATAAAGTATTTTTTATTCTAAAATATACAATTTTTAAGGGCACCGGGGTGGCTTAGTGGGTTAGGCGTCTGACTCTTGATCTCAGCTCAGGTCTTGATCTCAGGGTTTTAAGTTCAGGCCCCACACTGGGCTCCATGCTGGGTGTGGAGCCTACTTAAAAAATAATAATAATAAAATATACAATTTTAAAATGTTTTTTAAATTCTTCCCAAATCTTCAATACTGAGATGCTGATATAGAAAGAAGTAGATCATTTCCAACTTTTGTACATCAAAGGATACTGCCAAGAAAATGAAAAGATAACCCACCAAATAAAAAAATATTTGTAAACCATGTATCTGATAAGGATCTAGTATCCAGAATATATCAAGAACTCTTATAACCCAATAACAAAAAGTCAAATAACTCAATTAAAAAAGGGGCAAAGGATATGAATAGACATTTGTCTAAGCAAGACATACAGATGGCCAATAAGCACATAAAAAAATGCTTAACTCATTAGTCATTAAGGAAATGCAAATTAAAATCACAGTGACATACCACTTCACACCCGCTGGTATGGCTATAATTTTAAAAAAAAATGGAATGAGCAAGTATTGGTGAGGCTGTGGAGAAATTGGAACCCTTGTGCATTGCTCATGGGCATGGAAAACACTGCAGCCACCATGGAAACAGTTGAGCAGTTTCTCAAAGTCATTCTGTATGACCTAGCGATGCCACCCCTAGTTATATACTCAAGAGAATTGAAAGCATACGTTCACACGAAAACTTGTGCACACATGTTCATAGCATTATTAAAAAGGCCAAAAGTGGAAACAACTGTTCTGTCCTCCAACGGATGAATGAATAAACAAAATGTTATATTCATACAGTGGAATATTCCACAGCCAAAGGGATGAGGTGCTGCCACCTGGTATGGCGTGGACGAACCTTGAAAATATTACGCTAATGTTTTTTGTTATGTTAATATTGTGCTAAGAAATGTGCACATTTGGTATGATTCCATTTATATGAAATGCCCAGAATAAGCAGATTCTTTTTTTTTTTAAGATTTTATTTATTTGTCAGAGAGATTGAGAGAGAGAGAGACAGAGAGAGCACAAGCAGGGGGAGCATAAGGCAGAGGGAGAAGCAGACTCCCCACTGAGCAAGGAGCCCGAAGCAGGACTCTATCCCGGGATCCTGGGATCATGACCTGAGCCGAAGGCAGACGCTTAACGACTGAGCCACCCAGGCGTCCCCAGAATATGCAAGTTCTTAAAGACAGAAGGTAGATTGGTGGTTGCCAGGGGATGAAAGGAAGGTTGAATTGGGAGGGACTGCTAGGAGGGGTGGGGTTTCTTGTCCGGGTAATGGAAATGTTCTGGCATTAGTTACGCAACATTGTGAATAGACCAAAATTCACTGAATTCTACACTTAAAAAAAGACTAAAGAGGGACTGTGTATGATCTCAGGTAGAGAGAGAACCCAACAATTACACCTATTCAGATTCATGAGGACAATTACAGGGTGTAATGCTGTGTTACCTTTCCTCCTGTTAGAATCTCGGTCGCAAGAAAGCATTTATTGTTTCATTTGCTGAAAAGCCAGCTGAGAAGAGTCTCACCTACCTTGTTTGTATTTACAAAGATTAGATTTGGCAGCTCTAAACACAAGAGAGAAATTCTCATGACAAGTATTTGGGAGCGTTGGAGAAAGAGCAGCTAATTATTAGCGCTTGGCAGTGGGACAGGGCCTTGGGCAGCCCTAGGCCAGATCAGGTCACAACAGGAGCAAAGGGCCATTTCTTCACTGAAGACCAGTGCCATAAATTAAAAGGGGGGAAAAAAACCCAGGTTACTACACACTAGATAGACATTTTTGAGAGAGAACCCATATCATGTAAAATCCAGAAAGCATTAAAAATGGGGGATAAAGGGCGCCTGGGTGGCTCAGTCATTAAGCGTCTGCCTTCAGCTCAGGTCATGATCCCAGGGTCCTGGGATCGAGCCCCGCATCGGGCTCCCTGCTCAAAGCGGAGTCTGCTTCTCCCTCTCCCTCTGCCCCTCCCCCCACTCGTGCTCTTTCTCTCACTCTCTCCCTTGCTCTCTCCGTCTCAACTAAAATCTTTTTTAAAAAAAATGGGGGATAAGATACTTCAGGTCTGTACAAGGGAAGGAAGAGGAGAAAACAGTAACAGGACAGGAAAGGAAAAAAAGGGGCAAGAGAAGGGGCGGACCCATCAGAGAGCAGGAAAGGGGGGGTGCGCTGTGGGGGCCCCCGGGCAGCCCACTGCTTCTCACTGTGCCTGTAAAGGGCCCGTTTTCCCAGGTGATAAACATGTATGCTGGACGATTTCTACAATCCTCTCCTCTCCCGGACTTACATAGATGCCCCTGCTATCTGAAATACACTGCTCTAGCCTATGAACTACAGGGCACTTCACGCCCCCCCTCCCACCGCAGGGTCAGCCCCGCCCCTCCCCGCCCTAACTCTGGCTGCATTCCTTTGCCTCCTGTAGTCTCTTGATGTACACCACCTTTCAGCCATGGTATGTCGGACTCTTAATGAGCAAGGAGGAAGGGTTGTAGCACTCCCTTACTCCACAGGCTCACCTGCGGATGACAGTGTATCTCCAGGTCCACACTGACAGGCTCAGTGCCCCTTCTCTTCAAAATTGGCTTCCCACATAACCACCCTTGCATCCCACGTCCCAGCTGGCTCTCCCTGCCTGCCAGTCACAGTCCTGTCAGAGCCTTCCCAGCCTCACCCCTCCTCAGGCCTGTGTAGCCAGCCACTGACAGCCAGGGTCCCACTGCTGCCAAACGCCCCACCCCCACCTTAAATCCCCACCAGGACTTATTGGGGAATATGCCTGTCACTTGGAAGACCTTGGCTGAAGCCCTGTACCCACGGGGTTCTGGGAGTAGAAGAATTTTCTGACCTATGCCTAGTTTTGTTGTGGCGGTTGTTTTTTTGTTTTTTGTTTTTTTTAATCCAAGATCCAAATCTTGGATTTGGGACCTGAAGCTTATACAATCTTGGGGACCTTTTTTAAGAAAAAGGATACAAAAATGGCTTATAAGTTTCATAAATACATATGACCATGGAAACAGGTTGTTAGCTCCCACCTCCACCACTGCCCCACCCCCCACCCCCAGGGCCTTAAAAGGGGCCTCTGCAAAGTAAGGGCCTTGAAACTGAAGCTTTATTAGCTTCACGACCAATGGGCTTCTTCCTAGGAGTATGAGGTACAATTCACAGACCTTTAGTTTTGAAACTTGCTATAGGTTTAATTTATTTTTTTTTAAGATTTTATTTATTTATTTGACAGAGAGAGACACAGCGAGAGAGAGAACACACGTAGGGGGAGTGGGAGAGGGAGAAGCAGGTTTCCCACTGAGCAGGGAGCCCGATGCGGGGCTCGATCCCAGGACCCTGGGATCATGACCTGAGCCGAAGGCAGACGCTCAACAACTGAGCCACCCAGGCACCCCTCGTATGTAAATATTTTTAAAATAGCCTCAAGGACGTCCATGTATGACACTTTTACAGATATTTTCTCTTTTAATCTGTACAACAGCCTGCAGATACGGCTGGCACTTGCCCTATTTCACAGATGAAGACATTGAGATACAAAGGATCTATTCGCCCCAGCTGCAGAGCTGAATTTCTGGAACTAAATGACTCTTGATTCCTGAGTCCAGGGATATTCTAGTTGGTCAGATAATCTGGCAGGAAGTTGCCACCATGTGGTTTAGTAATTTACAAAGAATTAAAATGTGATAAAAATGCACTGGATACAGGCGACGGGGGTCATTTTATCTTTGCTCGTGAAGGCATTTTGGTGTCTTAAAGCACCTCAAAGTCAGCCTTGAACAGCTGTTGTCCCTGTTCCACTAAAAGGGAGAAATGCCGGTCAACAGCCTCTTTGAGCTTTAACATTCCTTCAGTCTATCAATTTTCGTAGAATAAGCTTCCTAAGTTTTAGGAAAAAACAGTTCTCTAAAGTAACAAAATAACTACATGACCATTCGAACAAACTAGTAGTATAGAAAAATACTATAACCAGATGTTCAGACATGTGGATCATGTGCTTGATGTCCCTTCTGCCATCTAGTCAGACTTAAATGCTCAGGAGGACTCGCCATGATGGATGGCTAACTCCGGGACTGAGAAGCTAGTGAGAACCTTTGCGTGGCTAACTCCCTGTGGCATGACACAAAAGAGCATTGGTGACATCAAAGTCAGTTTTGTGTCATAACTTCGCAGCTTCTGTAGCAGGTTTTACCAGTTAGCCAACATGTGTGTCTATGAGCCAGCAGCACTAAGCTTAAGATGGCCTGGCTTATTACTAAGAGCATTTGGCTTAAATGGAGCAATTAAAGAATTAACTTTTGGTAGGACTTTGGGGCAGCTCGGGTTTAGGTGGTTTGGTTGGGTTAACTGACTAAAAACCTAATATTTCTTAACCTTCATAGCAAACCCTTTCTCTTTCTTTCTCACAACTAAGAGCCATCCACTAATTTACCTTTGAAATGTCCCCTCTATTCTTTTATCCTCAGGACATTTTGATCACTTATCCCAGTTTTCTTGAATCCTATATCAGAGTTGTCAAAATGTTTGAGATACTCAGCAGGAGGAAACTTTCAGAAAGGAACTGCTGTATTCTTAACTGCATTGCATGAGGACAGGGACAGGGAGTCTCCAAGAATTAGGTTAACAAAGCCAGTACAGGAGAGCATCTAGATTTAGCATTAAAATGTAGTTTTGGGCGCAACTGGGTGGTTCAGTCGGTTGAGCGTCCAGCTCTTGATTTCGGCTCGGGTCGTGATCTCGGGGTCCTGGAATTGAGCCCCACATTGGGCTCCCCGCTCAGTGGGGAATCTACTTGTCTTCCTCTCCCTCTGCCCTTCCCCCTGCTCGCTCGCTCTCTCTCTCAAATAAATAAATAAATCATTGGGAAGAAAATGTAATTTTTTTTTTAAAGATTTTATTTATTTATTCATGAGAGAGAGAGGGGCAGAGGGAGAAGCAGGCTCCCAAGAAGCAGGGAGCCTGATGTGGGACTCGATCCCAGGACTCCGGGACCATGACCTGAGCCGAAGGCAGACGCTCAACCATCTGAGCCACCCAGGCGCCCGAAAATGTAATTTTTAATTGTTTTTAGGTAGGAAGATAAGCAAACATAAACATGAGTGTGCATGTGTCTGCAAACGGATGCTTGAATATAGATTGTAGCTTTAAAAGCACACAGCTAGTTATTAGTGATTCACTTGCAGGTCACTGCCAAGTGCCAAGGCATGTGGCAAAAATATCAGAATGGAAATCAAGTGATGTGGATTCTAATTTGAGCTCTGTTAACCTTGAGCATGCTGGCCATCCCCTTTGGGCCTCCGTTTCTTATCTAACGAAGTTTTTGGAGTCAGTGATTTCTAAGATTTCTTCAGATTCTAAGAATATGTATATCCCGTGAATAACCATTCAGCATATGACAGCCCGAGCTATACAGGATTGTCTGTCAGAGGGTGGAAGGTGTGTTGGCAACTTGCCCTTACTGTCAACAAGCTTACTCTGGTGAAGAGAAACAAAGGATCAGTTCTGAACAAATTCCAAAGGTGGGAGCTTCATCCTCACCTAAATGTCCACAATCTACAAGCACTCTTCCAGCTACAGAGTGATCAGTGACTCAGCATATGTGCCTAATCAGTTACCAGTCAGTTGAATAGACAGTGTCAAGCAATGTCCTTCCTATTTCTATGTCTTCCTTTTCTCTGCATAGTTGTTTAGCACAAGGAATTTCCACTTTGGTGGAAAAAGAATTGAGTGGCAGATCTTCAAAGTAGAAGTAATTATGATGAAATTATTGCATGAAAGTTTTTGATAAAAATTAATTACTACAAACAAAAATAAAAAATAAGTTACAAATAAGCCAGGGTCAAAAGCAGCCCTATTTTATATTCTGGTCTGTGATTCTTAAAGAGATTCTTAAATCTCTTCAAATTTAACTGAAATTTGATATATCGTTTCAGTATTGCCCAAAGCAAAATACCCGTTATCTATGGTAACCTTCCATTGTCTAGAAAAATTATAACATCCAGGTAGGATAAGGGTGAAACTGAGGTTTTTTCCAGCCATCTCTAACTGGAAATTCCAAAGAGTTGCCATAATCTTGTCAGTAAACAGTCCCTAAGAGCAGTGCTGAAGGCTGAGAAAGGAACGGGTAGACAAGAAATAGAGATGATGAGTTAAACCTTGATTCCTAGGAGACTGACGACAAAAGGACTAAGTGGAATTGACCAGTAGCTAGAAGCAGCAGCAAAGGGACAGAGGCAGGGTGGGGAGGGGCGGCAAGAAGGGGAAAACCGAGAGCTTGCGCTATTTGAAGGTAGGGGAGATCATGTGCTAGCGGCTTAAGTCGTGCACCTGGAGGTGCAACCAGAGGTCAGCATCCAGCTGCAACAATTACTCGCTGATCAGTACAGACTGGTTAGCAACTGCTTTGATGTGTTTGCTTATTCAGACACTGAAGACAATAATATTATTTCTTCAAATAGTTACGAGGATTAAGGGGGATAATGTGTGTAAAGTGCTTAACTCGTGACGCATAGTAAGAATTCAGTAAAGGTTCATTGGTATTAACTGGTGTCAGTGACAATAATAAAGGAAGAAGGAGAGAATAAGAAAGCTAGGGAGAAAGACCAGGAAGGAAGTTCCCCGGAAAGACTGGGATGGGTAGAATTCTGAGGACCCAAGGGGAGGAGGAGATGTTTAAAGAGGAGGGAGGGAGGGAGGGGCGCCTGGGTGGCTCAGCTATTAAGCGTCTGCCTTCGGCTCAGGTCATGGTCCCAGGGTCCTGGGATCGAGCCCCGCATCGGGCTCCCTGCTCCGTGGGAAGCCTGCTTCTCCCTCTCCCACTCCCCCTGCTTGTGTTCCCTCTCTCGCTGTGTCTCTGTCAAATAAATAAATAAAATCCTTAAGAAAAAAAAAAAGGGAGTGGGGCGGAGGGACATCTTCCTCTGAATCTGGAGAAAAGGATATAAAAGCCTGGATTTCAAGTGGAGCTTCTTTTTTTTTTTTTTTTTTTGAGATTTTATTTTTTTTTTTAAAGATTTTATTTATTCATGAGAGACAGAGGCGGGGGGAGAGAGAGAGAGAAGCAGAGGGAGAAGCAGGCTCCCAAGGAGCAGGGAGCCCGATGCGGGACTCGATCCCAGGACCCTGGGATCATGACCTGAGCCGAAGGCAGACGCTTAACCATCTGAGCCACCCAGGCACCCAAGATTTTATTTATTTATTTGACAGAGAGAGACACAGCGAGAGAGGGAACACAAGCAGGGGGAGTGGGAGAGGGAGAAGCAGGCTTCCCGCGGAGCAGAGAGCCCGATGCGGGGCTCGATCCCAGGATCCTAGGACCATGACCTGAGCCGAAGGCTGACGCTTAACGACTGAGCCACCCAGGCGCCCCTGAAGCGGAGCTTCTTAAGTTTTCTCACGGACAGTTCCTGCAGACCATGGTGGAAAACGCAGTAAATGTGTGGTCTCGGGCTCGGGGGCCCTTAGCAGACAGCGGCTGTTCACAGAAACACCGTTGAGGTCCCATGGTGTGTCTTTCAGATAGAGGGCAACTGCGCATTCTGTTGTGTATGATTTACTTGTTTTCATATAATGAAGTTACTTACCAGTTAAATTGCTTGGAATCGTTTCTGGAAAACTTCTCGTAAAGCGGATATGCCACATTTGTCTCGCAGCCTCCATCAGCCCCAGTCGGAGCAGCTCGTACTCAGACAGTGATAGGCATGAACTGGCAGCCATGTTTCCAATCAGAAGTCAGAGCTCTCTGCCATGTTCCTATAGAATTGCCAATCTCTGGAGAAAGAAATGTGTTTCGCAGCTGGGGGGAATTGCCCACTGCTGTTTTCAGTAACCTTCCCAAAGAGGGAGGCCCGCCTCTGGGTGATCAGTGCCCTGGGAATGGGCTTTATTTCTCCTCCAGTGCCCCCCCAGGCCTCCCCCCACATTGTGCTTCCCCTACACTGCCATTCTTCCCAAGAATGGCCCCCGTCACCCCCTCCACTGAGGAGATTAAGGTTCTTTTCATGAACTTCGGCCTCTGCCTTCCATGTTTCTATGCCAGTCTCCTCGCCTGGCCCTCCAGCCTCAGGGGAAGAGCCAGGGTTCTTTCCTCCTTTCTAAGGTAAATCCTTCCTCCTCTGGCATACCCAGTCTCCTTCCCACTCTACTGCTTTCTTCCATAAAACACATGTGGACAGAATGTCTCTGTTTGAGAAATGGTTGACTTCACTCAGCAGCCATGCTCTCTGGCCGATCGTTGTTTACTGCCAAACTTCTTGTACGTCTTCATATCCAGCCTGCATTTCCTCTTTTTTTTTTTTTTTAAGATTTATTTATTTATTTATTTGAGAGAGAGAGAGAATGAGAGATAAGAGCACGAAAGGGAAGAGGGTCAGAGGGAGAAGCAGACTCCCCGCTGAACAGGGAGCCCGATGCGGGACTCGATCCCGGGACTCCAGGATCATGACCCGAGCCGAAGGCAGTCACTTAACCACCTGAGCCACCCAGGCGCCCCTGCATTTCTTCTTTATCCATTCACTGCCTTCTTAGCTGGCCACTTTCTCCTGGCCTCCACATCCATCGTGCTGCTGCCATTGCAGAGTTCCCAATGACATCACTGGGACGTCCGTGAACGGGTCCTCTTCTTCACCCTCCTGGGGCTCTGTAAGGTCTAGATGTGATTAAATTCCTTTCCTACTGAAATACTCTTCTTCCTTTCTCGCATGTCCACTATCCTGATTGACCTCCTTGTTTTCCTGTTCTATCTCAGTTTCTTTTGCTTGCACTCCCGTGAATTCCAGGCATTTTCCAAGACTCAGCCCTGGGCCCGCCCGCCCTTTTGTGGCCTATCCCTGGGAGAGCTTATCTTTTTTCCTGGCTCCTTACCAGCAGCAGCACCACCAGAGCCAGTCCCCCACTCCAGTCTTTGTGTCTCTGTCAGTGGCACCACCTTCTTCTTAACCTCCAAGAAGGGAAACCTCAAAGTCAGGAGTCTTCGTGTTGGGGTACATGTACTCTAGGGGTACACAAAGACTTTCCAGGGGATACATGGGCATGGATGAGGAATCAGTTTCCAGATTTGCAGCTTCCATATGTACTCTTGTCTACAACGGATATGCTCGAGACTATCTGTTCCAAAGGTTCTCCTTTCCCAACTCCCTTAAAGTCACTCTTTAGCCCTTAGATAAGGGGGAAAAAGGCATGGTGGGTTGCCCCAGGGTATAAAAATTTCACGGGGTGCCACAAAAGTAAAGCAAAGAGGAGCAGCCCCTCCTTTTTTTAAAAATTTTTTTAAAGATTTTTATTTATTTATTTGAGAGAGAGAACAAGCAGGCAGAGCAGCAGAGGGAGAGGGAGAAGCACACTCCCCCTTGAGCAGGGAGCCCGGTGCGGGGCTCGATCCCAGGACCCTGGGATCAGGACCTGAGCCGAAGGCAGACGCTTAACCGACTGAGCCACCCAGGCGCCCCTGGACTATTTTTTTTAAGTATAGTTAACATACAGCATGAGCAGCCCATGTTTCATCTAGGTGACAAATTCGTGGCAACCGTATCTATCCATCTTAAAACTAGAATTCAGAAATGAGCTGGTTGTTCTGAGGGGGATATATTAACATGTTCACTGGAACTTAAAAATGAGCTTAGACCTCTTTTGACAGAAAGGGAGTCTGATGGAGCTGATAAGCCTGCCACTGGCCGACATTTTCCATGTGCACTTAGAGCACAGCTTCAACGGACTTACAAAAAACACATCATTTGCTCTTGTTTAAGGTTATAAATGACAGATGGCAAATTAAAAATATGACAGGGGATATAGAGTTGTTCATATTTTAGGGGCCGTTCCAGCAAAAGTCTTGAAGACCATCACAGTGGCTCACTCACCTTTACTGTGTCCCTTTCTGTCATTCCCCACATCCAGTCAGTCCTACTGATTTTTTTCCTATTGTGTCAGTTTCAGACTCTGCGGGGTTTTCCAAAGCTTCCTGTCCGCTCTGTTATGCTATATTACCCCTCTTGTAGCTAGCCCCTCTTGAAGTGACTCTTCGAGGCTCTTTCCTCCCTCTGTGTCTTTACATTGCTCTCCTCTGGCGGCGTGCTCTTTCCTTAACCCTATTCGTCGTGCTGCTCTGGTCATTACTGATCTCTCTCCTCTCTAACTTCTACAGCGTTGGCTATTCTATGCAGTTAGCACTTACAGAACATCAGTGTTTGATAGCTCTTTTCTCGCTCTCTAAAAAGCTCCGTAAGAGTTAAAAAAAATCTCTTTCGATTCTGCAACATCCCCTTTTGCCTAATGCAGTGCTGACCACATAATGGATGCTTGATAAATATTTTATTGACTGCCTAGAGAATAAAGTATTCTCTCATTCTTTCATTCTCTCACCCATTCAGCACATATTTTTGAGACCTTTTCTGTACCAGGATTTGTGCTAGGCACTGGGGTACAGCAGGGGAAAAAATAGACAAAAATCCCTACTTCCAAAGACTGATAAATAAATAAAATACATAGTGTGCAAAAGAGTAGTAAGTGCTAAGGGAGAAAAAAGAAAAGTAAGGCAGAGAACAGGAAGTATGTGTTGGTGGCCGGTGAGGGTTGGGGGGAGAAGCATGTGCAATTTTAGATAGGAAGGTCAGGGAAGGCCTCACTGATAAGGTGACATTTTAGTAAAGACCTGAGTGACTTGAGCTTATCTGTGCAAAGGAACCTATTAACGTGAAGGCTCTGGGGCCTGCCCAACTACCCAGAAGGGAGAGCTTTGGCTGGGGCAGAGTGGTGGAGATGAGTCAGAGGAAGCTCAGGCTGGGAAGGGCAAACAGATCCTGTAGGTTCTGGATGGATTTTGGCTTTTGCTCAGTGAGATTGGAGGCCTTCCGAGGGTTTTGAGCAGAGGAATGAGCTGATCTTACGTTAAAGTAGAAGCCCTGTGGGTGCTGTGTTACGATAGAGGCAAGAGATTAGTCAGGCAGCAGACTATAATAACACAGGCCAGAGATGGTGTTGGCTTGGACCAGGGGAAGAGGTGGTCAGATTCTGGGTTTACTCTCAAGGTAGAACAGACAGGATTTGTGGACTGACTGCGTTGAGGTCGGAAGGGAGGCAGGTCAAGAACTGAGGCAAGGTTGCAGGTTTCAGTCCTAAAGGAACGAAGGCGAAGTTGCCGGTGGCTGAAATGGGGCAGGCCAGGAGAGGAGCCGCTTTAGTGAGGAAGGCAAGTCAGCAGTGCCTGTTGAATTGAGGTATCTGTTTAAGCATGTGCCTTCTCGAAGTGTTGATTAGTCCATACCAGTGTGGGGTCCGGGGGACAGGTCTAAGGCCGAAGACGAAAATTTGGGAGACTTCGGCAAATGGATGGTATTTACAGGAGTGCGACTGTGACAGGATCGCTGGGCCCTTCACTGCTAAAGCAGGCATGGGGCGGTCTCCCGTTTACTGAGCATCTGGTATGTACCAGCCTTCATATACAAACCCTAAGCTAGATACTTGTTTTACTGAGGAACGAAAGGGTTCTCAGAAACTGAGGACAGTGAGGTTAAAGATCAGCCAGGCTGAGGTGACAGCTAGTAAGTAGCAGAACGGGGATTCAAACTGAGCTCTGTCTTGACTCCAAAGTCCGTGTTCTTCCAAGCATCCAGCGCCTTAATTCAACAGTACATTGCATTTTGGAAAAAGTGCTCTTGGCAAGCCAAAATCAGTATCCTCATAAAGTAAATATGCTATGAATCTTCTTTTGAAATGCAGATGGAAAGGAAACACCATAGTCATTTGGTTGTCACGTGGAATGAAGATTAGATTCAGAAGTTCTGCTACCCATTTGCCCCAGAATTTCTCAGAAAAGGCCTGCTTTTCTTCCTGCTAACCTTTTTTTTTTTTTAAATAAGAAATATGAGCTAAGGAGAGTGGTAGGGGTCTGAGGATATAAAGGGGAGAAAGGCCATTAGCGGGAAGGTGAAAGGAGGTGTTTGGAAGACAAAGGTTGCCCCGTTTCCCTCCCTCTCACTCTGTGTGAATGTGTATTTGTATAAGTCTGTGACCACCTATAATATTTAGTTAGCACTGTGCTGACTACTTCATATGCTTTGGCTTCTTTAGTCCTTAGAACAACTCACTGAGGCAGATGCTAGCCCCCATTTTACAGATGAGGAAACTGATGCTCGAGTTCAAACAGCTACTAAGTGTCCATTACTGTTGCTCGATCAAACAAAAAGTCAAGTATACAGGATAGTGTGCTATGGGAGATCCAAAGACACAGGAGGCCTTGAGGAAAAGAGATTGAACATATAAAAATTGTAGTATAAAACTAAAACATACGGAGTGGCGTATTCTAGTATATAATGATTTACAAAACGAGTCTTAGTCCTAAGTGCCATGTATTTAAGGCATGAATCCTTAATACACGGGTCATGAGTTCACTGTGCTCTGAGGTAGCCTTACAGAAGGAAGCACTTGAGCTGGGTGTCTGAGAATGGGTAGGATTTCACTTGCTAGAGGAGTGGTCGGGGGTGTTCCACACAAAGGGATTGGCATGAGCTAAGGTCTAGAGACAAAAGATGTAAGACGTGTGGGCAAAAACTAGCAGATCGGTTTTAGCTGCAGCAGAGAAATGGAAGCTTTAACTAGAAATGTGGTTTAGAAGATGGACGTTGAGTCTTGGGCTTAGGGACTGGTCCTCTGGTGAGTAGTCATTTGAGCAGGAGTTGAAGGAAGAGTACTCTGGTGGAGGGTGGCTGGCAGCCTGAGGCTGCAGGAGAGATCAGGTGGGAGGTCACAGCAGGAGCTCAAGGGCCGAGTGCTTGAAGGCCTTACCTGTAAATGTAGCACAGAAAGCCAAGTACATGACCATGGTGAGAACCATTGGAAAGGAGGGATGTCCAGGGAACCAAGGACAGGGAGGAGGCAAAGACACCTTCAGGCTCTTGAATGTGGTTATATGACCTGGAGAATGGTAGCCCTATAAATAAAAAAAAGAAGCCAAGAGAAGGCTGAGCAGGGGGAAGGTCATGTTTTTGTACAGACAGAGATGGTATGAGATACCAAACTAAGAATGCCCCGCCAGGAAGTAGGAAATATGGAACTGAAACTTGAGAAGTTAGGATTAAAGATGAAGAAGTGTTTGTCTCTGGCATGAAGATGAGAGTAGATGTGGTTTCCAAAGAGGCAGAGTAGCGAGCACGGTGGAGGGTCAACGCCGAATCCTGGAGATCAGCTGTATTTAGGAGCCAGAGAAAAGGCCTCAGTGAAGGAGAAGAAGAAAGAGAGGTCGTCAGTGCGATCTATTCAGATTGTACCTGGCCACCTCTTGCCAGTCAAAGCAAGGCCAGAAAGTGAGAGCAAACATTTAGGAACTTTTGTAGCCTCTGACTTGTATTTTACAAAAGTATTGGCCCACAACAAATGGGAAATTTAAAAAAACAGGTCTGCACCACCAACTGAGAGAAGTGCAGGGTTGGAGAGAGGACTGAGAGACCCACTCTTAGGTATATATCTGAGAGAACAGAAAATATACGTTCACACATAAACTTGGACACAAATGTTCCATAGCAGCATTATTCAGGAATACCCAAGAAGTGGAAACAATCCAAATGTCCATCTATTGAAAGGAAATGTAAATGTCCAGCTATTGAAAGGATAAGTAAAATATGGTATATCCATGCAAAGGACTATTAGTCAGCCATAAAGAAAGAGTAAGGCACTGGGAGCATATCTTAACATAGAGAGGAGTTGAATTACTATGTTGTACACCTGAAACTGATAGAACATTGTGTGTCAACTATACTCAAATAAAAAATTTTTTTTAAATCAAGTATTGATATGTGCTACAACATAAATGAACCTTGAAAACATTATGCGAAGTGAAAAAGGCCAGACCTAAAAGTCCACATATTATATGACCATTTATCTGCAGTCCCCAGAATAGACAGTCCATACGGACAGAAAGTAACCCCGGTGGCTCCCAGGGTCTAGGGACAGGAGCGAATGGAGAGTGACTGGGTAACAGGTGTGCGGTTTCTTTTGGGGAACCAGAAATGTTCTGGAATTACATAGTGGGATGTTTGCACAACCTTATGAATATACCAAAAACCACTGAATTCTCCACTTTGAAATGGTGCATTCTATGGTATGTGAATTATACCTCAGTTGGAAAAAAAAAAAAAATACAGGAGGGCGGGGCGGGTGAGTAAAGCAGGGAGGAAGCCAAGGCCTGGATTTGGGCATTATAAGAAGGAAGATGAAGCAGAAACATCATTCCATATGTCAGCAGTTTGGCAGTCTCCCAATTGTAGTCCATGAACCTCTAGGTTTGCTGCATTGACATTTGCTCTGATAGTACAAAAGCAGTGTGGGTAACTGCTGGTGCCCTGTGGTGAGTCAGGGCAGGGCCACCAGGCTGCACTCGCGGTCCTTGTGTTCTTCAGCTGCGCACTCTCAGCCCCCCTCCCCCCAAAGAGGGCCAGGTTCCCTTAAGAATGTCCTTGTTGGGGGCGCCTGGGAGGCTCAGTCTGTCAAGCGTCTGCCTTCGGCTCACGTCATGATCTCAGGGTCCCGGGATGGAGCCCTGTGTCAGGATCCCTGCTCAGCGGGGAGTCTGCTTCTCCCTCTCCCTCCGCTGCTCCCCCTGCTCATGCGCTCGTGCGCGCTCTCTCTCTCTCTCTCTCAAATAAATAAATCTTCAAAAAAAAAATGTCCTTGGTGAAGAATAAACATGAATTTTATTAAATCTCAACCCTTGAGTACATGTCCTTTTTTTTTTTGTAAAGATTTTATTTATTTATTTATTTGACAGAGAGAGACACAGCGAGAGAGGGAACACAAGCAGGGGGACAGTAGAGGGAGAGGGAGAAGCAGGTCCCCCGCCAAGCAGGGAGCCCGATGTAGAGCTCGATCCCAGGACCCTGAGATCATGACCTGAGCCGAAGGCGGACACTTAACAACTGAGCCACCCACGTGTCCCACATCTTTTTAATACTCTGAAGAATCGAGAAGTCTGCACAAAGCACTCCTCCTACATCCTGAAGGGCAGAGGCTGTCTGGAGGCAAAGCTCTTGTGCTGTGCTTGAGCTGCGTGGTGAATGAACAGCTTCTTTTTTTCATTGAACACCATTTTTACTTGAAAGAATGACTGACAGGCCAACCGTGGTTTTTGAGACCTGGGCATTTGGCAGATAGTTTCTTGAAAATGTACAAAGTGAGTCTGTCGCTTCAAGGAAAACAACTGACAGTATTTGTTGTCAGTACTAAAATTCAGGCTTTCAAGTGAAAATTTGAATTTGGGAAAAGTTGTATCCGTCACCAGGAGCTTGACAACTTCCCAATATATAAAGACTTTGCTGCTGGAAATCAGTGGTGATATTAAGAAGTAGGATTTTTTTGGTTTATCGTATTCTGACATAGGTCAATATTTGGAAGATCTGCCTAACTCAGTGAACGAGTGTTTTCCACATGACCAACGCATGGTGTTACAAAAATCACGCCTGGGTAAAAGATTCATTCAAAGCACATGAGAGGCCAGTGGATTTTAACATAACAGCATGGAAAGTTCACCGATATGGTTGCAGAGCCCACATTGCAACTTAACCTTTAAGAAACTACTTACTTGTCCAGTTTCAGTATAGTATCAAAGAATAGTATTCAGAATGATGTGAAAAGGCTATTAAGATTCTCTTTCCAACTGTATATCTGTGTGAAGCCAGATTTTCTTCGTATGTTTTAACCAAAACAACATATTAACAGACTAAATGCAGAAGCAGATTTGAGAACCCAGCTATCTTCTATTGAGCCAGACAAAGGCCAGAAATTTGTAAAAATGTAAAACAGTGCCATTCTTCTCATTAAATGGCTTCGTTTGCTTGTTTTGGAAAATAGAGTTGTTTTCATTAAAAGCATGTTATTTATATATTATGTCATCAGTTTACTGTTTTTGAATGAATTGGCAATGAAATACTTTACATTTTTCTTCGTTTTGTTTTCTAACACAAGAGATGTTGATAGATAGTATCCACGCTGACAAATGTCGTTTGAGGTCATCCTCAGGTAGTTTAAAGAGTCTAAAGTGGTTCCAAGACCAGAACGTTTGAACACCCCTGCGGTGTGCTATGGATGTTATGTCAACGCTTTGCATGATGTTTGAGGTAGTCGTCTTTTTTGACAAAACTGGTATTATCATCAGACTAAGCCAACACATAGCAGTTCTGTCTAAACCTATTTTCTGCCGCACACTTGCCAAAAATGCTCTATTTTCTTTCCACCGGGGTCATATGAACCACTGCCTGACCAAACGGGGTCATATCCTTGCCCTCTGGAGTCCAGAAATAGCTGTACGGGTTGAGAGGTCAAAGAAATTTATCAGACTGTAATGTAAACAGCTCATTTCTGTTTCTTCAAATGAAACTTCAGAACCTGTGGGATTGATAAGTAATTTCACAACTATTATACAGAGAATAAGGAGTTCCATGAGCAATCTAGGTTGTGACAGATCCTGGTTTCTGACGCAGCTGGCACTTGGACCCCAGTCAACATCCAGGGACTGACTGGGGAATGTAGCTGGATACTCCGTGACTCCCTGAACCTCTCAGGAGGACCCAATTCAGTGTGCTTTGAGGTTCACAGTGTTTTGAATGCCCTAGTTTTTGCTGTTGGAACGTTCCCATTCTAGTAGGGGATCCTCAGGTTTAGCGTTTATGTTAGATCTCATCCTGCATTTGCTAATAAGTTTCTGAAGGCCCCCCTAGCCTTTAAAAAAATAATCAAAAAAGAAGAAACGGTTACAGTATTAGCCAAGCAAGTTCCTATGTTTCATAAACAGGGTACCTGGAATCAGTGGGCGTTGAATAAACATCAAAGGAGTGAATGAGCCAGTGATCCACAGGCTATCTAGAAAATTAACTAGTTGCATGAAGCTATAAATTTGTTTATAAAACGGGACGCCTGGGTGGCTCAGTCAGTTAAGCATCTGCCTTTGACTCAGGTCACGATCCCAGGGTCCTGGGATCGAGTCTCACACTGTGCTCCTTGCTCAGCAGGGAGTCAGCTTCTCCCTCTCCCTCTGCCTCTCCCACTGCTTGTGCTCTCGCTTGCTTACTCTCTCTGACAAAATCTTTAAAAAAAAAAAAGTGTTTGTAAAAAACAAACCTCTGCTTGTTTGGTTCTATTAAAGGAAGACCATAAACCCCAGTCAAAAAGCTCGGAATTTTATTCTCAGGACCTAGTACGGACCGCTGCCTTGCCTTAGGATTTTTAGTAAAGCATTGTTTCTTAACCCTGGCTGCACATCACCATCCCTCAGACCTACCGAATCAGACTCGCCGGTGGGTGAGTGTGAGGAGGTGCTTCTGTTGGCTTTCAAAGATTCTTCAGGTGACTACAGCCATTATATTAAGCATTGGCTCCCATGAAAAAGGCTTAAGACTCAGAAACAGCTTGTAGGACAACACCCTCCCCAAAACAGCACATCCCTGCAGGGCAGCCAGGCTCCCAAACCCACCGAGCTGAGTGGCAGCCAAGAGCAAGGTTTGATGTTTACACACTCAAAATCAGCTCTGGGTTGTCCCAGCAACTCGCCCCACACAGTTCCTTCTTCCTCTCTGCAGCTTCATTCTGGGCTTCGTTGTTCTCTGTGATGATCTCAGTGTTCTTGGTAACCGGGCCTGCTGCATTCTTATTTTTCTACCAACTGCTCCATCTTCATCTGTGTTTACTAGTATGCACTAATACTTCACTTACCTGCGTGGAACTCAGCAGCCGCCACCACACCCCCCACCTATACCTGAAAACAGGAGAAAAGGGCATTGAGTGGCCAGGACAGATGTCACCAGGCCTATGCACTGCATCTGTAAGGAAAGCACCCAAGACTCTTGCTCTTACATCTTTTTTTTCACACCTTTAAAACATAGTTATAGTTTCTAAGGCCTGCGGTAAATTAAAAATAGAGAAAGGAACTATCCTTGGCAGGCACACAGAAGAAGCTCAAGAACTGACTCCTGATCCCTGAGTAGTGAGGAAAGGGGCATAAAAGCTCTAAGAAATGGATACACGAACTCAGAATGGAGGGCCTACAAGGTTGAGAGCAAACAGTTTTACACACCTCAATAGGTCATGACTGTACTCTAGAGTAATGATGGCCCAGATCACCAAGAAAATATTAAATTATATTCAACTTCAGGAAGCAGGGTAATGTATGTTGTTTTTTATTTTTTTGTTTGTTTTGTTTTTTAATTTCAAGCATTCGAAATGGTTTTAGGGCTTCCAGTTGGTTAAAGGTCTTCGTGCCTAAAGGTAAACCCTTGGCTATCTAGAACGTATTTATCAGTACTCTAGATATTTAAGATCTACCCTATTTATTTTTTTTTTTTAAGATTTTATTTGTCAGGGAGAGAGAGAGCACAAACAGGGGGAGCTGCAGGCACAGGGAGAAGTAGGCTCCCCGCTGAGCAAGGAGCACAACGTGAGACTCGATCCCAGGACCCTGGGACCATGACCTGAGCCGAAGGCAGACGCTTAACCGACTAAGCCACCCAGGTGTCCTGAGATCTGTCCTATTTATTGCTTCTATTAATTTATACCCCTGTTCCTAAAACATTAAAAAGCAGGGCACCTGGGTGGCTCAGTCGGTCAAGCATCTGCCTTCAGCTCAGGTCATGATCTCAAGGTCCTGGGATGGAGCCCCATGTCGTCGGGTTCCCTGCTCAGCGAGGAGTTTGCTTCTCCCTCTGCCTCTCCCCCTTCGCATGCACGCGCGCTCTCTCTCTCTCAAATAAAGAAGTAAAATCTTTAAAATAAAAAGCAAAAGATTTAAGGCAATCAGACCTTATTCTATATGCTTTCTAGTACCTGGCTCTGGTTCTTAGCGAAACTTGCTGCTAACCTGGTGCTCGGTCCCTGCCAAATTTCTGCCCACGTGATATGTAATGAGACTCAATCCTATTTCTTTGCTCATTCATCTGACTGTGAAAGGGTCATAGATGTCTCCCTCTCCCTTGAGCTAGTAATCCTATGTCCGTCATCTCAGCTAGCAAGAAAAGAAACTGTTACATGCCACCTCCTCCCTCATCAAATGCTCTATAAACAGAGTACCTGGCATACAGTAGGCATTTAACAAACGTGTCGAATGAATGAGCCAGTGATGCACAGGATATCTGTAAAATTAACTACTTGCAGGAAGCTGTAAATTTGATAAAGAGGCTAGCCCACGATGAGAACAGCAATCCAAGAACATCAGCAGATCCTGGCACCAAGGAGATCAAATAGTTGATACACTGTTACGTGAAAAAAACAAAAACAAAAAAAAACAGGATATGTAAGTACCCAAGCTGTGTTGGTAAGTTAAAATAATGAAAGTATGGGAAAACGGACTAGCAGGACATAGGCCAGTATATAATAACGATTATGCATCTTGTTATTCACTTGATAAATAATTGAGCATTTTCTCTGTGTGTAACACTTTTCTGAGCATTGCAGTTAACCAAGCTCACCACCAGATTGCCCATGAAAAACAAGCTGCAATCTATAATTTGACGGCAAGAATTGCAGCAACTGTAAACCATGAGCAACTCAATAACACTAATTATGCAATGATAGGATAGGTGAAGTATCCTTCCAGAAAGACGCGGGGATTCCAATTCTTTGCACACACACGACTGCTGTAGGAGTATTGCCAAGCACTCGAGCCAGACTGCTTGCTAACACTGACTGTGAACGTGTGGTAAAACCTGGGAACGTGTTCATTGTAGTTGAGGAATACCAAATGTTATTGACCCTTTTTAATTCAGCAAGCCGCCTTTCGACAGTTTATGGCCCAGCCTGAGATACCCCTTGTACTTCAGTCATGGCCCTGGGACCGTGCTGGGAATCACAGCTTTAGATGACATTTTTCCAGGATATTCACATGGATTCATAACACAGTTGATGCCCAGACCTCAGTATGTGAGGAGTACGCAACTGTATATGCAGGCAGGAATCCAGCTTTACAGCCGGGCATGAATTTACGTTTGTCCTCTTCATAAGCTGATCTTACTCTGCTAACAGGACAGGTGACGACATCAGATCATAAAGGCGTAAAAGAATGTCCCCGGGCATAGTTGGGCACTCTTAATTCCTTGAATCATTTGGAAAAAACGCAAGAGAAAATTCCTAGCAATATTTAAGAGGCTATAAGGGACACCTAGTCTGAGGACCCAGTTTTATATTGACTCGTATAAAACTCCTATCTTCAGTTTTAAATTTGGATTTGCAAAGAGACTTCCGATTCTTAGGGATGCTGTTATCTTCTCCGCCGACGTCCACATAATATACGGATTTTCCACTCTGGGCTGCATTTCCTGCCAGCTAAACTTCCAAGACAAAACCAGGAGGGCATCTGGCACGGGTAAACCCTCTTACTGATTTTTCTCCCCTCTAGGTTACCCCTTGGCTGTGTTTTTTCGGCGTTACCTTTTCTTAAAGGACAGCTACCTCATCCATCTCTTCCACACCTTTACAGGCCTCTCAATCGCTTATTTTAACTTTGGTGAGTGAACTCAGCAGTGGCGCCGTGATTGGAGGGAACCTGGGAAGGAGCAGACTTGAACAGAATTTCGGGAGAGAATCTGATGGCTAGGGAAGTTACAGTGCTCTGCTTGCAAAAAGAGGGTTTGTATGCGCAGGAACAGAGCTTAATTTTCCTCTTACGTACATTCCTCTCCCCTATAGTATTTTGAGAGCAGTTACCTTGGCCTGACCCCATCATTTTCTCTGCTGGGGCTGGCAGCGGATGACGGATGCAAGCAGCCTTCGTCAGGAGCATCCCTTTAGCTCAGGCATTCAGAAATGCCGTAATTCCCCGACAGTCCCTTATATTTATACAATTCATTTCCTTCCCTCTCTCCGAAACATGAGTCTCTTTTCAAAGAAAAAATCCTCACACCAAACTTGCTTCTTTAATTTTAATTCTCCTTGTGTTTAGAAGTTTCAGGAAGGGTGGGAATGCAAACTACAAAAACAAAACAAAAAAACCCCCAACAATCACAGGCTAAACTGCGCTCTCCCCTCTGCCTGCAGGACATCAGCTCTACCACTCCGTGCTGTGCGTTGTGCTTCAGTTCCTCATCCTCCGACTCATGGGCCGCACCATCACTGCTGTCCTGGCTACCTACTGCTTCCAGATGGTAAATGCGCCGCTCCCTCGGCGGGCAGCTCAGATCCCAGCCGACAGCACTTCAGGGGTGGGGGGACGTCAGGGACTGTGGCACAGCAAAAGGGAACTAAGAGATCCAGTTTCTAGTCCTTTCTCCCAGCATCGCTTGCGCAGCCCCAATTCGGGTAGGTCGCTTTTCACGGGCGCCAGGTGTCTCATCTGCAGATGGCAATGGTGGTATTTTACCTGCCTCCAGGGAGCGATGCCAGCTAACCCCCTGTGCACAGGCCTGGGCCGCTCGGGTTCTTTGATTCGGACCAGGATTAGCCCAGCTAGCTGGCCGTGAGGGGTGTCGCTTAAAGGCAAGAGAGGAAATCAGCTTGGAATGTTTAGCTACTGACTCTAAGCTCTGAATTCCCCGTTTAGCCCTCATTTTGCCGAGAAGCCTTGAGCAAGTCTCTTCCTCTCTACGAATTCAGTTTCTTCCATTTATAGGAACTTAAAGCCTTTAAGGAGGAGACCAGGAGAAAGGAAAAATGAAAGAATACAGTAGATTTCAGAGCAGGGAGAAAATAAAGAAACCCTAGCAGGTGGTAGGATAAATTCTCCCCCCACTCCCCAGGTCTACCTTCTTGCCGGATATTATTACACAGCCACTGGCAACTACGATATCAAATGGACAATGCCGCATTGTGTCCTGACCTTGAAGCTGATTGGTGAGTGCTGGCTCACTGCCTTCCCCTTTTACACCTAGGCTCCTCCCCGTCCAACCATAGACTTAACTCTGTTTTCCCCCTGGTCCGCTCCTGGCTACACTCAGTCCACAGGCCACATCCTCAGTGCCCTCCCTCTGTTCTACCCATGCCTTCTCTCTCTGCTCAGGTTTGGCTGTTGACTACTTTGACGGAGGGAAGGATCAGGTAAGTACCCATTCCTCTGCAGAGAGGTTAAGGAATGTAACCAAAGGGAAGGAGAAAGGCTGTTGCTACCAAAAGACTGCACCCAGATGCCAGGGGCAGAGCCTCTCGCCCATGCCCAGCCTGTGAGAGTTCTGTTTCAGAGAGCACTGAGCAAAGATCAACAAATCTAATTTCCCCGGATCCAGCTCGTGCCCAAAGTCCAGAGATCAGTGCCAGCCTGGCATTTGGAAAAGCAGCAGCCGACTGTTGCTAAGTTACCCCCCGCACATCCTCATTTTCATGTGAAGCAACTCCTTTTCTCCATATCGTGCCCTCAAAGAGACGGCTATCTTTTTTTTTTTTATGTTATGTTATGTTAGTCACCATACATGACATCATTAGTTTTGGATGTAGTGTTCCATGATTCACTGTTTGTGCATAACACCCAGTGCTCCACGCAGAACGTGCCTCCTTAATACCCATCACCAGGCTAACCCATCCCCCCACTCCGCCTCCCCTCTAGAACCCTCAGTTTGTTTTTCAGAGTCCATCGTCTCTCATGGTTAAGAGACGGCTGTCTGAAGAAGCCCGGTTCTGTGGGGCACAAGGGTGGGGAACATGCAGACTGGCTCTTGGGGGGAGATGCAAGGCTATCCTAAACCATTCATTCTCTTCTCGGCATAGAATTCCTTGTCCTCTGAGCAACAGAAATATGCCATACGGGGTGTCCCTTCCCTGCTGGAAGTTGCTGGTTTCTCCTACTTCTATGGGGCCTTCTTGGTAGGGCCCCAGTTCTCAATGAACCACTACATGAAGCTGGTGCAGGGACAGCTGACTGACGTACCAGGGAAGATACCAAACAGGTAAATGCCCCTCTTGGTCAAGACTTCTGTATAGGTGTCTCACCCAGTACAAAGCCACTTCTAAGTGACTTCCTGAAGGCCAGCCCCGGCCGCGTTCTCCAGCGTGGCCCTGGCTCACAGGCCTGTGCCACAGCAGGCACTGGACTGTCGTAACGGGCACCGGACCTGCTGCTGGTGGCTAGCGGGCCCTTTTCAGCTTAGGCTACTTCCAGCCATCCATTCTGACCCTGTAGTACAAACATAAAAATTCACTTTTATGCCGCAGGATTTTGCCTGAACAGTCACGTCCCTGCCTTTACCAAAAAAAAAAAAGACTGCTAAATATACATATATATATATTATATATGTATATCACAGTAGAAAATTGAAAAAAGTTACCGGAAAAAATTCCCTTTCCTGAGAAGTTGCCTGGCCTGTGTTTGAGCATCAGTTCAGCCAGAGTAGGAAGGAGCAGGTTGAGACTCATCATCCTCCTGCCCTCCGCACTGGCCTTTCAGCCCTGGTGTGGCCGGGGAGTGCCGGCGAGGCCGCGCGATCCATACCATCCCCCCAAGGGGACGCCCCCCGGCCTCGCACATTCTGCCCCCCACCTTCCCCCCCCCGCCCCCCGCACCGCCCTGCCCTTCCCCGGGACTCGCGGGGTGCCGAAAGCCAGCCACATATTGCTGCCAGATACCGGCTTTGCACCGAGAGCTCCTCGCCCCGCACACTCTGAAACACTTCTCTCCGTAACTTAAGGTCCGCGGGTGAAGGGAAAAGCCTCTGCCACTGCCCGTCCTGACCGTGCTTGTTCCTTTCCAGCACCATACCTGCTCTCAGGCGCCTGAGTCTGGGCCTTGTCTACCTGGTGGGCTACACTCTGCTTAGCCCCCACATCACAGAAGACTATCTCCTCACTGAAGACTATGAAGTGAGTGATGACTAATGCTGCAGCCGCCTGGCTGCATCAGAGCTAGAAATGGACAGGCAAGGGTCCCCGTAGATAGCCAAGAAGTGGGTCATACCATCAACAAATGCATGTTGGTTTTGCTCTAGATCTGGGACAGTTGGTGTCCATGCCAGCCGGGCCGGGACATGTTCAGCAGCCAGCACTGAACGACCTTCGCGGGCACAGGGCTGTGCCAGGTGCACGTTTAGCACCCCTCACCTCCCGCGGGAGCAGCTCCTAGCTTGGTTTATTGCAGCCAGGGACTCCTTGGAGCCTCGTAGCTTCCGTCCTCTCCAGCCTGTTTTCTTCTCTTGATAGATTGGGGGCTTCTAGGGAATTCAAAACCCAAGGGAGGGGGAAGTGCTGGCTTTTGCTCCTGCCCAGCTGAAAGGCTTGCAGCAGTTCCCTACGCACTCTGGGTAGGTTTGCCTCTTAAATTAACATTGACCGTGGATATCTCAGCATCCCTCGGTACTTGGCGTCCCGAATGCTCGGGGCTTTAGAGGAGTTAGGGACAAGGCTGTTTCTGGGACTCTCCAAAGAAAAAGGTGACTGGCTGTTCGCTGGGTTCCCTGCGTCCTCCTCTTAGCCTGTTCGAAGGGCTAAGCCAGCGGGCTGCCAGGTGGACCCGCAGTAGTCAGCCACGCGTTTGGAAAGGAAGAGCGTTAGGGGAAATTTGCCTTGCCCAGGTAGTATCCCTAACGTGTGGCCGTTCTCTCTTCTCTCAAGAACCACCCTTTCTGGTTCCGCTGCGTGTACATGCTGCTCTGGGGCAAGTTCGTGCTGTACAAATATGTCACTTGTTGGCTGGTCACCGTAAGTAGAAAAGATGAAACCGGGGCCTCGTTCAACAAGCCGTGGGGCGTGGTGGGGAGGAGCATAGCAGGAAGGCTCACGGACTGGCTCCTTCCCTCAGGAAGGAGTGTGCATTCTGACGGGGCTAGGCTTCAACGCGTTTGATGAACATGGAAAGGCCAAGTGGGATGCCTGTGCCAACATGAAGGTGTGGCTCTTTGAAACAACCCCCCGCTTCAGTGGCACCATCGCCTCATTCAACATCAACACCAATGCCTGGGTGGCCCGGTAAGCCGCTGGAGGGGACATCTGGGCCCTAGCTCCTTCCTTCCGCTGCTTTCCCAGACTTGAGGGCACAGACGTACTATCCATCTTTCCCCACTTTGGGTAGAACCTCCAGTCATCCTCACACCCACCCACACTTAGTTTTGTCCCCGCTCCCATGCCCCCACAACCCATTCCTGTCATATTTGTAAGACACAAGCAAGACCCAGAAGTGCCTTGGGTTTTGTTTGTTTTTTAGAGAGGGGGAGAGATGGGGGGGTAGGGAGGGGCAGAAAGAGAGAGAGAATCTTACACCGGCTCTGTGCCCAGCACAGAGCCCCACGCGGGGCTTGATTTCACGGCCCTGAGATCATGACCTGAGCTGAAATCAGAAGTCAGATGCTCGACCGACTGAGCCACCCAGGTGCCCTGAGAAGTGCCTGAGTTTTAATCCCAGTTCTGCCACCCACTGGTTTCATGTTCCCCGTTGCGGTGGTTTATTTGTCCCCAGTGCACGAGTTTGAGCGGCACGGGAGCTGTTCTGTCCTCCTCACCCCTGCCCGAGGCAGCTGTTGACAGAGTGGCTTGCCCATGCTCACCCAGCTAAGCTTGAGGCCTGTTTTCTGTCTCTGAACGGAGCTATAACTTCACCTTCTTTCATCTCTAAAGCTGATCCGATGGCACCGCCTCCCTTACCCCGGGTGGCCCCAAGCAGGAGCCAGCCACCACCACTGCACGCCTTGGGGCGCTGGGAAGCCAGAGGCAAGATGGTGGCGGTGCACAGACTGGTCTGAGGCTCATCCCCACCCACCCTTTTCTCTAGTTACTTCTTCAAACGACTCAAGTTCCTTGGAAATAAAGAACTATCCCAGGGACTCTCATTGTTCTTCCTGGCCCTCTGGCACGGACTACACTCAGGATACCTGGTCTGCTTCCAGATGGAATTCCTCATTGTTATTGTAGAGAAACAGGTAGGCCTGAAGGGTGGTGGGTGAACGGGGACTATGAGAAGGGGCAAGACACTGATGACCTCCCCCCTCGCTCCCCAGGCTGCCAGCCTAATTCAGGAGAGCCCAACCCTGCGCAACCTGGCTTCCATTACTGTCCTACAACCCCTCTACTATTTGATGCAGCAGACCATCCACTGGCTCTTCATGGGTTACTCAATGACTGCCTTCTGTCTCTTCACATGGGACAAATGGTTTAAGGTAAGCGAGGGCCTTTTGGCAAGAATGGCGGGGGGGGGTCGCTGAAACCTCTGGTGGTAAGGGATCGTCCCTGCCCTGTATCTACCTCAGTGGCCTCTATCTCCCCAACAGGTGTATAAATCCATCTATTTTCTTGGCCATGTCTTCTTCTTGAGCCTACTCTTCATATTGCCTTATGTTCACAAAGCAATGGTGCCAAGGAAAGAAAAGTTAAAGAAAATGGGATAATCTATTTCCCTGGTAAGTAAATATCCCTGTAGCTAAGCTGAACTACCAAGTGACAGAATAGAGCACTAGACTGGAGCTGGGAGGCGGGGAGTATGGGACATCTGGAGTGAATCTCAAGGTAGCCTGGCTTCTAGGAAACCCCAGTATGGGGCATGGACTACCCGAACTTGGGTTTGCCAGGAAGAAGCTGGAAGGGCTACAGACCAGGGACTAGAAGGAGGGACTCTGCCAATCAAGTCTCTTCTCTTGCAGGTGGCCCAGAGCAGGGCTGGTGCAGAAACGACTTGTATCCCTTTCCACAGCACTCCTTCGCCTCAGAGCACCGAGAACGTAGAAGCCAGGGAGTGGGGAAGACATGGTACTCCTGGCCGTGCCTCTGCTGCCAGCCAAGTCTTCATCCGGGGCCAAAGGGGAAACTCTCGTGGGAGGAGTAGAGGGCCCATGTCCCCCCTCTGGGCTCCCCCATGCACATTGCCTTATCTCTCCCCCTCTAGCCAGGAATCTGTTGTGTTTTTCTTCTGCCAATTTACTATGATTGTATATGTGCCGCTACCACCACCCCCCCCATGGGGGGGAGGAGAGGGTACCAGGCCCCACCTGCTCCACTTTTTCTACCTTGGAACTGTACCAGATAAAATCACTTCTCTTTGTTCAGTTTTTCACCGCTAGCCTTCCCGGCTGCTTTCTTACAGACAGTTCTCCGTGCTTGCCATAGTGGAAACCAGCAGGGCTCCCTCCTTGCCCCGCCCAGAAGCTTGGCGTCCAAGCCTACCTGCAAAGCCCAGAACCAGACTGCAAACACCGTAACCCCACCTCTTTTCCTGAAGTCTGAGGAGAGCAACCAGTTTACACCACTAGATAACTGCTCAGTTTAGAAATCCTCAAAGAACCACCAGGTTTGCAAGAACAGTATTTATATGATAAACAAATAGCAAATGTAGCCTCGCCTCCCCAAGCCCCCGCAGTCTCGGTGCAAGAATGTCCCCTCCGAGCAGTGAGCTGACAGCAGGGTCGAGGGATGGCCACAGTCTCTGTCCCAGAACAAGGTGCTACTGTCAGATGACCCCCCAGACTTCTTCAAAGGCTGTGGTGAGTTTTGCACAGGTGAGGGCTGCAGAGAGGGGGTAGTTGCTGATGGACACCATCTTCTCTGTATACTCCACGCTGACCTAAAAGAGAGAAGGAGTTCTGTCAGCTGGCTGTCACTCTGTAACAGGTGAAGCCCTTCTTTGGGGCAGGAAAAACACGGCTGAGCTAGTATTTCACAGAGCCGTTTAATACCGAATTTGTACAAAGGATTAAGAAGGTCCTGACTTTTTCACTGCCACAAATACATGCCAGCGGGCCTCGAAATATACAGCCTGGGGCAGGACGTGGTCTCACCCGCTATTGCCCAAGGTCATCAAAAAATGCCAGGTATTCTTAGAATTCTAAGCCTCGGCTCTATGGAGAACCCAGGAGTTGAGCCCAGACCTTACCTGGCCATGGGCAAAGGCCCCCACCACAAAAACAATAGGGTCACTGCTGGGCACCAACTCCCGTACATCGCTGACGGATGGGATGGAAAAGGATGTGCCAATCTTCATACATCCAACCGGGAAGTGATCGGACACTGGATTCTTAATTACCTAAAGAAAGAACGGGGTGGGGGGAATCAGCCCCAGAAACAAACTCAGAACCCTACCTCCAACCGGTGGGTGCCAATACCTCACCTTCAAGAGCTTTTGGGGGCCATCAGCTGCTCGAACACTGAGTTTGTGTAAAAGCTGAACTGGGGGGGAGGGGAGAGAAAGTTCAGAGCTTGGTGGCGGCCCCATTTCTTCTGCCCAGAAATCTAACCAGAAAAACCCACAGTTAAGGTGGGCTCCATGTGTCCTTTAAATCCACACTGCAGTGCTAAAATGTTCCGAACGAGCAGCTGACTAGCTGGATGACAGTGAGTTCCCTCTCCCTTTTTCACTCAGCCAGGAACCCATGCGGGTCTTACCCACTCACCTGGGAAGATAATGAAGAGCCCTTTTTCTGGTATCAAACATGTTCCCCACTCCCCCCACTTAAAAAGTTCACATTTCATTTATCCCATGTCCTCTCCCCCCCCCTTCTTCACTACTGCCGAGTTCATTCTGAACCTTCAAGTCCTAAAGATCTCACCCATGAGGCCACAAAAGCGGTCAAAGGTTCTGGGAATTCGAGTCTGGGGGTTTACTTCAATCAGCACATTCTTCTGTGTGTGGATATAAACCTGTAGCAAGCCAGCTCGGTTCAGGGGACTGTCCATCAGCATCAGTAAACTCTGAGGGAGGCAGAAACCAAGGCACAGTTTAGACTGAAGAGAAGCAGCACGCAGCTGCCTGATCTTCTGCCCAAAGGCTCGGGGGGTTGCAAGCTCTGTCCCTGGAGTTACCTGGTGAGCTATGTCCGGTCTCACTTCCCCAGGGTCCCGTCCATTCTTCAACAGCACAGACTTGTGCTTGTCACAGTTGAGTAGCTCATATGTCTTCCCTGCCTAAAGAATAGGGAACATGACAGAGAGCAAGATAACCTTCCTTTACCCTAGACTAGTTGTTCTCAAAGTGTGGTCCCCAAATCAGCATCATCTTAATCATCATCTGGAAACTTGTTAGATTCTCAAATCTGCTCCAGATCTTCTGAATCAGAAACTCTGGGGATGGGACCCATCAAGCCCTTCAAAGGTTACTGTGTGGCCACTGACCCTTTCTCCCCTCCCACCATAACTGATCTTAGAGGGAAAAGGAAAGGACACAGCCTGTGATATCACATGATCTAAACTTCTGCACGACAAAGGAAACCAACAAAACAAAAAGGCAGCCTTGTGAATGGGAAAAGGTATTTGCAAATGACCTAAATGATAAGGGCTTAATATCCAAAATATATAAAGAGCTTACATAACTCAGCACCAAAAAACCAAACAATCTGGTTAAAAAATAGGCAGAGGACCTGAAGAGACATTTTTCCAAGGAAGACCTACAGATGGCCAACAGACACATGAAAAGATGCTCAACATCACTCATCAGGGAAATGCAAATCAAAACCACAATGAGATACCACCTCACCAGCCAGAATGGCTAGTATCAAAGATAAGAACTAAATGTTGGCGAGGATGTGGGAGAAAAGGGAACCCTGGTGCACTATTGGTGGGAATGTAAACTGGTGCAGCCACTGTGGAAAACAGTATGGAAGTTCCTCAAAAAGTTAAAAATACAAATACCATATAACCCAGTACTTCTACTACCCATATTTACCCAAAGAAAATGAAAATACTAATTTGAAAAGATCTATGCAGCCCTGTATGTTTACTACAGCGCTGTATTTACAATAGCCAAGATTTAGAAGCAACCCAAGTGTCCCTTGATGGATGAATGGATAAAGAAGATGTATATTGAGGGGCGCCTGGGTGGCTCAATCAAGCATCCGACTCTTGATTTTGGCTCAAGTCATAATCTCCCTCTTTCCTCCCCTCCCAATGGGTGCGTGCGCACTCTCTCTGAAAAAAAAAAAGTATACTGAACAGTGGTTGCATATGAAACTGCTCTGTGAACTGTAGGTTCCTCAAGTATTAAGCGCAAAGCCAGAAATAATCCTGGAACAACAGGGGCATGACTGAGCAAGGGATATTATCCTGGCAACTCTGTACTAGAAAAGTCACCAGCTAGAAGTACGATACTAAAAATCTGGCCTGATACATCTATAGCAGCTTAAAAAAAAATAATTGCAATTTGGAGTCGTAAGGAGCATTAAAATGGTCAGTAAAAAGTCTTAAAAACATGCCATTAAATATAAATACCGGATTTGAAAGGCTATGTTTCTATGTATCAACAGAACATTTGTATGTCTGGCAACAACCTGAGATCGAAACTCCACAAAATTAGGGGAAAGAGGTATGTAGATTTTGAAACTGACTAACTGAAATGACAAAAATGTCAGAGTAAGCACAGGAAAAGAACAAAGGACCAAGAACCACCTCCATAGGACACTCTTCGATACCGAAGAGTAAAATAGAACAATCTAGTTTCTACCCATTAGTTATAACTAGGAGTTTTGTTCTTTTAATGAAATAAGAGATGAAAACAAGTACTTCACATATAGTAATGGTAGGTAATGGTTTATGAAACTTTTGGTATTTTATAGTTGCCTGTGTGTACTTGCTCACAATGTAATTTTTTTTATTGTGGTTTGTGGTTAATAAGCTTGAAAACCACTAACTAGAATAATTAGAGAATGAATACTGTATGTATTCATTTTCTGTAACAGGTATTGGAGATAGAAGAATTTTTAAAGCCTTATTGCCTGCCCTCATGGAGGAGCCTTCTAGTGGAAGAGACAAACGGTAAACAACCACATGAAACCACAGCCAAATTTTGATGAATGTTATGAAAGAAAAGTGAACCATCTGGTTCATTAAAGGATTATAACAGGAAGGCGTGATTTATACCAGGAAGGGAGTCACTTCTATAAGGAAATAATACTTAACTAATAACTGAAGATTGAGCAGCAATAATAAAACTCAGTAATTTTTAAGTAAATGAACATTAAGTAGGAATTAATGAAGCAAAGAGCTGAGTAAAGGGGGCTTCCATTAGAAAACATTGTGTAATGGCCTTAAGATATCAGAGAACTTAGTGCTTCCAAAGAGCTTAACGAAAGGCCAATGAGTCTGGAGTATAAGGAATAAATGGGAGAGAGCAGGCTCAGTGAGGCTGTCAGGAACAATACCAGCACAAGGCAGGGAAAAGATAACAGTACAGATTTCAGCTAGTTATGAATTCAGTCATCCCCGGACCACCATTAATGACCATTTGACCTAACCTCTTCCAGCATGCTCTAAGAATTTTCATTTGACCGACCTTTTCAACTTCTTTTTTCAATGGACTGTATGAGTGAGGCACACGAGGGGCTGGGACAGAGGGGGAGAGAGAGAATCTTAAGCAGGCTCCGTGCTCAGCGTGGAGCCAGACGCGGGGCTCAATTTCACAACCCTGAGATCATGACCTAAGCCAAAATCAAGAGTCAGATGCTTAACCAACTGCCCTTTTCAACTTCTTAATAAAGAACCTGGAGTCAATAACAATAGTAATAATTCCAAGTGACAGACATTATTCTAAAGTCTTTACTGATATCACCTCCTTTTATCCCCTCAACAACCCAGTAAGGTAAGTACTATCATCCCCATGGAACACGTGAAGAGACAAAAGTGGTTACATGACATTCAGAATTAAGAGGCTGGAAACACAGCAAGCAATTGAGGGAGGGATGAATATCAGATCCTAAAGTCAGAAATATCAATTACCTAAGAAAAATGAAAGGGGGGGGGGCTTTCTAGACTGCAAGCTTAGTATAGTAACTGGTTGAAGTAAAGATGGAAAAGAATCACAGCATACATTATCGAAATAATACTTTCAAAGCAGTTTCAAAGTATTAACCCCCACTTTACAAACTGAGGACTTGTTTTCTCAATCAAGATCATACACTTTAAAATAAGTATTAAAAACCAAGATTAAAACCCAAGTATGACTTATAAACCAGGGCTATTTCTTCTGGGCCTACTCATTGGACAAGTTTAGGCCTAAAGGGTAAGAGAAACAAGGAAGAATGAAAACACTGCAGTTTTAAAAGAGGGAATTGCTGGATTTATTCAGGAAAACAGCCGAATGACGGTTAAAAAAAAATTAAAAAATATTAAAGGATAATCTGATCCAGTGTTTCGAAGTGGATAGTAATATAAAGGAGGGTGACAATAGAGACATGTTAACGAAATAAAAAAGTCCTGACGAACAAAAGGCTTGGGCAAACTGCGCTGCAGTAACTACCTTTCTCCTTTGCTCAAGAACTTATCTTAGGATATGGGATCACCGATGGACAAATCTCCCCTCCCCTCCTCTCCCCCTTAGATGACTTTATCACAGCATCCTAGTAAATCAATTGGCAGCCACAACCGGACACTTGCAATAGGATTCAAGAAGGACAGAAGAAAACGAGTGATGCCAAGCCAGGATGTTAAACCAAGAGACAGTCACCTAGGCCACTCTTCCTCCAAAAGGATGTTTCACCTCTCTGCCTCCCCATCCACTTTGAGCCTCTCACCCTCACCCCTCGGGGGTCCCAGCCTATCAATCTACTATTTCTCCACTTCCTCGTCCCAAACTACCTTGACTGTCTCCAGACTGGCCCCTTCCAGCACCACAATGAGCCTTCGCCCTCCGATCTTGTTTCCCGCCCCGAGTCGGGGCCGCTTGGGAACCACAGCATCCCAGCCCTCTTCCTGCTCCCCACCGCGCCGTTCACGAGGTTGGAATCCGCCACTGGGCGCAGCCATCTTGCCACTGGACCGGAAATTGCGCTAAGGTCCTTAAATGAAACCTCGCCCTACCCCTAATCTCAAGCTTCCTTCCCGCTGCCATTTTGAAAGTGGGCACTTGGAAATGGCAACGGCCAGCAGTCTCGCGCTAATGAAGCCTCTCTGGAAGGGCGAATTCCAGAAAGGGGCGGGAACTTCCGAATACGTAATTCCTGTGCGCGAAGTTCGGGTCCGCTGTGGGCGCCGGGGAGGGTTTAGAAGGGAGCGCACTTCCGGTGCCCTTTCTCCCGCGAGCACCGCGGGCCCCGGACCCTCGTGTGAAGGGTGCGATCTCAACTGGAGTGGGGTTGAGGTGGGCCGGCACCCGCTTCTGACCACTGGTGCCGCCTGCCTCAGGATCGGACATGGCCCAGAACTTGAAGGACTTAGCGGGACGGCTGCCCTCCGGGCCCCGGGGCATGGGCACGGCGCTGAAGCTGCTGCTGGGGGCCGGCGCCGTGGCGTACGGCGTTCGCGAATCCGTGTTCACCGGTGAGCAACCTCTGCCCGCTCTCCGGACTCCTCCCATTCCCCCCCAGATCCCCTGTCCCGTCCCGCCGGGGCCCCGCGCACACCCACCCCCTCTCCCCGCCCCACCAGAGGCTAGTACATACTCTCAGCAGCGTTTTGGCCTGATCCCCACCCCTCTCCCCACAGTGGAAGGCGGGCACAGAGCCATTTTCTTTAATCGGATCGGTGGCGTGCAGCAGGACACCATACTGGCCGAAGGCCTTCACTTCAGGTAATGGCGGGCAGAGCGGACTGACCCCGACCCTTCACCCTTGAAAGCCAACCCACCAGTGGCTGCAGTTGGACTTCAAAGGGCTCAGCGCTGCCCTTCACTTCTCCTGGACATTGGGTGCTGGCCCAAACTCCTGCAGCACATAAACTGTTCTCCAGAGGGAGAGAGAATTTCTCCTTGTCCATGGTCATTGAGAGGTGGAGCAAGCCAAGAAACACGTGGGGAGGAAAAACAGGCAACACTAGTGAAACTGCAGTCTCCTGATACCTGTCCATGTTCCCTCCCCTGCAGGATCCCCTGGTTCCAGTACCCCATCATCTATGACATTCGGGCCAGACCCCGAAAAATTTCCTCCCCCACAGGCTCCAAAGGTAGGTCTCGGCACTTTGTAGTCCCTGGCAGGTGGCTACATAAAGTAAGCGAGGGAGCCTGGCAGGAGATCCTAGGGCAAGAGGGTAGCGTCACTTTTCTTGGGCCTTGGTTTCCAAATCCGCAGAAGAGCTATAGTAAAAGTATTTGCTTCTGAGGTTAAAGCAGTGTATTCTGGACATTCTGTGTGTTCACCCGTATCCATCGAAGTGGTCCCTCCCTGCGAATGTAAATTCAGTGAAAGTACTGTTTGTCCTTTGTCTTACTCGCTAACTAGATCAAAGCCTTACTGTAAAGCCTGTTTTCTTTTAACTGCTTGACTAATCCTATCCACTAGTGTCCCCTCTCCCGGGGAAACTTGGCCCCGCTTTTCACTGGAGCACCTGTTCCCTGCTAGACTATACATAGAAGCCATCTTTGAGATTCCCCAGACTCCTTTTTCATACACACGCATGCACACACTCACACAGAGGCATGTACACACTAATTCAAGCAGCTCACGTGTAATGTACTGTCTTGTACTGTTTTTAGTGCCAGTGGCTTAACATCCCCTGAATCCTAGGCTCTGGTGATAAAGGATTCGTACAGCGCGATCCTTGTTCTCAAGTCCATGCAGACTAGTAAAGAAGGCAGGTGATTATGATGCAGTGTGAGAGAGCCTACAGTAGAGGCTGAACACAGTACAGAAGCAAACCGAGAGGTCAGCTCTACCAGTGGAGAGCTGGCAGGTCGACTAGACTTTTCGGCGGCAGAGGCCACATCTGGCCTGTCACCCTGCACAGCACTGCACCAGGTGTAGAGCAGCATCTGGAGGAGAAAACGCGTGGGGAAAGGTGCTCGGCTAAGAGGCCAGATGGGGCCCCCGGGGCCTTGTGCGGCCACTGCTGACCTCACTCTCAGACCTGCAGATGGTGAACATCTCCCTGCGAGTGCTGTCTCGACCCAATGCCATGGAGCTTCCCAGCATGTATCAGCGCCTAGGGCTAGACTACGAGGAGCGAGTGCTGCCGTCCATTGTCAACGAGGTGCTGAAGAGTGTGGTGGCCAAGTTCAATGCCTCACAGCTGATCACCCAGCGGGCCCAGGTCTGACCTGTCACCATCTACATGGCTTGTCACCTTCCCTCCTAGGTCTGGAGCAGTGGGTATTAGGAAGGGCAGCTTGGTAGAAAAGGGTCATGACCCTAGATCCCTTTTCACCTCGAAGCTGTACTAATGTCACTGGGAAATGGGTGGAGACCGGTGCTCAAGAGCTCTCAGCAGTAGGAAGCACGGGAGAAAACCCTAGCAAGGTCTAGAGGTACATATTATGCTGGGGAGAGCGGGAGATGAGGAGTCACTGTGACCTGCTGGGAAGTTTGGACCAAGTCCTTTCCAGCTCAGATGTTCTAGCTGCAGAACCAAGAAAGGGTTGTTTTCTGCTGTTTTTTGGTAATCTGGTATTCAGACGGTCCCAGCAATACCCCTCCCTTCCAGTTCTCCAGTCCCTTCAATCTGCCTCTCCCTGACCCTCCCTGACAAGGTATCCTTGTTGATCCGGCGGGAGCTGACAGAGAGGGCCAAGGACTTCAGCCTCATTCTGGATGATGTGGCCATCACAGAGCTCAGCTTTAGCCGAGAATACACAGCTGCTGTGGAAGCCAAACAAGTGGGTGAGTTACAAGAGGACTAGGGCCACGGTTTCTGAGAATGCAGGAGGTGGAATGGGGTCCCTGACACCTCACATCTGTGACCCCCTGACTCTCTCCCACCACAGCTCAGCAGGAGGCCCAGCGAGCCCAGTTTTTGGTGGAAAAAGCAAAGCAGGAACAGCGGCAGAAGATTGTGCAGGCCGAGGGTGAGGCTGAGGCCGCCAAAATGATATCCTTCTGCTAAGAGAGGTCTCTGCCCAGCCCCTGGAGCACTTTGCTTCCCCCTTCTCCCTCCTGGGCCGGCTGATGACACTAAGGCGAATGCGACTCCGTGCTCTCTGGTCCTTGGCTCCCTGGGGGTGGAGGTTTTGACTGGGATCTGAAATCTTCGTGGGGTGCCTGAGGCCTGGCTCCTCACTGTAAGGCAGATCCATAGCACCATTGGCCTTGCCTCCAGTTCTGCTGCCTCCAGTTCCTGGCAGCTGCCTGCAGCAGGGCCCACAGTGGGGGGCCAAAGTGGGACTAGGCACGAGCTGTCTGAGCGCAACCTTGGATCTGACAGCCCAGAGAAGGGCTGCAGTGGTAAGGATGGGGCCAGGGGTTGCGACCAGACCTTGGGTGAACCCTTAACCCCAACCTGCTCACCTTGGAGAAGCCCTGAGCAAGAACCCTGGCTATATCAAACTGCGCAAGATCCGGGCAGCCCAGAACATCTCCAAGACGGTGAGTCTGGGAGCCCAGCATTCCCCGCAAGGTGGCCATGAGTCTGGAATCGTTTTAAGTGAAAACATGTTGAAGTGAGGGAATTAGAATCTTGATTGTTGCGGTTTCTACTCAAACTGTCTTCTCTAACATGCGTCCTCCATCAAACGTGATTTCTGTGGGCTCCCTGACCTTTTCATGCCTCTGTTACTGTGCTAATACATCACAGTTGCTCGCTGTTCTGGATCTTTGAGTGCAGAAACCCTGCCTTCGCTCGTTGCCATAGCCCTGTTCCTAACCCACGTGTATTCCATCAGTGGTTATAGAATTGCAAGGTCGGAGTCCAGGTGTGAATACTAGCATCTGTTTTTTTATTTCTGGCCCTGTAGATTGCCACATCACAGAACCGTATCTATCTCACTGCTGACAACCTCGTCCTGAACCTACAGGATGAAAGTTTCACCCGGTAAGACACACGACCTACATAGTGGGGTGTCACAGAGAGCATGGGACTTGAGTCTGGTTGCTTGAAAGACACTGAACCAAAGTTAGAATCGTGGGTGGTTGAGAGCCCCTAACTTGACTCTCCTAAGATTGGTTTTGTGGGATCAAATAGGATTATTCGTGTAAACACTCGGGCTGTGAGGTTTGGTACTAACTGAGAAGTAGTGAAAGATGATACTCTCTACTCGTACTCGGAAGCCCTAAAATTGCTGGTGGAGGGCATGGAAGGATGCTAGAAAGGACAGACGAGAAATGGTCGTGGCCAAGGGAACCAGCCTCTTCTCAGAGCAAGATTCCTGGCTTCCAACCATCTGTCTTTTTCTCTTGGGAGCGAAGGAGGGTTTAGAGCAGGTGGGGCCTGATACTGTCAAATCACCTGTGCATTTCTCTTCTCTTTCTGTGCTTCCCCTTCATCCGGTGACCTGGTATCCACAGGGGCAGGTAAGTTGGTGACACGTCCTTGTTTCTCTGGGGTCTTGCAGCTCATCTCCCAGTACCTGCCTCTTTCCCCACCGCCTTCCCATTCTCACCTCATGACACACGCCCCCTCACTCGGGGAGCGGGGAGTGGCCTGAGTTCTTCTGTCTCTCACATTTATGTGCTCTAATAGTTATGCCATCCGTCTGTCCCATTTCCACAGTGACAGCCTCATCAAGGGTAAGAAATGAGCCTGGTGACCGGGAACTCCACTCCCAGAGAAGAAGTGGATCTGTTCCTCCCCTGGTGTTTGAGGAGCCAGCGGGTCCAGCGCACCCCCATCCCACCCCCAGTATCATGTGATGGTCCTTCCCTTATTTGTCCTCCCAACCCTTCTTGGATGAACAAAGCCTGACAAGTTTTCTGGGGAATTGATTTTGCTCCTCCCTGTGTCGGCCAGAGGTGTTGGGACAGTGTGATTTCGGAGTGATTGCCTACAGTGTTGGTTCCTCCCTTCAGGTCGGGAGGCGAGAACCACCATCCCAGGAATTCTCAATAAATTTTTATTACTTAAACTTAAGTCTTTTTGCGTCACGTGTTTGAGCCGGGTGAGGGGAGGCACGCATGCGCAGGTTCAGGTCACGCACTCCTGGGTCTGTCTTTGTATCTGCCAGCAGGGGGCGCGAGGATTCTGACCAGGGCGGTTGAGGAGTTAAGGGCCCGGGCCCTGCTGCTCACCGTGGAAGCCCAGCTGAGTCAAATCCAAAACAGGACCTAAGCTGGGAGCAACAGGTCCTCGGATACTGCGGCCCAGCTGCACTTTTCACTCCACCCTCCACTTCTACCACATCACCAACGTTTATTAACCAACATTTCCTTTTTTAAGGCTGGAGCAGCTGTGCCTTTGCTGAGCTAGACCAAAAAAATCTGATGACCCCAACACGAGCTGCTTCCTTGGTAACAAGGTTCCATGTAGCTGTGGGGAAAACCATTTGCGTCTGTCGAGGGACTTTGTGTTCAAAAGCCCAGCGGATCAAGTTCCTTGCTGTGGGCTACCCACACTCAATTTCTCAGTCGCGAGATGTGAGAATCCGTTTGTGGAACGGGGTTTTACCTACGGAGGTAGGCTCTTCACAACAGCAGCCCCGGGCCCCCAACAGAGCAGGTGCCCGTTTTCAGTCCCTACTCGGCCGCCTCACATCCTTCCCAAGACGGCCCTCGGCAACTCAAGCAGCAGAGAAATGAAGCCACTGCTTGTGCCTGAATCACACCACAGCCCCTATGTCCCCGTCCCTTGTCTTTATGGGGAGACAAGGAACATTGGGAACCATTAGCACTGGGGGCAAAAGGAAGTAGAGGAATTACAGAGTACGTGGTAGGGGAGGAGAGACTGCCAGTCTTACAGGGTTAGGGACTGGGTTTCGTCTTCCAGTTCTCAGGATGTTGGAGAAAAGTAGATTAACAACCCCCTGTTCCGCAGGTAAGTGTCATAAAAGGGACAGGGAGATGGAGCAGGGACTAGGAGCCTACGGTGAAATCGACAATCAGACAAAAGACGGGCCAAGTGACCTGAACCAGTCCACCACGAGGTCCGATGCACACTTTCCCTCTTTCGCCTTCCCAAGGCTGGAAGGGAATGGAGGTACCTGGCGAACGAGTATGTTTCCAAATCCTGCGGCGGCTCTCGGGGCAGCCATTTTGTCTCCTCCCCGTTGTTCCCCTCTTCTAGTGATGTACCCCCCCTACCACCACCACCACCCAGCGGGGTAAAGGTCAGAGGTGGTTCATCAGGAGGCCTCCACGGTCTTCGGGGCTCCCTGAAGGTCGCTGCCGAGGGAGCCGGCCCGGGGGCCATCTTTACCAGACAGTGTTAGGAGCTTCACGATTAGACCATCCAACACTGCACTGGAAGATGGACCCAGAGCCGGCGGACGCGCAGCTCCAGGCTGGAGCTGACCAGCTGCTACCCGGACCCTGGCCACCGGCCAGGCGAGGTCTCCTGAGAGTATGTGAGCCATTCCCAAGCTCACGGTTAGCTGTGGGTTCTGGACCCACCAGATGACAAATCACACCGCGGTGGGGGAGGGGCTCGGGGCCATTGTGTCCCTTCAGTGGGCAGCCAGCCAACCGAGAGCCACCTCTTTTGCAGCACCCTTCGCTCAAGATGAAGGGGCTTCCACGGCATGCGCGGAGGTTCGGCAGAGGGGACCGCAGCCAGCGGGCGGGGGGCCGGGGGGCCTGAGGCGTTAGATGTCGCTGACACAGGGACAGGGGCCTCCATCATTACCCGGCAGTATTAGAGACTCCCAACCAGCACCCAAACACTGCTGGGTAAGACGGGGGCCCCCACCCAGCCTGCCCACCTCCGGCCCAGGCTCCCTGTGGAGAGGCTGCAGAAGCCTGGCTCCCATCCCCCCACCCCACCCCCCAGTCCCCGGGGACACTTCCGGGTGAGCCCTGTAGCCCGCCACCAGCCCCACCCTGAGCTGCGGAGCCTCCGAGACCCACGCAGGTCTTCCGCAGCCCCCTGCCCACCTGTTCTCCGCCTCGGAGGCCCTGCCCTCCGCCGCCCCCCCCAACACCAATTCATCGGCCCTCAGCCCCGCTCTGTGGCCCCTGGCTCGGCCCCAGAATCCCCCTCCCAGTGGCCTTTACCTGTCCCCGGGCCGCCTGCCCCCCCCAGAGTGAGTGCCGAGGAGAGGAAGGGGAGTCAAGGCCCAGCACTCAAAGGCCCAGAGCCCGCCTGCCCCCGGCCTCCACTCTTCCTCCTTCCTTCTCCGCCCGCCTGGCAGCGCAGGCTCCTCACCTGGGCCCCGCCCGCCGCCCCTGCGCACAGGTGTGTCCTCCTGCCATAGGCTGCCCCCCCCACTGCCTTAACCCCTTCCCTCCCAGGGCCCGCCGTAGGCACCTCCTCTGAGGCCTGGCCACCTCGCTAGGCCTCCCACCCCTTCCTACAGGTCCCTTCTCGCCGCCCGCCTCCTTTGCCCCCATGGGCCTACGCTCGGAGCCTGGGGTCCAGCGGGAAAAGAGAGGGGCTGCCTTCGGGCCCCTTGGCCTGCCTCCTTGGCCTCGCCCCACAGCTACTCCTGCCCTGGCCGGCCCTTTCCTCTGAGGTCTCCTACCCTGCCCATGGCCAGAGAGCCCCGGGGTCAGCGAGGGGTCAGCTCGGCAGGGACTGGGCTGTGCCCCCAGCCTGTGCTGGGCAACCCTGCCTGTTGAAGGGCAGGCAGGGCCCGGCGGGGTGCCTCCCTTGTCCTCAGCCCTAGTGTTGGGGAGCCCACCCCGCCAGGAGGCCAGCACGGACCCTACCCATTAAAGGGCTGAGCCGCTCTCCCGCTGCCCTCGCAGTGGTCCGGTGGGGAGAAACGGCCACACTGCTGGGGGGGGGGGGGCGGCGGCAGGCGGGGGGACTGTGCACCCACAGGGCAGAGCTGCTCCTGGACCCACCTCAATGCCCTGCGTCCAAGTCCCAGCCCACAGGCAGTTAGCCCTGCGGTGGTTAGAGGGCTGGGACCCGCCTTTCTTTTGTGCAGCTCTAGGCGTCGCTGGGAGGGGAGCCCAGAGGCCCACAGGTGATGCACCACCCACCCGCCCCCAGGAGGGCGATGGCTCCAGGGCCTCTCGTGTGGCCCAATCCAAGCTCTCCTCTCTCTCTCTCTCTGTCTCTCTCTCTCTCTCTCTCTCTCTCTCTCTCTGTCTCCTTTGTTTGCGTCCTTCCTAACGCCTGTCGGTACGTATCTGCTGCTTGTGGCCTGTTTCTGTCTCCTGGCTGCACAACGACGGGACCTGTCGTGTGCACACCACGCCCCCAGCACTGTTCCAGTGCCCGTGACACAGTGGACACCCAGCAACAAAGCATGCGCTGAGTGACACTAAGGGTCAGCCCGCTCCTCAGCCTCTCCTGCAGCAGGGACCCTCACAGGCTAAACGCGCCAGGAGACAGGCTTCTCAATCAAGATAAAGCCGTAACCCAAGGAAGGAATCTCTGTTAGCTCACCCTGGGCACGGGGCAAGGAAGAGAGGACAAAAAGAAAACTGCCAGGAGCCCGAAGGCAGCCGCGGCCCCAGAGAAGGGAGGAGCGAGGCGCACCACCCCGAGCCCGCAGGAGCCCAGGGAGGGAGGGGCGGCCGGCGGCGGCGCTAGGTACTAGGCCTGTGCTTCCGGGGCCGGGAGCGGCCCTAGCTCTTAGATCTAGAAGTCAGCGCCCGAGGAGTGCGGGTGTGTCCCCTCAGGGTGACCCCAGCTGCATCTCCAGGACTGTGTGCTCTGGAGCCAGGCGGCCCGAGTTAAAATCCTAGCCCCACCGCTCAACAGTTCTGTGCCTGTGAGCAAGTCATGCAGTCTATCTGTGCCTGTTTCCCCCGCGGTGACATGGGCATCACACAGGTACCTAGATTGAACGTGTAGCCTTTGAAACTGCCTGGCACATGACCAGTGTGTAATGAATTATTGTTGCCAGTTGTGATCTTCTTCCCTTATTTCAATGACCTTCACAACCACCCTGTCAGGATCATCCCTCATTTTATTATATAATATATATATTTTAATTGAAGTATAGTTGACACACCATGTTACATTAGTTTCGGGTGTACAACGCAGTGATCCCACAAGTCTGTACAGTTGGCTACGCTCGCCGCAGGTGTAGCCACCATGTGTCACCATACAACTATCACGACCCCATTGACTATATTCCCTGCACTGTACCTTCGATCATTCTCCTCTGACTGTGAAGGCCGAGATTTTATGCGCACGCACACGCGTGTACACACACGCACACACGTGCACACACACACACACACACACACAGGGCTCCCGGCTCTCCTCCCCCGCCATCCCCTTCTGATCCCCTCCCATCCAGGTGTTCAGAATTAGAGACACCCCCCCAACACACACACACACACACACACACAGACAGTGATCCTAAGGCCTTTATTTACAAGAGTAAAGGGCCCCGGCACTGCCTGGGGCCCTGCTGGGCTATATACACGGTCAGGAAGAGGGAAGTAGGGACGCAACCATTTAAATTACAATAGAATGGGGGCGGGCTCCTAGGTTCCGGCTGTGGGTTGGTCCACGGGAGGCCTCTGCAGGGATCAGGCCTGAGGCTGCGGAGAGAAGGGAGTAAGGGAGCGTCTGGAACGGGGAAGTGGAGCTAGAAAGGTCTGGAATGGCTGGGAAGGGCAGAGTGAGGCTGTGGCCACCCCCTCCACCCAGGGGAAAGCACTGGATGCAGGGGACACTGTGGGCAGGGCAAGGAGGAGCCCGGAGCCGGGGGGGGGGGGGGGGGGGCCGTACCCTGGCTCACTTCCTCTTAAGGGAACCTTTGCTCTTGTCCTTGTCCGCCGACCGCTGCTTCTTCATCTTCTCCTCCTTCTTGTTCTTACTGTGCAAGTTCTCATATACATCCTCCTTGTGTCTGCAGGTAGGGGGGGGCAAGCGTGGGCAGGTGGCGCAGGTCAGGAATGCCCCGGCACCAGCAGCCCCCTCTGGCCCACCCCATTTCACAGGTGAACAAACCGAGGCCAGGAGCGAGGAGACCGGGTCACTGTCCTTGCCCCAGACTAGAAGCTCCCTGCGGGCAGCGGCTCCATCTCACACATTAATAATACCACCAGTGCCCAACACAGGCCCCACGGACAGGGCCCTCGGGAAATACTTGTGAACACAGGGAGGAAGAGCCAAGCTTGAACTTGAACCCAGGTCTCCCTGACAGCAGCACCTGTGGTCTCTGGAAAGGGAGGGGCGGGCCGAGGAGGCAGCGGGGCGGGGGGGTGGGCGGGCAGGGATGGGGTAGACGCTGGGAGGGGCAGGCAGGGGTCACTCACTTGGAAGAGGTGCGGGAGGCCTTGGCATGGGCGTTCTTCATGGCTGGGGGGTAGGTGATGTTCCCGTACTCTGACTCCCGGCCCTTCTGGGACTGTGGGCAGAGGTGTGGAGGGAGGGCAGTGGTCCCAGCCGGACCCGGTGACACCTACGCCCCCCCCACACACACACCGCCCTGCTGGGCCCTGCTCTGCACACACCTGCATGACCTCCAGCTTCTTCTTGGTGGTTTCAATGAACTGGGCGATGGCCACATAGATGAACTTGTACTGCGCCTCCGTCTGCACCATGCCCGAGCGCTGCGCCCGCACCATCTGGATCGTTTTCTGGATGTCGATGTCACAGTCCAACCCTGGGCAGGCATGGCAGTTGGATCCCCGGCCCAGGCAGAGGCGGACACCGAGGAGCTGCTCACCCACCCCGCCCCCGCCTGTGTCCCCACGAGTCACCCTCACCCTTGGTGGAGATGCTCTCCATGAGCATGTCGATGACGATGATAGTGCCCGTGCGGCCAATGCCTGCACTGCGGAGGGAAGGGGGCACCATCAGAGGCCCAGGCCACGCCGCACCGGGAGGGGGAGCCCCAGCGTTCAGCTCCGGCACGGTGGCAGGAAGAAACTGAGGCTCCAGCAAGAGGAGGTAACATGCCCGGGCTCACTGGGCAGGCTATAGCCAGAGGCAGAAGCTGCCCGGCTTCTGCACCCGCGCTCAACGCTTCAGCCCAGGGATTTGTGGGCGGCGGGCTCTCCAGTGGCCCCCACCCCCCCCCCCCCGGCCCTGCGCCGCCCCCAGCTTTCCTTCTTCCTAGCACCTCCCTCCTCCACTTCCTGCTTCGCCTGCTCATTGCTGGCTGGGGGCTGCTCCCTACCCTGGAAGATCTAGGACCCGCATTCCCACCAGTGTCCTGCCTGCCTCCTAGCACTCTGGGCCTCCCCCTCCTCCCCCCCCCCCCCGCGCCCTCTCCCACACCCTTGGCCTGAATGAGGCCTTCCCGGCCAAACCCCACCCCCCCACCCAGCCCTTCAAAAGTTTTATTTAGAGCTTTAAAGAGGACTTTGTTTCCCGTTTTCTTCAGACCCCGAGGACAGGGAAAGGGCAGCTTTCTAGGCAGCAGGGCACAAAGGGCACTGGGGTCAGGAGACGGGGAGGTGTGGAGGAGCTGTGAGGCATGAGGTCTCCCCCTTTTTCTCCACCCTCTCTCACCTCCCTGGGGCCACAGATCCCGGGAACCTCAGGATCCCTCAGAGACCCCAGTCCCGCCCCCTCGAAGGAGCCACCAGGCTAGTGGCCTGAGTCGCACTGTCTAATTTCAAACCCAGATTGTCAAAAATAACACCCCCTTACCCACTTCCTTCCTGTAACATCTAAATAAAGGCCATGGGGATTTCAAGAAGTAGAAGGGGAGTAGCAGGAGGGTCGTTCTTAGCGATGCGCCTGCCCCTGAAGGCAGAGCAGAGTCCCTTAGATGACAGGTGGGGGGCACCCCCAGATTCAGCACCCCAGCCCTGCCCCAGGACTAACGTTGCTGGTGGGAAGAAGGAAGACGTGTGAGGTCCTCAGCCTGGGGTCACTGGAGGGAGTGGGAAGGGAAGTGGACAAAGCAGACTCCCGTTTCCCAATTCCCTGCCTGATGTGTTATGAAACCATCAACGGCTCCCATTTCTTGAGGGATTACTGCATTACTGCATTCCAGACACAGGCACAGGGTCTTAGCGAATCCTCACAGCAAGCAGAGGAGACTCTGAATTTACAGATGAGGAATCTGAGGGTCCGGGAAGTGAAGTAATTTGTCCGAGATCATGCAGCCAGTGAGTAGAAGAGCTGGAGTTTAAACCTACTGGTCTCTGTCCAGGAACCTGCACCCACTGCCAGCTGGGTAGGCCCATCTGCAGGACTCGGCCCCTAAGAACTGAGGGGACCCCCGCTCCTCCTTGCTGCCCGCCTCCTCGCCACCAAGCAGGAACAGGGGCTCCTGATCATGAACCTGAGGCTCTCCAGTGGAGCTGGAGATGCACCTGCCCCTCCGGAAGACATCACCCATCCCTACACCACCCTGGAGGCTGAGCTGGGCTCACTAGCTGGGAAGGGGGAGAGAGAGAGAAGAAGGCTAAGGACCCCTAGGGCTTCAGATGGAAAAAGGAAACACGGGGAGCCACACTGACCCCAAATGGAAGGTGCCGGGGCCCAAGAAGAAATACAGGCCGAGTAAGCCCGTGTGAGAAAACAGGAGTGACCAGGACCTTAGCTCTGTTGCGAGCAGCGCAGACTCTCCCACGAACTGGCTGGCAAGTCGCTGGGCCTGTTTGCTCGTCTGTATTTGGCACCATTGGAGGAGATGGTACATCCAGAGAAGTCTCTACAGAAGCCAGCCCCACCCCCTCCCCCAGGCACAGGATCAATCAGCGGGGTTGGTTCAAGCTAAGGGTCCGCCTTGGGTCTGGAGCCATCCAGGAGCCATCCTGGAGGTGGCTGGGATCAGGGGGAGCACTGAATGCGTTAACACGTAAATGATTGCTTACAAGAGCACATGGCACTCAGTTCACAGTAGTTACTAGCCGACGACTATTTTGATTACTACTGCTAACGTCATTTTTATGCTCACCTGCAATGCACAATGATGGGCCCCGCATGAGGCAGACTTTCCTGCCGCTGGTTGATCTGGTCCAGGAAGCTGAGGACACCCCCAGGCTCACTGGGGACCCCATGGTCAGGCCAGCTCAGGTACTGGTAGTGCCAGATCTCTCGAACCAGATCCCCCTGGGCAGAGTGCATAGGGCCAGTGCCCTCTGTCCCCACACGTTGTCCCATCCCCTGCCCCACCGGGTAAGAGAACAGATCTAAGGAGGGGTCCCAGGAGCGAGGCAGGGCCGGAGGATACTCACATTCTCCAGCGGGGAGACCTGTAAGGTACGGAGCTTGTATTCAGCTGTGTCATGTTCCCTGCAGTTGGTTACCACGTAGGGTCCGTAGACACGCTGCGTGCCCACCTCCGGCCAATATGGGACACACTTGTTCTGCAAAGGGAGGGTGGAGGTGAGAAGCGAGAACGCACAGGCTGTTCCAGGCCCATTTCGAGGTCCCGCGTCCCCGGTGCCAGCCCAGTCTGCATTTATTGGATGAATGGATGAACTGGCCGCGAATCAGAGGCGGGTCCGGTCCTGGCTCAGCCACCAACAGGTGGTGAGACCTGACAAGCCGCTCGCTCAACCTTACAGTTCACTCAGTAAACACTGGCTGGTGCACACTTTGTACCTGAACTTGTGCAGACCGGGCTGAGTTACAAACACAACGAAGACGCAGCCTATGCGTCTGAGCCCGGGCCTCTAGCAGTTCACAGAGAGAGAGGCGAGCAGGGAAAACCGAGCCACTCAAGGGCACGGTAGAGAGGGAGAGACTGATCCTCCCTCTAGATTATGGAGGAAATCAGAGGTGGCTTCACAGAGGAGGCAGCATTTGGGCTGGGGCGTCAGAAACAAGGAGTCTGGCAGGCAGAGATAGCGCAGAGAGAGTAAGTCATTCCCTAGCAGAAAGTGCGCTCGGGGCCAAGGCGTGAGAACCGTAGGCACGCAGTGTTGCGGGGAGCCACCATGCCTTGAGTGCTGGGTCTTAGAGTGTGACTTGATCCTGACGCCCACTGGGAGCCACTGAAAGATTCTCAGAGAGGGAGCGACTCGATGCAGTGTGTGTGCTTTGAGCGGGACCCCTCTGACTCCAGGGCAGACGTACTGTAGTTGGGGGCAGCCTACAGGCAGGGAGACCAGCTGGGCAGTGGGGTGAGGGTGAGGGGCAGACTCCAGAGAGATTTATGAGGCGGAGAGGACAGGAGGGCTGTCGCAAGGATGGGGACTGGTGCGGGAGGGGCAGAAGGCATGTTGCTCCGGGACACTTTAAGGAAGAAAGCCCATTTAAAACCTGGGTCTGGGGGCGCCTGGGTGGCTCACTCAGTTGAGTGACTTCGGCTCAGATTATGATCTCAGGATCCTGGGATCAGATGGAGCCCTGCATCGCATCAGGCTGCCCCCTGAGTGGGGAGTCGGCTTGTCCCTCTCCCTCTGCCCCTCGCCCCCAACCCCCCCTGCCCCTGCTCACATGCTTTCTCTCTCTCTTTCTATCAAATGAATAGGTAAATCATTTAAATCTCTAAATTTTTAGAGATTTTATTTATTCATTTGAGAGAGAGAGAGAGAGAGCGCATGAGGGGCTGGGAGAGCAGAGGGGGAGGGAGAAGGAGGCTCACCGCTGAGCAGGGAGCTGGATGCAGGGCCGATCCCAGGACCCTGGGATCGTGACCTGAGCCAAAGGCAGATGCTTAACTCAGGTGACCCTAAATAAAATCTCTTTAAGAATAAAAATAAAATAAATAAAACCTGGGTCTGGTAGTCAGGAGAGCCCCAGGTTCGAAGCAGGGATCGGGGAGGCCGTGTGTACCCGAGACAGTCTCTGTGCCTCGGTTTCCCAACAAGGGTTGGACCTTGCCCTCTGAGGTTCCTTTCTGCCCTGGCATCTGAAGTCTCTTTGGTTTTATGGTGATGGGTGGCAAGCCTTGGGGAGAGGGGCTGTGGGGGTCCGGGGGCAGCACAGGACTTGGCCTCACCCGGCCTTTCTCCACCTCTCGGGTGGTCATGACGACGACGCGGGTGTTCTCCTGCCATACCATCTGCCAGAAGTCGTTGACTGTGGCCTCCAGGCAGCCCTGGCTGGCGATGTAGGTCTTAGTGTTCTCATCGGGGCCTAGCAGCTGGTTCTGGAAGCAAGTGTAGAAAGCTGCACCCCCGGACTGTGCGCCCCTGCACCCCCACCCCCCTCACCACCTAACCTGTCTGCTGTGCGTATGCGGCTCTGGATCCAGTACCCCCCTGAGATGGGGAATCCCCAGGGCCCAGCCTCTCCTCCCTCGATGAGCAGGTGCCACCAACCTTGACGTAGTTGGCGTTGATGTAGTCGGATCCAGGGATGTTACTGTCACGTCCCTGCAGGATCACTCGGGTATGGTCAACTGGGAGTGGGCGGGGAGGAAACGAGGTGGGCCTAGGTCAGCCGGGCACTCACCAGCCCCTGGGGCAGACCCTTCCTAAGCTCACAGGCCATTCTTGTCTCAGAAGCCAGGAGGCTCTTGGAGCACTGTGGGTAGGCAGGGGTGGAGGATCTGCACGGGGAGTAGGGGGTGAAGGTTTCAGAAGAAGGAGGATGGTGGACGTGGGGTGCAGGGAGTCTCCACTGGGAGGGGCAGAGGCTTTCTGGAGGAGGTGAGGCTCCCTTGCATGGGTGAGGAGGTGGACCCTCCTTGAGCTGGGGGTGGAGACCCTATGAGATAGGGGGAGGTTGGCTCAGGGAAGGGGAGTCTCCTGGGTGGGAAGGGGGAGGGATGGAGGCTGCCTGGGGGTAGGGTGCTCACACGGGAGAATGTTCTTGTAACGGTTCTTGCTCTTATTCTCTGGCCGTTGCCCTTCCAGCCGCTGGTGCAAGTTCTTTACCTCCTGCTTCTGCAGACTCTGAGGGGCGAGAGGCGGAAATAGAGTACCAGCCCCTGGAGGGGCCTCGGTGCCCAGAGATAAGATGGGGCAGGCCAGTGTAAAGGCCGGGGAGAGAGGGGGCAGGGTCGTCCTGATGGTCGTCCTCACCACTCACCTCAAACTCCTCCCAGAAGCCGGCTTTGGCTGTGTCCTCCGACTCCTGCTTCTTGTTGAGTTCCAAGACCCGATTCTCAATGTCAGCTGCATTCACCCGAGTGGCATAGTATGGCTGGGCAGGGATGGGCAAGAAGTCAGCGCCTCAAGATCCCAGAAGCTCCCGTGTCTGAGGGATGGCTCAGGAAAAGGAAGGAGGCAGCCAGGCCCACGCCTCTCACCTGCCGCAGGTAGACGAAGGCACCCGAGGCCTCCTCGATCCCTGTCTTCTTGAAATGCTCCACCAGGTCTGTGAGGCTGTCAAAGGTCTCTGAACCACCCACAGTGTAGCGTCCACCCTGAGGGATGCCAAGTCAGGCCATTCGGCATGACCCAAGTCTCCCTCCCTAGACCCCCAGCCTTAGACCAAAGCCCAGGCAGATCCACCCCACCGCCCCTGCGTTGGGCATATAGACGGGAGCCCCAGCGGGCTTGGCTGCCTTACCTCACACATGACCTTGATATGAGTGACTCTGAGAGGGGAGCCTGGGCCAGCCTTAGGCTGGTCGCTGAGCACGGACAGCACAAAATCCCCAGGCTGGCTGAGACTCTCACGCACGAGAAACGTCCAGGGCTCACCCTTGGCCTGCAGCAGTGTCTCTGCCTGCCCCCCAGACATGTGACCATGGTACCACCTAGAAAAGGCAACATCGGGGAAAGGGACACGTAAGCCAAAGGGGCAGGTGCTGAGCAGAGACGCTCAGAGAGAGGGACAGGGAAATCGAGTAACTATGATGTGCCAGGCACTGTGCTAGATGCTTTCAAATCCACCACCCTATTTTTTCTTTTAAGATGTTTTTAAAGTCATCTCTACACCCAGCTTGGGGTTCGAACTTACAGCCCCGAGGTTAAGAGTGGCACACTCCTCCAACTGATTCAGCCAGGTGCCCCTCAAATCCACCACCATATTGAGGTCCATAGTTCTCAAAATGCTGAGAGGTAGGTACCATCCCATTGTACAGATGAGGAACCTGAAGCTGGGCGATCATACACTGGCCCAAGGCCCGGGGCTGATAGGGAAGCCTTGGGAGTTCTAACCAGACCCGCCTCTGAGAGCATAAGACAGAGACAGAAAGGCAGGCCGTATCCAGAGCAGCTGTAGGGGAGAAACTGAGGGAGGGTCCCAGGAAAGCCACGGCTGCACTAGGGAAAGAGGAGGGAGACCGAGGGAAACACTGAGGCCAAACCACAGACAGCAATGGAGACGGGGAGTCACAAGGGAGTCATGAAGGGGACAACTCCCCCTGGGTAGCAGGGAAGACAGACAACCCTGCAGGGGGGAAAAACGGTTTGGGGGGGCTCTGAGGTGCCCAGGTTGACATCACTAGAGATGAGGCTGGGGCTCAGAGGGGCTCAGAGGGCAGAAAGCAGAACTAGGACCTTTCCCCGAAGCACACCCCCTTCCCAGGAGGAAACTGTAGCCCCACAATGCCCAGCCCCACAGGAAACCACGTGATGGAAAAAACACAAAACTCCTTCTGGGGAGAGAGTGAGAAGTGAGGGTGTGAGGTTTCCTCAGCCCAGGGACCAAGGGAGGGGGCATTTTCCAACCGCAGGGATGGGGGGAGAAGGGAGGGGCCCGTCTGTCCGGCCCCATCTCACTCTTGCCTTGTCCAGAAGCAGCACCTGGGGGGGGGGTCACCCCATTCCACCACTCAGGGACAGACCAGAACCTGCCCACCGCCACCCGGCAGTGGGGAGGGGGCTGCCCCTCGGCCCCCTGGCCCAGGATGAGGAAGTCTCCATGCAAATATCAGGCTGACCACAGGCGGAGAGCTAGCCATTGGCAGGACGAATGCAAATTCCCTCAGAGGAGGAGGGGCAAGGAACACAAAGGGAGGTGTGGAGAAAGAGCCTCCCACACAAAACCCCAGGGTCAGGGGTGAGCCAGGCGTCCTGGCACCCTCGCCTTGGGAACCAAAACAGCCTCTTAGAGTCAGCCTTCCTGGCCTTGGCTCCCTCCATCCTTCCCTCCTCCCCACCGCCCCCCCAGCTTCTCCAGGCCTCACGTTCCCCCGCCCCCAGCTTCTCCTTCCGTCTTCTAGCTCCATCCACAACCTGCTCCTCCTCTAGGGCCTCCACCAACCCACCCTCCAGCAGGACAGCTGCCCACTTTGGGCAAAGAGGACGTGAAGAGTTCAAGAGGGCCTGGGTGGCAAACCCGCATGAATGTTGCAGGCCAGGCAGAGGAAACGGGCAAGAGGGAGCGACCAAGCAAGGGCCAAGGAGGGCCACCATGAGCAAAGTCACCCATGCTTGGGCTTCACTCCTCAAAGAGGTGGCTTCAAAGGAAATGGATCAATGGCTTCATATTGGCTGGAGTGTGGCGTCCCGCGATGGGCCACGAGGCCCTTACCTCAGCCTGACCCACTTCTAACTTTTCATCAGTGACTTGAACAAAAATACTGATGTGAGCTGAGAGGCAATGCATCTCAGAAAGACTGAAAACTGATGGAACCCAGGTTCCCAATCATGTCAACAATCAACACACAAATACAGGACAAGGGCAGGTCGCCTTGGCCCCAGGAACGTGAAGGGGAAAAAAAAAAAAAAAAAGCCCCTAGAATGATTCGGCTGCCCTTCACCTTGACGGAGCCGTCATTGGGATACAGCCGCTAAAAGGAGCCACCCTGTAATGCTGAGGGTTCGGGCCCCCCACCCCCACACATGCTGTAGGAAGACCACATGCAGGGGGCGGCCTGCCCAGTCCTGGGGACCACGTCTTTGGAGCCAAAGGGACAGGAGGGCAATGCCTTGAGTATTACCCTGTGCCCAGGTACTAGGCCCCTTGCGCATGCGACCCTATCACACAGTTTTCCACTGATCCGTGTTCTGGTCAAGGGACTGGTCGAGCTCTACGGAGCCCCCAGAAGCAGACCTGTCATCACTGTGTTGCTGAGCTAAGGCACTAAATGTCCTCATATGTAAGTCCCTATGCTCCTCAACACCAACCTCTCTGTGTATCAACCTGTGCCGGGGGAGAGAAGAGTTAGAGCAAGGCAGATCCAGTTCCACAGAAGGAAGAAGGGCTTTCTAACAACAGGGCTGGCCTACTACAAAAGGCAGCCACTAGGCCTCTCCACCCCTAGGCTGACAGGGACCCTGAAAGAGGGCAAGGGTGATGCCCTCTGCTTTCTCAGGGGTTGAGGGAAAGGGGTGGGAGGTTAGTCCCCTCAGACACAGGCCCGGGGTCACATGGAAGAAAGAGGCCCACAGAGCGCTGGGAAGGAGCCGGGGAGGCACTGGCAGTGGGGAAGGCAGCCCATCTCCATGTGGGGGTGGGTCAGGAAGCCCCTCACCTCTCACTGGTGGGGTCGGAACAGTTCAGCGGGTACTTGAGGTGGATGATCGTGCCATCTCGATCCTGCAGGACGCCCTGCTGCTGTGTGTAGTACTCCACGAGCTCTGTTAGCGTCGCAAACTTCTCGCCTCCGTACAGGTCATAGAAATCGCCCGAGTTCTGGATCCGAATATGGGTCACCTGATCCCCCACCCTGCGGGGCACCAGGTGGTGAGGCCAGTGGGTGCAAGAATGGAGGTGGGGACACGGGGGGGGGGGCTGGCACGGGGCTGAGGAGGGGGCTCACGCACACACACACACACAGGGAGGGCGTGGGCAAGGACAGGGACTGGACTGGGGGTACACGTTGGTGCTGGGGACTGGGGAGTGGGCGCTGCCACGAGGGAACCGGGAACGAGGTGCCGAACGACTCGTCCTGGCTGGCGTTGAGGGCCACCTACCTGACGGAGAGGGAGAAGTCACCCTGGTTCTTGCGACTGGGCCGAGCCAAGAAGCTCCCATGGACGCCGCGGCCCTTGAGCAGGGTCTCCGCATCCAGCCCGCTGAGGTCTCGGTGAAACCACCTGCCGGCCCGCCGGGGAGCAGTGAGGAGCGGGCCCTCGGCCCCCAGGGCGCCCCTGCCCCCTGCGTCCCGTGGGTCCCAGGACCTTACCTCACCATCCTGGGGGCTCCCTGAGAGGAAGGGGGTGCAGGGGACGAGGTGTGTGGGGCAGTCCGGGCGGGCCGAGAACTCTGGGGCTACCAGGCCGCCTCACAGCCCTGGCGGTCCTGGTGCTGGGGCTGCCACTCCACTGGCCGGGGGCAGCCGGCAGGGCGGGGACAGGAAGGGGCGCGGCCGACCCCTTGGGGGAACTCACTGTACTTCTCGTTTTAGAGCGGAGCGAAGAGACCCAAAGCAGGGTGGCAGTGGGGGTGGGGATGGGGCCCACTTCCCACACGTCTGCCATCAAAGGCTTCGGGAGCATGGCCCTCCGCGAGCGTGACGACACACGAAATAAGGACACAGATGTGCCTTGCACCCTACCGGCGGAGGCCGTGCTTCATAAACGCGAGCCCACACGGCCACACGCCATCTCCTCTTCCCCCACCAGCCACTTCCACGCAGCCCGCCCTGGTCCAGGCTCATGATGACGGTGACGGTGACAAGTCTCATTTCATGGATGCCAGGCACTGTGCTATGATGTCATTGATGTGCCTTAGCTGATTTATTCCTCACAAGAGCCCCGTGAAGCAGGTGCGTCTCTATCTCCATTCTACAGACGAGGAACCTGAGGCTCAGAGCATGTGGGGAGCTTGCCTTGGGGCCGGCCAGTCTGTAAGTGGCGGCACTGGGATGTAACCCCACACACTGGTTCCAAAGCCAGTGACTCTAGCTACTGCATGCCAGCCCTGAGGGCTTCAAAGGACAGAGGCTGGGACTGCCAGTCCCCTGGGGGTTGCAGGGAAGGGGAGACTAACAGCCAAGGCCAAGCAGATGCTTACAAAGGGAAAGGTGCTCTCTCCTCCCCCCGCCTCCGCCACCTGACATACACATCTGAAGAGGTGCTGCTGGGACAGAGGAATGGACAAAGCTGTCAAACTTACACCTTTTCTACTTCTTGTCCTAAGTCTTTGTCCCACTGTGTCCTAACCAGGTAGGGGAGTCAAGGAACAGAATGCAAGGGGACGCAGATCTAGGGAAGCAGGTGGGGGTAGAGCAGCCAGCCCCCTTGGGGTGGTCCACCCTGTGCCCGAGCCGTAGGTTCTTGTCAAGGGGGTCTGGTCTGAATCAGCCAGAGCTCAGGACTCCGACCAGGGGCCTGTCCCCTGGGGACTGAGGACTGAGGTCCATGCCATGACTGATATTCTCAGGGCTGGTTGACCTTGAGAGGCCCTACACACCAGAAGCTCGTGATGCTCCCCGTGTGTAATTCCACGTACAAACACAAATACCACCAAACCAAAACAAGAGGAAAGCAATCCGACAAAGGATACACAGAAAGCTCAAATCGGTGGCTTCTGCCCGGGAAAGAGACTAAGTGGCTGGGGGAGAGGGCTGGGAGGAACACATTTACTTCTCCCTTATACCTGGGTTTTTTTAAAAAAAGATTTTATGGGCGCCTGGGTGGCTCAGTCGGTTAGGCGACTGCCTTCGGCTCAGGTCATGATCCCGGAGTCCTGGGATCGAGTCCCACATCAGGCTCCCTGCTCGGCGGGGAGTCTGCTTCTCCCTCTGACCCTCTCCCCTCTCATGCGCTCTCTCTATCTCATTCTCTCTCTCAAATAAATAAATAAAATCTTTTTAAAAAATTTTATTTATTTATTTGTCAGAGAGAGTGAGCACAAGCAGGGGAAGTGGCAGAGGGATAGAGAGAAGCAGATTCCCCGCTGAGCAGGGAGCCCGATGCAGGACTCAGTCCCAGGACCCTGGGATCATGACCTGAGCCGAAGGCAGATGCCTAACGACTGAGCCACCCAGGCGTCCCTACACCTGTTTTTTGAATTGAATTATAGTTGACGCACAATGTTACATTAGTTTCAGGTGTACAACTAGTGATTCAACAAGTCCATGTGGTATGCTACACTCACCACAAACATAGCTACCACCTGTCACCATCCAACATTATTACAATTGTATTATTCACATTATTACATTATTACAATACCACTGATGAGCGGCCCAGTCGGTTAGGCATCTGCCTTCAGCTCAGGCCATGATCTCAGGGTCCTCGGATCGAGCCCCGAAGTGGGCTCACTGTCTCTCTCAAATGAATAAATAAAAAGTCTTTAAAATATTTTTTAAAATACCACTATCTTCCCAACGCAGTGCCTTTCATCCCCATGGTTTATTGACTCCATAACTGGAAGCCTGTACCTCCCACTCCCCTTCACTCATTTTGCCTCTCTCCCACCCGCCTTCCCTCTGGCAACCATCAGTTTATTCTCTGTGTTTATGGGTCTGTTTCTGATTTTTGTTTTGTGTTTTAGATTCACATATAAGTGAAATCACACGTTGTCGTCCTCTGACTGACTTATTTCACTTAACATAGTACCCTCTAGATCCATCCACATTGTCACAAATGGCAAGATCTTATTCTTTTTATGGTTGAGTAATATTCCGTTGTGTGTATATATATATATATATGCCATATCTTCCTTATCCATTCATCTGTCGATGGACACTTGGGTTGCTTCCCTATCTTAGCTACTGTTAATAATGCTGCAGTGAACATAGGGGTGCCTATATCTTTTTGAATTACTGTTTTCATTTTCTTGGGTAAATACCCAGTAGTGGAATTACAGGATCATATGGTATTCCTCCTACTTTTAATTATTTGAGGAAGCTCCATACTGTTTTCCCCAGTGTCTGGGCCAACTGACATTCCCACCAGCAGTGCACAAGTGTCCCTTTTCTTCACATCCTCACCAACACTTGTTATTTCTTGTCTTTCTGATTCTACCCATCCTGACAAATGTGAGGTAGTATCTCAGGGTGGGTTTGATTTGCATTTCCCTGAGGATGAGTGAAGTTGAGCATCTGTGTCTGTTGGCCATCTGGATGTCTTCTTTCCCCTATCCCTTTTTGGATGTTGTTGCATGGGTATGTATTACCTTTATAAAAATAAATAAATTGCTTGGGAGATGGAAATTTGTAGGAAACACCGACTGGGGTGCTGGGAATGCTCTACATCTTAATCTAGGTGGTGTATACATTGGTGTATGTGGTCAGGCCATATGCTTAAGATTCATGTTAAGCACTCATGTAAGCATTCATGCACATTATGTATGCTATTACCTCAATAAAAAATAAGGAAAAATAATAACCAAGTGTTAAAGCTCAACTAAAGTCTGTTTCCTGTGATGACTACTTTATCACTTTTTCAAATATCAAACATCAATCCCCCCCCCGGCAAAAAAATGGGCTCTTCCCCTCCCCCTTCTCTCTGGTACCTGGGAAACTCGGTCTGTTTATTATATGACCTAATGCTGACTACCATTTCAGTCTTGGACTTTGAGCCCTACTGAAAGACCACAAATTCCCTCCCAGAGCTAGGGGCAGAAAAAGCATCTGCATAGCTCCTGCATAGCTGCATCCGGCTCCACCGTGGGGGCGCCACAGCCCATCAGGCCCACCTTCAGGAGTTCAAAGGCTAACACAACGCCTCACGCAGAGTACGTGTCTAATAAACAAGCTCATCAATAGCCATGCACAGGCATGATCAGCTCCTGGTCCCTGCACTGGCATGTTCAGCTTCCGGTCCTACACATACATACCCTGCTTGTCATACACAGATGAGTATACACATGCACACACAGGCCCACTACACGCACCTCACCGCCCACGTCCATCTACACACATCTCTGGCCCAGTGCAGACACCCACACACATAGACACAGCATCCTGACCACATGTGACGTTGTGGGTCCCGGCCTCCCTCTCCGCTGCTTTACTCTGTGCACCCTGTCCTTGGTTCCTGTGTGCCCACAGCAGGGCCTCTGCCCAGGGGCACTCGACACTTGGTTCACCACATGGCTGGCTCTTCCTCATCAGCCCGCTCTCAGCACATGTCACCTCCTCAGGAAAGCCCTCCTGGATCCCTCCAATTAGCGATGCCATTGGCACTCCCAGTCACGTGCTAGCTAGCACCTGAAGCTGTTTTCATTTTCTGCATAACACTTCTGAGAATCTAAAATTAGTCCTATTTATTGGGTTCTCTGTGTCCTCTGTTGCCTCCCACTGGAATGAAGCTCCCTGAGAGCAAGGACCCTGTCTGTCTTCTTCGCTACATTATTGCCAGCACCTGACAAAGTACCTGGCCCATGGGGGATGCTGGCCATGCATCTGCTGCATGAATGATGCATGGGAGGGGCAAGTGAAGAGACACTGAGAGTGGAATGAACGCCAGATGTTGGGATATTCCGTGCGAAGGGGGAGCTTTCCCAGGTTGGCCTTTCAGACATGTTATGTTTCTGAATGGGGGCTACCCAGGGGTTCGGGTAAGCAGACAGCAGAAGCAGGGGACCAGAGAGTGAAGGGAGACAAGCAATGGAGAGAAGAAAGACACATCCGTCACCGGGAAAGTGCTAGAGAAAAGGAGGAGGGGGCTGAGGGATATAAATGAGACTGGAGTTCCTCACATATTGAGGGAAGGACAGGAAGCAAACCGGGGTGGGGGGGTGGGGGGGCAGTAGATGGCGCTCATGGTCGCACACCTGCTGCGCTGAGCATACACCCTGCCCCTCTCTCCCAAACTAACAGGAGCCTGTGTGGCACCCAGGTGGAGCCGGGGACTTACCCACGGGACAGCATCTCCCCAGAGGGACGGGGGGTCACAGGCACAGGGCCACAAGGGGTGCCGCTGTGCACAGCAGCCTGAACAGGTGAGGAAGAACGCTGGGAGCTCAGCGACTTCCTCCTTGATGCAGCCCGCCAGGCCACTGGCACCACGGCAGCGAGCCCCTGGTCTAATGATCCCTGGAGAAGGGACAGGTGGGAGGGGCTGGCCTCAGACTGCCACAGCCACCTGCCTCTCCTGCAAGCCCCACTGGGTCGTCCAAGGCCCGCCTGTCCTCAGCTCCTTCCCTTGGGAGGGGAGGAGCCACCTGGAGCTCCACCTGGAGCTCACAGAGCAGCTGGAGGGAGGGGCGGGGTGGGGGCAAAGACCAGGAAGTAGCCCTGGCTGAGGGAGCACCAACCAATGGGGGACCTCCCAGCACACAGAAGCGAAGGGGCCTCCAAAAAAGCCCAGGAAGCCCCACTCCTCAGAGGAGGCGACACCTGTGCAGGCCCACCACCCCCTCTCCCTCCAGGGTATTGAGGGGCAAGTCCATCCTCCCACCCTGCCCCAGAGCAGGGTTGTTACCAGCAGGAGCATAGGAAGGATCTGGACGGAGAGCTGAAGCGGCCTGGAATGGCAGAGGGAATCTGGGGCCAGGAGGTGGGGGTTGTCAGGGTCACAAAAGACTGACGCTGAGGCTAAGTCACAGGCACGTTTATTATCCTCCGGAACATTAAGGTCTTCCCTTCCTGGGCAGTGTCGCCCGGGAGGGCCGAACCTCAGGAGGCAGCCACACTGCCGCCAGAAGCAGGCCCGTGGGGAGGCAATGTCATGGGCGGCAGGAACAGCGCCTTCAGCTTCCCCGACAAGCTGGCAATCTCGGGATCCTGGGCTTCATAAGACTTGACCAAGCGGGCAAACTTCAGGACACCTGCAAGGGGAAGTGGAGCATCAAGCCACACCAGGGGACAGGTGTGCCCCAGACATCAGGAGGGGGCAGCTTGGGCATGAATCACTGGCTGTTTCCCCTCTGGTCAGGTAGCTGCCTACAAAACAAGGCACAAGCAGGCCTCTGCCCTGTGTGGTTTGGATCAACCATTTCCTGGTCTACACCAGGCACAACTTAGATGGGAGGCAGTGAATGAAATATCCCAAAGCGGTGTGCTTCTCGTGATCAGGTGAACCACTTTGGCTATTTACTCACGAGAACCCAAAGTATGAACATGCACAAGGTCCCAAGTCTATAACCTGAACACAGGAGAGCCATGGGCCAGCTGGGCTGATGGATTTGCACCCTTGGGGAACGCCATGATCTCATCAAGGAAACTGACCAGCCAGCCCTCCAACAGAGATTAGCTAAAACCCCTTGGAGGGGCGGCAGAAGCATACTGTCATGCAGACATCCCACTAGAAGCTATCAGAAGAGGGTTCGGTTCCAGCTCTGCTGTGACCTCAGGCACTCAGTTTACTGCTAGAGTCTATTTCCTCATCTTAAAGTGGGATAGCAGTATAATTACTGGTAACTACAAAAAGCACTTAGGACTTCACCTGGCACAAGCTCAGAATAGACTCTTGGCTCTAACTGCCAATACTGTTCGTCAGATTGTGGCTGCCTCCGTGTGGCGAGACAAGGGAGGACGGCTTAGGGACCCAATGGATCCAACGCCCTCTCCCGGGCCCGCGCCACCCCCGACCCCCAACCCCCGACCGACCCACCTTCCCCGTCGCAGCTGAAGCCATAGGCCTTGATAACCTCCTGCTGAATCTGCGTGGCCACAGGCAGCACGAACTGCAGCATTTTGCCCATGTCGTTGCACGCGTTGTCCCGAGCCTCGTCCATGCGCACGGCATTCTCCGGGGCCGAGAACGCCTGGATTACCTCGGCCAGGACCACTGTGCGGAACACGTATCCCCGGGTAGGCGTCGGAGCATGGCCGGCGGGCCCAGCCAAGAACGCAGGGAAGAGGGCAGGGAATTAGTGGACTGAAGCCATAGTAACCCGATAAACTCGACCCAGATTCCCTCGCTCTAGGGGGCAAGGACCCCTCCTGGAGGAAAGAGAAGGATGGCACCCTGTGCCCCCATTTCCCGGCGGCGCAACCACACCCGTCGCTCTGTACCCTCCGCCCGCACGCACCCTCCTCCAGCTGGAAGCCCACCCGGTGGCTAGAACGCTGCTCACCCTTGGCTTGTTCGGCGCTCAGGGCCGCGGGCTGGGCCGAGGCGGACGCCATAGGGTAACAAAAGCTGCACGTGCAGCGAAACTCAAGAAACGCTCAGGAGAAACGAACTGCCTAATGCTAGGGTGGCTCTCAAAGCTGATGGGGGTGGAAGGGAAGCAGCATCAGCCGCAGCCGGAAGCCGAGAAAGCCTCTCGACATAGCGCAAAGCGACACAGACAGTGAAATACCTCAGGAGAGAAAAAGTTACTCAAACGGATCGCCCAACATTCGAGAAACTCATACAGAAAAAAGAAATAGACCACCACGACGGTTAACACACCTCTATTGTTAAAAACGAATTGTGGGGGGGTTTTCCGGTGAGAACCGGAAAACCTACTAGACAAATTCTAAAAGAGCTGTAACACTACAGGAAGTGGCCTAGAGAGAACGTGGGGTATCCATGAACGCCACTATTGGTGAGGGTGAGCTCAGACTGGCGTTTTCTAATTCTTACTGAGGTATAACCAACGGGGGGCATTATAACTTTCAGAAGGAAAAACAGGGGGAAAAGAAACTTATTTATAGCATCCATTTCTAGAGTTTGTGAACATTTGATTCCGAGCCTATGCAAATGAACTCGAAGCTGATTGGCTGGGACGGCTGGCCACACCCCCTTCGGTTTTTGAGAACGAAGTGATTGGCGGCAATAAACGCCGAGAGCCAAGCTGGCTCTCGTGTTCTCCTAATATGGCCTTGTGCCGGGTGTGCGCTCCAGCGTAACGCCCTCCAATTTCTCTTCTGTTCTAGACATTTGAAATGGTCGCCCACTCCCTCCTCAAACCATGGGGTACTTAGGACTCCAGAGTTCTAGTCGCTTTAACCCAATGAAACTACGCCCCTGCACCTCCGCTTCATAACCCTTTCTCAATCTGTTCGACAGAAAGCATTCTGGACTCTGGTGGCTCCTAGCTGAGGGGCCAGTGGCAGAAAGGCCTCCAAAGCCTGAGTGGCTTCCTAGCCCTGACCCTGTCAGAGGCGTGCCTGTCCTCCCCCCACGCCGGCCTCCAGCGTCTGGACTTCCCGGCCTTGCGACGCAGGGAGGGACTAGTGGCTTCAGTCCACTAATTCCCTGCCGCAGTACCCTTCCAGCGGAGCCACGGCTCCAGGCCCTGGGCCCTTCCGAGAGCTCCTCTGCAACTCTCCAGGTCCCTACACCCACTTGTGTCCGGTTCCACAGCTTTCTCTCCAGGCACCGCTGAGCAGTCCCCCAGCCCCACCCCCACCCCCAACTCCGCCCCCAGAGCCCGCAAAGAACCAGTCACAGCCATCTTCCTGGGGAGTCGTGAGGATGTTTTTGTTTGGTTTTGCTTGGGATGTTTTTTAAAGAGCGTCATATAGATATTTATATATATAAATTATTAATGTGGGGGAGGGGCAAGGGGCATACATCGTAGAAGGGGCGCGCGCACAGGGACTGGGGGGGGCGGGGGCAGCACACGATGCTACGCAAAACAGCCACATCTAACAGATGAAATAATCACACCAACGGGGGTGGGGGAGGGGCGGTGGCCACCGGGGGTTGGGCACGGGGGAGGAAGAAAGCAGGGGGACAAGAAAAAGGGACCTGGTCCAAGATACTGTGCGCTTTCTGCCCCCACCCCCCCACCCCCCCCACCCGCCACCTCCCCACCTCTGCATACCACAGGAGCCTTGGCCTTCCGTCTGTCCCTTCCTCCCTCCCTCTGCCCAGCTGCTGAAACCCTGCAAAGGAGCGGCACCCCTCCCTCCTCAGCTCTGGGTGGAGGGCTGGGAGGGAGGCCTCCGAGGTCCAGATGCAGGGGCCACGGGTGCGCTCTTGATGGCAGGTTCTACAGCGGCTTGTCGCTTTCCTTCTTCAGGTGACTGGTGGAGAGGGGATGCAGAGCAGAGACATGAGACTGAGGTCAACCCTGACGGGGCCCCTGTCACAGAGTCGCGGGGTGGAGGAGAGATCCCCCCACACACACCAGGAGCCCAACACCCAGGGGTCTGCTGCCCGCACCCCGCCACCCCTGGCCTCGGGGGCCCTGCGCTACCTGTAGTAGTCCTCCTGGGCAGGCAGCGGCACACTGTGCAGGGGGTGATGCGCGTGCAGCCACTGTTGCTGCTCCAGTGCCAGGCGCTGCAGCTCAGCAGACTGCGCGTGCATGGCCTGCAGCTGGTGAGCTGCTGACATTGGGGCAGACAGGGAAGCTGGCAGGTCCCGGTAAGGAGCAGCTGTAGGCAGGAAGGGCAAGGGGCACATGACCGATGGAGTGCTGGGTACTTACTCTGGGCCAGGGGACAGCTAGCCACCTTACATTTGGAGGAAACTGAGACTAAAACACTTGGGGAAAAGCCAGTCCTGCAAGGTGCCAGCAGTGGAGAGGATTCAAACCTCTGCCTGGCACTAAAACCTGTGCCTCTCTTGGGCAGGGCCTCGGCCCACCTTCTCCTATTCCCAGGTCCTCTGGTTACCTCCTCATCCCTCCCTCAAGCCCAAATAGGCCAATCCCACCCCCCAAACTCCTCCTTCCTGCCCTTCTCTCATTAGGCCCTCCCCACCCCCACTTCCAACCTTACCAAAGAGCTGGTGACGAAGAACTTCGTTCTCGTGCAGAGGGTGAGGAAGAAGGGGGTTGGGGAGGGTCCCAGCTGGGTAGGGGATCCGGGTAAGGTGAGACCCTGAGGCCAGGGGGTCAATGAGAGGGTGCACCGAGGCAGAGGCTACAGGGTAGAGAAGAGGAAGGTGTCACCAAAAGGCAGGCTTGGAGAAAAACATGCGTTTGGGTGAAGGGATCCAAGCCTGGGAAGGGATGGACAATCAATCAAACGCAGGGAGACCCAGTGAGGAACAAGGAGGCGCAAAGGAAGAACTAGGGGCCTGGTGGGTGGCCAGGACAAGACCTTACTGGAGTAGGGACATATGGATGGCAGAGAACTGGAGATTACAGTTTGTCAGAGGGGTCTGAGGGAAAGGAAAGAGAGACATGGGCTGCTTAGAGGAGATAGAGCAGGCTAGAAAGTTTAGGAAGTAAGACAGGAAGAGAGAGGAAGTTGAGAGAGAGAAAGCACAAGGGAGCCTGGAATGACCACGACTGTAAGGCTAAATCAGGCAATGTTCTAGACAATAATATGGCAAAAGGATAGTAAATAAAGCTCATTAGCACCTAAAATACCCCCGGCCAAAGCTATAGGGCTCTTTCTGGAAGGCCGCAGATCTAGAGATGGGGTAGAACATGAAACACCTCTACCTGGGAGGAGAGAAGATGGCAAGAAACGGTAACAGAGTTGAATCCAAAGGAGCAAGGAAACAGGTAAGTGAAGAGGGGTGGGGGGCACAGTCTGAGAGCAGAAAGGTAGCGTTCCCTCAAAGGTTTTCCTCTACGAGTGGAATGCTAGACTCTGAAGAGGGGTGGGGTGTGGGTTATTATAGTCCCTGTGGCAAGGCTGGGGCATGAGGAGATGGGGAATGACAGGGAGGCAAAGATCAGGGGAGCAATCCCCGGAGAGAGGCTCATGCCAGACTAGAGGAGGGAGGTCTTGGCCCGAGGAACAAAAGAGCCCAATCACTTGCCAGGGGTCAAGGTGGCCCCCAGGGACCAAGACAAAGAAGTAGGAGCCTCACCTGCATGGATGGCATCCTGCTGGTGGAGATGCAGGTGGGAGTGGATGTGGGAGTGCTGGTGGTGATGGGGGGTCACATTGAGCATCTGCAGCCGGGCCAGCGGGTCATTGCCCAGGGCTGCCACCCTTTCTGCATGCTGCCTCTCAGCTGCCAGTCGCTCGGCGTAGGACATATCAGGCCGCAGGGCTGGCCCAGCTGCCAGCGCTAGACGTTCTCTCTCCAGGGGCCCCAGACTCGGATGAAAGGGAAAAGGGTGCAGGCCGGGTGGGCCAGGCTGCAGAGCCAGGCCCCCATGTCGGGGGAAGGGATCCAAGCCCGGCCCAGGGACCCCGTGTAGGGGTTCCAGCTCACTGGGCTTCACCTCAAAGCCAGGCTTGAGGCGGTCACGGAGGTCTCGTTCACGGGCTTCCCGCTCCCTCTCCCGGGCTGCTGGGTCACTGCTGTACAAGGCCGGGACATTGTAACCCAGGAGCCCCGGGTCCACTGCCCCTAGGGGCACGTAGAACGGATGGTTGCGATTGCCAGGAGACATGACGTGGGGCCGGGCGTATTCACTGAGCGTGCGCAGGGCCGGAGTGTCAGGACCCAGGTAGGGGGGCACTGTAGCCACAGCGCTGCCCGGCTCAAATGGAGGGCGATGGGGCACCGGGCCAAGAGATGGGCACTCCACCGGCGCCCGGCCCTCCTGAGCCAACTTCTGTGGGATACAGGGAGAAAGAGTCAAAAGGGCAGGTCTGGAAAAAGGCGGCTGGTCCCGAGCTGCTCGTTTGTCTCACCAGCTGAAGGCCAAAATGCCTCATCTTACTGGAATCTCCCTAACCCTTTCTCCTGGATGTTGGTTCTCCCTACCATCCACAGGCACTCGGATCTGAATTTGCCTTCCCCCAACCCAAGAATGCAAGGATTTCTCCCGCTGGAATCCTTCCGTCTCGATTTCCCGGGCTGCCGTGCTTCCTCCTCTCCGATAGGGGGAGCAATGATCATCCCCCGGCCCCCCCGCCGCCCCGGCCCTCCCTGCGCGGCGCAGAGGGCCAGACAGGCGGGTGGGTGGCGCATGTGGTGACGCACTCACCACGCTGCGTTCCAGCTCGCGCTCCTTCTCGCGTTCCCGCTCCTTCTCGCGTTCCCGCTCGCGCTCGCGCTCCTTTTCTTCGCGCGCGCGCTGCTCGGCCTCGCGCCGCACCTTCTCCACCAGGTCGGCCCGCTTCTTGGCCAACTTGGAGCCCTCCAGCGGCACGAAGTACAGGTCGCTGCGCGCGCACGAGTTAAAGCCGCGGTCCAGGTGTTTGTTGAACCTGCCGGGCACGAGGGCGGCGCGCGCTTAGCCCCTGCGAGCTGCCGGAGTGCCCCGCGGTGACCCTGCCCCCAGACCCGCCTGCGCAGACTGTGAGGGCGAGGCGAGGTTCTGGAGTACTTCAAAAAGCACCATGGGAACGCAAGGCTCCCTCTTGCGCCTGCACCGGTCTCTCCGTTGCCCCCTCCGTCGTTCCCCATTCCAGGCCCAACCTCACCCCGCCCCGGGCGGCTCACCTGGCTGACTGGCTGGCATGGCTGGGCACGTCTACCACCTTGGGAGGGGGCGAGGGGCTACGGGCCGGGGGCACTGGGCTCTCGGGGGTCTCATACTCTTCAGCTGGCTCTTGCTTGATCTGCGTGGCGTTCAGGGGCGGCCCTGAGGCGGGGGCTGCAGGCGGTGGTGGCAGGGATGACAGGCCTGAGGGCCCGGCAGGTGGCAGGGGCCCTGGCCCCACGGTGGGCGAGCCCGGCTTGAAGGTCCCTGGGCCCGCGGGCGGCGAGGCGCCTCGGTAGCCGGGTGGGGTCCCTGTTCGGAAGGAGGGAGGCGACCCCGGCTTGTATCCCGGTGGGGTGGCTGTCTTGTAGGCCCCTGGGGACGGGGCTCTCTTTCCATACGGCGGGGGCCCAGGTGGGGAAGCTGTTTTGTAGCCTGCTGGCGAGGAAGCCACTGTGGCAATGACCGTGGAAAGCGTAGCCGAGGAAGTGGTGACCGGAGGCACCGGTGGGAACGGGTAGGGCGCTCCTTGAGGGCCCTGGGAAGGGGAGGGGTGTGAACATGGGTAGGATCCTTGAGAGGAAGAAGAGGAGGAGGAGTTGGAAGAGGAGGAAGAGGCAGGAGGGCCACTGGAGCCTGCTTGGGTGTAGGACACCTGGCTGTGAGGTGGGGGCAGGTGTGCTGGCCCTGGCGGGTAGGGCCTCAGAGACCCCAGGGAAGGAGACATGGCGTAAGGATGGGCATGGTGGGAGCTACTGCTCTCCAGGGGGTGGGGATATGCTCCAGGTGGAGGGGGCCCGGAGTTCCCATGATGCTGCTGCTGCTGCTGGTGGTGATGGTGATGTGTCGGCGCTGGTGGGTGGCCTGTGGACTGGCCTCCAGTAGAAGGAGGGAAGGGGCCTGGGTGGGCATTGCTGTTGGCTAAGAGACGGCCATAGGGAGGAGGTGGTGGGGGACCCTGGCTCCACACAGCCTGGGATGGAAGGGAAGGCTGAGTATACTTGGGCGGCTGATTGGAGACAGACAGGCTTGTCGGGGGAGGGAAGGAGTGGGGATAACTGGGCAGTGCCTGGGAAGCTGGGTACTGGGAGGCAGAGGCAGAAGCAGAAGAACTGGAAGAGGAGGCTGCTGCAGAGCTACTAGCAGAGGATGAATATGGATACCTCATTGGGGGGGCTGGGGCAGAAGAGGAGGAAGCTGGTGGCAGAGGATGGGGTGAGGGAGCAAGAGTGGGACCCTTCTCTGGGCCAGGCGGAAGTCCACCCATACCCTGCCCCATGGCATGGGGAGACGGCAGATGCCCAGGTAGTGGCTGGGCCCCCAGGCCAGGAGGAGAGGCTGAGGCATTGTTAAGGGGTCTCAGAGCAGGTGGGGGAGGCAGGTTTGGTGTCACATGGGGGAAGGTGGCGGGTGGTGGAGCAGAGGGTAGGTTTCCACCACCCCCTGGAGTGTTAGGTGGCTTTGTTGGGGGAGCACCACCAGCCCCAGAGCTTGATATTGAAATGGGGGTGGTGGGTGGGGGGTGCTGTTTACCCCCAGTAGGGGCCCCTACTGAAGAGGCAGCCCCTCCCCCCTTGGGACCCATTGGGGGTCCAGACAAAACTCCTCCACCAGTGCCCCCAGGGTAGAGCTGTGGATGAGGGGGAGGGGCCCCAGGAGGAGCCTGGAACATTCGAGATGTGGGGGGCTCCATGGGAGCATGATATCCAGTGGGTGTCACAGAAGGGTGGGGTTCAAAGCCAGGCTCTGGCTGTCGGGGGGTGCTGTCTGGCGGTGGAGGGGAGGGAGGGAAGAGTGGAGGTGGGTGGTAGGGGCGGGCTGGGCCCTGGGACAGGCCGGAAGATGAGTCGGAGTCATTCTCCACGCTTCCAGGGCTGTAGATGCTGGGAGACGTGCTTCGGTTATCCTGGTCAATATCCCTAGGGTCACTGCTGCCATCATCATTGAGGCTCCGCCCATCTAAACTATCCAGATCAGAGGGAGACTGTGGCCGAGGGAGCTCCTGCTGCAGAAAAAGGAGGACCATTTTTTCTCTTTTCTTTTTCCTTGCTTCCCCTACGTTTGGGGCCTCCCTTGCACAAAATCCTTTTCCCCTCCCAGCACACCACTGTACCATGTGATGAATACCCTTGCTCAAGCCCACCTCCCTGCCATGTGGGGATTCCCCCTCTCTCCCCACATTCTCAGCGGCTCCCTAGCAGCCAGTCTTATTTCCCTCCCTGGAAAACTCCATTCCTTCCTCAAGTGTCCACCTCAAGCACCTTCTCCCCATCCACAGCTAAACCCAAATCCCTGTCTTCCACCAGCTCGCATCCACCCTCCTCTCATCTCCTTTTACCCCATTAACCACATGTGCCAGAAACCCTTGGTTCTTAAGAAGACCACTCCTGCATTTTCCTTATGATTTATTTGTTCCTTCCACTAAGACCTCTCACCTTTAACCTCCTCCCCAGCCCCTTCATGAAAACCAGGACCTGGAAAAGGAGAGGCTTAGAATCCCCCACACTCCCAGTCCCCTCTGGCCCCATGTGGTCATCTAGTGGTCTGGCTACAGCCCTAAAGTTCTGACATATTATAGACAGGACTCCTTTAATAAGCACCAGGATATGACTTTTCGCTCACATCCCAGGCAAGATTAAAGTAGGAATTGTGAATGAAAGGAAGTTTTCAGGTAAGAGTGGTCAGAAAAGGGGTCAGGACAGTGCTAGGGTCTCCCACCTCAGTTTTGGTCTTTTTTGGTGCATTGGTCTCCTCACTTTCACTCTCTGAGATCTCCTCACTCCGGCCCTGCTTGCTGACCTTTGGGGTGGAGGCTTCCTCGACGCGGGCCTTCTGTTAGAGAGAAAAGAGAAAATTCCTGTCTTCTACCTTCCAAGCCTCCACCGTTACCCTCTGCCAGACAGGACGTTCCCCCACAACACACAGACATACACCCTCAGCCCCAGTGCCTGGGCATCCTGTGGGAGGACCTGAGGACAGACTACCTTGGCCGTCTGCCTAGACTTCTCGGCTTTGCCATCACTGCTGGACGTGCTGACCCCTCCAGGGGAGGCCCGGCCCCTCGATCTCAGTTCTTCCCGGGGCCCAGGGGCCTCTTTCTTCCGTCCACTCCTCATTGACATCTGAGGGAGAAGGAAGGAAGCAGATAATATAAGGGGTTTTCTCGCACAGCACCTAACCTTATGGTGTGCCTTGTTTCGGTTTTTCCTCTCCAGGCCCTCACCCCAGTTTCTCTGCCCCTCATCTTTCATGTCTCTCATTTCAGCTATTACTCACTGAGTCTTTGTTCTGTCGTGTCTTCATTCTTCAGGCTGTGGAGACCCCATTCTCCTCTGCCTGGGCAGCTGAATACAGAAACTTCTCTGCTTCACCCCAAGTTCCCCACAGCTGTGGTCTGGGAAGCAGGAAGCAGGATCTCCAAGTTTCCAGTGTAGGCACCTGGAACTTGCAGAATCTGTTTTCAGTGAAGCCTGTTAGGAAAGACCATCAGAGTCTCCAAATGGGGGAATAGCATCTGAAGGGGCTACCACTGTGCTCATCCAGGGGTTAAGTAAGTGGCCCAGCCCTAGGCCTTTGGGCCAAGAGGCACAAGCTGCATAAGACTGTTGCTGGCTGGCCCCACAGGCTGCCCCTGCTATCTATAGGTGAAGGAGCCTCTGCTTGCAACATCATCTCTTTCATCTCTGGAGAAGGCAGAAAATTCAGATGTACCTATGAGCTCACATTATGTACCCTTCACGATACCTAGGAAATACCTGAGTGTCCATGAGTTCCACCAGAGCCTTACCAGGGAGCATAAAGAAATGTAGCTGAAGTATTAAGTAATTTATTGAGTGCGGTCTTAGGTCAAGCCCTTACATACAATATCACTGAATACTTACAACCAACCCTGCAGAGTAGGTATGTATTCTTATATCCATTATATAGGTGGGGAAACTGAGGCTCAAAGATTGAGATTGTGACTTGTCCAACTTCGTGTGATGAATACACAGTGACCGCACCAGAATCAAACCCACGTCTCCCTGACTTCAAAGCCCATGCTATTTCTTCTAGACTTTGCTACAGTCTCATCAGAAGCTGGTGGGGAGAATTCTCAGAAAGCCTAGATCAGTCCGAGATAGGAAAAGAATCTTTTCACATCAGAGTAGGTGGGAGAAGAATGTCCCATTCTATAACACAAATGCACACAATCCTACCAATCCCGAGCCCAAACCTGGGTAGCCCCAAAGTGCAGAACTTCATTTTTGAGAGCTCCATAGAGGCCCCCTCTCTAGTGCTTGGGTTCCCTAAGGCTAGAAAGTCAGGACTTTCACTTTACCAACCAAAGCAGTGAGTATCAGTAAGCACATAATACAAAGTTACACATTTCTGAGCTGTCACTTGGCTTAGGGACACACACCTCAGGGCCGGTCTATATCTGTACCTATTATCTATAGTCGGCTATTTTCATTCGCACTGGTTTGTATTTCTTGCTAAGTGTCACGTCTCTCCAGATTACTGACCATGAGATCTTTTGAGAGCAAAAATGGTATCTTCCCACTGTTTTCTTCCTTTCCATATCTCCCACTGATGTCACGTATATATGCGTGTTCTGTTCTGTCCTTGTCATTGACCTGTAAGCCCACTCACTTCAGTAGGTCTTTGCGAATAAAATGCTGCTGGCTTTGGTGGGAACAGGGTAGACTTAGCCACCTATTCTGAGGCAGGAGGCCTGGCTATGTCAATGGCATTTCCACAGTCGATAGCATGTTTTTCCCGAAGAATACAGAGTAATTATTTCTCACTCATCTCCACTGAACCCTACTGAGACAGGCGGTGAGGAGTGAACCTGACCTTTCCAGGAAACTTAAATAATAATTTACTTAGAGTCACAAAGAGCTGAGACACAGCTCCAGGTCTTCTGAACTTAGAACCGATGCTCTGCCCAGCAAACCAGCCATTTTTCTTCAACTACAACTATTACCACATTTTGGAATTGTTGTGTAGATGGGTTTTTGTTTTTTTCGTTTTTTTTTAAAGATTCCATTCATTCATTTGACAGAGAGAGAGAGACACAGCGAGAGAGGGAACACAAGCAGGGGGAGTGGCAGAGGGAGAAGCAGGCCTCCCGCCTAGCAGGGAGCCCGATGCGGAGCCCAATCCCAGGACCCTGAGATCCCAACCCGAGCCGAATGCAGACGCTCAACCAACTGAGCCACCCAGGCGCCCCTGTAGATGGGTTTTTAAACATTGTCAACACCCCCCCCAATCCAAAGAACAAAATCCAATATAACAGAAGGGGAAACAATCTCAACGAAAGCACAGCAGAGATGACTATTTGTGACTGGTGTGTCTTTGCCAGCCCCCCTAAAGGAGGGTGCCCATGTCTCATCCCAACCTCAGAATCTGTCCACCAAGTCAGTTAGAGCGAGGAGATCCAAAAGGTCAGAGAAATGCATGAATGGAACTGAAAAACACAACAATCAGTATGCCCCTCCCCCACCGCAACTGTTTTAAACAGCTGAAATCTGATAAAATTATCAGTGAGTAGCTTTGAAGGAGAAAAGCAGTCATAAAAGCATAGGTAATCCTGGCGGAAAGGAGTGGCAAGGGGGAGAGGAGTTAGGGTTGGGCTGTACATATGTTTCTGAACTCGGAGCATGTTTTAGCATCAACAAGGTGAGCTAAGCTCCATCTTGCCCTAATAGCCAGTCACTGTAACTAATACTGCTAGAGACCTACTGTGTACCTGGCAACACACTAACACACTAACACTAACACACAACACACATTCCGCTTCACAGCCTTACTGCAAAAGAAAAATAACAAAAGACAAGAATGGGGCGATGCAAAAGTGAAAAACAGGGAAAGAGTCTCTAAGAACAGGAAAAGAAGGGAGAAATATGAGAAGGACGTCAGAGGGAATACACAATTGAGGCACAAGGCTTTCTGGGAAAGGCTTGCAGGATGAATTTCAGGATCGCGGCCCCAGCCCCCATCGTCATTCCAGACCTGCCAGACTAACAAACCAGTCCAAAGTGACTCCTAGATAACAATGCAGCCCAGACCAGCAGATAACAATGCACCAGTCTAAGCCTTCTTAAATCCCGGGTTGTCAGAGGGGCCTCAGAAATCATCTTATCTACAACCCCTTCATCTTACATGAAGCCAAGACTCAAAGAGAAGTGACTGGCCCAAGGCCACAATTAGAGGTACAGCCAGGACTAGACCCAGGTATCCTGGCTTCTGTTCCAGAGTATTTCCACAGCCTTCTCCCCTGGGCCGCCCTCACAAGGGATGGGCTTGTTGGAGAGCCCAGCTACTCCAAGGTCAGGGAAATAGAAGGTCGAAAGTTAGCTGAGGGAAGGGGTCACTGTCGCGATAGTCTGGGAAAGAGGGAAAGGGAGACTCAAGCTTAAGAAAATGGAAGAATATCAGTGCAAAGAAGCAAAAGGACTACCATATACAAAAAGTTCCCAATAAGGGAGGTAGAGGCCAGAAAGAAATGCCAAAAGATGGTGTAACTTGAACAGGAACATTTCCATGCTCTCTCAGGGCTAGGGGGAGGAACTTGGAGCAACACCTATGACCTGCAAATAATATGTCTACCTGTTCCAACAGACTGCTGGATGGAAGGCGGGTGGACCCCCTGGGGGACCTCCTATCCACCAGCAGCACCAGAAACACCTTTCAGAAACCAGCCAAGAGTCCCAAGGACATAGCCAAAGGCTGAGGTCCAATCAAGATTCTGAACCCCCACCTATAGGACATCCCACTGGATCATTGCTATGGCAACAAAATGGTAGAACCTGCCCCTCAAGAGTCTATCCCAGGAGTCCATCTGCCAGCCACTCCCCCTCCAGTTGCCAAAGCAACTCCTACCCTCCTCCAGCACCCTCAGGGAAGGGAGCTTGAGAGGAGTACCTACCCCCGTGGAAATAATTCCATGCACAAAGGGAAATCTTTGAGCCCAAAACAGAAATGAAGATATAACCCCCCCCCCCACACACACACACACAGAAACTGCAGCTAGAGGGGCAGCAGGGTGCTCTAGGGATTTGAGGGACGAGGTCACAACTTGCCTGGAGTGCCTATTCGATCGTCCAATTCTCTCCTCCTCTTCCACCCTCCCAGAAGCCCTTTCTCCCTAACTCTCCCTTCAGTGTTCCCATCTTCCTCCTCAGTAGCTTTAGGAGGACCACACTCGGCCCCAGTGTGCCCCTCTCCAAGAAGTAACTATGGCTGGGATTGGAAAAACAAGGTCAGAGGTGGCCTGAAGTAGGCAAAATCGAGTCACAAAGGCAGCCACTTCCCACTTCCACCCTGTAACACCTCTGGTTCTTCTCAAAGGTGGACCTCTCCTTGGCCTTTTAGAGCCTCCCTTTCCCCAGGTTCCATTCTCCCTCATCAGCCTACAATCCCTCTCTTTCCACCTACCACACCCCTTCCCCATTTCCCACTTGCCTTCTAAACCTAGCACCCCCGACCCCGAGTTCTGAAACCCGGGCTCTGGGCCTTTTCCTGGAGCCCTAATGCCCCACCTCGCTGCCATATCTCCATTCCTTTTTTGCCTTCGCCCGAAGCCCCCTCGCGAGCAGCCCCCCTTTTCTTCTGCCAGCCCTCCGCCTCGGTGCTCCGCTTATGGTCCCGGGGTCCTGGCTACCCTCTTGCCCCATCAGCCCTCCTCCTGAGACCCTCCCACCTCCCTCCACCTTCCCGATCCTCCGGGTGCCCTGGCCCCCATCCCTCCTCCGGGGCCGGCCCCACCCCCTGAGCCGTCCCCCCCCCCCCCGCCCCAGCCTCAGGCCGGGGCAGAGCCCGCAGTGGGGGTACCGGATCGGGAAAATAACAAATGGAGGCGGCGGCGGCGGGAGGGGGAACTGGGAGGGGTGGGGGTGGGGAGCCGCGGGGCCAGAACCCGGGCGGGCCCGAGGCCCCGGGGGGCAGCAGATCTTACCTGGTCCTAGCTCGGGACGGCTGGCTGGCTCCGAGCGGGATTCGGGGCTCCGGCGCCTCCGGGGGGCGGCGGCGGCCGCTCCCCCGCCCCCCTCTCCTCTTCCCGGCTTCAGTCCCCGCCGCGACGGCGGCGGCGGCGGCCCCGACCCCCCCGGAGGGCGGCCCCCATCCCCCCCCTTTTCCCCCCAACCTGGCCCCGATCGCCCGCCTGCCCCCGGAGCGGACCCCAATCCCCGCTCGCGTTTAGCCCCTCCCCAGGCTCGCCACCTCCCCTCGGCCGCCCGGAATGCCCGGGCCGCGCCGCCCGCCCCCGCCGCGCCGCTCGCCCCGCCGCTCGCCCCCGCGGCCCGGCCGGCCTCCGCGCGGCTCTGACCCGCCGCCTCCCGCCCGCCTCCCGCGCCCGCGCCCGCCCCGCGCAGCCCGCACTCGCGCGATCCCCGGCCCCCTAGGCGGCCTCCGCCCGCGGCCCCCGCCCCTTCCCGGGCGGTCGTCCCCCCCTCGCCCCCTCCTAGCCCCTCTTCGAGGCCAGCGGTACCCCCCTAAATGGGTCCCGGCCCGAGGCCCCGGCCCGACGCGGGGCTGCGGGCGGGCTGGGCGGCGCGTCCGGCGACTCGCACAGGAAAGCGGACGGCGAAGGGAGGGAGCTTGGGAGAGGGGGATGGGAGAAGGGAGGAAGAGGGAGAAGGAGGGAGCGCGGAGGAACGGAGGAGAGAGGGGCCAGGAGGGAGACGCGAGGGAGGGAGCGCGAGGCAAGCTGCGAGGGGGGAGAGAGGGGGATCCGGAGAGGGGGAGGCGCTGTGCGAGTTGGCCGAGGCCGGCCGAGGGGGCTGGGGCGCGGGGAGGGGTTCGCCGAGGCGGAATGTGGGGAACCGGAGAGGGCTAGGTAGGAGGGGCTGCCGGTTGTGAGGGCAGAGAAGGGGGAGACTGGAGAAGTTTGCGGGCAGGGGGGTCTGAGGCAGAGAGGAAGTGGGAGGTTGTGGGTGTGTGGCAGAGATTGGTCTAATGGGGGTACATTGCGAAAATGGAGCTACGTGGGGGCTTTGGGGGCAGTGAGGTATGTGACAGGGAGGGGTGACTAAAGCTTAGGGTGACAGCGTCTGTGGCAGACACGTAGCGGGAGAGGTGGGGGCGATGATGAGGGAGAATGGGATGGAACCTTGGGGTCATGGGGAGGGGAAGAAATTGAAAAGATGTAGACATATATATGTGGATGGGATTTCTGGATGAGAGTAGTTTGGAGGTGATTGGTGTTGGGAAAAGAATAGGGAACATAAGAATTGGGGGGGGTGATGATGGAAACCTGGAGAGAGTCCAGAGATGTCAGCATGGAGAGAAGGGGAAAGGTGAGGAACCTTAAAAAGGAATTAAGGAGGTGGGGCCAGAGGCATATTCTAGGAGACCTGGGGTGCTGGGTGGGAAAGGAGTGAGGAGATACGGGGCTGGCTGGATTCTAGAGGTGGGGGTTTCCAAGAGAACTGAGGACGGTTTAGACAAAGGTAGATAGAATGGGGTGGGGGAGGCGGGGGAAGTGGGTAATGAAGATTGGAAGGAAATGTAAGATAAACAAGGCCTTTGGTGGCAGTATGGAGGAGGGAGGTCAGAGAGGGGAAAGACAAGAGTGGAGATGGGAAGGGAAAGCAGTAGAAGGAAATGATGGAAGTGGGAGAGGACAAGCCCCCGTGTAGGGAAGGGATTAATTTATAGGAGTGGGACACCATCTTCAGGCCCTTCTGTCTGGTGATGTCTCCATTTTCCTTCTCAAACCTGTTCGAAGTCATCACAGACAGTACTCTGGGCCACAGGGAAGGGTCCGGTGGGGATTAGGCTCAAGGTGGAGCCAAATCCCTAGGTGCCCTAGTTCCCCAATCCCAGTCCTTCTACTATGGAGTCGATCCCCACCCTACCCCCAGACCACAGGTTCTTCCTTCAACCCTCCCCGCTCTCCAGAAAGCCAGATTGTCAGCCAGCCAGCCATTTCCAGTCTTCAGCCTGAAGCCAGCACCCCCACCAGTCCACCACCAGTGTCTTCTTCTGGGCTGTCTCCCTGGCCCCACACCAAGCAGCAACATCTCCCAGGACAAAGGACACCAAGACACTGGGTGATTTTTGGCAGCTGAGATTGGGAAGGCCAGAGAATGGGAGGGAGGCAGGCTGGGAAACTGGAAGAGCTGGAGCTGGAGCCTGGATTGGGAGCCCTTACTTAGCTCTCCAGATTGGGGGTGGGAGTAGGGCATGTTGGGGCCAAGCCAGCTAGAGGCCGAGGATGGGCCCCGAATGCAGGATCCCACCCAGGCTTGTGGGAAAGAAGGAGTTTGGATTTGTGGCAACTCAGTGGGTTTTGCTTCATTATTTTCTTGGGCCAGGCTCAACCAGGTTCTGGGACTACCCAAAAGCTCCAACAGATTCTAAAGCACTGGAGAACCCGAGCAAGAAGGCTTCCTTGGCCTAGCAATGAGTCACCACTCTTTGTAGCCTGTGAATTGGTTGGCCACGCACTTTTCTACCCCATGCCCACCTTTTTTTTTTTTTTTTTATCCCTCGGGGCCTTCCAGAGACCTGGTCAGCTCCCTGTCCCCCTCTCCCTGGTGATCCCTGCCCTCCCTCCCTCAGTGCCCTAGAATGGCCCCTGCTCCTTCCCCCCCCCCCCCAACTTTGTTCTGAGACTCCTCCTCCTCACTCCCCATTGCATTTCCTCTCCTTCTGCACTTCTCAGTTCAGTCGCCCACTGGGGCCCCAGGCCCAGGCCCTTCCCAGCTCCCTTCTAGGCTGAGCTGCTCTGTTTTTTAACCACTGAGGGATGGGCTAGGATGGTGACATCCCTGAACCTAAAAGAAAAATTTAGGCAGAGGTAGGAACGGAATATAAGGAGAGTCAGAGAAGCCAGGGCCTACCCCCTCCAATGCCTCCCGGACCTGAGGACCAGGCTCACCATTCGGCTTTGGGGTGCATCACACACACACACCCCACCATCCCACACCCCAGCTCCCTTTATGGCCCCAGCCCCCCACAACCCACTGGTCTCTAGGCAACGGCACAAAGAGAAAGTAGAGAGAGGGGCCTGGGAGGCCCAGACAGAACTATAGCTGTAACCCAATCCAACCCAGTACCTGGGGGGCAAGGGGTGGGGGTGGCCATGGCTGCCAGAGAAGGCCATCTAGCAAGGAGGGAGGAAAGGGCAGAGGTTAGGAAATGCGGCTCCAACCAGTCTTAGTCCAGGAGTTGGGAGAAGAAAGATGGCTATCGTGGACCCCAGAGAAAACAGAGAGGCCCAGAGAAAAGTACAGTGTGCCCCAAGGGGAATGGAAAGGGGTGCCAGGAGACAGGAGAGAAGGGAAAGATTAGATGCCCACACTGAAATTAAGAGGCATAGAGGAGCGGGGGCAAGAAGCTCTTTGAACTGAAAATGGCTGAAGTGTCAGTGACACAGGAAGAGCAGAGAAATGAGTCCTGCCCATACAGGACGCAAATCCTCTTCTAGTCCTGGAGCTGGGCAGGGTGGCAGAGAGCCCAGGACCAGAACTCAGTAGAAACAGTTGAGGAGGCCCACAGAGGGACAACCTTGAAATTCCTCCCATCCTGCCCCTAGCTCGGGGTGAGTCTGGTGTCCCGCAGAACCTTGCTTCCCTCTAGTGGCCACAGCTCCCCACGTGTAGCCCCTACCTGCTGGGCTCTGCTCTGTATCCCAGTTCTATGAGAGAGGGACCCCCCCCGAGGGGGGGGGTTCTTGGGCCCCCATGTCAAAGTCAGTTGGGGCTCCACTGGAGCTGAAGAGTGATGGTGGGTCTCCAGCCGCACACGGGGGCCCTACTCACAGGCCAACCCAGCACTTGTGGTTCCGACTCTCCAGTTTTCCTGGAAGACTCCATTTCCTCAGACCCTAATCTATGTCCCCTGGTTCCACTCTTCGCTCCCTGGTTCCCCATCTTGCAGGAGGGGATGCCCATGCAGTGCTGCTACAGCCCAGAATGGTCAAGACAGTGTTGGGGAGAGGCCTACATGGGGGCTGCTCTAGTTCACAGCTTTATCCCCTCTTTAGTCAAGGCCCTACAGGAATCTGAGAACCCTTTGAACCCCTCTTCCTAAAAATGCACACACACAAAATCTTTGACACTTCTAGGAATTCTCAGACTCCAGGTTGAGGTCCCGGGGCCAGGCTTGCTGCTGAGAAGGCAGGGGCAACAGGGTCCGCCACCTGGCCAGGGAGGGGTAGGCAATGCCAGCGTCTTAGCCATACTTGTTCGGCTTCTTCCTCTTTTTGTGTCCTCCCCAGCTCTGCCATCCAGGTTCACCAACTTCCTGGTGCTCCATCTCTCCCCTCACACGGACTAGAGTAAGACTCTTCAGACACAACGAACTGTGATTCAGACTTTAATGGTGGTGCTCATTTCCACGCCACAGAGGGGGTGGCAACTGTGGAATGTGGCACAGGGGAGTGAGCCATTGCTCTGGCGCAGCTGGAGCAAGAACAGGGGAGCCGGGGGCTGAGGAGAGAGTTAGGGGGAAGCGTCCCCGGGCACACAGCCCCGCCTCTGGACCGAGCGGCTTCGGTTAAGGGCTGGTAGACGCAAGGGAGCTGATGGGCAAGGCCCTTTTCTGTTACCTTTCCTGTTCCAGCAAGAGCTCCCAGCCCCAGGCCATCTCCGACCTCCAGCCACGTCACACACACACACACACACACACACACACACACACACTTCCGGTCAGGCCAGGTTTAAACTCCGGAGTTATGGAGAAATGATGAATTAATTAAGACGAATGAACAATAAATAACTGAATAAATAATCCACTAAAGGCCCGGGCCAGGCATGCGCACACAGCCAGCACACCCCTCCACCTCGACGCACAGCTCATGCGCAACACAGAAAACAGACACACGCCCCCCCCCCCCCGACACTCACCTCGCCAACCAACCCTGATGCACCTGTCCCAGACCCTGACTGTTCTTCCATGGACTCCCTTGTAATCCTCAGTCCCATGGCCAGTGTTTAAGGAGACAGAATAGAAAGGACAGAGAAGTGGAGAGTGTGGAACCCAAAGAGGGGAAAGCACACAGCAGGGGCTGGACAAGCCAAGGAACAGCGCAGCAGGTCGGCTGGGGGGGGGGGGCAGGGTGAGATGTCACAGAGCAGGACAGGAAGAAAGAGGTTCCGGGAGGATGGGAGAGGGGTTCCAAGTCTCCGGGCAAGGAGAGGGATCACAGCACGCTGGGATTGCGGAAATTATGTCCGGCGAAGCGGGCTTCGTCCCCCAGCTCTTCTTCAATTCTGAGAGAGAGGAGCCAGAGAGGAAAGAGTCAGGGAAGCGGGGAGGATCCTGCTTCTCTTTCCGGGAGGCCCCTATTCTCCAAACCCGTCACACCAGCTGCTTCAATGTCCTGGCCCAAGCGTGGACATGCCCTGGCTTTCCCATGTGACCTATGGGAGCCCTGGATCAGGCCATCAGTAAAGCCGTCATTCAAAAACAAGTATTTTCGGGCGCCTGGGTGGCTCAGTTGGTTAAGCTACTGCCTTCGGCTCAGGTCATGATCCCAGGGTCCTGGGATCGAGCCCCGCATCGGGCTCCCTGCTCAGCGGGAAGCCTGCTTCTCCCTCTTCCACTCCCCCTGCTTGTGTTCCCTCTCTCGCTATCTCTCTCTCTGTCAAATAAATAAATAAAATCTTTAAAAAAAAAAAAAACCAAGTATTTTCTGGATAGCTACTGTTTTCTAGGCCCTGGGTATTGGAGATGGGATGGTGGGCCAACAGAGCTTTTAACCCTCTGGGCCCTGGGCTCCTATCCCCCAGGTGTCCTCACCTCATGAGCTGGTTGTACTTAGCCAGACGCTCCGAACGGCACGGGGCTCCAGTCTTGATCTGAAACATGCCCAAAGATAAGCAGCTCAGTGGCTGCCCCTTCATCTCCTAAAAGAAAACTTAACACTCCCTTGACATTCTCCTGACACCCGCAAACACCCGGCAAGAGAGACCCACCCACCTGACCAGAACCCACCAATTGCACAAAGATCTCCCCTGCACTCACCTGGCCTGTGCACAGCCCCACCACCAGGTCGGCGATGAATGTGTCCTCGGTCTCTCCTGAGCGATGACTCACCATGACCCCCCAGCCGTTCTCCTGGGCCAGCTTGCACCTGCAGCCACACACCAGCACTGACCCCCAGCCCCTCATACCGGGCACTCCCTTCCCAGCCCCCACATTGGTCTATGTTGAGAAACACCTGGCACGAAGCTCCCTGGGAGGGGCAAAGGGCATGGGGTGAAGGGGGGCAGAGCCAAAAGAGCCGGGAAAGTAACGCAGGTTCCCTGCTCTCTTCAGCATCTGTGCCAAGACGAGGCTGGGAGCACTTGCCGGAGGTGTCCTGTAGAAACGGGCTGGGTCGGGGAGAGCCAGGGGACACTCACGCTTGGATAGCTTCAGTGACTGAACCAATCTGGTTGACCTTGAGCAGCAGACAGTTGCAGGCCCCTTCTTCCACTGCCCGCTCGATACGCTTTGGGTTGGTCACTGTCAGGTCATCACCCACAATCTGGATCCCTACATTGGCTGTGAACTTCGACCAGGCAGCCCAATCATCCTGGTCAAAGGGGTCCTCAATGGAGACCACTAGAGGGAGAGCAGGAGGGGCTGCTGACCCTCCCTGGGGCTCTGCATCAGGCAGGAACACCTCCTGGGTGGACAGATCCCCTGGCTAACTAAGCCTGCCCATCCTTTCTTCCCTGCCTCCAAGCTAAGCCTGCCCCGATTCTTATCTCGGTTCTTTCAGAAAACCTACCAGGGGCGCCTGGGTGGCTCAGTAGGTTGAATGTCTTGACTCTTGGTTTCGGCTCAGGTCATGATCTTGGGGTTGTGGGATCGAGCCCTGCATCAAGCTCCACACTCAGCATGGAGTCAGCCTGGGATTCTTTCCCCCTCCCTCCCCATCTGCTCCCCGCTGCCCCCCCCCACCATGCTCTCTCCCTCTCAAATAAATAAAATCTTAAAAAGAAAGGGAAAAAGAAAATCTTCCAAAACCAAGGGTTCACAGTCTTTCTCAAAACTACTTTTCATTTTCCCACTTTCACTACTGGGAGGCCTTTCCTCCGTGCTATTCTACATCCTATTTATATGCTATTCTGCACTTAAATCTACTTTCTCTTGCTCTGTCTCAGGGAAATGGAAACCAGCTTCCTCCATACAGGAGGTGGTAAACTTGGTAAACTTGGAGAGGGTAATTCGGCTCCTCATCAGCCTTCCTATTCTACTCCCACGGCGCTTGCAGCTCCACTCAGCATCCACAACTTCATCAGTCAAAAACACTGATATGTACAAGTTCCCTGCTGGGCCCCATCACTCTCTCACCATCACTGGTTCCTTCCAAAGCCCTCCCCGTGATCCCCGTAGCTTTGGAACACACAACTTTAATTAGGACAGAAGTAGATAAAACAGATTCACCATGGGTACCTGCACATTTAAACTACCTACAAAGCTTGTCTCTGCAGGAGGCTCCTCCCCCCGCCCCGCCACCTCCCCCACTCCCCCGGCCCATCCTGATTCTCAGGCTCTTCTTAGACCTCTACCTGGCACCTGAGTCAGCACCCCATATGGTCCAGAGTTGCCTCACACGCCCCTGCCTGTCCCTTGACCCTCGCGCTGCCCTCCCTCCCACACCCCTTGTTCTCACCAGGATAGTCCCTGACAAAGTCCTGGTAGAGGGCCCCTAGCTGGTCCCCAGTGATGTATCGGGAAGGATCAGCAGGAGACTTGAAGTCCAAGTCATATTTGCCATCACGATGAAACTCCGAGGCAGCGACATCCATGCCAATGACAATCTTTTCTGTGTAGCCAGCCTTGTCGATGGCTTCCTTCACCAGCTCCAAGGCTGGGGATGGAATACAGTGAGATTACCGGCAGGAAGGGTGGGCAAAGAGGAAGGAGAGTAAGAAAGAAATTCAGAGCCCAGGCGGAGGGCGGTTGCTGGGGAGAAGCCTGACTACAGTTGCTGGTGGGGTTCTCCCCAGGGCTGGGAAGAGCAGACCATCTTCTAAGAGGACAGAGGAATGCAATTCTGTTCATAACAGGTTGTTCATAAATAGCTACCATTTATTGAGGCCTAACTATGTCACCTAAGTACAATGATGCTAAGAGGTAGATACTGTTATTATTCCCATTTTACAGATAAGAAAGACAAGCACAGAGGAGTTAAGTAAGAAAGATCACCAGCCAGTAACTCTTCAAGTCAAGGTTCAAATAGAGGCAATTTGGCCCCAGAACCTGAACTCTCAGCCACTTCCTGTTATTGTTTTTATTCACCATACAGCTCCTGCCAAGTCAGAGAAAAATTAGGGATCTTAGAGGCCTGAGAGGTTGGGGTGGAAATGGGATAGACTTAGAATAGAATCCCTAGAGTATGGTATATCTCACCAAACTGAGAGTCCTATGAAGTTCAAGTCCAGGATGGATCCTACAAGTCACCTAGACCACCTCCCAGTATTACCAGGGGCTTCAGTAAGAATGTATAGTTGCTAACAAGGGGCACCTGGGCGGCTCAGTCAGTTAAGTGTCTGCCTTCAGCTCAGGTCATGATCTTGGGGTCCTGGGATCGAGCCCCGCATCCTCAGGTCCCTGCTCGGTGGGGAGTCTGCCTCTCCCTCTCCCTCTGCCCCTCCCACTGCTCATGCATATACTCTCTCTCTCTCAAATAAATAAAATCTTAATATATATATAGTGCTAACAAATCTGGCTGGGCAGGTGAAGACTGTCCTCTTAGGCCTGCATGTGAATGTGGCAGGCCTTCTGGGACCCAGTCCCGGTACTGGTACCTCTTTGAGCTAGCTCAAGGGCCTCCCACCCATACTCCTCAGGACCTGGTGAAGCATGTGGCCCTTCCTGATGTCCCAAGACGGAGAGAGACTTAAAGCAGGGAGTGAGGTTCCTGGTCTCACCCTCACTGTTCTCCAGGATGTTGGGGGCAAAGCCACCTTCATCTCCCACATTGGTGGCATCCTTGCCGTACTTGTCCTTGATGACCCCCTTGAGTGTGTGGTAGACCTCCGCCCCAAGTCGCATGGCGTCCCGAAAGCTCTCAGCGCCCACTGGGAGGATCATAAATTCCTGCATAGCCAGCTTATTCCCAGCATGAGAGCCACCATTGATCACGTTGAAGGCCTGGGGGCCACAGGACAGAAAAGTCACAGAGCACTTCCCCTCTCGACCCCCAGAAGCGTTAACCCAAGAGCCCAAATCTTCCCCAGCTTCCCAGACTCAAAGTCTCCTGTCCCCATCCTTTCTCTTTAGCTGCCTCAATGCACTTTCCCCCCAGCATTCCTCACAAGGTTTCATGCTCCCCACCCCCCACCCCTGGGAGAGGCCCAGGCAGGGCAGACAGGGCTCACCGGCACGGGCAGGATGAGGTCCGAGTTTCCCGCCAGCTGAGCAATGTGGCGATACAGGGGCAACTCCCTCTCGGCCGCCCCTGCCTTACACACGGCCAGGGACACACCCAGGATGGCATTGGCCCCAAACTTGGCTGGAAGATGACAGAGGAAGGCACTGAGCAAAAATATCCCCTATCTGTTCGAGCCCTGGCCTCCACCTGTACTCCCCAAAAGGAGCCAGTAAAGGAGACCCCCTCCTCCCTCTCCACTCCTGCAACACCTCATCAGTGCTCTCCTGAAAATAGCGGGGACACGCACGCACGCACGCACGACGTGATGGGAAAGGGCAGAGAGCTCCACTTATTTCTAAACATCCTGAGACCACAGACTATCTCTCTTGCCAGCTCGCCCTCTTCGTGCTGCAAAGAAGTTCTTCCTTCTGTCTAATGTCACTCCCTCCCCTGCAGTTAAATTCATCTTCTCTTGGGGAACCTGGGTGGCTCAGTCCTTAAGTGTCTGCCTTCGGCTCAGGTCATGGTCCCAGGGTCCTGGGATCAAGCCCCGCATTGGGCTCCCTGCTCTGCGGGAAGCCTGCTTCTCCCTCTCCCACTCCCCCTGCTTGTGTTCCCTCTCTCGCTGTGTCTCTCTCTGTCAAATAAATAAATAAAATCTTTAAAAAAATTTTCATCTTCTCTTATTCTGGCTCTGGGAGGAGAACGGAAGATGGGCTAAGTCCCGACAGTCCTTCCTATGGAAGCTCCCACAGCGCTCCACATTGTCTGCTCCACACGTCCTCCCCCTCCCGCCTCCCCACGTTCTCCCAGGCCCGGCTTACATTTGTTCTCAGTCCCATCCAGCTCCAGCATCAGGTTGTCCAGCTTCTCCTGCTCCACCACAGAGAGACCCTGTGGGCAGAGCCACCATCATCCCAGGCAGAGGCTGGGCCCCAGGGCAGAGGGCCCCACCCCAACTCCCACACAGGGTCCCCTCTGGCCAGGGTTCCTGGGAGAGCAGCCGGTCTAGAAGAGGGGACCTGAACCCCATGGGAGCAGGGGGCAGTAAAGGAGTCTTCTCACCCTTCCCTTGGTAACCATGATTCCCAAGAGGTGGACTTTCTCCCTTTGCTCCCTCCTCCCCTAATCCAGGATTCCTTCCAAGACCCTGGTCCTGCCCACCAGCACCCCTGCCCGCCCGCCCCCTCCTGGCCCCCAGCAAAGAGTGGGCCTCACTGAGCTGACGAGGGCAGGAGCGATGGTGGTGTTAATGTGGTCCACTGCCTTCAGGACACCTGGGGAGAGGCAAGGAGGCCAGACAGGGTCAGGGTGGAAGACGCCAGAAGTGGGGGGCATGCAAAAAGGGGGCTGAGGACTGGTGTAAGGTATGAGTATAAAGCTGAGGGATGGGAGAGCCCGGAAAAGAGAAAAGTCCTCACCTTTGCCTAAGTAACGCTGTTTGTCCCCATCCCTCAGCTCCAGGGCCTCATAGATTCCAGTGGAGGCTCCACTGGGCACCGCAGCCCGGAAAAGACCTGGGAGAGGAACATGAAATAAGGGGGGGGGCATAGAAGGATACTACAGAGTGAGGGATTCCTTCAGCCTTCCCGCTCCAAACTGCCTGCCACATCCAGTCCCATCCCCGCACTGCTCTCTAACACAAACACACACACACACACAGAGGCAGATGCCCAGGCAGTGGCCTCCTCATCCGCCCAGCTGAGGTCCCACATGCACAACGAGGAACCCACACACACGAAGCTATGCAGGCAGCACACACATGCACACATGCACGCAGGTGCACACACAGACGTGCACAGGCATGGTATATCCCATACACTAAAATAGGACACAGAGATTGGCCTATCCTGGCTCCCCTGGACAAAGAGGACCCAACCCCCATAATCCAGGCTTGGAAGCCTGACCCAGCACCCCATCCCCACTGGGAATGAAGGCAGCTGCCCCTCCGGGGCCAGGGGAAAGCCGGCCCAACGGCTGTGGGAAGCCCTCTGCCCTGGTTCGCTACCTTTGGCAGTGTGGAGATCCACCTCCACCGTGGGATTCCCACGGGAGTCCAGAATCTCCCGGGCCCAGATCTTCTCTATCGACATGATGGCTGAGATCTTGGGTGGAAGGGAAGGAAGGAGAAAGATAAGAGGTTTAGAGAGGCGGAGCCTGATCAGTGGGAGGGGCTAGAGGCTGGGAGCGATGGGAAAGAGGTTACTGCAGTGGGTGGGGGTTGGGGAGGAGGTGGCTGCAGTCCTGGCTTTAGAAGGGATCACCCCCACCCCATAGGGAGAGAAGGTCAATGCAGTGAGGAAGGGGAGGTCACTGCAGTGGGGGGAAGGGGAGGATCAAACGGTGAGAAGGGAGGACACCACAGTGAGGAGGGAGGGGCACCGGCAGAGGTTGCGTCGCCCCCCCTCAGTAGCTCCGGCAGCCGACTGGTGGGGTTCCCCCAGATCTCGGAGTGTAATGGCTCCCAGGCTTGCATTTCTCCTTGGAGCCAAGAAGAGGATGGGCTGTCTGGGCAGCTGGAGCCTCTCCTCCGGAGCCCCCATCCCACGCCAACTTAACACCCCAACCCCCACTCCAAGATCCCAGTTCCTCTCTCAAACATACGTCCCTCCTCTTCCCAAGAGATGTACAGTAGAGAAGTCTGGGGCGAGGGTCCTGGGGAAGCCCTCAGTCCCTGGGGGTTGAGCGGGGAAGGAGAAGAGATCTGGAGGGAGAGGCAAGGCTGGGCCCATGCTCCCCGCGCCCCCCCCCCGCTCCTAGACAAATTCCCCCCATCCCTCCCCCGTGCAGCCGCGAGAGGTAATGTAAAAGGAGAGAGGCAATGTGGGGGAGGAGTGGGAAAGAAGGGAGTCTAGAAGTCTAGGGATGCTGAGGAATGGGAAGAGAAGACATTTCCCCAGATGCAAAGCCAGGGGACGTGCCAGGATAAAAATGCACCGCCCGGGGAGACCCCGAACTTAACAGCGACAGAACCCGAGGCGAAGAGGGGCGTGGGGAGAGGGTCAGGCAAGGGTAGAGAAAGGCGCAGTTAGAGAGAAACAGGTGCGGAGAGGCCTGGCGCCCCAATGAGGAGGGGGCGACAGCCAGAAACCGAGAGGAGCGGTCCCAAAAGGCCGAGGAGGGAGGGTGCCCGGGGGAGGTGCGGATGACGGAGCAGGTGCGCAGCGCGGGGGGGCGAGCGATGCGCGCAGGCCGGGGGAGAGGGCGGGGGGCGCGGCGGCTAGGGGAGGGGGCCGGAGGGGCGCAGGGACCGGCCGGGGCTTCACCTCGGGGCTGCAGACTCAGCCTGTGGCGGCGGCGGCGGCGGCGGCGGCGGAGCAGAGAGAGCGGGAGTGGTGGTGGCGGCGGCGGCGGCGGCTCCCTGGCGGCGGGCGGCGGGCGGGGGACGGGCGGGGGGAGGCGCCGATAGGGCCGGGCGGGCGCATGTGACCCGGAGCCCCCGATGAGTCAGGAGCCTCCGGCGGAGGAGCACGTAGGAGCGCGGGTGGGGGGCCGATGGGAGGTGGGAGAACGGGGGGGGGGGAGCGGCCGGGAGGTGAGCGATGGGGGAGGGGCTGGGGGCGACCCAGGACCTGAGGCCCGGCACCCACGCGCGCTCACACCCACGCCCCGCTCCCCTGGAAAGTAACAGGCACAGCCTCACACCAGTGAAGCCCATGACAGACTTGGACTCTCACAACCCCGATCAGACAGAAGAGTATCAAAATGTCTCTTTATTTGAAAACCAAACTGTTCCTAACACACCCAGCCGCCTCCGCAGCTCTTCTGCAGCCAACTCTGCAAGCATCCCCTGGGCCCAACCGGGCCTGATTCCCCTACACCTGCCTGAGGGCGGCCCCCAAACAGCACACACACACACACACACACAGACACACACACACACAGACACACACACACACCCAGGCCTGATTCCCCTACACCTGCCTGAGGGCGTCCCCCCACCCCCGGCGGGCGCGCGAGCACACACGTGCACACACACACACACACACACACACACACACACACACACCAGGTTCCAGGCAGGGCTCAGGCCCACCCAGACGCTGCCCAGGTGCCCATTACAGAGCCTGGGCGGCAGGTTGTGATGAATTCCCAGGTCTGGGGCAAGAGAAGGCATGCTCTGACTCAGGATGAGGGATGTGAATGTGGCAGCACCACTACCTGGAAGTCTTCTCAGGTCTTGGGGCCAGTGTCTTTGATCTCCTGGAGGAAGAGGGCAGAAGTAAAGCCCCTGGGCATTACTGCATTCCCCTTGCTGCCTGTGCCCCCATCCAGAGTGCCCAGCCGCCACACTCCCCTGGGCTGGTCTCCCCAGTCTTCTCTTTTTGCCTTACCCTGCCCTCCTTTCTTCCCCCCACCCCTGTTTCCCGTTATTTTTAGCTTCAGATTTTTAGTGAAAGATCTTCCTCCCCTGCCTCCTCTTCTAGGCCCCGCTTCCATCCTCAACCACCAGCTCCACGCTCCACCCCCACCTCCCACACCGCACCCCAGACCTGTCCTTTCCAGCTGATCTTCACCACGTGTCGCCCCACGCCGGCATCTCTGCCTGCCACCCCAATTCTCTTCCTTAGTTTTCCTCTCCTAATGTATTCTCCTAAGCCTTTTCTCAGCTCCTCCCAGGCCCTTCTGGTCCTTCCTCCTCACCCTGAGACACCCCCTGACTCCCAAGCCCAGTCTCTCCAAGGGTTCTCCCTGCCGGATCCCTTCCTCTGCCACCTCCTCCTAGAGCAACTTCTCTTGCCCCATCTGACGGGCCCTTGGTCTCCTCTTCCTGCTTCTCTGTCAGCTTCCTTACTGTCCCCGGAGGCTCAAAGAGCTACATGGATGGCAGCTCCAGTTTGGAGTCGCGCTCAGCCTCAGCCTCCTGCTCCTGGGCCTCCTTCAACCTCTGACGGATCTCATCAGCTTCGGCCCGCTCCTCCTCCTCGTAGAAATCCTTATCCAGGCGCTCGAGGTGTGCCATCTGCACCAGGGCCTCCTGGCGGTAGTCATTCTCATCTGCGCACGGGTTGTCCAACAGCACCAAGGCCCGCAGCTTGGGCAGGTCCCGGAGCTTGGCTAGCTCCCCGAGGTGGGTCACCATGTTGCCTCTGCCGGGTGTGGTCAGGAAGGATTCACCACAGGGGAATAATGGGCTTTGGGGGCCCCACTTCCAGGAAGAAGGCCCCTGCAGGAATCTCCTGCTGGGTTCCAGTTTCCCTAGAAACACTGCTCTGTGGATTGGCTTGCTCAGCACAGCCATATAGCCTAGCCGAGCCAGGGCGGTCCAACCCTACTCCAGTCCTGCCTCTGGCCTTCCAGGACACCGTGAGGGCCACAGTCTGTCCTGTAACATGCTGGTCATATTTCTCCTTTTGGAGCAACAAAGCTAGGTCACCAACCCTGTTGTGTAGTTGGAGAGAAGGGGGGACTCCCCCTTGCAGCGTCAAACTTCTTATGTGTCAGTCCTACCTGATCAAAGGTTAGAAAGGACCACCCAGGCCAGTGGAGAAGGAACTGGGATCTGAGCTCATGGAGGTGGGTGCTAGGTTGGTGCTCCCCTCAGGAAGGAGCCTAGAGCTAGGGATGGTCTGGGGCCTCCGGGCCTGAAGAACAAGCTTCATCTAATGTGCTTCATTGTATAGTATGTTTCTTTTCAGATTCTTGCCTCATGCCTTTGAAATCAGGTTTAATTGTTTCCGCCTGTGTAGCCTCAGTGAAGGTGACTAAACCTCACACAGAGTTTCTCACTGAGAGCACTCCATGCACTTTGTGCTGGACTGTCCTGTGCATTTCTGGGGGGTGGGGGTGGGGGCTTAGCATCTTTGGCCCCAGAGGCATTTCCCAGTCATTGAGAAACTTCTCCCCTACCCTTACTTCCAAACAACTCCAGTTAGTAGCCATTGAGGAGTGTCTATTATCTCTGTCTAGACCATTAATAGGAAAAGAGCACCCCCCCCAACCCTACCAGACCAACAAGGCAGAACAAATTAGCAAGAGATTTCTCGAGGCACCATGGCAGGAATTGGGAGCTCCAAGGTGCAACCATCTCTTCCTACTTGGAGGTTCTCTTTCCATTACAAGCTTTGAGAATTTGGCCATCTTGACTAAGGAGGCAGTTACCTTACATCTTGCTTAAAGAAACATGCAGAAAATCCTCCATCAGACAAGGGTTGCTGAAAGAACCCCCCCTCCCCCATCAATCCCCACTGCCTTTCAATCTAGAGATTTTCTTTCAAATACTCTTCTCTCCTCAAATATGAGCACATCTTGCATTTTTATATCAGTAAGGAAGCCGTCCCTTACAGGTGGGGCTCAGGAGAAGAGAGGCAGGAAATGGGAAGGGAAATGGGGGTCCAGGAGATGGAGAAGGGCAGAGGAAATTTACATGGAATAGGACCAAGAAAAGAGAATTGGAGCCAAACTGTGAGTCCCTTGAGAATAGGGACCAACTCTGATTCCTTTAGATGTTCCCAAAATACAGCACCAAGCCCGGCACCTAGCACATTCTCAATAACTGTGGATTGAATGAATAAAGATTCAGGGGCCCCAGGCTATATACAGTAAGGAAAGGAGGGGTAAAGATCAGGATGGAGGATGAGGGGAGAGTCTAGGAGCAGACTAGGATTGGGGGGTTGGGGCCAGGGATGAACATGGGGTCAGAAGCTGCTCCTGGTCCAGGGTAGGGACAACGTAGGATGTGGAAGGGTGCACACCTCAGGTTGAGATACTGCAGCGATGTCATTTCCTTGGAGAAGCCACTCAGAGTTTCAATCTGGTTGTCTCGAAGGTGCAACGTAGTGAGATTGCTTAGGTGCTCCAAGCCCTCCACCTTCTTCAGCATGTTCTGGGCCTAGCCCCCAGGATACAGCACATAGATCAGGAGAAGGTAGCAGGGATAGGGAAGAGAAGTCAGAGATGCAGGAAACATAAGAGTGAAGACAGAGGGGTGCAGGAGGGGAGTGGAGGTGGGGAGAGATGGGTGTAGACAGTAAAGAAGTCTAGGAGAAGCTGCCAGTCCAGAGAAAGGTCAACAGGAACCCCCTGCTGCTCATCCAATGCCTACCAAAGCCACCGCTGATTCAGGAGGAGATGATTCAACCCACCCGAGGCCCATGAGCCCCCACTGCCCCACTGAGGAGAAATGGCTTCAGCGCCATCCTAGAATGAAGAAGCTCAAGAGCCAAAAAGACTTAACATTCAAGTGGCTTCCTTAGCCTGATATCTGTCCCTCATTTACGGCAAATTATGCTACTACCTGTATCAAAGCAAATTGTCTCTGTTCCCATGTATTATGTATTATCAGCCCTGTGAGGTAGGAAGGGCTCAATAAATGATACTAAATGCTCATGATGATGACGAGGTTAGTAGCTGAGCCTACGAGAAGCCAGGCCCCCTGGCCCCCTGAGCAGTGCCCTCTTGCCCGCACCAACCACCCTCTAACCCAGTGAGCTACCAGGAAGAGGTTCTTCAGCTTAGGAAGGTTGATTCCCAAGGTGCTGTCCAGCTGGTTCCCCTGAAGCTCCAGTGTGTGCAGGCTGATCAGCTTTTGGGGGTCCAGACCGGTCACCCTGTGGATGCGGTTCCCTAAGGAGCAGGAGGGCGGTAAGAGCTCAAAGGCTACTCCAAATGTTCAACAGTAGAGCCTGAATGTTGGGAGCCTCTGTATCATCCTCTCCCTCTAATGCGAGGTGGTTATGAGGAGGGACAGCTCCAGACTTGACACCTCTGGGGCCCTAGGGCAAGTGGGCTGGGAGTCCAAGAGCCAAATGGACATGTCCATCCAAGCATCTGAGGAGTGAATAAAGAGTGCCCAGCACCCAACATGCTTAACTCCTTCCCCTCCCTCAAATCTTTGCTCAGATGTCAGCTTTTCACTGATGCTTGTCCTAACCAACCTGTTTGAAGTTACCACCTGTGCCTCTACCTAGTCCCTTTATCCTAATATGTTTTCCACAGCACGTATCTCCTCTTCACATCGTACGTAAATTTACTTATTTATTATGTCCATTGGTAGCTGTCTGTCTCCCCCGAATAGAATGTAAACTACATGAGGGGCGCCTGGGTGGTTCAGTCGAAGCATCTGCCTTCAGCTCAGGTCATGATCTCAGGGTCCTGGGATCGAGCCCCAGATGGGGCTCCCTGCTCAGTGGGAAGCCTGCTTCTCCCTCTCCCACTCCCCCTGCTTGTGTTCCCTCTTTCGCTGTGTCTCTCTCTGTCAAATAAATAAAATAAAATCTTAAAAAAAAAAAAGAATGTGGGGCGCCTGGGTGGCTCAGTTGTTAAGCAACTGCCTTCCTAGATATAAATAAATAAATAAATAAATAAATAAATAAATAAATAAATAAAATAAAATCTTTAAAAAAAAAGAAAAAGAAAAAAGAAAAAAAAAGAATGTAAACTACATGAGACTAGGGATTTTGTTTTGTTCAGTGCTACATCTCCAGCACATAGAAATGTCATAATGAATCATAAGGACTGTCCGAATGAATGACTGAATGAATGAATGGAGATCGCTGTGTGGCACAGCCAAAGACCATACCACCCACTTCTGTTGGCCCAAGCTAAGAAGGAGAGAATCTTGTGTAACCTGACCTAAGGACCCACCTTTGAGATCCAGGCTGCCCAGACGAGGGTGAGAGATGCCCTCAGTGTCAGTGATCTGGTTATAGGCAAAACTGGCAATCTGCAGGTAGGGCAGTTCATTCAGGTGGGCGCTCCGCAGATTGTTGCCATCAGCCTTGAGCCAGAGCAGGTGGGTAAGGTAATTGAGTGGGGACAAGTCTGTCAGGTGGTTCTCAGAAACATCCACATAGCGCAGATGGATGTAGGACCGCAACAAGTAGATGTCTGTCAGGTCCCTAGGAGATGGCAGAGGCCAGAGGTAGAGTTAAGAATCCAGCAAGTAGGGGCATCTGGGCGGCTCAGTCAGTTAAGCTGCTGCCTTCGGCTCAGGTCGTGATCCCAGGGTCCTGGCATCGAGCCCCAAGTTGGGCTCCCGGCTCAACGGAGAGCCTGCTTCTCCCTCTCCCTCTGCCTGCCTTTCTGCCTGCTTGTGCTCTCTCTCTATCAAATAAATTAAAAGAAAAAAAAAAAAAAAAGAATCCCGCAAGGACAGACAGAGATGCTAAAGCAGAGGGCAATGTGGAGATGGCTTGTAATGGAGAGAAGAATGGGTGACCGATGGGAGTGGTGAGGAAGGGGGAGGAAGGTAGGTGGGTTCTTCACGGGGAGCAGGGACTTCCGTCTGCGAAGAGCTGAGAACTGACCCTCTGAAGGACAAGAGGAGGAGTCCAGTAGGAATCCCCCTGACAGACGCTCACAGCCTCCAGTTCCCCAGGCCAGCTCTGATGCAGGGGGTCACAGGGCTCCTGAAAAGTAAATTCTATCCTTCCCTTCCACTGGCCAAGGTAAGAGAGATCCAGTCTCCCAGTGGCAACAGCCAGGCATGAGGGTGAGAGAGGAGATTGGGCCCTACAACCTCAGCCCTCTTCTGCTCCCCCATTAGCGCACCTCTCTTTAACCTCCAGCTTGACATAAGCGTGAGCCAGTCCATTGCCCGTCTTACAGAGCAAAGAAAGCCCTTCCTTCATCATGTCCTCCGTGAGGGGGGTGGGCATCCACTGCAAGAGGAAGTGGAGTCAGGCATCCCTTTCCTGCCCAACCCCCTCCCTAAGCCTTAGGACCCCACTGTTTCCACGCTCTCACTTCCTCTGAGTACTCTTCTCCCTCCTTCCTGGAGTCCTCCCACTCTTCTGTCTCCTTCTCATCATCTTCCTTTTCCAGATCATCCTGGTCTGGCTCGAAGTCTTCCAGCTCTTCATCTGACATCTTTTTCCCTGCTGAAGGCTCTGGAGTGAGAGATCAAGCTCAGTGACCCTCCCAAGAAAGAATGTGTCCTCAGCTCTGGCCAACCCTCAGCTCCCTCTCCTCCATTGACAGGGTACCGTTCCCATCACCCCTGACCTCTTCCCAACCGCGCTTCCCTCCTTAGCCCTGTGAGCATCTCATTTTGACTCCCAGCCTCCACTTCTGACTTCCCACCAAGGACCTCTCTCCCTTCAGGATGCCTTCCCAGGCCCTTCCTGCCCCTCACAGGGGCTCCAACGGTCTTCTAGCGGCTCTACCTCCCTGTTTCCTGGCCTCCCCCCTCCCCAGGTCTTCCCACCTCCCCCTTCAGCCACGTTCTCCTACCAACCTCCTACACCCTTCCCCTCCCTGCCATCCCTAACCCCTGCTCCACTCATTTCTTTTCCCTTTCCCACCCTGTCTAGCCCCATTTCCGCGTCCCCTCTGGGGCACCAGACTGACGCCGTCTCCAACCTACCCACCCAATCCTTCGCAACGGGGCGCAGACCCTGGTTCTGCTCTACTAAAAATGAGGTTCCGGAGAGGGTCTTGGCCTCGACAGGGAAAGAGTGTTTTGGAAGAGGGGAAAGGCGCAAGGAGGCGTTGTGTACTGCTGTTGTTATGGCAACGAGGGGGCGGGACACTTGGCTGCTTCAGCGGCGCAACCGCTGAGAGGGGGGCCGCGAGGGGACCGCGACAAACTGACGCGACAATCCGCCCCGGAGCAAGCGGACCCCTAGTGGCCCCCTAAGGAGGCCAACTTCCCAATCCTATTAAGTAAGTGCGTTAATTGGCCGAGGGCAAAAGGCAGTGGGTGGGGCTTGGAACTCCGCAGTGGGGAGGGGAGATGGGCGGGGCTACGCGGAAGTTACTCAAAACGTTAAAGGGACCGCACATCCTCAAAGCCAAAGTATTGTGACTTCAAAAGAAACATGCTCTGAAGCTGAAGGGGGATGAGGAGCAAGAAATACCAAGGTATGCGGTCTGGTTTCTACCCCCACCCCAGCCTTGCACTTAGCTGACCTTTGGAAGGTGACTTGGTGGAGTGGAAGGAGCCCAGGCCAATGCATGTAAGACCTGGGTTGGAGGCTTGGCAGATCTGCAGTGTACTAGCAACTTACCTGAAACTCTACTTTCTCCTCTGTAAAATAGGCTTAGCTACACCAACTGACAGGGTTCGAGTATGTGTGTAATCTATGCTAATACACTGTAGATTGCTAAACCCGTTTGGAACATTTCCCTTTTCCTCATATCCTGGACTGGTTTGATGCAAAACTTTTCGGGGCTAGTGAGGGAGAACATCCAACAAGTGCCCACTGAAAATACTCCTCATCCAACGTTGTTATGTAGACAACAAGACCTGATCGAGCCATACCCAGGCACTCAGGTCTGTGTGACTTGCGGAAGGAGATGAAAAAGAACTTAAGAGTCAACAAGTATTTCCGGAGAGTTTGTGCCAGATACTGTGTGAGATGCCTTCACAAGTGATTTAATGTTCACACCAGTCCTGTGAGATAGATATTTGAAAGAAGAGGAAATTAAGGCTCAGGGTGGTTAATATTTATGACACAATTCCTGCCAGGAGAAAAAGAGGCAGTACCAAATCTTATGGGATCTAGTATAAATAAAACAGGCAACAAGGTAAGATATCATGATTAATTATGAAATTGTGTGTTACAGACTTTATATAACATTCAAAGTGATCCGATGGAAGATGTGGCGGGCTGGAAATCAGGACCTGTTACCTCCTGCCCTGTCCAGCTTGGATAATACAGTTAATAGACAAATCTGGTCGCTTGATGTCATGGAACTAGCAGGGGTTGCAGAGGCAGAGACACCAGGTTCAAAACCCACTCTACCGTTTAATCGCTATGTGTTCCTCGGCAGGTTATATAATTTTACTGAGGTTTAATTTTCACATTTGTGAAATGGGGATAAAGACATCCATTTCCATAAGGATCCTTAGAAGGTTAAAAAAGACAATGTGGGTAAATTGCCTTGCACTTAGTTGACCTCCAGTCAGGATCTCCGTGCCCCTCCCCACCTCTTGCCTGTTTCCCCGGTCCTGGGATTGCCATGAGGAATAAGAAAGGAAATGTGAAGGTTAGAAATGAGAGGCAAATGAACCAGACTGTATTGTTGGAGTGGGAAGGGAAAAGTCCAGGTGGTTTGATGTAACCAGAGGGAAAGGCTGTGATTTTCCTTGGCCCAGAAGAAAGAAGAAGACATATTAGGTGGGAAGAAAAGACATGACAGAAGGATTAGGGAAGTATCATTGAGCCTACTTTTATTAAGGACTTACTCTGTGCCAGGCTGTAAGTACTGGGCACTCAAGAACAGTAAAACAGTTCCTATCATCTGGAGCCTCACAATCCACTGACAGGGTTAAGTAAACGAGTAATTCAATATGAGACAGATGTTATAATAATGATACCTGACACTTGCCGAGCGTTTACTGAGTGTCAGGGGATAATTTTATAATACACGTATCTAGATAATATCATACATTCAGGGCAGAGATTCCAAACAGAGGAAGCACCGTTGGTAAGGTCTGGAGGAGAGAGAGCCCAATCAGTACCTGTGCAAAGAAAATAGATAGTTCGGGGCGCCTGAGTGTCTCAGTGGGTTAAGCAGCTGACTCTTGATTTCGACTCAGGTCGTGATCTCAGGGTCGTGGGATCGAGCCCCGTGCAGGGCTCCGCACTCAGTGTGGAGTTTCCTTGTCCCTCTCCCTCTGCTCCTCCCCCTGCTCTCTCTTTCTCAAATAAATAAATAAATAAAATGTAAAAAAAAAAGAAAAAGGAAAGAAAGTAGGTAGTTCTGCTGGATGGAACAGTAGGTGCACTTAGGGGAATGAGGTAGGAGCTGCAAACAGAGCTAATCACACTAAGGAATCTGGACTTTATCCTAAAAACTGGGAGGAACCACTAGAGGTTTTATTTTGTGTTTTGTTGACAAGCACTGAATCTACCCTGTGTAATGATAGCTAGATACTCCATGTCCTCTCTGATGACATCCTTCCCTCTAGAATAGTCTAGATAGAATCTCCTGGAATGATAAAAGTAATATTTAATTAAACTTAAAATGCAATAGAGAAGTGTATATAGAGAAACATACAAGTTCATGAAGTCTCTCAGCATCACTCTTATTTATGAATAAACATATAGATTTTTGGGCACTTGGGTGGCCCAGTCAATTAAGCATCTGCCTTTGGCTCAGGTCATGATCCCATTGAGCCCCACATGGGGCTCCCTGCTCAGTGGGGAGCCTGCTTCTCCCTTTCCTGCTCCCCCTGCTTGTGCTCTCTCCCTCACCCTGTCAAATAAATAAATAAAATAAAATAAATTTTAAAAAGATACAGGTTTTTATTTTTATTTATTTTTTTTTAAAGATTTTATCCATTTATTTGACAGAGAGAGAGCCGCAAGCAGGGGGGAGTGGCAGGTGGAGGGACAGGGAAAAGCACGAAGCCGGATGTGGGGCTCGATCCCAGGACCCTGGGACCACGACCTGAGCTGAAGGCAGACGCTTAACGGACTGAGCCACCCAGGCGCCCCAAGGTATAGACTTTTTAAAAACAAAAATGCTGGGGTGCTTCTCCCTCTCCCATTCCCCCCTGCCTGTGTTCCCCCTCTCGCAGTGTCTCTCTCTATCAAATAAATAAATAAAAATCTAAAATAAAACACACACAAAAAAACAAAAATGCTATCAATCATACACACTGTTCAACAACTGGATTATTTTCATTTAATAATATGTCTTGGACATCTTTTATATCACTAAACATAGACCTACCTCTTTCTTTTTGATAGTTGTCTAGCCTTCCATTATATGGCTATATGGTAATTTTTAACTGTTTCCTATTGATGGATATTAACTTTAAAAAATTGTCAACAGGGGCGCCTGGGTGGCTCAGTTGGTTAAGCGACTGCCTTCGGCTCAGGTCATGATCCTGGAGTCCCGGGATCGAGTCCCGCATCGGGCTCCCTGCTCAGCAGGGAGTCTGCTTCTCCCTCTGACCCTCTGCCCTCTCGTGCTCTCTCTCTCTCTCATTCTCTCTCTCTCAAATAAATAAATAAATAAATCTTTAAAAAAAAAATTGTCAACATTGGGGCACCTGGCTGGCTCAGTCAGTAAAGCATGAGACTCTTGATTGGGGTTGTGAGTTCGAGCCCCACATTGGGTGTAGAGTTTACTTTGAAAAAATCGTTTCAAATCGTTTTTCGTGTTCCTGCAAAGTCATTAATTTTTTAATTGATTTTTAGGAGCTCTTTAGTAAAGATTTGGAGATTAACTGTGGCAAAAACTGCCAGTTGCCTACCTGATATTCAGTCTACCCTTCTTCCTTACTAACAGAACTGTTTTTGAAAATGTGTTATTTGATTTTATTTTTTTTAAAGATTTTATTTACCTCTGCTCCTGGCAACCACTAATTTACTCCCTGTCTCTACAGATTTGCCTATTTTGCACATTTTATATAAATGAAATCATATAACACGTGGCCCTTTGTGACTACCTTCTTTCACCTTAGCATCATATTTTCTTTTTTTTTTTTTAAGATTTTATTTATTTATTTGACAGTGAGAGAGGGAACGCAATCACGGGGGCAGGGAGGAGCAGGAGAGGGAGAAGCAGGCTTCCCGCTGAGCAGGGAGCCTGGTGTGGGGTTCGATGTGGGGTTTGATGTGGGGTTCGACGTGGGGCTTGATCCCAGGACTCTGGGCTCATGACCTGAGCTGAAGGCAGACACTTAACAACTGAGCCACCCAGGTGCCCCGCCTTAGCATCATATTTTCAAGGTTCATCTATATTGTAGCATCTGTCAGTACTTTGTCCCTTTTGGTTGCTGAGCAATGTTCCATTGTATGGTTTATGCCGCATTTTTTTTCATTCATCAGTTGATGGATATTTGGGTTGTTTCCATTTTTTGGCTATTATGAGTAACGCTGCTGTGAACATTCGTGTACAAATTTTTGTGTGGCCATATGTTTTCATTTCTCTTGCTTACATACGCAATTAATATCAATACAAAATAATACTCTTAGTATCAAAATATTGAATTCTGGGGGCACCCGGGTGGCTCAGTCGTTAAGCGTCTGCCTTTGGCTCAGGTCATGATCCCAGGGTCCTGGGATCGAGCCCTGCATTGGGCTCCCTGCTCCATGGGGAGTCTGCTTCTCCCTCTCCCACTCCCCCTGCTTATGTTCCCTCTCTTGCTGTGTCTCTCTCTGTCAAATAAATAAATAAAATCTTTAAAAAAATATATTGAATTCTGTGCCATAATGAAAGGATTTCAAAGGAGGACATGATCCTTTGCCACATAGAGATTTCATTCTAAAAAATTTACAGTATCTGGGCGCCTGGGTGGCTCAGTTGGTTGGGCGACTGCCTTCGGCTCAGGTCATGATCCTGGAGTCCCGGGATCGAGTCCCGGGATCGAGTCCCGCATCAGGCTCCCTGCTTGGCGGGGAGTCTGCTTCTCCCTCTGACCCTCTTCCCTCTCGTGCTCTCTATCTCTCATTCTCTCTCTCTCAAATAAATAAATAAAAATCTTTTAAAAAATAAATAAATAAAAAATTTACAGTATCAACATATTCATTCAGTCAAGTATATATATTGAGCACTTGCTATGTACTAAGCATTTTGCTAAGAGCCTAACGAAATATTATATGCAAATCCTTAGAAGGAAACTATTTTCATTTGAAAAATCTATTACAGGGGCACCTGGCTGGCTCAGTCAGTAGAACATGCGACTCTTGATCTTGGGGTTGTGAATTCGAGCCCCACATTGGGTGTAGAGATTACTTAAAAATAAAATATCTTTAAAAACTGAAAAAATCGATTACAATTACAACCTGACCTCAGACATTTCAATTTAGTTTATTGGCAAATTTTTCCTTACAAGTGAAATTGTGAGGAGTGGAATTGCTGTATCATATGGTAACTTTATATTTAACCTTTTAAGGAACTGCCACACTGTTTTCCAAAGTGGCTGCACCATTTAACATTTCCACCAGCATTGTTTGAGAGTTCTAATTTCGCCACATCCTGGCCAACAGTTGTTATTATCTGTGTTCTTGATTATAGCCATCCTAGCGGATGTGATGTGGTATTTTGTTGCAGTTTTGATTTTCATTTCTCTGATGGCTAAAGATGTTGAGCATTTTTTTATGTGTTTGTTAGCCATTTGTGTATCCTCTTTGGAGAACTGTCTATTCAGACTGTATTTTTTGACTGGGGTTTTCAGTCTTCTCATTATTGAGCTAACGAACAGAACTTTTATATTTCTGGGGGCAGCATTGTGCCCAGCTAAAAAAATTTCTCAGCCTCCATTGCTGATAGGGCAATGACGTATAAGTAAAGTCATTGGGTGAAACTTCTAGAAGGTCCCTTTTTCCTCCTTCCCTTCCTCTTACTGTTCAAAACAGGAATGTGATGGCTGCAGTTCCAGCAACTATGTGGGACCATGAGATGGCCCCGAAAATATAAACCACACGCTAAGATGCTAGAACAAATGTAGAGAGCAGCCTATGACACATAAAATATCATGAAGCTGTTATACCAACCTTGAACTGCCTCTCAAGACTTAATTTTATAAAAGAGAAAATAGGTTAAGCCACTGGGTTTTGGGGATCTATGTTGTAGCCAAATGCAGTTCTTACCTGATTATAACAAATTATCTCACAACTTAGTAGCTTAAAATGACATTCATTATCTCACTTTCTGTGGATCAGGAATCCAAGAGTGGCTTAGCTGGGTTGCATCCAGCTGTTGGAAGGGGCTACAGTTATCTAAAGGCTTGACTGAGGCTGGAAGCTCTGCCTCCAAGAAACCTCACCGCTATGACTGCTAGCAGGATAGTTCCTTGCCATACGGGCTTTTCTGTAGGGCCACCTGAGTGTCTTCACAATATGGCAGCTGGCTTCCCCTAGAGCAAGCGATCCAAGAAAGAGACCAAGAGGGAGCAACTGTGCCTTTTAGAACTTAGTCTCCAAAGTCATGTGCCCCTTCCACTTTATTCTATTCTTTAGGAGCTAGATGTTAAATCCGGCCCACACTCAGATGGAGGGGAATTAGGTTTCACCTTTTGAATGGAGAATTTGTGGGCGTATTTTAAAAGCTTACACAGTGTTTTGTCTTTTTTACATGCTGAAAATCTTTTCCTAATTGTCCTTATACTTGGTTTATAGTGCTGCCTTACAGAAATTTGATATTTGTGTGTACTCTTTACTGTCCATCTCTTCAATAAGGCTTCTGAATTGTGTGTCTGGTTTAGGAAACCCTTTCTCACCCCCAGGTTATGAAAATATTCTCTTGTATATTCTTCTGGCATTTATATTTTTTTAAGATTTTTGTTTAATTATTTGAGAGAGAGAGCTAGCAAGAGAGAGCAGGAGCAGGGGGTGGGGAGAGGGAGAAACAGGGTCCCTGCTGAGCAGGGAGCCCAGTGCAGGGCGGTATTTACATTTTTTGAAGTCTTTAATTCATCTGTAATAATTTTTGTGCAGAGTGTAAGGTAGGGATCTAACATTTTGCCAAAAGGGCAGCCAATTTTCTCAGCATCATTTGTTGATTAATCCCATCTTTCCCTACTGATTTGAAATGCCATCTTTATCATATATCTATGTTAGAGAGAATATATATGTTATATATATATATTGTTTCTGGGCTATACATATTTTCCATTGATAGATATATCATATATATGATATATATCACTATTTCAGCTCACACTATCATAACTAATCTCTATATGTCACATATCCTGCTACATTATTAGTTCTAATAATACAATGGACAGTCTGTCTATTGAATAGAGAGAAGTGGAGGAATTCAATGAATTTTAAGATGGTAAGTTCTTAAAACAGAAAATACAGATTTTTATATATATATACATATATGTATATATAAGAGCTATATGTAGTTTATCATACACCATACACCATATATATATACATGTATACGTATACATATACATATACATGTTTCCCATTTTTCAGATTCAAATTATACTCTAGAGACTAAGTAACCCATATAGTTGTGTGCTACCAAATGTTTAACAACAGGCACTCCAGGGAGAACAAAAAGCCCTCAGTTTTACCATTTGCTGATTTCTCTGGTATAAATACTCCCGCAATGACTGATTTCAAGAGGTAAATAACTTCAAAAGCATAGATGACAGTAAAATTGTTAGGGGCTGAATCTGCCCCCTTCCCATCCATATTTTGAAGCTTTAACTCCCAGTACCTCAGAATGTGACTGTATTTGGAAATAGGCCCTTTAAAGTGATGATTAAGTTAAAATGAGGCCATTAGGGTGGGCCCAAATCCAGTCTGACTGGTGTCAGTTTGAGAAGAGGAAATTTGGACACAAGAGTGCAGTGCACAGAGAAAAAAACTGTGAGGACACAATGAGAAGGCAGTCATCTGCAGGAAAGACCTCTGAAGAAACCAAACCTACTGATACCTTGCTCTTGGACTTCTTGCCTCCAGAACTGTGAGAAAATGAATTTCTCTTGTTAAAATACCCAGTGTTTTGTTATGGCAGTCCTCAGCAAGCTAATATAAAAATATAGTAAAAATAATTAGAAAGTGATGACTTGTATTTTTTATTTCTAAAAATTATAATTTATTTAAGGGTGCCTGGCTGGCTCAGTCGGTAGAGTGTGCGACTCTTGATGTCGGGGTTTTGGATTCGAGCCCTATGTTGGGCCTGGAGATTACTTAAAAAATAAAATCTTAAAAAAAAATAAAATTTATTTAAATTATGTGTAAGCAATTAAAAAAAAATAATGTCTGCCTTTAACAACTGGCTTACAGAATTCATGAAAAATTATCGGCTCTCACAAGCCCGTGCACCCCAGCTTCAGCATATACCCCATTGCTTATTCTGCTGAATTCCAAATTTCTATTTTCAACCAAGAACTCTTTCTCAGTGCCAGGCTCATATAGCTAACCTCCTACTTCTCCATTTATGTGACTCACAGACATCGCAAACTTAACATATCCAAAAACAAGTCCTGTATCTTTTCCCCTAACTCTGCTTTTCTTCAGTGCTCCTTGTATCACCATTCGGATGTTCAAACCAGAAACCTTGGGGGTCATCCTTGTCATTTTTTTCTCCCTCAATGACACTTTTCCCCAGTGGCCTCCCAGTGAGGAGTGTGACCCATCCACTTCTCTCCATCTCTTATGACACCTCTCTGACTTTCACTATTGGACCCGAGCCACACTTGGACCAGATAGCCCTCTTTTCAAGTCTTCCCACCATGAAGCCCCTTCCTTCTTCGCGGGAATCTCACTCTTCTGTGTGGAAGCCCTGCTCATCATCTCGGCCTCAGTTAAATGTGACTTCAGGAACGGCCTTTCCTGATCTGGAATTTGAATTAGGATCCCCTCTTACAGTTCCCTGCCTTTCTCTGATAGCAGTAAACAGTCTGTCTTTATATAAGAATTTGTGGATCCTCGGGTTTGCTCCCTCCTAGATGTTATCAAGGACTCTTATGTGGGCTTCTTCTAGCTCCGACAGACCTTGAGTCTCACGCTGCTTCCTACAGCCTGGCACAGTGCATGCCACATAGTAAGTGTTTAACAAAAACTGAATGAACTTTAGATGTGCTTTTAAAAAGTAATCAGGGACACACTCCCCTCGGTTTGGATGTGCCCATCTAGATAGAACGTCCTTCCCTCCTCCCTGCACTTTGAGAATCACTAAGGAGGAAGGAACCGAGGACAAGCCAGGGAGATAACCTCATTAGGATTCACTAGAAGGAGTGGAGGCCGTGAAGGATATAAAGGTGGACAGAAAAACTGGAAAAACTCGAGTCCACATTTTTAAAAATTAGCAAGGATAAACAAAAGCGTATTAGATTTGGCAAGACATTTGATGACTAATATAGGTGAGGTTTGCAGAGCTAAAGAGGTTGTGGTTATTATAATAGGTGTGTGCGCTCTTTTGTACTAGTTCCTAACATAACAGGGGTGTCTCCTACTTCCGGCCTCCCTCCTCCATGGCGAACGAAAAGATTCTCTTCCTGTAGAGGGTCCCTGGACCTCTACCCTGGTAGCGGAAAAAAAGAATTGGGGAAGCAAGGAAAACTTTTTGAGGCACGGGCGAAGGGGGCCCTTTCTTTACATGTAAGGAAACTGGGGATGTAAGCCTGGATTCGGAAATTGGCAGAAGCACTAGTCTCTTCCACTCCCCTCTGGAGCCCTGGACCAGAACCGCCCCTTGGCAGCCGGGTTAAGAGGCCCTCGCCTCCAAGCACGGCTTTCAGCTTCGGGCCCTCGCTTCCGCCCTGGGGCCTTTGTTCCGGCGCAGAACGTTCCAGATGCGCCGGAAGGCGGTTGGCGGGGGCGGGAGCTGCCGTGCAGGGGTGGGCCGTAGCTTGAGGGCTCCTGCCTCGGAGGTGGCCAGCGGGTGTGACCGGCGGCGAGCAGCCCCCGGCCACGGGTGCGGCCGCTGGGGGGCGCGCGAGGCCTGGCTCAGGCCGCCGGGCTCCGCCTACCACCCCCGCGCGCGCCGCTCACGTGACCGTGCACGTGACCGCGGCGTGGCCTGGATTCGCGTCCCCGCCCGCCGCCGGCTCTGCCAGGGTTACGAAACGAGCCCCTGGGGCGGCTACGCGGGGCGGGGCGTGTCGCCCAGGCGGGCCGAGTTTCCGCGGTCGCCATTTCGTCGCCGCCCTCGCGTTTCGCGAGTGGCTTCTCATTTTTTTAAAAAAGATTTTATGTATTTATTTGACAGAGAGAGACACAGCGAGAGAGGGAACACAAGCAGGGGGAGCGGGAGAGGGAGAAGCAGGCTTCCCGCCGAGCAGGGAGCCTGACGTGGGGCTCGCTCCAGAGACCCTGGGATCATGACCTGAGCCGAAGGCAGACGCTTAACGACCGAGCCACCCAGGCGCCCCTGGCTTCTCGTTTTTAAGTCCTGATGCTGCCCTTTACCAGCTCTGTAGTCTTGGGCGGCCGTGGTTTATGAATCTGTAAAAATTGGGATATCTTGGTCGGGAGCACTTAATGAGAACAGTGGGAGTTTGGTCGTAGATGCACTGCACTTAACGTGAACTTGTTAAATAGGGCAGAAGGTTGCCAGCCACCATTCCGTGCAGAGTGTCAGATGGGAGGCTAGAGCATGTCCTCTTTGGCTCTAGTTCTGGGCCTCCCAGTGCCTTGTATCTTACGAGGCTGACTGAGATTCTAATATTGTGTTTTTAAAACTAGTTTCTAGCGTTTCCAGATGCCTCGTTTGTAACACGACCCATGTGAAGGCAAGCCACCCATTTTACCAAGGGGGTGGTAGGTACGCCTCCAACGTGGCACATAAATAGGACCTCAAGAAATCCACAGGTGCAGGGCACCTGGGTGGCTCAGTCGGTTAAGCGTCTCCCAAGATCCTGGGATCGAGCCCCACGTGGGACTTCCTGCTCAGTGGGGAGCCTGCTTTTCTCTCCCTCTGCTGCTTCCCTTGCTTGTGCTCGCTCGCTCTCTCTCGCGCGCGCCCTGTCAAATAAATTAAAATCTTTAAAAAGAAAAAAAAAATCCACAGGTGCAGTCAAGATTTCAAAAAACTTGGGAAGCCGGGTCATCAATTTCTCCCAAAAACTGCTATAGTGGCAGCAAAGTACATGTCATAAACCTTCAATGAAGACTGGAAGAGCACTAAACTTATTCCTGGAAGAGAGGAACCAGGTATGTGAGCCTAACAATGGCAGTACGTGGCGGAAAAAGAAAAACTCTAGGTCTCAAGTCAGAGTTCAAGCCTCCTGCTAGAGAAGACAGCTTCAGATGGAAGGATTTCAAAACCAGCCAAGGATGGCATAACATTTAGAAACCACTTCAGCTTTTAAAATGTGTGAACCATTGGTGCGGCTGTATCTGTGGAGAACAGGGAGTTAAACCCACCCAGAGCTACTAAAAACAATTATTGGCCAAATGGCTATTTTCTAGAATATGATGAGGCTGGTATCTGGAGGGGGGAGGGGAATGCCGAACTGCTTTTATGTTTCCAAACTAGAAACACAAGACCCTGGATTGAAAACAATTGATGAGCTTGTTGATCACTTCTCTCCTCCTCTTCCATGGTGGCAGTGTAGCTCTGTATTTAATAAAGCCAGACGAGTTCTACAGGGATACAAATGTCAGTGCCCCAAAAAACAAAAACAAAAAAATCTGCTTTTACTGCAGCAATTAAATGCAAAGTGCTAGGTGAATACAGCACTTTCCACGATTGGGATTTACAGTTCTACATTCTAGAAGGCAAGTAGGACCTCATAGAGAAAGGCCTTGGCTTTAGTGTGGATCACAGACTGCAGTATCATCTGAAGTACCATACTCTTTAGGAATGTGCTCCTAAAGACATCCAAGGCTACCGCTTCCCAACATCACCCCTGTCCTTCACTTTACTGACCTAAGCAGGATTTGCTGTTTCAAAGCCACATACACGAGGTTGAGTGAGATTCCTCCCTGACTCCCAGAGCCATGAGTGCTGACCCTAATCTAAATGTGGTAATGAGTTGGAAGAGTTGGACATTGTTCAATATTGCCAGTTACATCACTTATAGTAAATAGTTATGGCAACAGTCAAGCTTAAAACAGTCCATGCATATTGAGAAGAATGTGTTTAGAATTTTAAGGGTTTTCTGTTAACAAAGAAGTGAAACACATTGTTCAAGTGGCCTAGCAATGGATCGTGTTGGCTTTGTGGAAGAAATTGAAGAACTTCTTGAAAGCCACAGAGAAACACTAATAAAAAGGATGAGGAAATGATAAAATCATCCCAGAATACAAAGATGTGAGAAACAGGAAGGGAAGACCAGATCACATCTTCATAAATATGTTAACATTTCTGCAAAAATGCTGAAATACCTGATTTAATTCCTTTTTTTTTTTTTTTTAAGTAGGCTCCACACCCAACATGGAGCTGGGGCTTGAACTCACAACCCTGAGATCAAGACGTGAGCTGAGGGGCACCTGGGTTTCAGTTGGTTAAACGTCTGTCTTCAGCTCAGGTCATGATCTCAGGATCCTGGGATCGAGCCCCACGTTGGGCTCTCTGCTCAGCGGGGAGTCTGCTTATCCCTCTGTACTCTCCCCTCCTCAAATAAATAAATTTTTAAAAAATCTTAAAAAAAAAAAAAAAAAGACCTGAGCTGAAATCAAGAGTCGGATGCTTAACTGACCGAGCCACCCAGGCACCCCTGAGTGACTTAATTTGTGAATACAATCTCTCCGTGGAGAGAAACCAGAAAATTAAATGTGGTTCACACTGTATCTTTATAACTCAGCAATTCTCCATATAAGTATGCACCCAACAAAAATGCATGCCTAGGTCCGCTAAAAGACTTGTATAATACTGTATGTACATAGTAGCTTTCTCTATAACAGCTGACAACCGAAAACAACTCAAATGGCCATCAACGGTAGAATAAATTGTGGTATGTCAATAAAACAGAGTAATGTAAAACAATGAAAATAATGAGCTACCATTTCATGCAACAAGATAGATGACTCACAGTCCTAATGCTGAGAAAAATAAGTCAGGCACAAAAGAATATATGCTGTATGGTGTCCTATGAAATTGAACAGGCAAAGCTAATCTATACTGACAGAGGTCAAATAGGAGTTCCCTTTAAGGATGTAGTGTCAGGAAAAGGGCAAGGAGGAGGAGCCTCTGGGATGCCAGAAACGTTCTGGATCTTTTTGGTGACGATCACACAGCATATGTAAAAATTCATTGAACAATTTAAGTTGAATTTACTTTATAGTGGCTACATTTCAAATAAAAATAAGATAAAACTACTTGTAGCATTATGTAACATTTGAGCAAGTATCAACAAATGTTTGAGCAGTTCAAGATTTAGTGGTAACAATTGGTGAATATCATGTTTTAAACAACCAGCAGCTGGGCAGGTGCACTTCTCAACCTTGAACTAGATTTTGCCATGGCTGAGGCTTGCTCTTTGTCCCCTAAGCCTTCATCCACTCAGTTATCATACAGCTCCTGCACTAATATTCATCATAGGCCACTATCTACAGTCATGATGTGATTTTTGTTGTCACACTGGCAAGAATATCCAGGTTGGGGGGCGCCTGGGTGGCTCAGTTGGTTAAGCAACTGCCTTCAGCTCGGGTCATGATCCTGGAGTCCTGGGATCGAGTCCCAGGATCGAGTCCCGCATCGGGCTCCCTGCTCGGCAGGGAGTCTGCTTCTCCCTCTGAACCTCCTCCCTCTCATGCTCTCTCTCTAATAAATAAATAAATAAATAAATAAATAAATAAATAAATAAAAAGAATATCCCGGGTGGATGACAGGTTTTAAGGCTCACATCTTTCTTTTTGTTATGTTTTCTTCTTTGTCTTCAATTAAAATTATGAAATTTTATTCACACATCATTGAATGATACTGCCGCATATTGTAATTTACACAAAACGTATGCTGTATCTAAGAGATAGGGTCAGTAAGGGATTTTCAAGGGTAATTTTGACTATGAGCATGGTTGTCACCTTATCTCTCCCAACTCTCTATTGTCCCAAAATGTAAAGCTTGTAGCATAGTGTCTGACATACAGAAACTGCCAGTTCAGCCCCTTCAGCCTAGACTCCCACCGCCCACAACCCACATGTGCTCTCCCACAAAAGTTGCCAATGACCAAAAAAATCTTGTTAAGCAGTCAAACTTGTATTTTCTGCTCACTGTGTCCTCCTTAACTGTCTTCTCATTCTACACGCTGTCTCTGGGGCCCCCCTCTGATTCTCATAGTTCAGCTTCTGACTAAAGAATATCACACTTCCCAAATTTATATCTCCAGCCCAGGCCTCTTACTACCCCTCCAGACCTGCAATTTTCATGTGTGTTCTCGATGGTTTCATCGGGTTGTTGCTCAGGCACCTCAAAAACATGTCCTAAAGTGAACTCACCATCCCTCCCCCACTCCCCTGCCCCTTTCCAGTGGCTTGTCTTTCTGTCACCTCCATCGTCATTAACAGTAGCACCTTCCAACTGTCTTCCAGGCTAAACCTCCTTTTCTGTCACCTCAGCCTCTAATCAGTCACCATATCTTGCAGTTTCATCAGTATTTCTTGAATTTTTTTCTTCCTTATTTCAGGCTCTTGACACTGGTCACTCGGGCTGCTGTAATAAGTCTCTCTTTGCTTCTAGTCCTATTTCCCTTGAAACCTCCTTGATGTTGTTGTGCCAGGATGGTATTTCCAATTTTTTTTTTTTAAGTAATCTCTACACCCAACGTGGATCTCTAACTCATGATTCCCAGATCAAGTGTCGCATGCTCTACCGACTGAGCCAGCCAGGTACCCCCAGGGTGGTTTTTCTAAAATGAGTATCTGACCATGTTTCTCTCCTGTTTCCTTCGTATGTGTCTCCCCATTACTGGCCTGTCCTGCAGAAGAACATGTCTTCCTTAACTTGGCCAACAAGGCCACTGTCATCTAGGGCTCACTTCTCTGGGCTTGTCTCTCATGCTTCCTTTCTAGCTGCAGGAACCCTGAAGTCTTCAAACTTCCCCAAACCCATCTCCTGCTTCTGCCTTTTTTCATGCTGACTCCACCATCTGGAATGTTTTCTTCATGTAGCAATCCTAACCCAACCCCCATCCTGCAGAACTACCTCACAGGCCAATTCCTAGTCATTCTTTAAGATTCAGCCCAGTGTTACCTCCTCCAGGACACCTGCCTAACTGCTCGATCCCTGGTTAGGAGTCCCATCCTTTTGACTTCCAGAAGACTTTCTTTATCTCTCCATAATTTCATCTACTACATGATAAACTGTTTTATAAATGTCCTCGTAACCTCCTTGGGGATTCACTGTTGTATCTTCGGTGGTTAGCACAAATGATTAAATTTGAACCCAAAACTGCTCTGAGTTCACGTGTATATAACCTCATTGAATCCTCACTATATCCTATGCAGTAGATACCAACAGTATCTCCATTTTAAAGAGGAAGAAACCGGTATTGGGGAAGTTAAAGTAATTTGCTCAAGGTCACACGCATAGTGGCCTTCAGGTATTCACACCAGTTAGCCTGGCTCCACATTTGACATCCTTCATCACTATATTACATTGCCTTTCTATAGAATGGACACCTAGTGGGCACCTGGGTGGCTCAGTTGGTTAAGCGACTGCCTTCGGCTCAGGTCATGATCCTGGAGTCCCGGGATCGAGTCCCGCATCGGGCTCCCTGCTCGGCGGGGAGTCTGCTTCTCCCTCTGACCCTCTTCCCTCTCGTGCTATCTCTCTCTCTCTCATTTTCGCTTTCTCAAGTAAATGAATAAAATCTTAAAAAAAAGAATGGACACCTAGTAAATGTTAACAGTAATAGTTATTTTTTTAAAGATTTTATTTATTTATTTGAGAGAGCGAGAATGAGAGAGAGAGAGCACATGAGAGGGGGCAGCGTCAGAGGGAGAAGCAGACTCAGCAGGGAGCCCGATGTAGGACTTGATCCCGGGACTCCAGGATCATGACCTGAGCCGAAGGCAGTCGCTTAACCGACTGAGCCACCCAGGCACCCATAGTTATGCTTAGTGATTGTATAATAGGTACCAGACTCTATGCTAAGTGCTTTACCTAGATTATTTCAATTCCACAACAATCCTATGAGGGAAGTACCATCATTATTCCCATTTTACATAAGAGAAAATGGGTTTGGGGCTCCTGAGTGGCTCAGTGGGTTGAGCATCTGACTCTTGATTTTGGCTTAAGTCATCATCTCAGAGTCCCTAGGATGGAGCCCCCAGTCCGGGGACGGTGTCGGTGCTCAGCAGGGAGTCTGCTTAAGGTTCTCTCCCTCACCCTCTGCCCCTCTCCCCGTCTCTCTCTAAAATAAATAAATAACTCGTAAAAAAAAAAAGAGAGAAAGCAGGTTTAGAGAAGTTTGTCGAACCCTCCCCCAAGGTCATAGAGCTTAACTCACAACCAGAGTCTTAACCACTGTACTCTACCATATGAGACCAACGGCTCAGGAATGGACTGACATCCAGGATGAAGACTAGCACAGCATGGAGCCTCAGGACATCTACCTCTGAAAACAGAGTTCAGAACCTCAGGCATACAACAGACCGACTCGCAAGTGGGGCAGAAAGAGACCAGTCCAGAAACAGTCACCCAGAATCAAAGGGACATAGAGATAGATTTCAGCACAGTGGAAGCCCCTCCTTGACCCCATGCCCTTCGTCTAGGAGCTCACGGGTGGGTTGCCCAAGCGGCTCAAAGGTCTTGACGATGGAGAACACACTTCCTGGGATCCCAAAGAGGTGATACTATCAAAGAGTTCATTCTGAGACTCAACAGCCCGGTGCAGACTCCGTGGCGGTCAAGAAGGGTTAACCAGCCGGGAGGGCCTCCCTGGCGGGGCTGGGGCCTCGGGGCGGGGGCCACAGGTTAACCGTCCCGGAATGGGGTCTAGGGGGGCCGGTCTTCGGGGCGGGGCGTGCCCTCCACAGCAGCGATCCGACTGGGGTGTTAACCGCCCGCGAGGAGCCCCAGGGGCGGTGGCCACGGGCCGGGGCGCGACCTGGGGCGGCGACGAGAGGGTTAACCGCCCCGGTGGGCCCCCGTTGGGGCGGGGCGAGACCGGGGGAGGTGCTGGAGGCGGAAGCTGCCGGCAGTCTGCGCCCAGCGCTGCTCGGCTACCTTCGGCTGAGCTCCTGCTGAGGGCCGGTGACCTCCGGGTCTGGGAAGCCAAGCGAGGTTCGGGAGCGGTGACGGGGCACGGGGTGGGGAAAGGGGATGGCCCTGGAGATGTCCAAAGGGGGCGAACTCGTGAGAGTCTCGGGAGACCGGGACAGATGGTTGAGGGCAAGGTGATGGGCCTAAGAGCTTTCGGGGAGCCAAGAGGGAGGGGAGGGGAGAAGTGGTGGGCAAACATGCGTGAAAGGATGGGGGCGCCTGGGCGAGGAGCCCCCGCCAGGATCCCGCACTTGAAACCCTCTTTTCTCCCAACTCCTCTCTAGGTCAATCCCGAGGCGGAGCTCAACTTTGAGAAGAGAGGCGCCCCAGCAAGACTCGGGGATTCCTCCGGCTCCTCACCTCCATGGGCCAGACGGCCCTGGCAGGGGGCAGCAGCAGCACCCCCACCCCACAGACCCTGTACCCTGACCTCTCTTGTCCCGAGGGCTTGGAGGAGCTACTGTCTGCTCCCCGTCCTGATGTGGGAGCCCAACAGCGGCACGGCTGGAACCCCAAGGACTGCTCAGAGAACATCGAGGTCAAGGAAGGGGGGTTATGCTTTGAGCGGCGGCCCGTGGCCCAGAGCACTGACGGGGCCCGGGGTAAGAAAGGCTACTCGAGGGGCCTGCACGCCTGGGAGATCAGCTGGCCCCGGGAACAGAGGGGTACCCACGCCGTGGTGGGCGTGGCCACGGCCCTCGCCCCGCTGCAGGCTGACCACTATGCGGCGCTGCTGGGCAGCAACAGCGAGTCGTGGGGCTGGGACATTGGGCGGGGGAAGCTGTATCATCAGAGCAAGGGGCCCGGGGCCCCCCAGTATCCAGCCAGACCTCATGGTGAGCAGCTGGAGGTGCCGGAGAGGCTGCTGGTGGTTCTGGACATGGAGGAGGGAACTCTGGGCTACGCTATTGGGGGCACCTACCTGGGGCCTGCCTTCCGCGGACTGAAGGGCAGGACCCTGTATCCGGCAGTAAGCGCTGTCTGGGGCCAGTGCCAGGTCCGCATCAGCTACCTGGGCGGAAGGAGAGGTGAGCCGTGGGGCAGGTGTGGGGAGAGTGTTCTGTTACTGGTGGCTGTGGTTTGGGATGGAAGCTCGCTCGACACCTTGTAAGAGCAGAGGGAATGGGCCTTCAGCTCACCTGCCTCCTACTTCTATTCAGTGCGGGGGAACGGCGAAAGGGCTTCACAGCTGTTACTTAACTATCTTCCCAGCAGCAGTAGCGATGAAAGTGAGGCTCGGAAAAGCCATTTGCTACTTAGAGGGAGGCACTCCAGGGATGAGGGCTTTTACAGCCGGTATCAGCTCCTGGAGCAAGAGGTGCACAGGGTTAAACGGGTACTGGGCAAGGTGTAGGCAGAGGATGGGCAGTGCCAAGCACCCAGGGTGTGGACCAGATCCCCTGGGCTCTGACCTGCCTGTGCTACTTCCGTCCTCAGACCCCAGGAAGGGGCCTTTGAAGCCCTGGGCATCTGGAAGGAGAGCAGGCAAGGAGGCAGGGCCTTCGGGTGGGGCCTCCTCTAAAAAGGATGGGGCCAGGGCTTGGGACTGATGGAACTTCACTGCGCCCTGCAGTTGCAGTCTTCAGCAGAGGGTGGATACCTCTCCTCCCCTCCGTGGTGAGCTATTCTAGAGTGAAGGAGCACCATCATTCCTTTCACCTCATCAGCCCCCAGCTCCAAGGCTCTGTGGAATCAAAGCCTGGACTAGCTTCACCACAGTCCAAGCTTCCTTGGCCTGTTGCTTAGTGGGGAGCCTTAGCTAGAGCTTCACCCCCAGCGGACTGGGGATGTGTGAAATCTGTGCTGCCTCCCACTGCAAGAACAGGTGCAGAACTTCAGGGTGCCTTAGATCTCCCTCTCAACCAAGACTCAGAGCAGGAAAGCAGAAGGGAACTTGGGCAGGACCCTGTGGTTTGAGGAGGTCTGACTGGTGGCTGCATCCCAACTCATCTTCCCCTCCCTTCTCTCCCCCAGCGGAGCCACACTCCCTTCTGCACCTGAGCCGCCTGTGTGTGCGCCACGCCCTGGGGGATACCCGGCTTGGCCAGGTATCTGCTCTTCCCTTGCCCCCTGCCATGAAGCGCTACCTGCTCTACCAGTGAGTCCTGTGAACACAGATTGCGCTGGGGCCTCAAGGCTGCCCCTCCCCTGGGGGGCGGGGAGGAGGCACTGCTGGCCTAGACCAGCTGCTTAAAGCCAGTGAGGCAAGGGGGAGGTGAGGCTGGGCCCCTACCCCAACCCAGGCTCTGAGGATCCAAGAGCCCCAGAGCCACCCAGAGCCGGGGGCGGGGGGGGGGGGGAAGGACAGAAGGGAGCCACTGTTCGAGACTATGGCCGCCTGGTACGCAAGACATTTTTTCAAGTAAAAACAGTAAGAGATGTGCTGTTGTAGAAACCTGTTTGTGGTGTTTCTCTGTGCAAGTGTCCTGGGGCTGCCTCAAAAAGGAAAAAGAGGGTATAGGCAAGTACAGTGAAGAAGGACACGCCACAAGGCTCAGTGCCAGGTGTTTATTTCCCCCCGCACGCGGGATTGCTCACACACACAACACACATGGGCATTGGCACCATGGGAGAGAGAGAGCAGCCCCTCTGGCCTCTGAGGGGAGGACAGGGCTTTCTCTCAGCCCCCGGCCTCAGGGAGTGAGATGGGAGAGGAGGATGGCTTCTCTCTCCTGCCCTCACTGGGGACGCTGAGGGGGCCCACGAGCAAATTCCACCCCTTCTGCCTCTCAGCCACGGAGAAGCCACCTCGGTGACGTTTCGTTCCGACCATTACAGTTCTGTGGAGAAGGGATGGGCCTGGTCCCAGCCATTACGGGGCAAGGTGTAAACAGTGAGGAAGACGTATACTCTGGCCACAAAGGGGGCAGGTGACACCATCAGAAGCATGTGCGGGGTGGGGGGTGGGGGGGAGCACAGTTACTGAGCTCCTGAGCTACCTAGTCCCTGGCTTAGGAAGAAAAGGAGAGATGGACGGGCTTATTGTTTGGCATTGATGATATCCACAAACTCGGGCTTGAGAGAGGCCCCGCCCACAAGGAAGCCATCCACATCAGGCTGGCTTGCCAGCTCTTTGCAGGTTGCTCCAGTCACAGAACCTGGTAAGGGAGAAGACAGAAGAAATCGGCAGGGATGGTACAGGAGGGCCGAGTCCACCCCTATCTCAGGCGGGAGCCAAACCCACTTACCTCCATAAATGATACGGGTGCTCTGAGCCACCGCGTCAGAGACGTTGGATTTAAGCCATCCCCGGAGCTTTTCGTGTACTTCCTGGGCCTAGAACAAGAAGCCAGATGAAGTAAGCCTTTTCCTGCCTCTCTCACTCAAAGGCTAAAAGACGCTAGGCCCCAGTGAAGAGAGGCAGTGTGGTTTTGGGGCAAGAACCCTGAGATCTGAGTCAGAATACCATAGCCCCAGTCCCATCCAGACCCTGGAATGGATGTCCTTGGACAAGTCACTCTCCTTCTCTGGGACTGGGGGTTCTGGTCTATATTATTATTATTTTTAGATATTTTATTTTTTATTTTAAAGTAATCTCTACACCCAACATGGGGCTCGGACTCCCGACCCCAAGATCAAGAGTCACATGCTCTACCTACTGAGCCAGACAGGTGCCTTGGGGGCTCCTGTCTTTAAAATTAGGGGTTGGGTCAGATGATCTCTGTTGCAGTCCAGTCCTACCGAGGCAGGTAGGGGAGAGGCAGAGCTCCTGGGCTCAGTTACCTGTTGGGGTGTTGCAGTCTTGCCGGTCCCAATGGCCCATACAGGCTCATAGGCCAGGACAACCTTGCTCCAGTCCTTCACGTTATCTGTGGGACAGATCACAGAAGAAGGGTGAACAGGAAGGAGCTCTCCAGCCCGTTGCCCAGGGAATGAAGAATGATGGTGGCCTGATGCCCCCTGGTGGCTGTGGGAGGAACTCCAAGCGGCATCTATAGCATCTGGGCAGGAACAGAAGTGATATGAAGGATGCAAGGGTCCTCCCCTTCCCCTTCCTTTCCTGTATCAGCACAGGATGGGGCATCTGACCCCACCCTCTGTGCCCCCGTAGCCCTGGCCAGGCTCAAAGGTCCCCTTCTCCAGAGTTACCTGCGATGACCTTGGTTTGCTCGAAAACAACCTTCTCAGTGATGCCAGCTTCCCTCTCATCTAGCTTCTCCCCAATGCAGGCGATTACTCCAAGCCCCTCTGCCAGGGCATGGGCCACTTTCTGTCCAATCAGCTGTGGAGGAACAGATTTGGTGAGCCACCCCTCTTGGAGTAAGGCAGCATTTACCTCCCCTCCTGGTTACTAACCTCATCTGACTCTCCAAAGACATGCCTTCTTTCCGAGTGCCCCAGGACTACCCATGTGGCTCCACAGTCTTTGATCATGCCAGGGCTAAAGGAAGAGAGAAAGCCAGGCTTCAGCAGAGAGCCCACCCTGTGGCTTTCCCTTCAATGAGGGAAGTGAGGGCAGAGTCCCCAGGCGCGCCCCTCCTGCCTGCATCTCACCTGATCTCCCCAGTAAAGGCCCCATTCGTCACTTTGTAGCAGTTCTGAGCGGCCACAGCAATCTTGGCATCCAGCTTCTGCCGGGCAAAGTCGATGTAGGCGGTAGGGGGTGCACAAACCACTTCTGGAGAGGAGACGTGATGGCACAAGGGCATGGGGTCACAAGGAAGCCATTCTCCAGACTCCCTCCAGTGTTCTGGGGTCCCCTCACCTTCACCTGATTTCTCAGTTCTGCCTTCCACCCCTTTTCACTCCAGCAAGATCATCTTTGTCCACTTCCCAGCCCAGGCTGGGCCTGTACCCAACTCCTTGAGCCTTCCAGGTGTCCCTGGGAGGCCATGGCCCTCGCCCTGCCCTCTGCTCTTTAACAGCTGTGGTTCTGATTTCCCCAGGCTATTCTGGGCCTGGGCACCTCCTAGACTCAGCATTCTCTTGGAGCCAACACCTCCCTTCTAAAATAGCCCATTCCTACCACCCCCAGGCAAGGATTTTTAGCAAAAGCAGAAAGAGCCAACTCCTGGGGTTTGTATTGGGGTCTCTGGGGGAATAAACCAGGGCCTCTTTGGATCAGGCCGGTGTTTCTGTGATTTAGGTGGGTGGGAGGATTAAGGGCCGAGGACAGGACTCTTTGCCTGTGGGTGGCAGGGAGCTGACTAGCTCAAGGAGGCCTTGCGCTTTCCCGTTTCCAGCCTGCAGAAGGCTGTAGGATCGCTCCTCACTCCCCAATAGACCATCTTGTTTGACACCTGCTCAGCCCCTTCGTCGGAAGGCAGGCGCCATCTGGGCCGGTGAGGGTGAAGGATAGAGCCGGGGAGCTCAGGAGGCCACTGCCGCCGGGCTCGGGGAGTCGGCCCGCCCAGCGAGGCGCGGGGAGGAGTCGCGGGCTACGTGCGGCAGCGCACGGAGCAGACGGCCGAGGGGGCAGGTGGCTGGATCCCCGCACGCAGGATCAGCCTCCTCCCCCACACGCCGGGGCTGTCGCCAGCCTCCAGTGATCGTCCGCAGGGGCTCCGCTCCCATGCCCGGCTCCTGTCGGGTGCGGCCCCGGTCCATGCCCCGGGGCCATCTTCGCCCACGGTGACCGAAGAAATCCTCTCCCGCCTCACGGTCGGAGAGCACCATTACATGCGGCCCCGCCTTCCCCCCCACCTCGACACACCCCCGGTATTGCGGCTGCGAGGCCCCGGCGCGGCGGGGTCAAAGTCCCGAACCCCAGCAGCCCTCGTGCCCAGCCCTGCATCCAGGTCCGCGCGGACACCCGCTCGGGAGAGGGCGCCGCCACGCCCGACCTCCCCCCACCCCCGGCCGCGGCCCCGGCCCCGGCCCCGCGAGGGCTTACCGGTGTCCGCCGGCACCTTGGCCGCGTTCAGAGTGGTGATGAGTTCCCCCAGGTTCTTCTTCCGCCCGTTCATCTTCCAGTTCCCCCCGACGAAGAACTTCCTGGAGGGCGCCATGGCGTTGGAGCCGACACACTGAAGGTCAGATGCACCGCGCAGCCGCTTCCACTGGCCGCTTATGTAGAGCGCCGTGAGGCGGAACTCCGCCTCCTCCCCGCCCTCGGCCATGGTTAGCCCGGCCCCGCGCCTGGAAGCGCCGCCCGCCGCCCGCCGCCCGCCGCCCGCCGCCCGCCGCCCGCCGCCCGCCGCCCGCCGCCCGCCGCCCGCCGCCCGCCGCCCGCCGCCCGCCGCCCGCCGCCCGCCGCCCGCCGCCCGCCGCCCGCCGCCGCAATGCTCTGACGTGACCCCCCCGATTGTAGCAACGTTCCAGGGGCGTCCGGGGGCTCAGGCGCTTCGGCCCCATTGCCTGGCTTTTGGGAGGGGGCGAGAACCCGCACTCAGGGGAGCCCCACTTCACGACCACAGCCCCCCAGAGGGCCAGGGGTGCTTCCAAGGGGAGCTTGGGCTCCGATTGCTTGGCCTGAGATGGCACTGCTGGCCGGGGCCGAGGGAGCTCTGAGGGGGCATCCATCTCCAACTGAGAAAAGGACCTCCCTTCCCCCCGTCGGAGTAGCTGCATCCCCGATCGCTGGGCGGGCACCTCTGACCTACCCGGGGGAGGGCAGTCCCACAGTTACGGGGCCGGTAGCAGAGTTCCGAGCGGGAGGGGCGGCCCGCACGGAGCCCCCGCACGCCCACCCCGCCCGGGAAGTCCCACTCTCTGCTCCAGCTGGCTCACCGACACGGTGGCTGCAGGGCCTAGGGGACCTGAGACAGTTGGGAAATACCCACTTGGGACCCCTCCGGGGCGACTGCTGGAGGAAAGACAGAGTTCTCCACCCTCATCTTTGTGTCACCCCACTCCACTGCCCCTGGTCTGACAGCCCCCACCCTTCAGCTTTTTTCTACTGCCCCAGTGCTGGCCCCACCTCATCTCACAGCCCATTTCCCAAGAGCTCTACAACTAGTGAAAGTAGAGAACTGTCCAGGGAGGGGGCAGAGGGGGGCAAGGGGCAGAGGCGGCTCTCCTGCTAGCCCCAGGCAAGATCAGTCTCTCTCAAGGTCCCAAACAGGACACGACTTAGCCATTGTACTTTTATTCACATCGTGTATTTTGGCATTTTCCAGAGAAGGGCAGGGAAGAGACAGGGTGGGGGAAAGACAGGCCGGAGGGCGAGGGGGATCCCCGTTTCCCTCACAGCCCTCCTTGCCTGACCACACAGGGAGCAAACACAAAGAGGGAGGGGAGGCCCGGACGCCCCGTCCTGTGGAAGAGGCTGCACGAAGCTAAACCCACACGCACACACAAACAAGCCCCCCTCCACACCAGGGGCCGGCAGGATTACACAGAGAAGCTGAGCACTGTGGGTTCAAGGGGCAGGGAAAGCAACAAAGTCTCCTCACAGACAGGTGGCCGGCCCCTCCCATCCCCTTCCTGCTCTATCCCCAAAGTCTCTCGAGTGTCCCCCGCTTTGCTTGGCCATTTTCCCATGGCCTCTAGCTTCTTCCCTGCTGCTGAGGACAAAAAGAAAAAAGGTACAGAGCAGGGGAGCGGGTGGCTGAAGTCCATCCCTCAGCCCCTATCCCTCATGCCAGATGGTCCGTCCCCTGTCCTCAGTGGTAAGGGGTCAGGGCAGGCTCTTAGCTGGCCACTCTCTGGTAGAAGTAGATGTAGCCCAGGTCCTTAGGTGGCTTCTCAGAGGCACACACTTTCTGGTCATTGTAGATCACCCATCTGGGGAAGAGGGGAGGGGGAGGGTGGAGAAGGAAGAACAGACTGGGCGTCCACTTTGCATCACCTTAAGTCTCTGACATAGCCCCTGGAGTTGATCCCAGTGATTCCGGCGCGAAGGTTCCCAACGTTCTCAGCCTGGGCCCCCACATCGACAGGCTAGCTGCTACCTGCCTGAAGGGAGCACCCCAATCCCATTCCCTGCTCGAGTCTTCAAATCCTCCAGTCCCGCTACGGCCACCCCCGCCCGTTCCTGTCAGACCCCGGTCTGCAAACGTTTTCTGGAAAGGGCCAGACAGTAAGGAGTTTAGGTTTTGCAGGCCATCCGGTCTCTGACACAATTACTCAACTTTCCTGTTGCAGCATGAAAACAGCCACGGACGATACATACGTGAGTAAGTGTGGTTATGCTCATTAAAACTTTACTTAGAAAAGCAGGTGGCCTTGGGCTGTCTGTCGTCTGCCGATCCCTGCTGTCAGGCATTCTATCACTTTCTGCTGTCTCTACGCCCCCCCCCATCCAGCAGGCCTTTACCTTCTCCCGCGAATATTCTAAGGACTCCCAGGATGCCCCCACTCATCCCCACTAGCACGCCTCGGTTCAGGATGTACCCTGCCAGCCCCTCACCTGCCTTCCTTCTTGATGTGGCAGACGTAGTGACCACACATGGTAGAGGTGCCCATGTGACTGATGAAGGCAAAGAGCTGATACTCTAGAGGAGACAAAGAGAGGGGTCCCTGAGCGCCAGCCCAAAGATGCATCTAACAGCCCAAACTCAGGGACCGGGGGGCAGCAACTGGGTCACAAGTCTGTCTCGGCCTCCTAGAAGCCCGCCTTCCGAAGCCATGTCAGTGGAAAGAAGCTCCTGCCCCCTCTGCCCCCTGAGGGAAGCAGAGCTGCCTTGGAATGAGGAGCTGGTAGCAGACCGGCTAGATTCCGCCGGCCCATCCTGTTTCCCAGGGACACTCACTTCCAGGCCCATCCCGGACTTTAGGTCCTACTGGCACAGACTCGGAGATGGAGTCGGCAGCTGAGCGGCCCTCCGAGATGTCCATGGCGGCTTCTGCATCCAGGTCATCAATGTGACTGAAGATCCAGTCCACGGCCCTTTCTAAACTATTGTTCTTGGAGAGGAGGGAAGCGTTACTCTTTCCAACAAGTTCAGGGCCAGGAAGACCACCGGTGAAGGCCTCCCCTCCTTCCGCACAGCCACGAAAGGGTGGAGCCCAAGCCTCGGCCGTCCCACACCAGTGGTCCTTGGTCTGGCTCACAAAGGATGGAACCTCACCCCACCTGGTTCTTTCCCACCGGCCCCCGGTCCTCAGCCAGGGGCAGCCCATACCGTGGCCCGAAGAGCTTTCAGGGCCTGGTCCCGGGAGAAGCCCATGGAAACGATGGTGCTCACGCAGTCCTCCGGTGGGGGGTCAGCTGCTGCACTCGTGGAGCCAGGCCCGCTGGAGCCAGGCAGGATGAGGGGGTTTGCAAAATCTGCGGGGGTGAAGGGATTGAAGTGTGTGTGGGGGAGGACAGGGGCCCTGTTCCACCCTGCCGCCCACCCCGGCCTACCTGGGTCGTCCATGTGTGACATGACCCAGTTCATGGCGGCCTCAGCCCCACTGTTGCCCGTGTAGTAGACAGCCTTGCGGCAGGCATCCATAGGGAAGCCCATCTCCACCAGCTGGATGATGACCGATTCGTCCAACATGGGTGCTGTGGGGGGAGAAGTGAGGGCACAGTGACCTGACTCCTTGGGCCACTATCTGCTCCTCCTGCCTCCCACGGTCCAGCCCTCTGGCCCTCTCCCAACACCATCCCCCCAACCCCGGTTCCATGCATTTTCTTTCCAAGGCCTGGCACCTTGCTCCAGAACTAAAATGGCGGCACGCCATCATGTGGGGGCCGCAGGACTACAGACACAGAACTGAGGCTAAAGCTCTCCCGTGGATCCCCTCCTCGCCCATTCTCACAGAATGGGCCCCGTTTCTGGAGTATGCTGCCTCTCCCCACCCCCACGCGCCGAGGTGACAAGGGCAGAGAAGCAAGCGGCCAGGGCTACGGCCATCCACACAGAGAATGTGGCTGGGAGCGCCCTCGTCGGCCCTCACGTCCATCAGAAGAGGGCAGGGGAAATTTGAAAGGGAGGACAGGAGAAACACGAAGGACAGGGTCAAGGGGAGGCAGGCAGAGAAGACCCCCATCAGCAAAGGAGAGAGACAGGCAGGAAGAAGAGTCACTAACATGTTGGAGAGGAGAAGTGAGGGGAGCAGAAGGAGTCTTCGTCTTCGTTGCCATAGAAACCAAGGCTACCTTTGGGCTCATCCGGAGTGACGAGGGGTGGGGCAATGTCAGGCAGCTCCTCCTCCCCAGGCTGCAGCCCTGTACCCCTCAACTGGGAGATGTCTAGCTCCTCTGGCATCTCAATGGACACATCTGTAATTGGAACGGCGGGAAAAGGGTCACCTCCCCAGCTCCCTGGGGCCTTCCCTGAGAAAGCACTCGGGGATCCTCAAGGCCCTGCCCCACACCTTGGCACTGCTCTGGAATAAGGAGCTGCTCAGAGCGGTACCAACTGCAGGGGTCCCCGTGTAATGTAATGGTGGGCCTGGGAATCAGGAGGCCTGGATTCTAGTCCTAGATCTGCCTCAGGTGCGCTACGGACAAGGACGGGGGCCTCCAACTTGTACAACACAATGATCTCATACCTCTGTGGGTCTCGACTTATCTAGGACACGAAGTGAAATCAGGAGTTCTCAAAGTCATCAGGGGCTGTAAGACTCACGAGAACCGTTTCAAGATTATCTAAATGAGAACCTTTTACCAAGTACAAAAGTAAAACTATGAAAACCGCTTTTGGTTGTAATCATCACTGTAAAATCAAGTGTCTTCATATTTTTAGTCCGTGCTTTTCAAACTCGGCTCATTTTGAAACATTTAGGGTTATGTTTCCCTCCTTTGCAGGAAAGGTGGAGAATCACTAGTTTACACACGGTAAGGCCCCTTCTTTTTCTCGCATTTTCTGCGTAACCTCCCTCACTCATCCCAGCCACCATACCCAGTTTCTTGGGCACCCAGTCTAAGCCGAAGGTGAACTTCTTGATCTGGATGACCAGGTAGTCAGGGAAAGAGGCAAATCGTGTGGTCCTAGGGAAGAGAGAATGTCCTGGTACCCAGAGAATCCCACAGTTCTCCTCTCCTGAGACCCCCACCCTGGGGTTCAGCCTCTCGTGGGTAGAAGACCTGATAGCCCAGAAGATACTCCATATTCTTATCTTGCCCTGGGCAGGCATCAGAGCATCTGCAGACAAGGAGCGGCAGAAGCCAGGGGCCTGTCAAAGGGGGGGGTGAGGAGGGGAAATGGCTGAAATCCCTTGAGACCAAAGCATTCTTTCAGATCTCAAGCTTATGCCAACGACAGGATGAGGCCCAAACTCAGGCTGTTTGCTAGAAATCCAAATTCTGTCCAAAACGGAGACTGTGCCTTTGCTCTTGCCAAGATTGAGGGCACGAGTGGACAGAAGCTGCACGAAAACGTGACCCTGTCCCACAGGAGAAGATGGAGTGATCGGGGCAGAACAAGGGAATGTGGCAATCATCCACGTCGACTGCTGCTGGGAACTCTCCCTTCCCTTGGGGCCAGATGATGAGCAGCCCCAACGGACACGGCCCTGAGAAGGGCCGAAAGACTGAGAACGAGGCAGAGAGTATCTTTGGGGTCACCCTGAGAGTGGCCCGAAGCCTGAGGCGCAGACCAACAGGACTTACTTGACAGCTACTGATTTGGCCTGCAGGGCCGTGCTCCAGAAGTCGTCCACCTGCTCCGGGGCCCCATAGGCCTCCAGGCAGGAGCTGAAGGGCACCTGGGCCCGGACCAGCTCCGGTGGTGGTAACTTCTCCTCCTCGGCTTGCCGCCTCTTCTCCTCATACTCCAGAAGCTCCTCTGGTGGCAGAATTGGTGGGTGAGGCCTTCAGAGGCCACTGCCTCTTGCCCTCCTTAGCCTTGCCAGGCTGGCCCGATGGCCGTGACCAAGTCAGCTGCCCCCACCTCAAACCCCCGTGACACAGGTATGTACGATCTTGCCTCTCATCCTCAGCACAGCGCTGACAAGCAAGGGTGACCCTACCTCCCCGAGATGGCCCCTGCTCCAGACCTCTGGCTGGGGGAGCAGGGCACACCGTGGGCTCTGCTCCCATAAGGTGTCCTAGCACCCCGCCTAGGCCCCACAGTCCCCCTGCACCCAGGCCGAGAGCAACCTGCCTTTGTTAAGGGCCGCGTCCATGCGCACAGGCAGCTGCATGATGTAGTCCACTCGCTGGGTGTACTTCACCTTCTCTGTGGCCAGGCACTTGATCTTTTCCTCCACCAAGAAGCGGAACACCTCGTTAGGGTTTTCAGAGCTCCGACAATTCCTCTATAGGAAAGAGGCAGTGTGGGGAGGTCGGCGCGGCCAGGAAAGGGGATGGGGGCCTGAAAGGGCCACTAGGGGGGTCAGGGAGAGAGAGGAGCGGAAGGGAGTCTGCCCCTAGGAGGCACGCGGGTGCAAGAGTAGATCCTTCCCTAATCAACTTCCCCTCCCAGCCCCATCATGGCACTGGGAGACCGTGGGGGAACGTGTTGGTGTTTTTCTTTACAGGCAATAAGCATCTTCATCTCATTTGCTCTGCGTGTACCCTTCATTCGGCTGCAAGCCCATCAGGTATAAGGATCACTGCTTAGCTTTCTCCTCAGGGAAGGCCCAGTGCACGCAGACGCCCGGGGCCCAGGGGCGGGGCTGGTTGGGGCTGACCGGACAGAACGGGCAGGGGGGAGAAGGGTGAGAGCGGCAGACAGATGGAGGGAGTGCGGAGTGCCTCCTTGCCGTCTGCCCAGCCCTTACCTCCACCATGTTGATGAGGTGAAGAAAGAACTCTTGGGCATCCTGCTGCCGGTTGGTGGAGAACTCAGGGTGACCCTTGCCGATGAGGGCCTTGAACATCCGAGGGGCAATGCCATCTTGAACTTCCTAGGCAGAGAGCCAGGGCAGCGATTTAGCTGGGGCTCAAGAGGCCACCAAGGGGCCTTGTTTAGACATCTCCCAGACCTGTCTCCCCTTAATTCCAGAGCCTGAAAGGGATAGCGTCCCAGACTCACCTTCTGTTCTGACACCTGCTCCCCATCGCCTGATTCCGGTGCTGGCTTGGAATATTCTCCCGAGAGCAGGCCATGGCCCAGTTTGGCCCTGCGTTAACATCCAAGAGAACTATTTAGCTTCAGCCCACTAATGATCATCTGCCCTCTCTCTGGGCCTTTTCCGCCCCAACTCAAGCCCTGCTTACAGCCCTTAGGCAACCCTCTACAATGTGAAAAACTGCAGAGTCCCCAGGAGCCCAACTCAAGGCAGACAGCATGGCCCGAGGCAAACATCCCACGCTGCTGCCCACTCCAGGCGATCATGGAGGACAGAAGGCGTACGGGCTGCGAGGCTCTCGAGAACCTTTGTACACGGGACCTGGCTACATACACCTGGGTGCTGAAGTCCTGGGTAGGGTCCGTCGGGGCATTCTGGAAGATCTTCTCCAGCTTATCCACATACCTAAGAGCCAAGGGAAGCATAATTGAAGGCACAATGGCATGGGCTCCAAGGGAAAGGGGAGGGAGTATTATCCACTTGCTCAGGGAACAGGCTCCCTCCAGAGTGGGGAGTTACGTGGTTCAACCACGGAGTCCCATGTCTTCCCAGCAACCTGTCCTTCCTCCCCTTCTCAACTATGCCAGCATGTGGTGCACTCCGCTGCCTTCTTTCCCGGCCTCCTTCCCAGGACCGAGCCAGGGGAGGGGAGAAGGCAGCCTGGGAGAAGGGTAAGGACAGTTCCCACTCTATGGGACGGAACAGGTCAACACGTTGTTAAGTTTCCACGTATGCATGGAGTCCTTCTCAGTTAGAAGGCAGACTCCTTTCTGCTCAGAATGGGCCTTTTCTCTCCTGGTGTCCCAGGCCCTCCCCTCCCCCGCAAGTGCTACATGGCCACGGTAGGTCCTCATCTGCTGTCACTGGCCTGAAGTGAAGAGCACCTCCTTCCCTCTGAGTCAGTCAGGAGGCCAGGGAGCGCCCTGGGGTTCGGTGTTCTGCCCTCTCTGGGGCCCGTGGGGCCGGGGAACAGGGCTGCTCTAACTGATGGGGGTACGCCAGCCACAGCGTCACGGGAACGAAGACTGTGCCAGAACACAGAAGTCCTGACGGTGGCTGAGGGAGGACTGTGCCTAGAGGCCAGCGACCGGCAGAGCGGCGGGGTCAGGGGTCCAGTCACTGGGAGGGGGTGCCACTCACTTCCTCTGGAAGTCGGGGATGCTGAAGAGCACCTGGACCACCGAGTTGAGGTAGCAGCTGTTACCCAGGTTCCGGATGCCCGTGTAGCCAGGCCCGAACAGGGGCTTCAGTGGCACACCTGACTCCTGGATCAGCTCCCATTCGCCAATCCGCTGGTTCATATCGATCTCCAGCTCTGTCATCGTCTTGTCCGTCTGCAAGGGAAGGGGCACTTCAGACACAGTGGGAAACTCAGTCCTGGATTTTTCACACTGATCCCTCACAGGGTCCAGGACAGTCCCCAGCTGGAGCTTCGAATGTGTTCAGTTATGGACTCTCACATAGGAGACACACTGGATATCCCCAGTCCCAGTTCCAGAAGGCCACGAGGGATTGTCCCCGAGGCCTGTGAGCCATCAGGCCTCCGCTCTGGTGGCAGGAAGAAATGAATGCGAGTCCCTCTGCTTGAAGTGTTTTTTCCATTCCTTCTCACCCCTCAGCTCTGCACTCAAGCATCGCTTCCTCCATCCCCTCGACCGGCCAGGTCCTCCGGCTGTATACCACTTCTGCAACACCTGTCTCTGTCTCTTTTTTTTTTTTATCGAGTAGGCTCCACGCTGGGCGTGGAGCCCAACACGGGGCTTGAACTCACAACTCTGACATCGAGACCTGAGCTGAGATCAAGAGTCAGACGCTTAACCCACTGAGCCACCCAGGCGCCCCTCTATGTCTCTCTCACAGCACCCATCGGTTTGTGGTTAATTCACGCGTTTGCCTGAGCACATGATAAATGTCTGCCTTTCCATCTAGAATGTAAGTACTCTGTCTTAGTCACACAGTGACTAGCACATAGTAGGTACTCAGTAGTATTCAACGAATGAATGAATGATTCTAGAAGCTTTTTCAAAGGAAGAGCAAATGTCTTGGGGACTGGGATAACTGTGGCAGCTGCCGTGGACGCGCTGCTTCAGCCTCAGGCTGGGAAGGGCCCAGTGGGCAGGGATGAGGAGAATCTGAAGCTGGAGGGGACCTCACCTTCTGCATCTTTAACATGTCGATGCCGAAGTGGGACAGGTGCTCAGCCAGGTTGGGGTCCAGGACCATGTCGTCCTCGTCATAGGAATACACGTCTAGGGCAGGAGGCAGGAGCAGGGTGAGAAGGGGTGGCTCTGGCTGGGCCTGGCCACCAAATCGCACTCCCTGCCCCGAAGGGGCACTGGTGGGACAGAAGGATGGGCCGGTAAAGGTAACCCCCTGGGCTGCCCTGAGTAGCAGTGAAGTCACGGGCCCTCCGGAGACTGGCTGGCTGGGAAGATGGGGTGAAAGAGCACGAGGGCTAGAGTTACCTGTGACTCTACCACGCAGGGTAAGGTGCTACGGTCAGGTGGGTTTGGAAGGATACTTGCTAAACAGATAATGCTGGTAACCTCTAAGAAAGGGACTGGGTTTGGGGGGTAAACTGAAGATTTAGTCTCATCTGCGGTATTTTCATTGTTTATCAAGAGAACGTATTGACGTGTTATTTGTGTCATATACAATGAGTAACAGTTCAGACGCACTTCAGCATGGAGGGAGCTGGGGGAGGGGAGGGGGGGGAGTACCAGCTCCATCGGGTGTGATGGTGCCCAGCTTGACAGCTAACGGGTAGCCCGTCTCCCTGTAATGCTCCACAGCATGGTTGTTGCCCCCACTGCCATCGAAGTAGCGTCGGCCGCAGAGAATGGAGCCATCTGTCAGGTTGAGCCAAAGGTTCTCTCTCATGTCACACTTGGAACACTTCCAGCCACTAACCCAGGGAGAAGAAAGTCAGCTGAGATAGGGGTCAGGGGTCATGGGATTGGCCCCCTGCCAGTCCAAGAGCGCTCTCTTCTCCTCTCCCCTAGACATCCCTTTGCTGAGTTCATCTTCCCCAGTCCCCCTCCTGACCCTCTCCCCACCAGAACCCCCTGTTCTGGGGCTTGTGCCCCAAGGTGGAAGGGCCAGGCCTCACCAGGGAGGGATTCGAGCAGGGTTGTCCAGCTGCTTGAGGTTGAAGGCATGCTTAGACACCTGCCGTACTTCCCCATCCCAGGCCTGCACCTCCTGCTTGCGGAAGGCCGAGTCAGCCGACAGCAGGGCCTCCACCGCACTGGTCACCTGGGGGGAGCAGAGGGTCAGAGACGGTACCCAGCCCTCCCTCCTCCCCTGCCCCTCTAGCCCCTCAGTCTCCAGCTCTCTCAGGGCTTGCCCAAGACATCACTGCTCAGGCCCCGCTTGCCCTAGAGACCCTGGTAGGGTGGGAAAGTATTCGTACCCGATCTCTGACGATGTCAGGCAGTCCCCCCAACCCATCCCGGGCAATCTCCAGGTAATCCGGCAAAATAACAATCTTCACATCCTCATCATATTCAAACTTCTCCTCGCTGAGGTCAAACCCGCCTTCCATGCCTGGTGAAACAGGGAAGAGGAGGGAGGGTAGGACAACCACCCCCGGTAAATGTCCCTCCTCTGACACAGCATCTCACTGTGGGCCACTGATCAGGCCCATTCTTTTAGGGCTCTCCTAGAACGTCTAAGAGCGGGGAAGACCAGCTCAGGAAGAACAGGACTGTGATGGCGCTCACCAATAGCCAGCCGGGTGGGCTTCTTACGGGGGGGGTCTCCAGTGCTTGTAGTGGTGTCCTCCTCTTTCTGCAACGACGCAGGAAGGGCCAGCATCAGCAAATGGGGAGGACAGACAGGACAGAGTGGGCTAATCTTAGAAGGGAATGGAGCTAAAAAAACACGGGGGCTGAGTTCTAATGATACCAACAGAAATAGGTTAAGAGAGGGAAACTGAGGCCAATAGGAGGTCAGAACAGAAGAGACAGATTCAAAATGGAGGCCCAGGGGCCTGCGCCTGAATATCCCCAGGCCCTGCCCCAGCCCTGTCCCTACCGGGCGCCGGGTCCTCCGGAGGTGCAGGTAGACTCGCTGGCCTGTCTTGTTGAAATGTCTCTCCACATACTGTTTCCCAAAGCCCAGGAATGTGTTCATGCAGATGTAGAGGCCACCCTCAGACTCCTGCAGTACAAGAAGCAGGGGAGAAAACACAGGGAGGATGAAGCCTGGCCAGGTGCGGAAACCAAGACCCAGGGCCAGACACTGCCGGTTTCCAAAAGAAAAGCTCTGTTCTCCAACACCATGTGGCTCTTGGCAAGTCATTGAGCATTTTAGGACCCAGTGCATGGCAAAGATTCTCCCCAGTCTCCTATGACTTTGATAACAACCAAGGGTACCAGGGGCTGAGCAACACCTGTCGGTCATCACTCCTCTTCCTTCTTTGGGCTTTGGAGCCTTCCAATCAATTATAGAGAACTCCCTTTATCTCTCTCTCTCTGTTTTTTTTAAGATTTTATTTACTTGAGAGAGAGAGAGAGAGTGCGAGCACACAAGCAGAGGGAGCGGGAGAGAGAGGGGCAGGCTCCCCGCTGAGCAGGTAGACCAACAAAGGACTCAATCCCAGGACTCCGGGATCATGACCTGAGCCAAAGGCAGACTGAGTCACCCAGGCGCCCCCCTTTACCTCTTTCCTTGAGGTAAACAGGAATCAAATACCATGGACTTCCAGTGCCAGTGGTTATACTCAGAAGGAAAAGGGGTCCTTTCCTTGGAGAAGAAAGGCCTGCATGTCAGACACAGAACCTAAACCAGGGACACAATGACAAACCCTGCCTCATCTCCAGGACTCAGAAAACTTTCCGGACTGGAGGAGTTGAGATTCTAAAACTTGAACAATACACCCAGCTCCTGAGCTTGCCAGCAAGCCCAGACTTTTCCTTTAGCACACCCTACCAGGTCGTCAAACCGTGGACCATGCTGAGGGTTCTCCCTCCTTTCCTGCTCAAGCCTGGCTCCAGGGTAACAATGCCTTGTGCGGGGGCGCCTGGGTGGCTCAGTCGGTTAAGCGTCTGCCTTCGGCTCAGGTCATGGTCCCAGGGTCCTGGGATCGAGCCCCGCATCGGGCTCCCTGCTCCTCGGGAAGCCTGCTTCTCCCTCTCCCACTCCCCCTGCTTGTGTTCCCTCTCTCGCTGTGTCTCTCTCTGTCAAATAAATAAATAATCTTTAAAACAAACAAACAAACAAAACAATGCCTTGTCTGGGGCTCACTGCTATACCTGGGCCTAGTTTGACAGGGACATGAAGACCAGCATTCTCCAGCCACTACCCTGCTGCCTCCCCTCTGACCAATAACTAAATCCCCACTGACGTCCATCAACTGCCAACCTCAAAGCCATTCCCTCTGTAGAATAATCTAGCAACACCTGCTAAGACCGCTAAAATACATATAACCCAGGAAGAAAACAGGGAAAGACAAGGGTCCACCCTAAATCACGGCTAAGGAGGGAGGATGAGCTTCTCTAAAACAGAACAAGTCTGCCAGTGCCTTTGTGAATAGTGATGGATAAGGTGGAGGAGGTAAGTGGAGAAAACAAGAGTCTTCCCTCAGATCCAAGCAACAACAGGCATCTTCTTCCTTGAATAAACGCCTCAGTGGCCTTGAAAAATTCTCTGCTGTGATATGAAAAATAGGGCACTGTCTAAGGCAGTTAGTTCTTGGTCCCATAGATTGCTCTGTACCACTCCCTAGACCGTGTGGATTACAATGTTGATGAGCAAATGGAACATTTTTCATCAGGGAGGTCAAATAAGCTCTCTTCCACCATGAAGCCAATTTGAAGATAATCAAACATGCTGGTAGTTGGTTAGGAAAGCAACTGAGCCACACTGGAGATCTCCTGACTTGGGATGAGAGAAGGAAAGTATAACAAGCTTACAAAAAACACCATTTGGATTATTTGAAGCAGTTACCAAGGAGAGACAAACAGGAGTGTGAAGAGGGAGCCACTGACTTCTACCATCTGTTGGTAATTAAGAAAAACCTTTCCCTCCTGAGGAAGACAGTGCTTCACCAAGCCCTGCACTTGATGAACTTGGGTGGCATGTGGGAGCTCCGCGGTAACCGAACTCCTCTGTTGGAAATAAACGCTGGTTTCCCCAAGCCTTGGGAACCCTGGAGCTCTGCTCTGAGCCATCCTCTTTTAGCTCTGCCAAAGCCAGACTCCAGAGAAGCAGCACATTGTCTGAGGCTCAGCTCAAAGCCTAGCAAACCAAGCAAACCACAAATCACAGTGATGATCCTGAACTGGGCCTTAGATCATGCTGCTATACTCAGCACTGGCGATGCATTAATGAAGCCTTTCCACTCTGACTTGCAGTTTTCCCAGCCATGAGCTGTTCTGGCTGAACACCCTGGGCAGGGCCCAGCGGCCGCCGGTCGGGAGGGGTAGAGATGGGGGCGGATCCCAACCAGGCGGCTGCCCTCTCAGTTAAGACTCTGGCCAGGCCAAAGGCTAGTCTCCGCTTGAGGGTGACACAGGAAGGCAGAACTGCAGGAAGAGAGGTTCCGGGTGGAGCCTGCAAAACGTGAAGCATGGTGTGGGTGGAGGCTTTGTCTAACTAGTCAAGGGTGGGAGCGGGATGGGAAAGGGGTCTTAGTATCCTCCACGAAAGACACCGTGTCTCTGGGAATACTTTTAAAAGGGTTCCCTCTGCTCCCTGTGATGGGCGGGAAAAAGAGAGGGGGCTGCAGTCACAGGTCCACCTCAAAGGAGAAAAGACTATAGCTTTCCTCCCTTCTTTCCTCTCCTCCCTACCACCAATGACCCACCTCCCCGCCCCCTGTCCACATTAACCACGGGTGGAGTCTCTCTAACTTGGCCCTTCTCAGAACTGGCCTTCTTCACGGTCCCTTCCAGACTACTAGGCGCCTACGAAATGCAGTCCCCACCCTCCAACCCTAACTCCGGCCCGGAACAGTGCGGGGTCGCCCCATCCCTCCGGCACGAGACTACAAAACCCGGAGAGCCGTGCGCGGCAGGCAAGGCCCACTCCCAGGCTTTCGCAGGGGTCCACTTGGGGGATGTAGTCCGACGATCGGGATGCGCCTCTGCCTTGGAACGGCAATGAGAGGAGAGAGCGACTACGATCCCCACAGTGCTCCACGAGACGGGGAACGGGCGAGGCGGGCGCGGTGGCTTCCGGGGGCGGTAGTCACACGACATCTCCAGCTAATTAAATGCAACGGCAGGGAGGAGCGTGGGAGACTACAAGTCCCATGGTGCATCGCAGGGAGGCGGTAGCCCAAGGCTTGCAGGCCCCGGCAGAATGACCAGGGCGATGGAAGGAAGTCGTGCTCTCTGCGGGCGTGGGGAATGGGCTTACCGGCGTGTCGAAGGAGAAGGCGCACTCGTCTTTGTGGACCCGGTCTCCAGCCTTAGGAACCCGGATCGTCGGTAATACTGACAGCAGCGCCTCCTCACTCAGCTCCGCCATGACACCGGCAGCAGCTCCTCCACACACAGCGGCTCCCACCGTTCCCAGTCCCCCACCCCCTAGGCTTGCCGTCCAATGAGCACTACTCGTTAGGTGCATGCGCTAAAGGGAGGACGCGCGAGAATGGCAGTTGGACGCAGCCTGCCTACTAGTGCTCCGCCCTCTGCCCTACTCTTGGCTAACGCCAATGAAAAGCGCTTCTAATGCAACCATGGTCGAAAGAACCAATCCCACGCTCCCAAGGGCAGAGCGCATGTAGAGCAGTGAGGTGGGTCCCCGAGTTTTGGATGCCCGGACCCCTACAGTCCCTTCGCGTGTCTTCTATCAAAGAGCAGAAACTGACGGTTTTTTAAACCAATCAATCCCAGAAACTTTCCTGGGTCCTGTCCAATCGGAAAACAGAAGGCCAGTTGTATTCTTGGTATTTGAAAAGGGGCTGTCCAATGAGGCGGAGTTTGAGAGGGTTGGTGTCGAGTGATTGATAACTCCGTCAACCAATAAGGATTACTATCTCTGTCGCCTCAGAAAAACCTTCACAACTTCATCTCCAGCTGGATCTGTACAAAATCGCGTAAAATGTCGTGACTAGTTTTTTTAGAAACTGAAGGTCTTAAAAGCGAAGACTGGCACTCCTCAGAGTCTCACGACGGACAACTCGGAACCCGTTGCGGAACAAAAGTCCCCTCATCGGGGCGGCGTCAGCCCCGGACAAGCCGAGCCGCTGCGCATTGGCCCAATGGTCCTCCTGGTAGACGTCGTCCCAGCCCAATGGCTTCCTGCACTGGAGGCGGGTTTCACAAGGAGGCCTATGGGAGCCTGCGTCCGCTCCACCAATAGAGTCAAAGCAGGGGGCGTGGCGGGAGGTTTGAAACTCGGCGTCGGGAGTTGAGGCTCGAGCTGCTGTGCGCCCAAAAGACGAATCGGGGCCTGGTAAGTGATTCGAATTAATTGGTGAGTAAGTTAGAGGGCCCAGCGGGCCCGGAACGAGCCGGCCTGTCAGCTGCACCAGTCATTATCTTCACAGGGGCCTCTGGCCCAGCGGCCGGACGGCTCCTCGACTGGGAACCGGGAAGATCGGGTGGTCTGCAGTCAGAGGTCAGACGTGGTCGCGGTAATGGCTGAGACCTGAGTCGTTTCTCACAGGCGTCCCCTCCTCGCCCCGGGCCGGGCCCTGCCCCACCTTATTCTTCCCGGTTGGGATGGGCTCAGCCAAGAGCGCCCCAGTCACTCCGGCGCGGCCTCCGCCGCACAACAAGCTTCTGGCCCGAGTGGCGGACCCCCGTTCACCTAGCGCCGGCATCCTGCGCACTCCCATCCAGGTACTCCGGGCCGGGGTGGGGGAGGCAGAGTCGGAATTCTTGGGCCTCTGCCTAACCTGATACTGAGAAAGCCCTCACGCCCTCCTCCTCTTTCTAATTTGAGGCCTTGTTTTCCTTTCTTAATCCGGATGGGGTAGGCGGAATGCCTGAGGGGCGTTGACAGTGCCTGCCTGGAATATCCACCTGGGGCTAGAGACCTGGGAGGGAAGAAAGAGTCAGGGTGCAGACTTGTTGTAGCCTTTGGTTCTACCAGGTGGAGAGCTCTCCACAGCCAAACCTGCCAGCAGGGGAGCAGCTGGAGGGTCCCAGTCAGGCCCAAGACTCAGATCCCCGCTCACCTACCCTTGGCATTGCACGGACACCTATGAAGACCAGCAGCGGAGGTAAATGGTGGGCCCAGGGAATTTTGGTAAGGCTGTCACCTAGCATCCATGAGTTAGGCCAGTGAAGCCATCTTCTGAGAGCTCCTTCCTAAAGGAGCCTCCATCCTCTTGCTTGGAACCAATCTCACTCTTGTCTCAACATTTCTCCTCTCACCTTGATTTCTCTCTTCCCAATCCCTCACCCACCAGGGCATGAATCCTAAAGTTCCTGTGTCTTTTCCTCCTTGCTGAATGGTTTGTAACATAGGGTCACTATCTCACTTGACTTCTCCCCTCTAGAACCCCCAAGCCCACGGGTGAAACAGCTGAGTGAAGTATTTGAGACCGAAGCCCCCAAACCGAATCTGCCCCCAGAGCCTGTTCTGCCCTTAGAGGCAACTTCATCTTCTGAATTGGACTTGCCTCTGGGCACCCAGTTTTCCCTTGAGGACCAGATGCCACCCTGGAGCCAGACTGAGCTCCCCTCCAAGCAGGTGTTCTCCAAGGAGGAAGCAGGACAACCCTCAGAAACCCCCATGGCCAGCCAGGGCTCGGACAAGCCCTTGAGAGACCCTGAGACTCCCCGATCTTCAGGTACAGAATCTAAGGGCAAGGTAGAGGGAAGAGAAATTGGGATAATGTCCACAGATGAGTGTAGGAGGAATAAACTGTAAGCCCCTAATTTTGGCTTTAACTCCTTACCCACCCTAGGTTCTAAGCACAATAGACGGAAAGCAAATGGCAAGGTAATAGGGAGATCTCCCCTCACAATCCTACAGGATGACAACTCCCCTGGAACTCTGACACCACGACAGGTAAAGGGAGAGAGGGTGAAAACCGTTACTAAGAAATCCCGGGTAGAGGGTGGGAAGCCTTTTTACCCAATCTTCGCTCTCTTGAATGTCCCTCCCTGCTCCAACTCACACACTGCTTTTGGCAGGGTAAGCGGCCTTCTCCCCTGAGTGACAATGCTAGGGAGCTAAAGGAAGGGGCCGTTCTGGGAACTGGACGACTTCTGAAAACTGGAGGCCGAGTGTGGGAGCAGGGCCAGGACCAGGACAAGGAAAATCAGCACTTTCCAAACTTGGTGGAGAACTAGGCCGACTATGGCCCCAGCACTGGCTTCACCGGGGGCCTAGTGATGTTGCGTCCCCTCAACCCCATCTTTCCCTGGGAGACTGGAAAGGCTTGTTGTCTTCAACCCCACCCACCCCCCCCTCCACCACCAAACTCCCAGCTCGGGGACTGAGTGCTTTTTTGGGCTCTCTTTGTGTCTCATGTGTTTCTTGTATATTAAAGAAAGTGGTTTTAAATGATGTTTTTAAGTATTCTACCTAAACCTTGCAGTGGCAGTGGGCTTCTGTATATAGAAAAACAGCCTGAGGAACTCGGGTTCCCTGTCCTCCAAGCCTCTTTCACATGCTTCCCTTAAACCTGGGGTTCCCCAGAGGTCTGTCCTTGGCCTTCTCTTGCTCTCCCTAGGTGTTCACTTCTAGGGCTTTAGCTATCATTCATTTATATTCTGGTAACTTCCAGGTCCCTCCAGCTAGCCTTGACCTTTATCCAGCTGCCCTGTAGGCACTACAGACTCAGTTTATCTAAAGTTGAACTTCTGCTCTTTCCCCCAAAGCTATTCCTCATCCCGTATTCTCTATCCCTGATTATACCCTCCGTTACCCAAACCTGAAGTTTGGCCATTATCTTGAATGCCTCCCTCTTAATATCCCATACCCTAGCACTAAATTCTGGTGATTCTATATCTTTCATCTCTTCCCCATCCCTTTCCTTGGCCCCCTGTCCTACCGCTCTTGATTTTTTTCTTTTCAAAGATTTTATTTATTTGTCAGAGAGAGCGAGCGAGCGCACAAGCAGGGGGAGCGGCAGGCAGAGGGAGAAGCAGGCTCCCCGCTGAGCAAGGAGCCCAGTGCGGGACTCAATCCCAGGACCCTGGGATCATGACCCAAGCCGAAGGCAGCTGCTTAACCAACTGAGCCACCCAGGCGTCCCTCCTGCTCTTGTTTTCTTTTTTTCTTTTTTTTTATTTTTTTTAAAGATTTTATTTATTTATTTGACAGAGAGAGACAGTGAGAGCAGGAACACAAGCAGGGGGAGTGGGAGAGGGAGAAGCAGGCTTCCCGCTGAGCGGGGAGCCCGATGTGGGACTCGATCCCAGGACCCTGGGACCATGACCTGAGCCGAAGGCAGACGCTTAATGACTGAGCCACCCAGGCGCCCCTGCTCTTGTTTTCTTGCCATCTCCCTCCTGCCTTGTTTCCTTCCAGTCTCCCCTCCCACCATTTCATCAACCTACACCCGCCGCCCGCTAGGGTGACCTTTCTGAGAAGCACAACTGACCATGTGACTCCGCTGCTCAGAACTCTTCAGTGGTTCCCCATTGCCCTTAGGATAAAGTCTCCGCTGGTATTCAAGGTCTTCTGTAATCTGCTTCTTTCTCAACATAACCTTCCTATACATACGCATACATCCGCAGATGGGGAGTATGTCCTGCTGGCCACCTGGTGAATACCTTCTGATCTGTCTTATGCCTTCTCCATGAGGCCTGGGCTTTCATCTCCACCCTACTTTCTGCCCCCAAGCTGTTTGGTACCCAGCCTTAATCGCTGCACCTGTAATACCTTATTACTTAAGTTGGGCCTGTGTCTTTTTGGAATAGAAGTGGGGCAGAAGCCAAACATCACAGACATACCAGGGCACTACACTTTATTGCAGGTCCTTTAGGAGGGAAATAAAGAAAGTAGAAAGGGGAGAAATCATGAAGAAAGGGGCCAGGATCCTAGTGGTGCCAGAGCCATAGTCACAGGACTGAGCACCCTCTGCCACCTAGGTCTGGACAAAGGTAGTGGCTCTGGGGGAGGAATTCCAGGGCCTGGGGCCTCAGACTGGAAGCCTGCTAGGCCTGCCAAGGGCTAGGGAGAGGTCAGTTGTCCTTGCCCAATGAGGGAGAAGCTGCGGGACCATGGAGAGGGGAGGCCATGGGAGGAAATGGGGCAGTTCTTTGCCCCTGTGTCCCTGATGCTGCCTCCCAAAGGCATACCCCCATTTTCCCTGCTGCCCTCAAAGGACAAAGCTGGGTGGGAGTGGCAGCTGGGGTGTAGAAGAAAAAAACCTTAAAGAAATCTTAAAAGAAAATTGGGCAGGGAGGGGGCAACTGAGTGTCTTCATGGCCTTTTACCTCCCCTCCTCCAGCCTCCTTAGTTCCAGACTTTGAGGAAGCTGTCCCAGGAGCCAGTGGCCACAGCCATCCCATCAGCTGTGACCCCCAGGCAGCTGACCCTGTTGTCATGGCCAGAAAGGATGCCTGAGGAAGAGAGAGAGGAGTCAGCCTGTTTGCCCATGCTGCTTTGGCAGAGAGTGCATGTGTGTCTGCAGGAATCCTAGGTTAGATTGGCCATGGACTCAGCCTCTGGTGGGGACTCAACGAGGATTACCCTAAGGGGCAGGGTTTCTCTTGAGGCCAGTCTCTGTGGAGGGCGGGGTGGGGGGCCGGGAGGGACAGGTGAGGTTGGCAGTGTCGGTGTGCTATGAAAAAAGCAAGGAGCACCTTGATGGGCACTAGAAAATGGGGAGGTTGCTCTTTAGTCTCATTCCTGAGTCTCCAAATGAAGAGACTGAGGCCCCAAGAGAAGTGACTTGCCCAAGGGCCCTCAGATCCTAAGCAACAGAATTCAAATTTGGATCCTGACTCTCTGGCCAGTGTTATTTTCATTCAGCGCCTGGCCTCTCCCAAGAGAAGCCACACTATCTGATTCAGCTTCAGACCAGGGTGGTCCTAGTTAAGCCCCAAGGTTGGGGTCACGCTAGATCTCCTTGATTCTGCTTATTAAAGTTCCCTGAGATTGCCCTTTCCTCCAGTGGATGCCCCTGACACTTCAGAGGCCCTGGAAATCCAGAAGTGACTGGACATTCAAGGTCCCCAGGTCTCGGGTGACACAGGAGCTCCTTTGGCAGGAAGCAACTAGAGCATTGGGCGGTGGAGAAGGGCCACTAGAGATGATGGTCTAGGTTGGGAACCAAGGGGGATTGGATTCTAGGGCTAGAGCTCAGAGTCATCCAGTAATTAGGAGCAGTAGAAAGAGGGTCCCAAAAAGGGGAGCTAGTAGGAAGGTCCTTCCAGCCGAGGTGGCGGGGGCGGGGGGGTTGCTGGCCGGCCCTTACCCACACGCTCGCACTTCATGGAGTCCCAGACATTGCAATTGAAGTCGTCGTAGCCTGCAAAGAGCAGACGGCCGCTGAGGGAGAAGGCCACGGATGTGATACCACAGATGATGCTCTCGTGGGAGTAGGCAGTCAGCTCCTGGTCTGCACGCAGGTCAAACAGGCGGCAGGAGGCGTCGTCCGAGCCTGTGCAGATGGCCTCTCCGTTGGGGAAGAACTGAGGTACAGGTGGCAAGGGAGTCAGGACTCAGCCCCGGGCGGCCCACTACCTCTCCCGCCCTCTCCTTGGCTCCCGCCCTGGTGGCTCCAGCGCAAGCACTTTCCGTCAGCCTCTCTGCCCGGCCCTTCCCCAGCACTCTTCATTTCTGACATTTATCCCAGCCATCTGCATGCCAGTTGGCCGCCCGACACTCGTTGCTCGGTCCCTCGCCACCCTGCAAGCAGGCAGGCATTATTTGCACGCTGCGAGGCTGAGGGAGGGCGGGTGGCTTGCCCAGGGTCACATGGCTAGAAGGGCGGAGGCTGTCCCCGACTCCGGGCTCCGGGCTGGATCAGGGTGTGGACGTGCAGGGCCAAGTGCAAATGTGTGACCTGAATCTCATCACGAGGAAATGTCAGATAAACTCAAAGGGACGGAAAGCCTAAAGAAAATTGGGTGGCACTCTTCAAAGATGTCAAGGCCCCGAAAGACAAAGAAAGGTAGAAAAAAGGTTCCAGTTTAAAGGAAACTGAAAAGGTACGGCAAGGAAACGCGATGCATGTTCCTAGACAGAAAAAAAACACGGCTATTAAGGACATTTGTGAGATCATTGGTGAAATGTGAATATAGGCTGTAGACTATATTGTGTCATTGTTCAATCTGATTTTAAGAATTATACTGTGACCATGTCAGAGAATGGCCTTGTTTTTAAGAAATATGCGCTGAAGTATTTAAGGGGTAAAGAGGCATGATATCTGCAACTTACTCTCCAAAGAGGAAAAGAAAAAGGTAATAAAGCATATCTATGTCCACATCTAGGTGTATGTGTCTGTCTTTCCATCGGTCCCTCCCTCCCTCTACAGAGAGAGAAAGCAAACCAACAGTAAAAATGTCAGCAGTGAATATGGGTGAAGAGTAGATGGAAGCTGTTTGGGTTACTCTCCCAACCTTTCTGTAAGATGAAATCATTCCAACCAGGAAAGTTATAAAGAGGCGGGGAGGGAGCTGGGGGAGGGATGAAGGATGTTGGGGGGGGCGCTGGTGAGGAGGTCCCGGGAGTTGGGGCACAGAGGGGAGCTCACGCAGATAGCGTTGATGTCCGACTCGTGGCCAGTGAAAGTCTGCCGACAGGTTCCCTCCCGCACGTCCCAGAGCTTGGCGCTGGCGTCACAAGCGCCCGAAATGAAGAGTTTGAAGTCAGGAGAGACAGCCAGACTCATGCAGTCCCCCGTGTGCCCCACAAATACGGTCTTCTGCTGCCCAGTCTCGATATCCCACAGAGCACTGCCGGGAGGAGGGGGGGCTGTCACCCTGTCACGGAAAGCCCAGGACAGAGCCACGCCCCAAGCCCCGGCACCCACAGGGTTCAGCCCTCACCAAGTGGTGTCCCCGGAGCTGGTCACGATGTTGTTGTCATCCAGGAAGCGGCAGCAGGAGAGATAACCTGGGGGTGGGTGAGGACAGCGCCCGGGCTGCAGGGCCACATCCCTGCGCCTCTCACAACAGGGACGGGAAGAGAGGGTCTCTCACTCACCTGTGTGAGCAGAGAGCTCCCGGCTGACCTTGACATTGCCCTCACGGGACTTGAGGCTGTAGATGGAGCACATGTTGTCCAGCCCCCCGCATGCCACAAAGTTCCCAGATGGGGCATAGGCACAGGTCATGACCCAGGAGGAGCGCAGCGGGATTGCGTGCACCTGCAGGAGGGTGGGCAGAGGCAGGACCTGAGCTGAGCTCCCAGGTGGGGAGGGTAGAGGAGGGGAGGCACAAAGCCCCCAAGGAATCACAGGGTGACGGAGGGCTGGGGAGGCAGCTACCTTATTGGTGGTATAGGTGTCCCACACGATCAGCTTCCCGTCTTGCGAGGCACTTACCAGCAGCCTGGGGAGAGGGCACCCCATGTCACCCAAGCCTCTCCTTCCTGCCTCCCCCCGCCCCGGGTGCGCCTCAAGCCTCACTTAGAGTCGGTGGCCCAGTGCATGGCATAGATCTTGGCCAGGTGTCCCCTTAACGTCCGCCGCGTCCGCATCTGGACTCTTCCCACGACCTCGAGGCCCGACACCAGCTGCAGAAAAGGGGGCACTAGAAATCAGGGTGAGTAGGGTACATGCCTAGATGTCAGCATCACAGCCACCGATTCGGACCAGTTTCTGTTCTGTGCCAGGCTCTGGGGTCAGGCCCCTAGCCTTAGAGAAATAAGTCCCTGCCCTGCGCCAGCTTAAACTGAGGTAGGAGAGACCGGGCATGGCCAGTGGCACGCTGCCAAGTGTTGAACAAGCATCTCTCCAGCATGGGCTAGTGGAGGAGGTGGGGGCGGGAGAGTGATGTCCATCATGGAAATACTCCCACCTTGACCAATTTCAAGCTGCCCGTGTGAAGTCACTGAACACGGACTTGGGAAGAGAGGGCCACATCCGCTGTCCTGAGCCGCTAGGAGCCCGGCCCCACACAACACTGCCGCACATCTGTCCCTTCCACTGGCTACCCAGGGCAGCCCCGTGACCCTGAGCTGCACCTCCTGAAATTTGTGGTCCTATGTCCCTTACACTCCATCCAGCCTCTCAATTTTGGCTGGGGTTCAAGTCGATGGCCTTGACTTGTCATTTACTTGCTTTGTTGTCCTGAGCAAGTCGCTTACCCTCTCTGAGCCTGTTTGCTCATCTCATAAAACGAGGTTTATAGCATCAACTTCTGGGGTTGTTGTGAAAATTAAATGAAATTATGTATTGAAGCAACTTAGCCCAGTGTTGGGCTCACGGCAAAGCGCTCAATGTTCACTCTTACTATTAATGTATTTAATCCAACATAAGATGACACCAACTCTATGAAGCACCATACTTTCAGGTATCACTGAGAAAGAAAAAAAAATGCTGCCAATTATAATTGTAAGGCATCATCTATTTTGGGCTGCATCTTGATCTCAGAGATGTCAAAATTGAAAAGATGTGACTTTAGAATTGATGACATACACTATTAGAAAACTAAAAACTGCTCTATAAGGGCTTTATGATTTACAAAGTGCCGTCCCTCTCTAAATCCTCGCCATGCCGTGAGGGGGTATAACCATTCTCATTTTATGGTTGAGGACTGAGACAGCATCTGCATCCTTAGCTTCCAATAAGGTGCCTGGCCCAGAGCAGATGTCACTAAATGTTTGTTGAATGAATTAATTAATGCCGTTCCTCATTCCAAGGACATGCTGTACTAAAGCTCGGGCGCCAGGCTCTTGCTGGTCCGGGAGTTCCCTTTCGCTCCACTCCTCTCCAGCCCTGCCCCGGGGGGGGAGGGGGGTGGGGGACAGGAGGTCTCACCTCTGCCAGAGTCATGTCGGCACAGGCTTTCCGGGCATCCTGGGGGGGAGAGCAGTCATCAGGGGGGCATAAGGGCAAGGTGGGGTTAGTGGGTGCATGGGCCTCTGAGGTAGGTGGGCTTGGTGCTCTAGGGTTTGGGGGGCGCCTCAAATATGAGATCCAAGTTCAGGAAGTCTCTGGTCCCTTCCAGGTCAGGGGTCCCTAACGTTTCACTCAAGAGCAAAGCCAGCCTCCTCCCCGCCCCCGCCCACCACCCCGGTCCACACTCCCTCGTGGCCCGGGTTCCATGTTTTCTGGGGTCCCCCAGTGGGAGAGTTGTGGGGTTACTGCAATCTGCTTCTTGAGCTGCTCTGCTTCCTGTCGCAGCTGTTCCATCTCCCCCATGGCTGACAGGTTGAGGGGTAGTTCCGGCTCCTGTCAGGAACATGGGGTAGGTGTAGGGGGTCCCCACCAGGCCATGTTCCTGTCCCTCACACCGGCACCAGACTCCAGGACTGGAGCCCACTACAAGAAGTAGAGAGATGCCTGGGGGAGGGGGCCCGCAACCGCTCCCCACGAGCCCCTCCACGTGCGGGGAGTCCTGTGCACCAAGCCCGGCCCTGCCTGAGCCCTCCCTGCAGCCCCGGTCCCCCGGGCAGCAGAGCCGCACCAGCTCCCTCTTACTTGGACTCTGACTGGACCTCTGCCGGGTTTCCAGCTCCGGTGCCCAGGCGCCTCTTCACTCCCTCAGCTGCAACGCCAGCCCGTCACCTGCCCCGGCTCTGCTGCCAGAGGAGCTGGCCTGGCCTGGCCCCAGCTCCGGGGGGGGGTTTGGGGGGGGGCACTGACAGAGAAGGTAGGGCCAACGACGACAACGTCAGGCAAATGAAATCAGCTGGCAACGGCGGGGGCCGGGGGGGGGACGCGGTGCAGGAGAGGGCAGGAAGGGAGATGTGTGGCTTCCAGACAGACTTGGGCCCAGCCTGGGGCGGGGGGGTGGGGGCTTAGGTGGGAGCAAGAGTGTGGGGCTATAGAGAGGAGCAGCCCCCCACAAGCCCTGGGGGGAGGAGGGGTGGAAGGGGGTGCTTCCCTGGCCAGTCTCCCTGTAGGCAGAGATAAGAGCATCAGGCCCCTTGGGATTAGAGCAAAGCTGTGAGGATTAAAGGTTGGGGTTTGGGAGGGGTACAGAGGAGAAGCAACCATAGCCCAGTGCCCCCCCCCGCCCCAGCCCCCACCAATGCTGATGATCGTGGCAGTCAGGGCATGCCTAGCAACCAGCCCAGGAGCCAGAATATGAGGGTGAGAGGTAGCCCATTATCAACATCCAAGATTTCATCCCTAAATTCAGGGTTCTGGGGAAGGAGGTTCAGGTGAATATGGGGAGGGTGCAGGCAGGAGCTGAGATTAGATGGGACTGATCTGGATAATCCTTCTTCTCAACAAACCCCAACCAGCTGCCCCTGGGTCTGATCTGGGGGGGGGGGGCGGGAAGGTCCAGGGGATCCAGAGAGAAAGACTGGACAGGGTGGCACCTGCTTTAAGTGGACAAGGGGTGGGAAGTGGGGCTCAACCCTGACCCGGCTTCCATCTGGGGTTTGGCCCACTCCTTGCCCCCCTGACTCACGGGGTCCTGCTGGGGTTGTGAAGGCTGGAACCCGAGGGATCAGGCAGCCCTACGTCTTGGCCAAGCTGGGAGAGGGAAGACGGGGCTTAGAGTTGGAGGCCCAGGGAGCAGCTGTCCGGGGTCTGGGTCCATTTGCATATGGGGAGCAGGTGGCCGGGATTTCCCTGACAAATCACAGGCTTTGAGCGGCCCCGCCTCTGGGAGGCCCAGAGACACCTGTCTCCTCCCAGGCCAGCCACAGGCACTGCCCGCAGCAGACACCACAGAAACTGTGATACCCTTGTCTGGGCCCTTGACTGAGGGATCTTCAGTTCTTTATTACAGGCTGGGACAGGGCACTGGGGTTAGCCTCCCTCTCATCCTCCACACATGAAGCAGTCAGGCCCTCTCCCCTGCCATTTTTTTGTCCAGGGAGGCATCGTGTCCTCGGTCTGTCCTCGGGCTGGAGGTCCATCACCCAGGCCTGGTGAGCTCTAGGCTAGTCTGTGCAGTGTCCTCTGAGTCCAGGGCTGGACAGCCCTTGTGGTCCCCAAGGTAGTAGGGGTGCAGGGACAGAGAGCTCACTGTTCTGCTCCCAGCACATGGGGGCTTCTTGTGGGTCCTGGCATCAAGGCGGCCCTTCACAAGTCAAGTGGCCACATCCCCAGGGAGCTGGCTCAGTCCCTCACAGTTCCTCTCGGAGCCGAGGCGGTTTCCCAGCCTTGTCCTGGACCCGCGGAAGCCTGCGGCTGGGGGGTTCCGGGGAATAGTCTTTGTTGGGCATTTCTTCCTCCTCCTCCTCCTCCTTCTCCTCCTCTGGCTCCTTCAGCAGCTCTTTGGCTTCTGTCCACTCCTGGGGAGTAGGGAGGAGAGTCTGGCCCAACCTCCCGCATCACCTTGCCCCCACGGACCCTCCCTGGGACGTCTCGGCCCCCGCCCCTCATCCTTCACACACCAGGAGAGACAGCCCGTCCTACTCTGGCGGCTGCTCACCTGCTCCCTGTGCTCAGGCGCCCACGTGTGCCACAGCGCCAGGGCGCAGCGCCGTCCCCGCGTCACGGCCCACACACCGTGGGGGTTCTCCCCACCGGAGCTGAAGGCCACGAGGCGTCCACAGCGAGGACGAACCTGAGCCTGAGGGGTGAGGGCAGGTTCAGCGCCATGGATGGGTGCTCTCAGAACACTTGGTCCTGACTCCCTACGGCAGGTGGCGGGCCGGGGCGCAAAGAGTTCAGCTCTCCTGCCCATCACTTCCCATTCCTTAATTCAGGGACCATCCTGGGGGGAAATGGGAAGTTGGCCTCAACTTGGGGAGCACAAATGCCAGACTGAGGCTAGAGGAGTCAGAGCCAAAGCAAAGGGGCCTCCGTGGAGCGCCTCCCCACCCCCTGCCCAGGCCTTGACTTTTCCTGATCAACCTTTAAATCCCAGGTATGAAGTAATCTGAGGGTATGAATGCAGTACCAGACTCTGGGTACTGGGGATACGGATCTTGGGGACATTTTTCTACCTCAGAGAGGCCATGGATCATGGGTAGCTGGTGGCAGTTAGCAGAGAAGGAGGTAACTGGGTAAGACAGAGCAGTAGATGATGCAAAATCACTGTCCCTCTCCTTCTGCCCAATTCCAGCCCCTGGTTTCTACCTGGACTAGGGCCTTGGGGACCTGCACTTTATCTACCCTCCTTGAGGGAGTGAGGCAAACACTGAAGGCAGGGTTTGGAGGGGCCACAAGAGATCTCCCGGGGAGGTGTAATCAACCTCTACTAGAACCCCCAAAACCCGGACACGTGGTAGAGAGGGCAGGGGAGGCCAGAAAGGAAAGAAAGGGTTAAGGGGGCCCCGGCCATTTCCCTGCATTTGCCTCTGGGAAGCTTCCGTTTTGAATTCGGAGCCCACAGCTGGGCTCCCCGCCACACCCCCACACCCCCCCATCCGGCTTACTGTGACCGTGAGCGCATTGGGCTCTGTGAAGAACAGGTCCCCACCGTGGAAGTCATCGTTGAGGTAGAGAAGCCCACTGCAAAGGGAGGAAGCCACAGGCAGTGAGACCCCAACCCAGGCCCACCCACCTGACCACTGCGGGGGCTGCCCACCTGTAGTCTCGATAGGTGTAGGCTGGGGGCTCCCGCCAGCACTCCCCGGTGTCAGGGTCCAGGACGCAATTGTCTGCATGCACCGGGTGACTCAGGTCCATGCGCTGGTCTTGCTCTCCTGGGAAGCAAAGGGGCCTGGTGCATGCCCCTGTGCCCACATCCACTGCTGCCCACACTCCCCCTGCAGCTTCGGGGGATCACGGCTGGACAGAGTTGCCAAGAGCCCTCAGGGCGGGGGAGTCAGAAAGCCCACCAGGTTTGGCGATGCGGAGGGGGAGCAGTGCCCAACAGGGGCCCAGGATTGGGGAGGAACAGCTAGGCTCCCTGGTGGTTACCTTCTATGGCACTCCGGCACACCAGGTGGGTGAAGGAAAGATGCAGGGGCCGCTCCGGGGAGAAGTAGGCCTGTGTCAAAGTCCTCACGCGCTCGCTCACCTCCAGAAGCAGCTTAGCCCCCTGACTGCCCACGGCCCCAGCCTGGGCCAGCTGCAAGCGGGGAAAGGAAGGGCGGGAAAGGAGGGGGCAACAGAAGGGTGGCCCTGCCCCAGCCCCTGCCCTACTTCCATTGCTCTCCACCCACGGATTTGGTCTCAGCAGCCAGCTCTGTCGATCAGCCCAAACTGCTCCTTCCATTGGCTCTGTGACCATCACCCAGGTCCCGAGGTCTCAGAACACCTCCCCTCCTGCCGCCCTCAACTCTAGGCAGGGGACTCAGGTGCTCTCAGGCCACGGGAGAGGCCCAGGTACGGGCACCCAGCCTTCTGCATACCCTCTTCTCTGGTTCTGGGCATCAGACCAGAGCATGGGAGCCTCCCCTTACCTGTGCAGCCTTGAGCACTGTGAGCCCCTCGAAGCGCTCATGGGGGGTGTGAGGGGAGCGGCGGCCACGATAGCCAGACCTGGCTCCGGCCTCGGCAGCGTCCTACGGAGGGAGAGACGTGGCTGGGGAGTCTCACTCCCCGAGTCCCAGGCCATCCGCCACCTCACTGCCCACAGGGCTGCAAGATCTTTCTCCAATCCTCCCAGTCCCCGGAAGAGGCTAGAAGCCCCCAGGGTTCCCTGCCGGCTCCCTTTCCTGAGCTGCTGCCCCTTCCCACAGAACGACTATCTATATTGTCACTCTCTGGTAAAGATCTAGAATCCCACTGGCCGAGGGGGCTGTGCCCAGAGCTCTGGAGAGCTTCCTAGAGCAGGGAAGGGGCCTCTGAGAGGGTAAGGGCTGTTGGGGAAAGGGGGCAGGAAGGGCTTGATCATTTGTTCCTAATGAGCCAAGGATAGAGGAGTCTTTCCAGAAACAGGGCGTTAGCAGGAAGTTTGAGAGTCAGGCCGGGTCCCGGCCGGCTCGACGTGGGGAGACAGCATCAGCCGAGGTGCCTCTCTCTGACACCCTTGACACACTCTTGGAGAATGTGACAACCCTTGATGCTGAGCCCCAACTACCCAACCACCTATACAAGTCGCATTACCTGGGGGTCTCCTGGTATTTGGATGTCCCTTTCCTGATAACTATTCTTTTGGCTGCTTTCTGCAACCCCTACCCAGTTACCCTGTGTATAAACCCCATCTCTGAGAAACCACCTACTCACCCAAGACATCTAACCTTCCATGTTTGTATTTATTCATTCAACAAATCTGTACTGAGCACTTCCTATATTCTAGGCACTGAGGATACAACCATGAACATGAAAAGGTCCCTGCTCTCATGCGGTTTATATTTTTTTAATTTTATTTTTTATTTTTTTTAAAGATTTTGTTTATTTATTTGAGAGAGAGAGCACGAGAGGGAGGAGGGTCAGAGGGAGAAGCAGGCTCCCTGCTGAGCAGGGAGCCCGATGTGGGACTCGATCCCGACACTCCAGGATCATGACCTAAGCCGAAGGCAGTCGCTCAACCAACTGAGCCACCCAGGCGCCCTCATGCGGTTTATATTTTGAGTAAACAAACAAACAAACAAACCAGATCGACTCAGATGGGGATAAATGGTATTTAAAAAATTAAAATAGGGTTACAGCCTTGAGAGTGCGCAGGCAGTGGTTAGGGGACAGCTAATTGATGAGTGAGGTGACATCTAAATTGAAAGCAAATGATATAAAGGAGCCACTTGAATATGTGAGAGAAAAAAATGTTCCAGGCAGCAGAAACCGCAGTGCAAAGGTCCTGAGGCCAGAATGAATTTAGTGCGATGGAGGAACAGAAAGAAGGGCTGATACTTGGGAGTTATCCCTGACTCCATCCTTTCATCCATTGTCTCCCACATAGGTTTAGTGCTGAACTTCTCTATCTTTGACTTTCTAAATATCTCTCATCTGTCCGCCTCTCTTCATTTCCTTGAAATGAGGACCTAACCTAAGGCAGTAGCACTCCAGAAGCCTCCCCTCCTTGCTTTCCTCTCCCAGTGCATTCTCCACAGTGCCACTAGAGGGATCTACCGGTTCTGCAGGATGGTGACTCCAGACCCTGCTCCTGCTAATGCACGGGAACTTAAAACCTAACCCCTCCTTAAATTCTCCGATAAGCTGTCCACGGTGGACAAAATCCTTGGCAGGGGACAGAAGTCTCTTCGTCATCTCGCCCGTGCCTCACACTTCCGGCTTCTCTCCCCTATACCTCCTCTGGATAACATACAGCCGGATGACACAGCGCCGGCTAATCCTGAGCGCTTTTTATATTCTTCCAACAGCCTTACCAAGGACTACCAGGGTCCTCACAACAACCCTAAAAGAACCCACTGTATTTAGCCCCATTTTACAGATGAAGAAACGAGGCTCAGAGACATTAAAATACATTGCACAAGGTCACCCAGCTAACCACTGTTGGGGGCCCAAGTCCTTAGCTCCTGTACTCTACTGCAGTTGTCAGAGACCCCCCTCATTCTTCTTCCTTACGGCCTGGCTCTCCTCCCCTTCTCTGCCTTGTTAACTCATCCTTAAGACTGAGCTCAAGGGGCACCTGGGTGGCTCAGGCAGTTAAGCATCTGCCTTGGGCTCAGGTCATGATCCTGGGGTCCTGGAATCGCATCTGGGGATCAAGTGCCTGTGGCCAGCTCCCTGTTAAATGGGGAGTCTGCTTCTCTCTCTGCCCCTCCCCCACTACGTGCACGCACCGCACATATGCATGTGCGCACCCTCTCTCTCTCAAATAAATAAATAAAATGTTTTTGTTTGTTTGTTTGTTTTTTTAAAGACTGAGCTCGGGGCGCCTGGGTGGCTCAGTTGTTAAGCGTCTGCCTTTGGCTCAGGTCATGATCCTGAGGTCCTGGAATCGAGCCCCGCTTCGGGCTCCCTGCTCCACGGGAAGCCTGCTTCTCCCTCTCCCACTCCCCCTGCTTGTGTTCCCTCTCTTACTGTGTCTCCCTCTCTCTCTGTCAAATGAATGAATACAATCTTTAAAAAATAAAAATAAAAAAATAAACAAAAAAAGACTGAGCTCAAATGACCCCGTCAAATGCTCCCCCCGCCACCCCATAAGCCTTCTGTGACTTGGCATTTCAGCGCTCCTATTTGGATGGGTACGTGCTTCTTGTAGCAAACTTAGCCCTCGATCTACTGATGTGTCTCCACGTCTGACTCCTTCTCTGTACAGTGAGCTTCTGAATGCACGTCTGTGCTCATCTCCCTCCCCCTGGAACCTAGTAGTTTTGAGTACGCAGCAGATACTCAGTGAGTGTTGTGTAGAAGGAAGGCTAACCTAGAATGAAGATGAAAGCTTCCCCAAATGGTGGACTAAACCTGGTGAATACGGATCATTCAACCCAAACCAGCAGGGGATGCAACAGATGGGGAAAATAGCCTCTATGTCCGCTCCGCCACTGGCCAAGCCGATAATTAAACTCTTGGCTAACCAAGGAATCCTCACCTGCACACTCACCCTTTTTTATGTCTTTATGTTTTTTGTTTCGTTCTTCCTACCAATTTCTAGCAAAATTCCACCCCAGGCCGGCTAAGTTGAGAGAAACGGAACGTGTCCACCGCCATGCGGGGGGCGGGGGGGGGCAAGGGCAGTGCCCGCTGGAGAACCAGAGAGGGCAGAACCAGGCGGGCTGTGCCTGAGGTCCCTAACTAGCTGACGGTGCCACCTACTCACAGGTCTTCTTACCTTGGCCAGCTGCAGCAGCACCCCACACTCAGCCGGGGTGAGCAGTCCGTCCAACACCACCCGCTCGGACCCATTCAGCTGTCTTGCGTCCTGGGTCAGGGTTACTCCCTCCAGGAGAAGCACATCTGCGGGGGAAGGGACAGGGCAGAGGGGGCTGAGTGCCCGCTGAGGGCAGGCCCAGCAAGGCTGGCGGCCACCCAGACCCGGCCCCCCAGACCCTCGGGGCTCCTGCTTCCTGCTTTCCCAGAAACTTACCCTTCCAGTGAGTCAAGGGCTTCGGCTGTGGCGGCTCATGGTCCCACGGCCTCTTCTCTTGATCCTCTCTCAGGGGTGAGAGACGTGCTCAGTGCATGTGCCCGCCAGTCCGGACCCATCTTCCCCGGACCTACCAAGATGCCTCCCCCACCTTCCAGCTTGGGCCAGGCCCCTCCTACCACAGGGCATCTCCTACCTGAGCTTTTCTCTAAGTGCCTCAGGGATGACAGCTGCTGGGGTCCAGGGATCCTGGGAGAGTCAGGAAAAGCACCGTCACCCAAGTCCAGCCCAAATCCCTGACATTATTAGACTCTGATCTACCACATTAATGTCCTCCTGCTTCCAGAGAAGAAGGCAGAGGTGGGACAAGCCCTGGACTCGTTGTCGGGAGCCCCAGGAGTTGGGCCAAACTCTACCCACAACTGCTCACGTAGCACTATTTGTCAGGTGCTTTTCTAACAGCTTCATCCACGGAAGCGGAATGCGTGGAGATTCATCATGTAATGTTCACGATAGTCTTAATGAAACACATTGTATTAACGTGCCCGCTTTGCAGTTGAAGACTCTAAGACACAGAGAGGTAAAGTAACATGCCCAAGATCACACAGCTAGTAAGCGACAGATTTGGGATTCTTTAGAGGGGCACCTCATGGCTCAGTTGTAGAGCACGTGACTCTTGATTTTGGGGTCCTGAGTTCCAGCCCCATGTTGGGTGTGGAGCCTACTTAACATACATACATACATGCATACTGAACTAGCTTTAGAGCCCACACTTTGAGCCGGCAGTTCTCAACCAGGGAGATTTTGCCCCCCCAGGGGATATTAGGCGATGTCTGGAAACATTTTTGATTGTCATGACTCAGAGTGCTATTGACACCTACTGGGCAGAGGCCAGGGAAGCTGCTGAACATCCCACAATGCCTAGGCAAGCCCCCTTCCTCTCCCCTACAAAGAATGATCAGATCAAAAATGCCAATGGTGGGCGCCTGGGTGGCTCAGTTGGTTAAGTGACTGCCTTCAGCTCAGGACATGATCCCGGAGTCCCAGGATCGAGTCCTGCATCAGGCTCCCTGCTCGGCGAGGAGCCTGCTTCTCCCTCTGACCCTCCCCCCTCTCATGTACTCTCTCTCTCTCATTCTCGCTCTCTCAAATAAATAAATAAATCTTAAAAAAAAAAATGTCAGTGGTGCCAAGACGGTTGAGAAAATGCCTTATGTTATTGTCCTAGCAGTGAAGAAACCCTCTGCCCTTCAGTTTCCTCATAACTACCACAAAAAGAACAGTAACCAAAGCAGCAGCAAGAACAGAGCCTTCTCTACTATGTAGCAATGATATGGTGTCAATCACTCTATGAGATAGGTCTGATGTGCCCATTTTACAGGTAAGGAAATTGAGGCTGAGGCAAGTGAAGGTCCAGAGCTTGTTTATGGCAGAGAAGAGACCAACACTTAGGCCTGCATGACCCCAAAGCGGCCCTCTCCTTTCTCCCTGAGACACTGCAGACGCCTCTCCAAGCCTCCCAGGGGTGTGGGAAATGGGAAGCCTTGTTGCAAAGCACAGTGACACAAATGTAGGGCATCACTCTTCTCTTCCTCCTGGGGGAGCACTGAGTGGCAGGACGGGGACAAGGGGAGATACTCACAGGATCCTTGAAGCTGGCCCCCAGGTGCTCCATGGCATAGTAGAGCTGTCTCTTCTCCCCCAAGGATCGAAGGATGAAGCGCTGGATGTCCTGAGGCGGGGTGGGAGCAGGGAGAAAGGGGTGGAACGAGGAGAAGTAGAGTGGGGCAGGGAAGTTAAGGCTGGAGGAGAGCATGGCAGCCCCTGGTTCTAGGGGACAGCCTGCATGCTCCTAAACCCTTTCCTGTGCCTTCTTGGTCAACAGCTTCGGGGCATCTGGGCTCAAGGTGTGGGGGGGGCTGGGGGGGCGGGGGGGAGGTTATACGCATATGCCTGTGGCACAGGAGGGCACACAAGGGGGGTGAGGTGAAGGCAAGGGGGGATGGGCTGCCACTTGGACTCAGAAAGTGGAGTCTGCAGTGGGGAGCAGGAAGGGGAGACAAGTCAGATGCTGGACTTGGAGTTGCCTGTGGTGACTAAAAGGGGGTACAGAGTCCAGGTTACTTCTCAGGTCTATTTGATTTAGGGTAAATATGGAGCAGAGGGTTACCTCTCTCGGCCCGAGGCCAGGTCTCGGCTCTTCCAGCTGGGCCTGGTACTCGTTTAGAGCCTTCTTGGCAGCCTCATCCTCCGGGTAGAAGAGCAGAACACTCAGGACATTCTCCATAGCCTGGGACAGATTCCCCACTGGAGACAGAGTAATAGGGCAGGGTGGGGCACGGAGACTGAGAAGGACAGTGGTCCCTGGGCAGAGCCAGAGAAGGTGGTCTCCCGATGCCAAACAACTCCAAAGCCCCCATCCCACCTGGCAGGCACACTCATCCATTGCTTCTTTCCAAAGCTTACTCAAACATACCTGAGCTGGATAGGCAGAGTTCAAAGGGGAGGAAGAGAGAAGGGAGTTAAAGGAAGGTGAGAAGCAGCAAGGGCAGAAGGAGCCCTGGGACCCATCTCCTGAGCTTTCCACAAAGGCACCAAAGGAGAGCAAATGAGAGTCCTCCTGACCAACTACAGATCCAGAGACAGACGGGAGGGATGGAGAGATGGGGCTCAGGATACCATCAGAGACAAACCTTCACTTCCCCTGTTTCCAACCCCCGTCACCCCCAGCGCCCAGACTTCCCCAACTGACCCTGAGCATGGGCCTCGTGAAGCCGCCTCAGCTGGCTGGGAAGGAAGTCAGGGACAGGGAAACTGCGTCCAGGACGCGTGGCCGTGTCCCCCACACAGCGCTGCCGGCACTGCAGGACCCGAATCCAGTGCCCTGCAGACAACACACGTCACCCATTGAGCTTGTGACGCTCCTCTCTGTGGGGCCGGGAATCCCCAGCACCTTACCTGCAATGGTCTCATAGAGGCCCCCCTGGCTCCCGGCCCCTTCCTCCTCCTCTTCCTCCCTCTGCTGCTCCTCGGGCCCCTCACAGCCAGCCCGGCAGCTCTCCATCTGGGCCAGGCTCTCCTGCAGGGCCTCCTCTAGCCTGGGCAGTGCCAGTCCTGCCTCCTGGCGCCCCAGTAGCTCCAGGCCATCGTCATAGGCTGCCTGTGGGGGAGGGGAGCGGGCAGTCACCTGAGCTCCTGGAAGCAGGGTGCCAGACAAGATTGGGAGGCAGAAAGAAGGGGAGGGGTGTTGGTCTCATCTGGGGTGTGGACTCCAGGTCCCACTTCACCTTGGGGAATATAGGGTGGGCCTCGGGATCAGAATGGTCGAACAAGGGACTTTAGTGATCCTCGGGAAGAAAAACCAAGCCCCAGAGAGGGACTCTCCATCCAGGCTTACTGAGGACAGTACCCAGGTCTCCTGATGCCTGAGCCACACAGGTCCCAGTCCAGTGAGCCCTGTGTATCTGGCCAAGGGGTCTCACCCAGTGTGGCGGTGTCTCCAGGTCCCGGAAGCTCTGGGGCCGCACCCGAGACATGCGTCTGTACTTAGCCATGTCCTCCCGCATCTGCAAGTGTGTTGGGTTTGCTACAAAGAAGGTGTGTGCTGCCGCAGCTGCCAGGTCCAACTTCTTCAGCTGAGAAGCACGAAGGATGAGGGAGTCAGTGCCCTCAGGTAGGGGTGTCGGACCTCTACCGGCTCACTGGCCTCCCCACCCTCCGCCACACACACACCTGGAACTGCGCCAGAGCTTTCTGGAAGACTTGTCAGTCAGAACTGCCCACTTCCCAACCTCCAGCGCCCCTAGAAACCAGTATGCCGGGGGAACTCAGAGAAGAGGGGTCTGGAGACTTTGGAGTGGGTGCGGAATTGGTAGAGGGACCTCAGGGCCTCCGTTTGGAAGACAAGGTGCAAGTGATGGCTTAAGTAAGGTGGGAAGTGGGGGAAACCTGAGCCACCAGCAAAACCCGCAGGTCTCTAGGACCCTGGGCTGAGGTGTGTGTGACCAGCCCCCCGCCCCCCCAGCCACGTAGGCAATAGCTACCGAACTGGTAGCTGCGCAGCGTCCACTGCCTGCCCGCCACATGCCCGGCCTCTAGACTCCTTAGCCTTGACCCTGCCCCTCAAAGGCTCACACTCAACCCCCCCCCACCCCCCCGTGCTTCCTGTGCAGCGACGGGCTTCCCCCCATCCGCTCCGCTTTACTATCATCCCACGTAGGTCTCAGTAAGACCTCTAACGTTTCAGGCCCCTTCCCTCCATCCCCGATCTCCTTCCACCCCGCCTCAGGAACCCATCCAGCCCCGCTCCAGCTTTGCTCCCACTCTCCCTTAGGCTGTCCCTCGGCGACCTCAGTGGGTATTTGGCGCGGTTTGGATGGGACCGACTCAAAAGGAGAGGTCCGCCGACCGCCCCCGAGCCCCCCCCCCCGCCCGGAGTCCCGGGCGCCGGCATTCCGCCCTCTCCCGGCGAGCTCCAAGTAGCGGCGCAGCGTGGGTCGGGGCGGGACCCCCGAAGGGGCCTGGGCGGCTCCCGCACCTGGTAATAGGCCCTCTGCAGGTAGTTGTAGGGCTCCCGGCGGCGAAAGGCGTCCCGCAGCGCGCTCCCCACGCGGAGCCGCGCCGCGCCCCCGGGGCCCAGCCTCTGCGCCCCGCACTGGGTCAGGCACTCGGCCCGGCGGAGCGCCGCGCGGAGCAGCAGCCGCTCCCAGGCCCCCCGCGCCGGGCCGGGCCCGGAGTCAGGCCCCGGGGCGTCAAGCAGCACCGCGGGGAGCGCGGCCCCCGCCTCGGCCGCACAGCGCGCCCCGCAGTCCTGGCGCGCGCGGCCCAGCGCCGCCTGGCTCCGCAGCGCCTCCCGCAGCAGCGCCACGGCCGGCGCCCAAGCCCCGGCCGCGTAGGCGCGCAGCCCGTCGGCGTAGAGCAAGTCGGGGGCCTGCGGGGGCGCCCCCGGGGACAGCGAGGCCAGGCCGGGGGGCTCGGGGGACCCCGGCGGGGGCAGCAGCAGCAGCAGCAGCAGCAACCGGAGGAGCCGGAGCATGGTGCCAGGGGCGCCGGCCGGCTGCCGAAGCGGAATGCGGGAGCCGAGAGGGAGAGAGAGAGAGGGAAGGGGGAAGGGAGAGGGAGGGGAAAGGAAGGAGAGATGGAGAGGAGGGAGGACAGGAAGAGAGAAGGAATGAGCGGGGGGCCAAGGAGAGCCGGTGCGGCCCAGGCTCAACCCTGGGAGAGGCCAATATGAGAGCCAGAGACGTCGGGAAGCCTGGCAGAAAGTGGAGACAGCAGTCTTTAAGACGAGGGACGGTGTGGGACGACAAACAGGCCCTGAAGAGCAGATGGCAAACGGCTGGCACTGGAGTAGGACTGGTGCTTTGGAAAACAGCATGGGGAGCCTCTTCGGACCCTTGACTCAAACCCCTGAGGCCCCCGGCCTCAGAGTAACTACTGGAGCTGTGTTCCCCTCCGCTCTGTGCCTCCCCCACCCCCACTCTTGGGACCAGGACAAGGAGAGTGGATGCCTCCCATACACCTACCCACACCCACTTTTGGAAAATGAGCCTTAGAATGCAGCATGGGATGCGGGCCTGTGACACCAACTCAGGCCCAAATCCTTTCCTGCCCAGAAAGTGAGGCCTGGGTGGATTTGGGGGAAGGAGAGTTGGGGCATGGCACATGGAATCACACTCTGAAACTACTTCCACAAATCCAGACAGAGATCCTTCACACCGCAAAGCGGCAAACTCAATTGTCTCCCCATGCCCATGCCCAGCACAAGATGCTCTTTTTTTTTTTTTGTGAGTAAAGCGACAGAAGTTTATTAATCAAGGATACAGTAAAAGCTCTCAGGAATGAGAGGGGTCCCGACAGGGTTGCCACAAGATGCTCTTACAAGCCTGTCCCTCTGTATGTCTTCATGTTTGAGTTTGTCTTTTTCCACGTGTATTTCTGGGCCTCTGCTCACTGCCCCCGCTCTATTTTGTCCTCTATGAGCCTTTCCACCCCCGAGCCTCCCACCATACCCTCTGCCACCCGAGCACACAGGACACCGTGGTTTCCATGGTAACACTTCAGGCTTTAATATGTTTTGCTAAGGGTGATGGAAGGTGAGTAGGGCATCTGGTCATTGAGATGGGAGACAGCAGGGGGCTCCAGGCCCCAGATCCAGTGCCCACCTCCACGGAGTCTGGAGGCAGCTGCCCTAGGCTCAGGGCCAGAACTGGTGTTACTCAGGGCCCCTCCCCTGAGTCCCGCCAGCCCACTTGGGCTCACAGGGTCAGCTGGGGGAAAATGGGGTTACCTGGGCCCCAGGATCCTCCCCAAGGTCTTGCACTCCCCTCACCTCCTGTCAGGGAGCAGCGTCTCCCTGCACTTAGCCCCAAAGGAAGTCCAACGGCTCTGCTGTCAGGGGACCCAAGGGAGAGCCTGCGGGGTGAGAGGCCCAGGGGCCTGGGCCGGCGAGGAGAGGGCCCTGGCGAAGCAGTCGGAGAAGGCAGAGGTGTCTCATCAATGAAGGTGGTGATCTCTTCCCGGAAGAAGCCAGGACCCCGTGGGGGTCCCCCACCTGACCCCAACATCCCACCCTCCAAGAACTGGCGAAGGCTGGCCAGCCCCCCACCTTCAGCTTCCTCCTCATCCTCCTCATCCTCCAGCCTTTGTCTTCGTCCCAGGTACTCAGGAGGGCCCCCCAGGGCTTGGCTCTGGGCCGGGAGGACCCGGATGTCATCAGAGGATGACCACTTATGCAGGATGGAGCCTGGTGCCCGAGGAGTAGAGAAGATGTTGGTCTCATCGTGGGACAGACGGCGGGACAGAGGGACCTGGGGAGAGGAGCCGGTAGACCCAGAGGTGCTATGGGGACCAAGCAGGGGTAGAAGCAGGAACCAAAGTAGGGACTCGGTAAGAAGGCCCCACCCCCTTAAACTTTTGCAAAACATCCTCTGATGGGCAAACCTGGTTCTGAGAGGTCTGAAGGGGAGCCTCTCTTGCCACACGTTTCTTTCACCTACCCCTTAGGTGCCCTGCAGGCCAGGGCTAGGGAGTGGGGAGTCGGGATGGTCAGCAGAGACCGGAGACAGGTAGTAAGGGGGTACCCAGAACAGGAGGTGCACTCCCTAGCCTCATACCTGTAAGTAGTGGACCCTCTCAAGAGGGGGAAAGAGCATGTGCCTTCCAGGCAGCAGCTTAACCTGGGAGGGGTCCCTGCCCCCTGGTCCTGTGGTACCATTGGCATCAAAGCGCACTTTGCACACTCGGCCATCTGCATAGTCATCACAGCCCCCATCTAGGAGAGAAGAGGGGCAGGGTCGTTACAGACAGGGAATGCCCACTCCCCTCCCCACCCCACCCCCCCTTAAAACCTCCTGCCCCCCCCTTTTTTAAGATTTCATTTATTTATTTGAGAGAGAGAATGAGATAGAGAGAGCATGAGAGGGGGGAGGGTCAGAGAGAGAGGCAGGCTCCCCGCCGAGCAGGGAGCCCGATGCGGGACTCGATCCCGGGACTCGATCCCGGGACTCCAGGATCATGACCTGAGCCGGAGGCAGTGGCTTAACCAACTGAGCCACTCAGGCGCCCCAACCTCCTGCCCCCTTTATAAGCTCCTGGGAGAATCCTGTTCCCACGACTCTGTAAGCTCCAAGAGGAAAAGCAAGAGTGTCTAACGTCTGTTGCATTCATTGCTAAGTCCCTAGTGCTTCATACATATAGACATGTTTATTGAAACAGTTGCAACCCCACCCCAAGAACTGTCCCTATAGCTGGGGGCCTCTCTCAGGGAGCTTAGCGTCCCGTCCCCTTACTTCCACAGCCCTCCTTTAGCGGTTGCGTTAGGACTCTGGACTGCTTCTCAGGCACTCGGCCTGGAGAGTGGAGGCAGAGCTGGGTAGTGTGGGCTTCCAGAGGGAAGCCGCCGCCGGGTGGAGGGAGCCCTCGGTGCAGAAGGAAGCGATGGGTGTACATCGGGGTGCGGGATTAGGGAAAGGGAGTCAGCCCAGGGGCGGCGCCGGTTCCGTCCAGCAGGGGGCACTCCAGGGCAGCCCGTCCCCACACAGGGAAGGGCCGGCAGAAAAGGGAGCCGAAGCCCGGAAAAGCCAAAGCCCAGTCCCTCCTCTGACCGTCATCGCCTTCCTCCTCGGACATGATGGCCACGCACTGCTCCCACACCGTGCGCACGTCGGCCCGGTAGCGCTCGCAGGACCAGATGAAGGAGGGCAGCAGCAGCGTCTGTGCCATGGAGCACCACAGCACAGCCAGCACCATCCACGGCGGGGCCGAGTCCGACTTAAGGGAGAAGAAGCTCACCACCTAGCGGGAGGACGGGGAATGGCGCGGGGTCACGACCCAGCGCCCAGAGGTCCCCCTGGGCCCCGGATCCAGGGTTCTAGTGCCGTGGGTGGGCAAAAAGGAAGGCCTGGCCCAGTTCACAGAGGCTCAGGACAGAGGCAAAGTCGGAGGTGCAGATGGGACAAACGGAGGGCAAGGGCGTGATTCAGAGGAAGGTCGGGGGCAAGGACTGGAGACAAAGCCCTGAGGTCCAGAGGGACAGAAGCAGACGGTACAGAAAAGTTGAACACAGAGAGAAATTCGGGAATCGGGACTAGATGGGGATGCAAAAAGCGGGGGTGGTGGGGCGAGCTCTCTGGGCTTTCCACCGGAGTGCTCAGAGACCCTGTGGTATATATCCCGAGAGTGTTAGGGAATGGAGACTGGAGCTAGGCTGCTGGATGGTGGGGCTGGGAGCCAAAGCGTAGAGCAGCGGGATAGATGGTGGAGCTGGAGGATGGGTGGTGGAGTTGTGTAGTAGAAACTGGAAAACAGACAACGAGGCTGGGGGTAATGGGAACGAGGGGATGGATGATGGAGGGGGGGCTCACAGATGTAGCAGGGGTGGGGGCAGAAGAGAGGAAGGTGGATGGCAGAGCGCAGAGCTGCTGTATGGCGGATGGACTTGGAGGTCAGGTGATTGTGCTGGGGCCTGGATATTGGGGAAAGCAGGCGGGGGACCCCAATCTCACCAAGATGGGCACCCCTGTGAGTGAGTCATAGAGAAAGACGATGGCGCTGACCAAGTTGGTGACCTGCAGGGATGTCTTGGCCGACTCGGAGCCGTCCAGCGAGGACCGCCGCTTCCCTCTGGCATCCTCCACCACAATGGCTGGCACCTCAAAGGCTGGCCGGGTACCCAACCCCCCTGGCCCACCCCCCTTGGCCCCGCCCCCCACCCCCGCTCGCCAAGCCAGCCGAGCCCTCCGGGGCCGGGCCCACAACGTCTGGTAGAAGGTGATGGCCACACAGACCAGCCCCATGACAATGCCCCCAAGTAGCAAGAGGCTGAAGCAGACACCAAAGCCCAGGCCAATCTTGGAGACTATGAACTGGCAGCCGCGGGCGTAGTAGCGCTCGCCATTGTTGTGCCAGCCAATGGAGGGCAGCGTAGAGAGGATGAAGCTGACCATCCAGATGCCCATGACGGCGTGCAGTGCCTGCTTCTTGGCGTTGCTGAGACGGTAGTTGACAGGCCAACGCACCATCCACATGCGATGGTAGGAGAGGGAGGCGACTGTGAAGCAGGTGGCCAGGGCCAGTGTGTAGTAGGTGGACACAAACACCTTGCAGATGCTCTCGTTCCAGTCATAGTCGGAAGAGGCCTGGCGCCGGAGCTGCACCACGGCGAAGGTGGTGAGGGGCACGGCCGCCATGAGTATGTGCGTGCCCGCCAGGAAGCAGAGCAGTAACTCCAGCGGCTTGTGCTTCTGCTGCTTGGCCGAGATGCTGAGGATGATCCAGGCATTGGCCAGCAGGGCCAGGAGGCCACAGGCCAGCCAAGACAATGCGTTTGAGCGCAGGGAGGCCTCCTCTGCCCCTGCCCCTCCCCGAGCCATCCTATATCCTCGGCCCCCCCACCCCCCTTGAACTCCTGGGGGTGGGGGCTAGGTCTCACCCAGGAGCCCCACTCACACACACACCCATGATGCGCCCAATCTCTGCCCTGTGGGGGAGCAGGCCGCCCAGCGGCCTACCCTACTGCTCAGCATTGCATGACTGACCCAGCTAAGGTGCGGTGTGGAGGGCAGGGGAGGAGACTGAGGGTCAGCAGAGGTGGTCCTCAGCCTCCATATTGGGTGGGAACCTTCCTGAAGTATCCCTGTGGTTGATGGGGGAGGCAAGCAGACTGCTTTCCCATCTATGAGGTTGGCTGAGGAGCTCTGGTCCCCATGCCAGGACTTCCGGGTCTCTTCTTCCTCTGGTTCTTGACCAGTCAGGGATCTTCTGGGTGCCCCAAGGGGTGTGTGGGGGGGGTGAGGCTCAGCCACCCGGACAAACTGCAAGGGAGAAATGACATGTGGGAGGGGGAGGGCAAAAGGTAGTGCCTAGGCTGTTCTCCAACTGACTTCTCACACCCCCTTCTCTTGAAACTATAGAAATAACTGACTACTAGGGGTCATGGGGTCATTCAGAACATTCTCTCGCCTTAAATCAGATGGCCAGTCACACAGCCCACACAGCTAAGAGCCCTGCTTTCCTGGCTCTCAGGAAAGAAGGTGTTCTGACCTCCTGTCTCCTAGCCCTTTCAGCCCTTTTTCCTCCCTCTGCCATTCCCAGGTCCCTTCTTCTTATGTGCCCTGCTCAGTACTATTCGATCCCTAGCTTCATGTCCCTGAATTTCTCTTCAGAGCTACTGCTGCCAGGTGCATGGCTTGTTTCTTTTTTGAGCGTTCACGGTAAACTGGGATATGTATGCTCTCTCAGCTCCTCGCCAGAGTTCCGGCTCCTGGGCCCAGGGGTCTTGGTGCTCAGCCCCATTTCCCCAAGCCCGTGTGATCACCCTCTAGCTCACCAGGGATCTGGGAAGATGGGAGAAAGGAGGCTGGGACCAAGGGGAGGGGGGGGCTAGGGAACCCGAAGGCGGGGAAACCGCTGACATCAGAAGCATCCAGAAATGGAAAGATGGGGAACTAGGGGGAAGGAGGAGAGTTTGAGCAGAAGAGAAAGAAAGAGGGGGCAAAGTGATAGTATCTGAAAATAGAAGGAAACCCCCAGAGACCCCTGGAGAGGAGGCTTGAGAGGGAAGAGAGGTAGTGTGGAAGGAGGGAGCAGGAAACAGGGAGGCTGAGAAGAAAAGCCCCATGTTCAATAAGGTGCTGACTCCCCCTGGTGGACCTCCACTATTTCCTCCCCTGCCCTAGCCTCAGTTTCCCTCTGATGGGAAGGCGGGTAGTCCTGAATTTCAAGAAGGTGAGCTTCAGCGAGCCCTGGGGAGGGGGCTAAGAGGAAATCAGGGGAAGCCCTGAACGGAGTGGAGGCAAGAAGGATGAGCTAACGGCTTTGGGGGGGGGGGAAACGGGTAAAAATGGGGCACAGCAGTGAGAGGGTCTACTTGCTGTGGAAGAACCTCAGATCCTTGCCCTCCCTGAGAGGTCCTAGTCCACCCCCCACCTTTGTTCCCTCCGGAGCCCAGTACACCCTAGTTGCCATGGCAATGGCCAGCCAGAGGGAGGTGGAAGGAATTGGTCAGAAGCGCCCCCCCACTACTCTCCCCTACAGCCTTGTACCCCTTCCCACCTACCCCCACCCAGGCCCAGCGGGTGGGCTGTGGAAGAAAGAGATGGGGAGTCAGAGAGGGAGGGAGGCAGGAAGGATGTGAAGGACAGAGAGGAGGTGAAGGACAGAGAAAGATCAGAGGAAGGTGGGAGAGGGGATCTGGGGGACTCCACCGCGGACAGGGGTCCGTCGCCCTTCGGGGTGAAGGGGTAAGGTCAGGCGGCTCCTCCCTCCCGCCACCCACCGTGTTCTCCGGGGCAGTGACAGCAGGTGGCTGGGGAGGAGGGGCCGGCCGGAGGGGAGAGGAGGCGGCTGGGGGGGGGAGGGGAGAGGCGGAGAGGGGGCCGCATGGGGGACAGGGCCGGGGTCGTCTTACCTCTGGCTGCGCCCGGCACTGCCATGGAGACCGCACTCCCGACGCCGCTCGCCCGGGCTCCCGCTGCCTGCCGGCTCCAGCTCGCCCGCCCTCCTCCTTCCCTCCCTCCTTCCCTCCGGGCCTCCCTCCCCCCCACCCTCGGTCCCAGCCTCCCGGGCTCGGCCCGCCGCTCACTGAGTCTCTGCCCCCCACCCCAGGTCTGTGGGAGCCCCCGTCTCCTGGAGGCGCGCCGCCCGTGAGCCCCGGGTCAGGGGCCGGCCGGGAGCGGCTCCGGGTGGGGGGGGGCGCGGGGGCGAGTGCGGGGCGGGGAACTGGACGGCTGCGACTTGGAGGGGGAGGGGCGGGGAAGGCGCCGGCAGGGAGGGGGCGAGGACGCTGGCGGGGAACCGGCTTCATTGGTGAGACGGTTCGTGTCCTGCCCCCACCCCACCCCGGTTTTCCACACGAACACCAGCTCAGAGAGGCAGCTGGTGGTGTTCGGGGAGGAGGAAGCGTGTGTCACTGTGTGTATCCGCGAGGGCTGCGCCCCGCCCGGGGGTGCAGCTCAGACGGGCAAGTGCTGGAGGTTGTGCTGAAGCTAGGACTTCTGGGGGGTGGGGGGAACACAGGTCTCAATTCACCCCCCCCCCCCCACACACACATGTCGCTTCCTCCTCCTGGAACACAAACTCACACTTGTGTTGGGGGTGCAGCTCAGACCGGCAAGTGCTGGAGGTTGTGCTGAAGCTAGGGCTTCTGGGGGGGTGGGGGGGACACAGGTCTCGATGCACCCCCCCCCACACACACATATCCCTTCCTCCTCCTGGAACACAAACTCACACTTGTGTTGGGGATGCACAAAATTGGCAGGCACGCATTACAGTTTCTCTTGGTCCTTTCTCTCTCCCGCACACATGCGTGTGTAGAGCACACACAACCCTGCAGCCTCTCCCTCGGTATAGCTCCAGCGCAGGATTACGAAGTCTGGGGCTCCTGCACGCCAGGGCCCTGTGGGCTGGGCAGGTAGGTAATCAGCCTCCAAAGAATCCCCCCCCCAGGGAAACTTCATCTCCTTCCCCTGGCAAGCCTGGCAACCTCTCCTCTGGGTCTGATCCAGAAGATCCAGGTCCCCAGAGAAGAGTCTGTCTGTCTGCCTGTCTGTCACATACACACACGGACACACGAAGAAGAGCATCTTCTTTACAGTAAGTTTATTGTATTTTTCTGTCAGCTCAGGGACGCAGGGGCAGGAGTGGGCAGGAATAGCAAGCAAGCAGTGGGGAGCCCTCCTGGAAGGGGCAAGCTGGAAAGAGGAGACTAGGGAGAGGGGGTAGGGACTGAGACAGGTGGTGAGAAAGGGAAGGAAGGAGAGGCAGAGGAGGCTGGGGATCCTGAGAGAAATGGATCAAGAAGAGGAGGAAGAAGACTACTTGTAGCCCCAATTTTCTTGTATCCTGGATGGTGTGGGGGAGGGCTGAAGGAAAGTACAGGGCAGGGGGCCTGAAGCGCGGCTCTGTCAGCCTTCACAAGATGTCCCCTCAGAGGGTTCCCTCTCCAGCCATCTCCCCAGCCCCTCCCCCTGGCAAAGCTCACCTTCCAAGGTTCTGCAACAGGGTGAGTGGTAGGTCACTGGGCACTCTCTCCCACAGGGCCCATGCTCCCAGCCTGTGCTCTGATTAGGAGGACTGACAGCTTTGTCCTCTGGCAACAGGCTTCTGTCCGAGTTTCTGAACTCTCTGAGGCAGGCCCTGCCTGGGGTGGTGTGCTCTTATGAATCCAGAGGTGGGTCCTGGACAGCAGTGACTAATCAGCTACAGAGACCCACGTGGTACTTGTCTCTGTGTTCAGGGTACGGCCATGGAACTAGGCTTGAGGAGACCTGGGCTAGTCCTCTGGCACTGACTAGCTGTGTGACTTGGGCAATCAGCTGACCTCTCTGAGTTCCATTTCTGGCCTATAAATTGGAGATGCTAATCTTGGTCCTGACACTACTAAGCTCTGTAAGATCTTCTTTTTTTTTTTTTTTTAAAGATTTTATTTATTTATTTGAGAGAGAAGAGAATGAGAGACAGAGAGCACGAGAGGGAAGAGGGTCAGAGGGAGAAGCAGACTCTCCACCGAGCGGGGAGCCCGATGTGGGACTCGATCCCGGGACTCCAGGATCATGACCTGAGCCGAAGGCAGTCGCTTAACCAACTGAGCCACCCAGGCGCCCCTCTGTAAGATCTTCTTAAGGTTTAAACAGACAAAGGATGTGAAACTGGCTCATAAACTGACACATACTGCTTGGATAAGGAATCATGTCTGTGCACAAGTGTGCGCTCTGTACATGGGTGTGGGTCCAGGGTTGCCTGTTTGTGCACAGGTCACAATGTGAGTCTGTGTCCTGCCAACTCAGAGTGAGAAGCTGGCCAAATGGAGCCATGGAGGCAGCTGAGTCACGAGCCTTTGGATCTGGATTTACCCTCCTCTGGCTGTGTGATCTTGGGCTGGTCCCTGCCTCCTCTGGTCCCAAGGTCCCATCCAGTAAAATGACAGTCCTGTGCTTCATGCTTCAGACACCCAGCCTTGCCCTCCAAGCCAGGCAGGGCTGGTCCCACGTGATTCCCCAGGGACCAGTGGGCCATGGGGGAGAGAGCTAGGAAGAAATCATCGATAGGGTTAGGCTTGATGCAAAGGAAATGCTGTAAGCCTCTGCAAGAGGAGGACCAAGGGCCGAGTGTGGACAAAGGAGAGCAGGAGTGGGCCGGAAGTGTTGGGGTCTTCTACATTCATCTGGTCCGAAGGCCCAGGAGCCCAGGAGGAAAGGCAGGGGAAAGACTGCTGGGGAGGCTGCAAGCCGGAAACTCCCCTGGCCCTGCGCCTCAAATGAGATTGCATGTCTTCTGGAGCCCGCTGGAGGAAGAAGGAAGAGCAAGTTTATTCTTTTCCAAACTCCTTTGCATCCTCGAAGCTCCATGTCTCCGAGTCTGCGCTCTCCCTTCTTGTGTAGTGGCGGCCTCTGGGCCCCAGCTGCAGGGTGGTATCCAGAAGTATTCCAGGCCTGCTGCCGCCTCGCCTCTGCTCTCCACCCCCTTCCTGCTTCCTACCTCCTCAGCCACTCCTTTGCACCCTTCTTTGCCCTCCACCACCTCCCTTGAGCCCCCATTTTTCTCACCTCCATCCCGCCTCCCTTCCCTCTCTTCTCCCACCCCCCCACCCCTACTCGCCACCCTCCTCTTCCCCTTCCCACTCTCTGCCCCCCCAACCCCCCACCCCCACCAGTTCCTTACTGGGAGCACTGGCAGGTCTTCTTCTCACTGAGGAGTCTCTTGATCTGAGACATCCGCTCTGCCTGGCGCTGTCCAGGAAGAAGGAGGGGAGTCGTGAGGGTCCCAGGCCTCCAGAAGGGAGGTGCCCCTTGGAGGGGGCAGTGGGGAGAGCCGGGAGAGGAGAAGCAGTCACTGTGGCTGAGGCCATCTGTCCCAGAATTAACTCTTTGCTCTTTCCAGTCTCTCCCTCTGCGTGGGGCCTGGGACAGGGCCCAGTCTGCTGTGAGGGAACAGGGTGGGCGGGCAGAGAGCCTGAGCAGAAGCAGCTCACATATACAGAATACCTTTGTTGCTCTACCAGCCCCAGGGGCTCGGATGCCCTGTGGGGAGTGAAAGGGGGGGTCTGGGGCGGCTCACTCACCCTGCGGTGCCAGCATTTAACACAGCAGAAGATGCAGAGCCCAATGAAAAGCAGAAGGCCTAAGATCCCGCCCAGCACAATGGCCAAGAGCTTTGGCCAGGCCTTGGTGAACACTGGGGACAAAACTGCAAGCAAGAGAGAGAGAGATGTTTCAGCTCACTGCCCTCTGTCAGGGTGCCGGGCGTTCTGGAGGGCCCCAGGAAGGCCTCGCTGCCCAGCTACACTTGGGGCTCAGCCTTGGGCCGGGAGAGCAGGGCAGGGTGCACAGGGCTCTCACAAGCCGCCAGGGCTGAACGGGAAAGGCTGGGGCAGGGGTTTTAAGGTTTAGAGACTACAGGGCACTCCGGGGAACTGGAAGCAGTGGTTTCAGGCTGTGCACAGGGCACACGTGTGTGCATGTGTGTGTGTGTGTGTTTGTGTGTGTGTGTGTGTGTGTCCAGGTTCTGAAAGGAGCCAAGAGAGGCGGCTCTTGGTCAGATAGGCTCCATTCCTGGACTGTAGACCTCAAGGAGGTGGTAACTTGTGGGGTTACAGGTAGGAACCACACCTCGCCTTACCTCATTCCCCGTGTGTGTCCAGGCAGCAGGAGAATAACCCACCCCTCTCAGAGGAATTGGGAGGCTGGGACTCTGGGTGGTCTCCTCCAACCCGGGGAAGGTCCCACAGCTGAAGAGGGAGGGCCTTGGGGTTAGGCCATGGAACCTGGATCCTCACTCACCCTCGACCTTGGAGGCCAGCAGGACTTTGTCCTTGTCACTCAGTAGACACTGCCATGTTCCCCTCTCAGGGTCCACCACCGATACCAGCTTCTGCTTCTTCGAGACTTTGGCAGCCTGCTCTTCCAGATTCAAGCTCAGAGTCAGCTCAGGGGAGGTGGGTCCTAGCACCTCGCAGGTCACATTGTTCTGAGACTTAGTCACTGCAGAGGGATAAGAACCTGAGGCTGGGAGCCTGGATCTCTGAGCTCCTGGCACCTCCATACTCTAAGGGGCTTCAGTAGAACCATCAAAATGCTTCACACAGATGATCCTCTTTGAGCCTCTCGGAGCACATTTTCAAGCAGTTACATAAAGAAAACACAGCTTTTGAGGCTCAGGGTCTTGGACTTGAATCTTAGCCCCACTGCTTACTATCTGTGTGTCCCTGCAAGTTACTTGACAACACAAGCCCCAGACATTAATTAAATACACAGTAAATTCACAAACACATGTAAAGCTCTTGAATGGGTCTGGCACGTTTGAAGAAGCATCAAGTATTAGCCATTATTATTTGTGGAGTTATGATGGTGGGGGAGATAAGGAAGTGAAGAGTTCAGTGTGGATGGAGCCTGACATTACCTTTATCGCTATCATACTAAGAGCAGATTTTATTATCCTCATTAGGAGAAGGAGGCCCACAGAGGCAAGGGGCTTAGTCAGGGCCACAGAGGGTTGCATGGAGGCAGAATTAGAGCCTGGTTCTCAGCTCTCACCCTTTGGGGATTCTCAGCAGAGCCCACCCCAGGCTGGCTCATGGATGTCAAAGAAGGACATGTGGATTCCAGTCTCCGTTCCAAACCAGCCCCAAACCAGAAGGCCCTGGATCAGCTCCATCAGGAAACTAGGGCCAGGGCCAAGGCATCCCTTTCAGGGCCAACCCAACCTCAGAGCCCTGGACCACGCCCGTCCACTTCCCGCCCCTGCTCAGCCTACCTCCTCACCTCTCATCACCACGAGATTCACTTCCCGCTGCAATGTTCCCTTGGCAAGACTCAGGGTCAGGTTTCCAGAACCAGCATACTGAGACAAAGCCTGGGGCAGGATAAAGCTGAGCGGGGGAAAACTCTTCATCTGGAGTCTGGTGTGGTGAGAATCTTTCAAAGATAGCTTCCCATTCTCCAAGATGAAGGAGATCCAGAGCCGGGAAGAGGGAGTCCCCTCTGCCCGCCACCTCAGCTCCCCGCTCAGGTTTTCATCTTTGAAGTTAAGCGGGAAGGAGAACTCCACCTGCTCCCCTTCTTTTGTATAGACTGTGTTAGAGACCTTCTGGAAAGCTGGAGGCGGGAAGAGAGAGAAGCTGGGTGAGGAGAAAGGAAGATGAGGGTGTACGGGGTAGGGTGGGCATGGGCTGGGGGCCGTAAAGAGATGGAAGGGAGGGACCAGGTGGGTCCAAACCCTTAGGCTGCCACTTCAGGCCCTTAAATTCCCATCTACCTCTCCCATCCTCTCTGGTCTCTCCACCCCAGCACGTTCCCAAGGCAGCACCTCCTCCCCCTAGAAGCCCTCATAGAACAGCCCAGCCACAGGAGACCTCTCCCTTCCCAGGATCCCTGGAGCACAGAGGGCATTTGGCATGCACTACTTAGGTGCATAGTTTATCAGCCTTCGTAAGATAAGAGCAAATGCCTGCCTCGGGCTTACTATGTGTCATGCATTACACACATTCATTCTCACGGTAACACTACAAGGTCGGTACTGTCACGGTGAGCCTCATCCCTGAAACCAAGGCACGGAGAGGTTCGGTAACTGGCCCAAGGTCTCGCGGTTAAGTCAGAGCCGGGATTTCCTCGGGACAGATTTCAGCTCCAGGGGGACTAGCCCTAGCTGCCCTCTGTTGGCCTGCAGTGGACCCAGGAGCTGAGCAGTGAGAGCAGAGGGCGGGTCTGTCTGCCACTGAGGCAGAGGGGAAGACTGCAGGGGGGAAAAGCGCCCCTCTTACCCAGCACCAAGATGTTTATGTTGAACACCACTGTCTTCTGGTTCTGGGAGATGGTGCATGTCCAGGTACCGCTCTCCTGCGGCTCCACCCCAGACAGTGAGAGGCTTTGGCCACTGCTCTTGCTTTTATTCCCTGGACCTTTCCATTGCACGGAAGGGCTACTACCAGAGGGGCCCTCCACGGTCAGGGTCAGCTGCTGCCCTTGCAGCAGGCGGATGTTGCTGCTGCCGCCACTGCCGGTGTCCCACTTGGCAGTCACTGTGGAGGAACAGGCCACCCGTGTCACACACATGCTATCCCCAAGGGGAAGGAAGAAGCCAGGACACCAGGAGTGTCTCTCCATTACCCACCGCCAAGACCCAGCAACCCAGCCCCAGCCCGGGGCAGAGTTATCCTCTCTTCCTCCTGCCGCCTCCCCTTCTCTCTGCCTCTGTTGCTCTCCCTCCTTCCTCGGGCTCCTGCCCTTCTCTCCCCGCCCCCCACCCCCCAGGTTTCTTCCTTTCCCACTGAGCAACCGGAGGCCCGAGGAGGGTTTGAGGAGACGTGGGGGCCCCTCTGAGCCGTCTCGGGACTGTGGAGGGACCACGAGCTCAGGGCTTGGCTCTGGTGCATGAACGGGAGTCAGAGAGAACGGCAGGTTGGTTGGAGGGATCCTCATCTACTCACAGTTGAACACCAGCAACTCCACCTCTTGCTTCTTGCCCTCTACCTCACAGAAGTAAACCCCTGAGTCTGCTGCTTCAAGATCCTTGATGATCAGAGGAAAGGATCCTTGGTCCCACAGGTTTTTTTTCGATTCGACGCGATGCTTCAGCTTGGAGGCACCTGGGAGCAGAAACCATATGGAGGAGGTTGGGGTAGCCTGAAGGCATGGCATCCCTCGGGAGGGCAAAGCCCACAACTCTTCTGATCTCGGTCCCTAACTTCCTGCAGAATCTGCCCCGAGTCAGAAAACCCGAGACTGGTGAGGCCGTCCCATCACACTCACGTAACTGGCCAGGACAATATCTTGTTAATCCGAAATAAAGTAATATCCTTATTTCAAGAGCACCAACTCCTACAGGGCCCAATACTTGACACGCATCATCTCAAGTGATCTTCACAACAATTCCAGGAAGTAGGTACTGTTTGGCCTGTTTTGCAGATTATGTAGTTGCCCCGCCTTGTACTTACGCACTGGTGGCAGGAACATAAATGAGTACGATTTCTTTGGAAGGTAATTTACAATATCTACCAGAATTACAAATGCACATACAAAAGTACCTGTCCACCAAGAAAGACTAGGTCAAGTAAATTATAGTTCGCCCCTTCAGTGCAATGCTGTACGAGAAGAAGGAAGCTATCTACTGAATGGAAGAATAGCTAAGAAACATCATTAACTAAACAAAGCAAAATATTAGACAGGCTACCATTTGTCTACAAAGGAGGGAGAAATTTATCTTTATCTATCTCTCTGCAGATGCCGTGTATAGGAACACAGGTTTCCAGAAGTAAACAGAAGAACATGGTAACTTGGGTTGCCCCCGGGACAAGCGTGGGAGGGGGCTTCTCACGACATACCCTTTCCTACCTTTTGGATTTGACTCCAGTAAGTGGCGGAGTCAGGATTAAAATCCAGGCCTGTTAGGTATACTAGCAACACTGTGTCTGGAAGGTTCCTCAGGCGGGGCCATGTGGCCTCCTCCGGTCTCCTCCCTTTGTACCTAACCACCATCACCAGGAGGAAGTTCTTCTCTTTAGCTAATCACTTTCTGGGTGTGGCGGCAGCCCCAGAATTCCTGTAGAGGGAGGGCTTTAAAGGCTAATCTTACACAGCAAATGCACAATTTTTAGTTAAAATACGTATTTGGAGGGATGAGGCGAAGGTGGCTGAGAGCAAAACCCCACCCTCAATCCCTTGGGCTCCGCTTCCGTTCCCCCTGAGCAGTCACAGACCCTCTCCCTGTTTTCTCCTCGGTGCGGGAGTCTGGGGCTCATGCTGGCCGAGCATTCTCCCCCACCTCCTGCTGCCCCCACTCCCCAGGCTCATCCTCCGTGGGAGACCTTTCCAGATGAGCTGTGACCCTGGGCTCTCCCTCAGCACTGCCCCAAGGGCCCTGTACTTGACTCTGGGAGTCCCTGCCCTCTGGCTCTTTCCCTGGCTCTGCACTTCGTGTAGCTCCCCTGTGGCTCGGAAATCCTGTTGCATTCTTTTCACAACTTACCAAGCTTCTTAGACTAGTAGTCCCCTCAGGTTCTACCCCCTTTTCTACCTTTTTGGTCCTCTCCTCCTTCGTGAGCACCATTTCCTTTTCTTCATCTTGGGCTCTTGCTCTGAAGACTGCATTTAAGTGTTACCCAGACTCTGTCTCACGGTCTCTTCCCCATTTCCACAGACATTCTAAATCCCAGGGCAACGCGTGTCAGCGCTGTGAATGACTCCCAAATTGATATTCCCGGCCTCAACCTCTCTCCTCAGTTCCGGGCCCACATTTCCAATGGCCCAAGGCATAACTTTATCTGAAAACCCTGCCATCCCCCAAAACTCACCGGGTTGAAAATGAAGTGGGTCACCCTTTTCCTAAAATAACTTCCTCCTTGCTTTCCTTTTCCTCTTCTGGGCCCTGTCACTTGGGCAGGCTGTCACATACTTTGTAGAAGAGATCGCAAGGTGGTGCAAGAGGTCTAAGAGTAGGTGTGAGTCTGAGATAAATCGTGGAGAAGACCCGTGTTGCACCAAGCCTTAAAAGAAGAACAGGCAGTGCGCCAGAACGAAGGGGGAGGAATGAGCACATCCAGGAAGTGGAAAGGCTCCAGGAGAGCAGTATAAGCAACCACCTCAAAGCAATGAGGAAACCACGAGGGTGTCTAGGTTTCCAGCTGGGAAGCTGGGGGAAGTGATGGCCAGGTGGTGAATGTCCAGCAGAGGCTTCTGGGCCGGGTCCGATGGACTAGAGGTGACATGTACAAGGCATTGCTTTGGAAGTCAGTACCGAAGCAGGTGGAAGAGAAATCAAAGTAGGAGGGACCAGGAACAGAGAGAATTGCCCAGAAGCTTCCTCTGTAATCCAGGTGGGGGAGTTCTGTGGTCAGGGCTAATGACAGTGCCATTCTCACAGGAACAAAGAAGATTGTTAAATAACAAAAATTCAACTGAATTGTAGGGATCTAATTGGCCTTATTAATGGATTCATGAATTGGGCAGCATCCTATCTAGCAAGTAAAGGGGAGCTCTGAAGGGCTACAGAGAAGGAAAGTGTTTGTTTGGTTGTTTGTTTTAAGGTATTTATTTATTTATTTGAGAGAGAGAGAGGGAGAGCCTGGAGGGGGGAGGGGCAGAGGGACGAGCAGACTCCCTGCTGAGTGCAGAGCTCAACACAGGGCTGGATCCCAGGACCCTGAGATCATGACCTGAGCCGAAGGCAGATGCTTAAGCTTAACTGACTGAGCCACTCAGGTACCCCAGAAAAGGAAAGGTTATTAAAGGTAGAGAGGAAGTGGAGAAAAGGAAATTATTAGGAAAGACTCCATTGTTTTAAGCAAGATCACCCTCCTAAGGGAACCAAAAGGGGTCCATCAGTAAATTTTCTAGTGCTGACCAGGAAATTCCCATGTTGACTAGTTAAAGGTCACATTTCTGGGGGTTGAAACTGCAGTTAGGTTTTAAGTTAGTAAAGGTATTAAGTCTTGGTTTACTGACTTGGGGCCTTAGCCTAAGTGACACCATTTTTGGCCTGTCACTTTCATTTTAATAAGATGAAACAGAAAAACATTTTCAAAGGAAGGAATGGTCATCATGGGTGACTGATGGGAAACCAGGGATTGAAGCAGAGGAAAAAAAAAAAAAAATCCTGACTCTGGTTCAGAAACTGGGGGAGTCACGAGAGAGAAACTACCCTCATCAGAGATCAGGAAACTGAGAAAGCAAGCTGTTCTGGAGGAAAGTCAAATCCTAAAACAGAACAAAAGCGCTGATACAAAAGAGAATTTTTAGAAAGGAGCACATTGGGAGCACATTGGGGGCACCTGGGTGGCTCGGTCGTTAAACGTCTGCCTTCGGCTCAGGTCATGATCCCAGGGTCCTGGGATCGAGCCCCACATCGGGCTCCCTGCTCTGGGGAAGCCTGCTTCTCCCTCTCCCACTCCCCCTGCTTGTGTTCCCTCTCTCGCTGCGTCTCTCTCTGTCAAATAAATAAATAAAATCTTAAAAAAAAATAGAAAGGAGCACATTGTTTCAACCTCACAGGCAATCAAAAAAATGCAAATTAAAACAAAGATATATTTTTCAACTATCAAATTAGCTAAAAAAAGAAAAAGAAAGAAGGAAAGAGAAGTGTTAAATAATGCTATTCAGTGCCGGTAAGGGTACTACTAGTGGAAAAGGCACCGTCAGCTAGACTTAGTGTAAACGGAGGGAAGCTTTCTGGAAGCAGTCTTGCAGCATATACTATCTATTATTTAAAGTTTATATCCTTAATTTCATTTCTAGAATGTTATCCTTAATACAATAATTTAAAAATGCAAACCAAAATGTAGATACAAAAATAATAGTGTTGTTAATAGGGTACAACATTAGACAAAAAGATAATGTCTGTATATTACAGTACATTAATTTGATGGAATATTAGGTTGGCACCAAAATAACCCAAATAATTTTGTTTTCTTTCTTCCTATTTAACCCATCCCCCTACCCACCACCCCTCTGGTAACCATCAGTTTGTTCTCTATAATTAAGAGTCTGTTTCTTGATTTGTCTTTCTTATTTTTTCCCCTTTGCTGGTTTGTTTTGCTTCCTAAATTCCACCTATGAGTGAATTCATGTGGTCTTTGTCTTTCTCTAACTGATTTATTTCGCTTAACATTATACTCTGTAGCTCCATCCATGTTGTTGCAAATGGCCAGATTTCATTCTTTTTTATGGCTGAATAATATTCCACTGTGTGTGTGTGTGTGTGTGTGTGTGTGTGTGTGTGTGTGTGTGTGTGTGTGTGTTTATACCACATCCTCTTTACACCACATCATCTATGGGTGGACACTTGGGCTGCTTCCATATCTTGGCTACTGTAAATAATGCTGCTATATACATAGGGGTGTGAGTAAATACCTAGGAGAGCAATTCCTGGGCCATAGGGTAGTTCTATTTTTAATTTTTTGAGAAACCTCCATACTGTTTTCCCCAGTGTCTGCACCAGTTGCATTCCCACTAACAGTGCAAGAGGGTTCCTTTTCCTCCATATCCTCACCAACACTGGTTGTTTCTTGTGTTTTTGATGTTTGACTTAGCCATTCTGACAGGTATGAGGTGATAACTCACTGTAGTTTTGATTTGCATTGATTTGCATTTCCCTGATGATGAGTGATGTCAAGCATCTTTTCATATGCCTGTTGGCATATCTGTATATCTTCTTCAGAGAAATGTCTGTTCACGTCTTTTGTCCCTTTTTAGAAAGAATTATCTGTGTTTTGGGTGTTGAGTTCTATCAGTTCTTTATATATTTTGGATACTAACCCTTAATCGGATATGTCATTTGCAAATACCTTCTCCCATTCCGTAGGTTGCCTTTTAGTTTTGTTGATTGTTTCCTTCACTGTGCAGAAACTTTTTATTTTGATGTAGTCCCAATGGTTTAATTTTGTTTTTATTTCCCTTGCCCCAGGAGACATTTTTGAAAGAATTTGCTACAGCTGATGTCAAAGAAGTTACTGCCTGTGCTCTCTTCTAGGATTTTTATGGTTTCAGGTCTCACATTTAGGTCTTCAAGCCATTTTGAGTTTACTTTTGTGTATGGTACAAGAAAGTGGTCCAGTGTCATTCTTCTGCATGTTGCTGTCCAGTTTACCAGCACCGTTTTTTGAAGAGACTTTTTCCCATTGGATATTCTTGCCTTCTTTGTCAAAGACCAGTAGACCATATGTGAGTTTATTTCTGGGTTTTCTATTCTGTTCTATTGATCTATGTGTCTATTTTTATGCCAGTATCATACTGTTTTGATTACTAATGCTTTGTAATATAACTTGAAATCTGGAATTGTGATGCCTCTGGCTTTGGTTTTCTTTTTCAAGGTGCTTTGGCTATTCAAGGTCTTTCATGGTCCCATACAAATTTTAGGATTGTTTGTTCTAGTTCTGTGAAAACTGCTGTTGGTATTTTGATAGGGATTGCCTTAAATCTGCAGATTGCTTTGGGTAGTATAGACATTTTACCAATATTTGTTCTTCCCATCCGTGAGTATGGAATGTTTTTCCATTTCTTTGTGTCATCTTCAATTTCTTTATCAGTGGTTTATGTTTTTCAGAGTACAGGTCTTTCACCACTTTGGTTAGGTTTATTCCTAGGTATCATTATTTTGGGGGCAATTACATTAAAACAATTTTTAATGATGAAAAATATTCATAATAACACATTTTAAAAGTTGCATTGGAGTAGTCTTTACTTTTTAGTTTTGAATTACAAAATTTATACAGACTCAGCACTTCCCTTTTCCTTTGCCTACCCTTCTAATATTACTGTAGATAGTTTGGTGTGGATTCCTCTATACTTTTTTCTTTGCTCATGCAAACATATATTCACACACATTGAATTTTTAAATTAGAATGGGATTATTCTGGGGTGCCCGGGTGGCTCAGTTGGTTAAGCATCCGATTCTTGGTTTCAGCTCAGGTCATGATCACATGGGTCATGGGACTGAGCCCCGCATTGGGCTCCATGCTCAACAGGGAGTCACTTGAAGATTCTCTCCCTCTGCCCCCTCCCCCCACTTTCTCTCTCTCTCAAATAAATAAATAAATCTTTAAAATGGGATTATAGGGGTGCCTGGGTGGCTCAGTCATTAAACATCTGCCTTCGGCTCTGGTCATGATCCCAGGGTCCTGGGATCCAGACCCACATCGGGCTCCCTGCTTGGCGGGAAGCCTGCTTCTCCCTCTCCCACACCCCCTGCCTGTGTTCCCTCTCTCGCTGTGTCTCTCTCTGTCAAATAAATGAATAATCTTTGGGCGCCTGGGTGGCTCAGTTGGTTGGGCAACTGCCTTCGGCTCAGGTCATGATCCCAGAGTCCCAGGATCAAGTCCCGCATTGTGCTTCCTGCTCATTGGGGAGTCTGCTTCTCCCTCTGACCCTGCTCTCTCTCTCTCTCTCAAATAAATAAAGTAAAATCTTAAAAAAAATAATCTTTAAAAAATGGGATTATATTAACATACACTTACTCTTTCCACTTAAAATATGCTAGACATCCTTCTAAGCATATACACGTGGAGCCTCTTCATTTTTTTTGTTTGTTTTATTTTGATATTATGAGAGCTAATCTTTTTATTCTCTTGATTTTCTAAATATAAGAAATAATAGGGAAATCTTGAGTACCCTTTACCTAGGTCACCCCAGTGGTAACAGCTTGCAAAATTGTAGAATATCACAACTGGGATTTTGGCACTGACACAGTCAAGATACAGAACATTTCCAACACCACAAGGATGTTGCCCTTTTCTATAGTCATATCTCCTTCCTCCCAGACCCTTCCCTCCCACACCCCTCCCTCCCTTAACCTCTGGTAATCACTAATCTGTTCTCCATTTCTGTAATCTGTCATTTCAAGAATGTTATATAAATAAAATTATACAGTATCTTACCTTTTGGGATTGACTTTTTTTTTCAGGTTGCCATATATATCTATAGTTCATTCTTTTTACTGCTGAAAAGTATTCCATGGTATAGGGATAGCCAGTCATCCACTGAAGGACATTTGGGTTGTTCCTACTTATTGGCTTTTATGAGTAAATCTGCTATAAACAATTGTATACAAATTTCTGGGTCAACATAAATCTTCATTTCATTTCTCTGGGATAAATGCCTAGGAGTGCATTTGCAGGGTTGTTGCATGTTTGGTTTTTAAGAAACTGCCAAACTTTTTTTCCAGAATGGCTGTACCATTATATACTCCCACCAAAAATGCCAGAGTAAACCAGTTTCTCTTCATCTTCACCAGCATTTAGTATTGTTACTATATTTTTTATCTTGGCCATTCTGATAGGTGTGTAATGATATCTCATTGTGGTGCTGATTTGCATTTCCCTAATGACTAAAGATGTTGAACATCTTTTCATGTGCTTTTTGCCATCTCTATATCCTCTGTGGTAGAATATCTGTTCATATCTTTTGCCCATTTTCTAATTGGATTGGGGTTTTGTTTTTTGGGGGGGTTGGTATTGAGTTTTGAGAGTTGTTTATATATTCTAGGTACTAGTCCTTTGTTGGATAGGTAGTTTGCATGTATTTTCTTACATTTTCTAAATTGTCTTCTCCTCTTTCTAGTAGACTTCTGCAGAGCAAAGTTTTTAATTTTGGTGAAGACCAATTTATGTATGTTTCCTTTTAGGGATTGTGCTTTTGGTATCAAGTTTAAGAACTCTGCCCAGTCTAGGTCCTGAAAATTCTCTCATATGGGTTATAATTTTACACTGAAGTTCATAGTCCACTTTGAGTTAGTTTTTAAATAAGGTGTGAGACTTAGGTCAATGGTTTGTTGTTGCTGATGATCGCTTTTACCTACAGATGTCCAATTATTCTAGCACCATTTATTGAAAAGGCTATCTTTCCCTCAATGCACCATTGTAAAAAAAAAAAAAGTCTGTTGGACATATTTTGAGGATCTATTAATGGGTCCTCTATTTTGTTCCATTGATCTGTGTCTAACCCCTCCACCAATACCACACAGATTTGATTAGACTAATTATATAATAAGTCTTGGAAGCAGATAGACTGAGTTCTCCTACTTTATTCTCCTTTTTCAAAATTGGTTTAGTTCTTTGAGTTCTTAGGCTTTCCCTAAACATTTTTTTTTTTAAAGATTTTATTTATTTGACAGAGAGAGACAGCGAGAGCAGGAACACAAGCAGGGAGAGTGGGAGAGGGAGAAGCAGGCTTCCCGCGGAGCAGGGAGCCCGACGTGGGGCTCGATCCCAGGACCCTGGGATCATGACCTGAGCCGAAGGCAGACGCTTAACGACTGAGCCACCCAGGTGCCCTCCCTAAAAATTTTTGAATAATCTTATTTATATCTACAAAAAAAAAATCTTGCTGGGACTTTGATAGGAATTGTGTTAAACCTGTATATCAAGTTGGGAACTGACAACTTTACAATATTGAGTCTTCCACTTATAAACATGGAATGTCCTCCATTTATTTAGATCTTCTCTGACTACTTTCATCAGTATTGTGTAGTTTTTAGCACACAAATCCTGTGCATGTTTGTTACATTTACCTAAGTATTTTTTTGAGCATTTGTAAATGGCATTATCTTTTTAATTTCTGTAGGTACATATTCATTGCTAGGATATATGAAAACAATAGATTTTTGTATGTTTCTCTTATCTTCTGTAACCTCACTAAACTCACAAATTGATTCTAAGAGGTTTTTAAAAATATAGAATCTTTAAGATTTTCTAAATAAATAATCATGTCATTTGCAAATAGGAACAGTTCTACTTCTTCTTTCCTAATCAGTATTTCTTTTGTATCCTTTTCTTGCCTTATTGCACTGGGTAGGGGTTGCAGTACTATGTTGAATACAGGCAGTAAAGCAGATATCTTTGCTCTGTTCCTGATCTTAAGGGAAAGCATTCAGTCTTTCATTATTAAGCATGTTAGTTGTAAGATTTTTTTTAGATGCTTTTTAAACTTTCACTCAACTTGGGGCACCTGAGTGGTTCAGTTGGTTAAGCATCTGACTCTTGATTTTGGCTCAGGTCATGATCTCAGGGTTGTGCGATCGAGCCCTGCATTGGGCTCCACTCTGTGCATGGAGCCTGCTTAAGATTCTCTCTCTCTCCCTCTCCCTCTGCCCCTCTCCACCCCCTCCCTGCTCTCTAAAAAGTAAATAAATAAAATCTTTAAAAAAATTTTTTTCGCTCAATTTGATGTACTTTTTCTCTTGAGACTTCATTGTTGACCCACAGAATACTGAAAAGTTGTTTTCAAGTGTATGGAGATTTTCCTGTTATATTTCTGTTATTGATTTCTGGTTTGATTCCATGTGGTCAGAGAACACACTGCACAATTTCAATTATTTTAAATTTGTTGAGGTTTAGGGTGCCTGGGTTGTTCTGTCAGTTAAGCGTCTGCCTTCAGCTCAAGTCATGAGCCTGGAGTCCCAAGATTGAGCCCCACATTGGGCTCCCTGCTCAGTGGGGAGTCTGTTTCTCCCTCTGCTCCTCACCCCACTCATGCACTCTCTCTCAAATAAATGAATAAAATCTTTAAAAAAAATTTGTTGAGGTTTGTTTTATGGCTCAAGATATGGACCATCTTGGTATATGTTCTGTGGACATTTGAAAAGGATGAGCATTCTGCTGCTGTAGGGTAGAGTGTTCTATAAACGTCAATTAGATCCTGTTGATTGATGGTGTTGTTGAGTTCTTCTATACCTTTGCTGATTTTCTGTGTAGTTGTTTTGTCAATTGTTGGGAGAGGGGTGTTGAAGACTCTAACTATAATGTGGATTTGTCTATTTTTCCTTTTAGTTCTATCAGTTTTCCTTCACGTATTTTGCGGACCTGGTGTTTGGTGCATACCTATTTAGGATTACTACATCTTCTTGAGGGATTAACATCGTCATTATTATATAATGTCCTTATCTGACTCTGCTAGTTTTTTTGTTCTAACATTGACTTTATCTGATATTAATATATCCATTCTTGCTTTCCGTTGATTAATGCTTGCATGGCATACCTCTTATCCATCCTTTTACTTGTCAACCTTCCTGTGTCATTATATTTGAAGTGAGTTTCTTATAGACAACATATTGTTGGGTTTTGCTTTTTAATCTACTCTGTCAAATATTTAGACCATTGACATTTAATGTAATTATTGATAAGTTAGAACTTAAGTCTGCTTGTTCTGGTTTTTTTTTTAAAGATTTTATTTATTTATTTATTTGACAGAGAGAGACACAGCGAGAGAGGGAACACAAGCAGGGGGAGTGGGAGAGGGAGAAGCAGGCTTCCCACAGAGCAGGACACCCGATGCAGGGTTCGATCCCAGGAGCCTGGGACCATGACCTGAGCCGAAGGCAGATGCTTAATGACTAAGCCACCCAGGCGCCCCATGCTTGTTCTGTTTTCTGTTTTCTTTTTCCTATCTTTCTATGGGTTACTTAAACGTCCTTTTTTTAAATTTTTTTTTAAGATTTTATTTATTTATTTGACAGAGAGAGATAGCAAGAGCAGGAACACAAGCTGGGGGAGTGGGAGAGGGAGAAGCAGACTTTCCGCCAAACAGGGAGCCCAACGTGGGACTCGATCCCAGGACCCTGGGATCATGACCCGAGCTGAAGGCAGACGCTTAATGACTGAGCCACCCAGGCGCCCTAAGTTTTATTTTTATTTAAGTAATCTCTACACCCAATGTGGGGCTTGAACTCACGACCCTGAGATCAAGAATCACATGCTCTTCTGACTGAGCCAGACAGGCGCCCCTTGAACATCTTTTGGTAACACATTTTTTTAGAATAGTTTTAGATTTACAGAAATATTATGAAAATCTTAGAGTTTCCAAATACTCTATACCAAATTTCTCCTCTTATTAACATCTTACATTAGTATTGAACATTTGTTATAAGTAATAAATCAATATTAACACATTGTTATTAACTAGTCCATACTTTACTCAGATTTCCTTAGTTTTTATCTAATGTCCCTTTTTCACCCCAAGATCCCGTCTAGGAGACCATATTACATTCAGTTGTCATGTCTCCTTTGGCTCTCCTTGGCTGTGACAGTTTTCAGACTTTCCTTGTTTTTGATGACTTTGACATTTTTGAGGAATACTGGTCAGTTATTTTGTAGAATGTCTCTCTACTGGGGGGGATTAGTCTAATGTTTTTCTCTCGATTAGACTGGGTTTATGGGTCTGAGGGGGGGAAGATCACAGAGATAAAGTGCCACTGTCATTGCATATCAAGGGTACATACTATCCACATGACTTATGAGTGTTGTTGATTTTGATCACTTCGGCTTTCTCCACTGTAAAGTTATTCTTACTCCCCTTTCCATGCTGTACTCTTTGGAAATTAATAACTATGCACAACCCACACTTAAGGAGTGAGGAGTTATGCTCCACCTCCTTGAGAGGAAGTTATCTACATAAATTATTTGGAATTCTTCTACATAGGAGATTTGTCTCTTTTCCCCATTTATTTATTTATTCACTCAGTTATTATATCAGTATGGACTCATAGATATTTATTTTATACTTTGGGATGTAAACATTTTTAAATGTGTTTTAGAATCCATTTTATTTTACCTGTGGTAATTTTGAGTGTATCTCTTTGTACATTTTTAGGGATTACTGTAGGTACTACATTATATGTATATATAACCTATCATAGTCTACTTTTGTTATCATTTTACCTTACCTGCCTTTACATTCTTTTAACCTCCCCACTTATTATTTTATTTTATTTTAAAGATTTTATTTATTTATTTGAGAGACAGAGAGAGCACAATTGGGGGACAGAGGGAGAGGGAGAAGCAGACTCCCCACCCAACAGGGAGCCTGACACAGAGCCCCATCCAAGACCCTGAAACCACAACCTGAGCCGAAGGCAGATGCTACTGACTGAGCCACCCAGGTGCCCCTAATGTCCCCATTTATAATTAGTTGTCTTAAATATTTCCCCTATGTACATTTAGAAACACACAGATAATGTTTTCACTTTTTTTAAAGATTTTATTTATTTATTTATTTGAGAGAGAGAATGAGAGAGAGAGAGCATGAGAGGGGGGAGGGTCAGAGGGAGAAGCAGACTACCCACTGAGCAGGGAGCCCGATGTGGGACTCGGTCCCGGGACTCCAGGATCATGACCTGAGCCAAAGGCAGTCACTCAACCAACTGAGCCACCCAGGCGCTCGATAATGTTTTCATTTTTGCTTTAACTGTCAAACATAATTTAGAAAACTCAAGAGGAAAAGGAAAGCCTAATATATTTATCCATATATTTGTTTACTTTGTTCTTTCTTCCTGATATTCTCAGATTCCTTTTTCATTATTTCCTTTCTGTTTAAGGAACTTGCTTGAGCCATTCTTTTGGGGTAGGTCTGCTGGCAACAAATTCTTGGTTTTCTTTCATCTGAAAGTGTCTTGACTTCTTCATTCCCAAGGATATTTTCTCTGGGTATAGAATTCTGGGTTTACTATTCTCTTCTTTTAGTATTTGAATAATATCATGTCACTTTCTTCAGACTTGCATGGTTTCTGATGAGAAATCTGCTGTCATTTAAAATGGTACCCTGTGGGTAAGGTAGTCAGTTTTCTCTAGTTGTTTTGAAGATTTTTTCTTTAGTTCTTTAGTTCTCAGAAGTTTAATTATGATAGGTCTTGATAGGGATTTCCTTAGGTTAATCCTGCTTAAGGTTTGCTCAGCTTCTTGAATCTATAAACTAATATCTTACCAAATCTGGGACATTTTTAGCCATTATTTTTTCAAGTATTTTTTCAGCTCCATTTCCCCCCCTCTCCTTCTGGGACTCCATTGACACAGATACTAGATCTTTTGTTATAGTCCCACAGGTCCCAAGGCTTTGTTCATTTTTTTCCAGTTGATTTTCTCTCTGTTGTTCAGATTGCATAATTTCTATTATTCTATTTTGCAATTCACTGGTTTTTTCCTCTGTCCTTTTCATTTTGTTGTTGAGTCCACCCCCTGATCTTTGTACTTTGGTTATTATATTTTTCAGTTCTAAAATGTCCATGTGTGGGCGCCTGGGTGGCTCAGTTGGTTAAGCGACTGCCTTCGGCTCAGGTCATGATCCTGGAGTCCCGGGATCGAGTCCCGCATCAGCTCCCTGCTCAGCGGGGAGTCTGCTTCTCCCTCTGACCCTCTTCCTTCTCGTGCTCCTATCTCTCATTCTCTCTCTCAAATAAATAAATAAAATCTTTAAAAAAAAATTTCCATGTGTTTTTTTTAATTATATCTTTTATGCTTTTGCTGAGTTTTTTCCATTTTGTTCATTTGTTTCAAGTATGTTTGTAATTGCTTGCTGAAGGATTTTTTACTGTGGCTTCTTTAAAATCTTTGTCACACAATTCTTTTTTTTTTAAGATTTTATTTATTTGACAGAGAGAGAGACACAGTGAGAGAGGGAACACAAGCAGGCAGAGGGAGAGGGAGAAGCAGGCTCCCCCCTGAGCAAGGACCTGACGCGAGGCTCGATCCCAAGACCTGGAGATCATGACCTGAGCAGAAGGCAGACGCTTAATGAGTGAGCCACCCAGGCACTCCTGTCGCATAATTCTAACATCTCTTTCATCTCAGTGTGGGCATGCACTGATTTTTTTCATCCAGCTTGAGATCTTCCTGGTTTGGGGTATCATGAATGATTTTTTTAAAAATAGCTTTATTTTTTTAAGTTTATTTTTTTAGTAATCTCTACACCCAATGCAGGACTTGAATCCATGGTCCTGAGATCAAGAGTCACATGCTCCTCTGACTGAGCCAGTCAGGTGCCCTTCATGAATGATTTTTTATTGGAACCTGGACATTTGAATGTTATGTAATGAGATTTTGGATCTTATTTAAGCTCTCTATTTTAACTGGCTTTCTTTGACATCACTCTGACAAGGGAAGAGAGTGGCGCCATCTTACTACTGCCAGGTAGGGATAGAAATCTAGGTTCCCCTCTCATTCTACATTGCTGCTAGAAGGGGATGCTCCCTATAACTGGACAGGGGTAGAAGTTCCAGCTCCTCACATGGTCTCCATAAACCCTATGGTGGCAGCTTTGTTATTGCTGAGTGATGGTGAAAGTCTTGACTCTCCACTAGACCTCCTCTGACAACCACCCAGCAAGGATGGGCGCCTCATGACTGCTGGGTGGGGGTGGAAATCCAGGCTTCTTATGTGACCTTTACAGACAAGGCAGTGGGTTGAGAACCCTTGCCAATGGCTGATGGGAATCAATGGCCCAGATTTCTACTGGGGCCGGTGGGGGTATTGGGGTACCTCATTACAACCTCAGGAGGGTGGAAGTTTAGGCTCCCCACTCAGCCTTTCCTGGCATGGGAAGGAGCCACTGTTTTTCTTTTGGTATTTGACAGGAGTAGAGCAGTTATTATCTAAAAGTATTTTGTCTTTCCAGGTTTCTCCTTTCCTGGTCCTTTGGCTAGAGAGAGCAGGCTTTTTGTTGAGTCTTATTTTTGTCTGTGTCCATTGAGGTTTCCAAGTTGCTGACTTCTTTAGCTCCAAGACTGGGATATACAAGGCAAAAGAAAACTCACCACTATGTTGTTCCTCTGACCCTGGGGTCCCTACCAGTCTGCAATTTTCAGAGTCTTCTTATGTTAGTTCTATATGTAATGTCCAGGGTTTTCTGTTGTACTTAATGTGCTTGGCAAAAAAGTATGTTACTACGGATTGAATTGTGTGCCCCCCCAAATTCATAAGTTGTAGCTCTAACACGCAATGTGATGGTATTTGGAAATGGGGTCTTTGAAAGATAATTAGATTTAGATTTAGATGAGGTCACAAGGTCCTCATGATGGAATTTGTGCCCTTATAAGAAGAGACACCAGAGAGCTTGCTTCTTCTCTGTCTCTGCCATGTGAGGACACAGCAAGAAGGCACTACCCATAGGCCAGGAAGACAGTTCCCTCCAGAACCCAACAGTGTTGATACCCTAATCTTGAACTTCTCACCTACAGTACTGTGAAAACATAAATTTCCATTGTTTGAGCCACCTAGTTTATGGTATTTTGTTATGGCAGCCCAAGCTGACTAATATATATGTCTACTCCGTTTTCCTGAAAGCCCTCATTTTTTTTTTATTATTCAATTCTTTCCTCACTAACAGATACTGAGGTTGAATTTTATTCTTGTATAGTATAAGCAATGCTTACAACATCCTTGCACAGATATCATGAAATATTCACAATTTTATTTCTGTCAAGTAAATTTTCCAGAGTAGCTATTACTACATAAAAGAGTTATAATTTTGTTTTTGTTAAACTTTGGCAGATTACTTTTATTTTATTATTTTTTAAAGATTTTATTTATTTATTTGACAGAGAGAGACACAGCGAGAGAGTGAACACAAGCAGGGGGAGTGGGAGAGGGAGAAGCAGACTCCGTGCTGAGCAGGGAGCCCGATGCGGGGCTCAATCCCAGGACCCTGGGATCATGACCTGAGCCGAAGGCAGATGCTTAATGACTGAGCCACCCACGCACCCCTGGCAGATTACTTTTAAAAATTAGTCTAATAATTAATTGTCTCATCATGATAAAATGTCACGAGGGAGTAAGATAAAAGGTAATACAGCATGATATCATCTATGTAAAAATATATACAGTATATTTTCCACACTAAACAAAGCCTGGAAGGAAATAAATCAAAATGTTAACAGAGGATAGCTCTGAATGGTGGAAGTATGCATGCACTTGATTTTCTTCCTTATTCATTTTTGCATTTGCCAAATATTCTGTAATGAGTATGTAATACTTTTTAAATCTGGAGAAAAAACAGTAACGCCAATAAAATCTGCATAAAGGAAGTAATGTATTGGAAGGTGCAAATTAATATATAGTCAAATCTTATAGCAGGTGCCATTGGAGAAAAATTTGTATAGCAGAAAGATATCTAAAGATGAAGCTGAACTGGCCCACCAATTTCACTTCTAGGAATTTATCTTACAAAGACATTTGCATATATGTCCAGAGATACACAGTTTGATTCACCGTTTGTGATAGCAATAAACTGAAAACAGCCTAAGTGTGCGACAATATGGGTTACTCAAATAAATCATGGTATAATTATGAAAAAGAACTATGTAGTCACTGAGAAGAAATGAGGTAGAAATACAGACATATAGATATATAAACACACACATATGAATATAGAACAACCTTCAAAATATCTGTCTAATTTAAAAGAAAGAAAGCAAGGTTAGAACCACTATCTGAATGTCTCTATTGTTTTCCACTGTATTATATCCCCAGCGCCAAATGTAGAACATTACCTGGCACTTGTAAGCACTCAATATATATATATATACATATGTACATACATATATATGATGAATTTATTATTTTATGTAAAAAAAGAGGGGACTGTATACATATATGCAGAGATCATCTCTTGAAGGAAACACAGTAACTGGTTAAAAGTTGCCTCTGGGGAAGGTAACTGAGAAACGGGATCAACAGTAGAGGAAGATTTATTATCACTTATTAAAAATGAGACAACAGGCCCGAAATGGAGTCACTTATGCTAATCCCCACATCTGCAAACCAAGACTCTCTTAGGAATGTAATCTTTAACCAGACAGTCTGGAATTACTTGGTCATCACTAGTGAGGAAGTCTGCCTGATATACCCTTTCTGTCCCCCTTAGGAAGGTGACCTTGCCTGAAATGTGCACTCTTTGCTAATAAACTTTCCTGCCCCCTCTTTGCCTTTAAAACCTTTCATTTTCTACAGCTCCTTGGAACCCCTTTCTATTTGCTGGATAGGATGCTGCCCAATTCACGAATCACTGAATAAAGCCAATTAGATCTTCAAATTTACTGAATTGAATTTTGTTTTTTCACAGATTTGGCAGCAGTGGTGGGATTGAAGGAAACTTCTGACAGCATTCAGGGACAATGAGAAACACAGGCTTCGTACTTGTGAACGCTTTTGAGTTCTCTGTATTTCTCACCATTTCCAAAGGCCATGGGTAAGTCCCTCTTGGTTCTGAGTTCCACACTCTTTGCATCAAGCTCCTGATCTAAGTAGCTTTCCATTCAGTTCCTCATTTGTCTGGAATCACTAGTTCCATGTTGGGAACTGGTGGTAATTTGGACCACAGTTCACCATTTGATTGGAAAACCCAGTCCTTGGTTCCATCCCCAGATTCCAAACTGGGAACTGCTAGCAATTTAGTCTGCAATTCTGCATTTACTTGGAATTTCCCTAGATTCCACTATAGTAACTGCTATTTGGAATCAGCCCACAGTCCTAATTTTGGGGGGTTTGCTAGTACAATCCTTTCTCCAAACCCCGGTTTCACGTTTGGGAATTGCTGGTGGTACACAGCAATGTGTACTTGGCCAAGCCACAGTAATATCTCTCGGTTACTGCTGGTATATTAAGATGCAGATGTTTGGTTTGTTTTGTGTAGATAAAGGCTACTGCTACTCAGAAGTAGCTGCAAAATTGTTGGGCACAGGTTGAGCACTTAAAAGTTGTCAGAGCAGGGGCGCCTGGGTGGCTCAGTTGGTTAAGCGACTGCCTTCAGCTCAGGTCATGATCCTGGAGTCCCGGGATCGAGTCCCGCATCGGGCTCCCTGCTCAGCGAGGAGCCTGCTTCTCCCTCTAACCCTCCCCCATCTCATGTACTCTCTCTCTCTCATTCTCATTCTCTCAAATAAATAAATAAATCTTTAAAAAAATTTTAAAAGTTGTCAGAACAGTTGCCACCTAACCTAAAGACTCCCGTGTCAGTATAAGTTGGTCATGGTATGGTTTAGGTTGACATTAGGTCACCCACCAATCTCAAGATTGAGCTACACTGTAAAAGATCACACAATTCTCAACCCAGCATCACATCCCCTTTAGGCTCAAGAGACCCAAAGGCTTAGCTTAAAAGATAAATAAATAACGATAAAGATGGGATCCTTAAATTCTAAAAAGTTAAGCATGTCACCTTCTAGCACACATGCTCATTTGTCTAATCTTAGGTTGTTTTTAATAAGATTTGGTCATATTCATAGATATTTATGGCTTCTGGACCATAGGATGTTCACTCTCACCCCCTTTATTCAACATAGTATTGAAAGTCCAAGCCACAGCAATTAGACAACAGAAAGAAATAAAAGGCATCTAAATTGGTAAGGAAGAAGTAAAACTATACACAGATGGATGACATGATACTATATATAGAAAACCCTAAAAACTCCACCAAAAGACACTAGAACTGATAAATGAATTCAGTAAAGCTGTAGGATACAAAATCAATGTACAGAAATCTATTGCATTCCTATACACTAATAAAGCGGCAGAAAATGAAGTTAAGAAAACAATCCCATTTACAATTGCACCAAAACCAATACAATATCTAGGAATAAACTTAACCAAAGAGGTGAAAGACCTGTACTCTGAAAGCTATAAAACACTGATGAAATAAAATTCAAGATGATGCAAAGAAATGGAAAGACATTCCATGCTCATGGATTGGAAGAACAAATATTAAAATGTCTATACTAGGGCACCTGGCTGGCTCAGTCGGGAGAGCATGAAACTCTTGATCCTGGGGTCATGAGTTCGAGTCCCACGGTGGGTATAGAGATTACTTAAAAATAATAAAATTACAACAAAAAAAATTTTTAAATAAAATAAAATGTCTATACCACCCAAAGCAATCTATAGATTTAATGCAATCCCTATCGAAATGCCAACAGCAATATTTATGGAGCTAGAACAAACAATCCTAAAATTTGTATGAAACCACAAAAGACCTCAAATAGCCAAAGGAATCTTGAAGGAGAGAAACAAAACTGGAGGTAACACAATTCCAGATTTCAAGTTATATTACAAAGTGGTAGTAATTATAACAGAATGGCATAAAAATAGACACATAGATCAATGGAATAGAAGAGAAAACCCAGAAATAAACTGTAATTATATCATCAATTAGGTGGCTCAGTCACTTGAGCACCTGCCTTTGGCTCAGGTCATGATCCCAGGGTCCTGGGGTTGAGTCCCACATCAGGCTCCTTGCTCAGCGGAGAGCCTGCTTCTCCCTCTGCCTGCAGCTCCCCCTGCTTATGCTCTCTCTCTCTGACAAATAAATAAACAATTTTTTTTTTAAAAGAAGACCTAAGTGTGAGACTTGAAACCATAAAAACCCTTCCCCCCCAAAATTTTAATTTAAATTCTAGTTAGTTAACGTATAGTATAATATTGATTTCAGGAGTAGAATTTAGTGATTCATCACTTATATATAACTCCCAGTACTCATCATAACAAGTGCTCTCCTTAATACCCATCACCCATTTAGTCCATCTCCCACCCATCATGAAACCATAAAAATCCTTGAAGAAAGCACAGTCAGTAATCTCTCTGACATTGGCCATAGCAACATTTTTTTTAGAGACGTCTCTTGAGGCAAGGGAAATAAAAGCAAAAATAAACTATTGGGACTACATCAAAATAAAAAGCTTCTGCACAGCGAAGAAACAATTAACAAAACTAAAAGGCAACCTACAGAATGGGAGAAGGTATTTACAAAGGACATATTCTGATAAAGGATTAGTCTCCAAAATATATAAAAAACTGATACAACTCAACACCCAAAAAACAAATACTCCAGTTAAAAAATGGGCAAAAGACATGAACAGACATTTCTCCAAAGAAGACATACAGTTGGCCAACAGACACATGAAAAGATGCTCGACATCACTCATCATCAGGGAAATGCAAATCAATGCAATTCAAAACTACAATGTGTTATCACTTCCCCCGCCTCAGAATGGCTAAGTCAAACATCAAAAACACAAGAAACAACCAGTGTTGGTGAGGATGTGGAGGAAAAGGAACCCTCTTGCACTGTTAGTGGGAATGCAACTGGTGCAGACACTGGGGAAAACAGTATGGAGGTTTCTCAAAAAATTAAAAATAGAGCTACCTTATGGCCCAAGAATTGCACTCCTAGGTATTTACCCAAAAAATACAAGAACACGGGGTGCCTGGCTGGCTCAGTTAGAAGGCCATGTGACTCTTGATCTCAGGGTCATGAGTTTGAGCCCCATGTTGGGTGTAGAGATTACTAAAAAAATAAATACAACTTTAAAAAAATACAAGAACACTCAAAGGAATACATTCACCCCTATGTTTATTGCAGCATTCTTTAGAGTAGCCAAGATACGGAAGCAGCCCAAGTGTCCATCAATAGATGAATGGATAAAGAAGAGGTGGTGTACATATAATGGAATACTACTGAGCCACAAAAAAAAGAATGAAATCTTGCCATTTGTAACAACATGGATGGAGCTAGAGAGTATTATGCTAAGCAAAATAAGTCAGTCAGAGAAAGGCAAACACCATATGATCTCACTCATATGTGGAATTTAACAAACAAAACAAGCAAAGGAAAAAAGAGAGAGAGAGAGAAACCAAGAAGTAGGCTCTTAACTGTAGAGAACAAACTGATGGTTACCAGAAGGGAGGGGTTGGGGGAACAGAGGAAATAGGGGATGGGGATTAAAGAGTGCACTTATCATGATGAAAAAAAAAAAGGTTTCAAAATTCCAAAATACCTTCATTAAAAGATGCATTGCCAAAAAGCAAATGAAAAATTAAAGACACAGCGGTACCTAAAACAAAACACTGTGAGACTGACGTAACTCCACTGCTCCCCTCTGTCCTTCGTTTGACTACTCGTTCTAGTAATCTTCCGCCTGAATTGTCTTTCCACTCTGAAAAGACTACAAGACCGTAAACAAAAGTCTGCCAAACGAGTGACCTTACAGACACACCCATACTATCCTCAAAAGAGAGCCCCTATCTGGACCCCTCCCAGAGTTGATGGGACTCCATGGGATTTTTTGGTAAACTGCTATGTTATTCCCTTCAAGCAGTCAAGGGAAAACTAAAATTAAAGCTAATGGAAAATTTTGCCAAATTCTGGTAGACACCCGAGCTGCATACAGATGGGATCCTGGAAAAACTGGCAGAACCCAGCTCAAGGTGAGAACTCCTACCAGAGTCAGCTTTTCTGTGTCTCTGACCGTAGTACCAAGTAGAGAGAGAAAATAAAATATCTTTTGCACCCTCTTTGTGGCTACCTCTTGAGTCCAAGAATATTTACTGTTTGTCTCAGGTGAACACTGACAAGATATTTAAAAGGATTTCTGGGGTGCCTGGGTGGATCAGATGGTTAAGCGTCTGCCTTCGGCTCAGGTCATGATCCCAGGGTCCTAGGATCGAGTCCCGCATCAGGCTCTCTGCTCAGCAGGGAGTCTGCTTCTCCCTCTGCCTCTGCCTGCCGCTCTGCCTACTTGTGCTCTCTCTCTCTCTCTCTCTCTCTCTCTCTGTCAAATAAATAAAATCTTAAAAAAAAAAAAAGAAATGTAGTAAAAATGAAACCAAATGCTTTTCGGGTTCACATGATCTGAGGTAATCTTTAGTAATTAAAAGCTAGTTTACATTTGTTGGTTTAATTAAAATAGATATGTCTTTAGAATTATCAACATTAAAAACAATGCAGACGGGGCGCCTGGGTGGCTCAGTCAGTTAAGTGTTTGCCTTCAGCTCAGGTCATGGTCTCAGAGTCCTGGGATAGAGCCCCGCGTGGGGAGAGGGGGGCTCCCATGCTCATCAGGGAGTCTGCTTCTCCCTCTCCCTCTCCCCGCTCATTCTCTCTCAAATAAATAAATAAAATCTTTTAAAAAAATTTTAATAAAAACAATGCAGACACACAACGTTTATTCTACCTGGGGTTACTAGTCAAGTAAGTTCCTGTTATCTCTGTTAAAAAACTTCTCCACAAGAAAAAATAACTTGGTATGATGAAATTTGTATAATTAATCTAAAAATAATTGTTGAGAACAAGTAAATTAAATAGATATAAGTGAGATGAAAGTTTTTAGGTGAATTTTTGATGGTTCCCCCAAATCCTTTTAGTAGCCTGAAAGCTTAAAGTTTTGCTAAGTTAAACGATGGATAGTCTAAATATCTGGATCATTTCTAAATAAGTTAAAATACTGAAACATTAATTACTGAACATAGGTTTATCTACTTTGGGCTTCCTTTTATAGAGGAACTAAAGATATTTACATCTGTTAGTAAACCATGTTTTGTGCCACATTAAAAAAATTACTATGAGAAAGCATATGTTTTGGGGCGCCTGGGTGGCTTAGTCGGTTAAGCGTCTGGCTTCAGCTCAGGTCATGAACTCAGGGTCCTGGGATTGAGCCCCAGGTTGGGCTCCCTGCTAAGTGGGGAGTCTGCTTCTCCCTCTCTCTCTGCCCCTCCCCCCGGCTTACGTGCTCTCTCTCTCTCTCAAATAAATAAATAAAATCTTTATTTAAAAAAAGAAAGCATATGTTTCTAGAAGTTATAAAATGTATTTATATGTCTGCCAAGCCACAGAATGCTAATGCAGTTGCTCACTTCATAGTTTCTGCTAGAAATTAAAGGTTTCTAGGGGCTAAAAAAAGTCTAATATATGTAATTTAAACTACTTGAAATAATAAGGGAAACATTCTCCATATGCAAGGAAAGTAGGATGTGAGTTTTTGGTAAAAGAAGGTATGGTAGGGGCGCCTGGGTGGCTCAGTCAGTTAAGCATCTGACTCTTGATCTCAGCTCAGGTCTTTTTTTTTTTTTTTTTTTTAAAGATTTTATTTATTTATTGGACAGAGAGACAGCGAGAGCAGGAACACAAGCAGGGGGAGTGGGAGAGGGAGAAGCAGGCTTCCCGCCGAGCAGGGAGCCCGATGTGGGACTCGATCCCAGGACCCTGGGATCATGACCCGAGCCGAAGGCAGACGCTCAACGACTGAGCCACCCAGGCGCCCTCAGCTCAGGTCTTGATCTCAGGGTCATGAGTTCAGGCCCCGTGACTTAAAAAAAAAAAAAGTATGGTAAAAGAAAAATGGAAATGCTTTTTTTGGTTGAGGAAAAAAAAATTTTGTCCTAAAGTGAGGCTCCAGTTATCATTTTAAAATATTGTGTTTTGGGGCGCCTGGGTGGCTCAGTCAGTTGAGCGTCTGGCTTTTGATTTCACCTCATGATCTCAGATTGAGCCCAGCTCTGCACTGAGTGTGGAGCCTGCTTGGGGTTCTCTCTCTCCCTCTCCCTCTGCCTCTCTGCCCTTGCTCACGCTCTCTCTCTCAAAAAAGTAAAATGAAATGAAATGAAATAAAATGTTGTGTTTCACAGAAATAACCAAATTTCCTTGTCAATTTCATTATAATGAACTTTCATCACATCTTTTTTTTCTTTCATCAGATCTTTAACACATTTTTTTTTAAAGTCTTTTGTCACTTATAGACAGTTCATGTATTACTCCGATGCTTTTGCAAAAGTCCCTACAAAAGTGCTTCATCAAGAAGATTCATTGAGGGCACCTGGGGGGCTCAGTTGAAGCGTCTGCCTTCAGCTCAGGTCATGATCTCAGGGTCCTGGGATCAAGCCCCAGATCGGGCTCCCTGCTCGGCAGGAAGCCTGCTTCTCCCTCTCCCACTCCCCCTGCTTGTGTTCCCTCTCTCGCTGTGTCTCTCTCTGTCAAATAAATAAATAAAATCTTAAAAAAAAAAAGATTCATTGAAAGGACTCTAGCAAACACAGGTTTCTGATAACTTTAAGATTTAAAAAATGAACAAATAAGACTTTCCAGAATTAATGGGAAAAAAACTGGATTTAAGCAAGAATTAATAACATCGGACTTAATGAGCTGAGGAGGATGATTATAATTTTTATGACTTCTTGCTTGAAACATTGCTGGTTCTTTAATGTTTTATTTTTCCAGATTGAGGAAACTTTTTCTCTTAAGCCATTTATGACTTATAACAAGTTAGTAAAATATGCCTCTGTAATCAAAGATGAAACATTTACTTTTTCTCCCTACCTAATCCCTCCAAAATGTGAAAACTCTTGAGTATTCTTTTTATGACAAAATAGTTATTTACACAAGTTCAATGAGACTATATTCTCCTTGTAACAGGACACAAATGGAAACATTGGTTATATTACCAAGGCTTTGACTGGAATGTTCTATTTAAGAAAGACAGGCATAGATTCAGATGTAACCAGACAGCTCTGAAGAAATAGGTTGACTTTATGGAGCCAATAAAGCCCCTTGGAAAAACTGACCTGGTACCTTGTTCATAAGGTTCCAGCAAAGCAGTCTTTAAAAAGAAAGAAAGAAAAGCTGATATGGTCAATCACTATTCTTGCTGCACTTATGTAAATAATCAGACCAAGTTTAATGCAAATGAATTAGTTTTATTGTAATTATCTTTGATAAAAATGGGGATAATTATAGAGATAAAAATTATGTTTGCACCTTTGTCCATATTAGATTCTAACCCTGTTAATTGTCTTTGAGTTTTTCTTATATACCTGTATACTGGACTGGGTCCTGAATTCTTCTAGTTTCCTCAAATATCTGGCTGCAACTCTCCAAACTAACATTTCCAATTTTCTTTTCTCCTTTTGACTTGCAATCACTAAGAACAAAGACTGTCTTTGAATTTCCTCAGATGGAACTAAATCAGGTCCTCTTCGCTACCCAGATGGCAGCCAAACTTCAGGGACCTGAGCCTTGGGGACATGTCCTACAGCTGAGGAAGTCACCACATGCCATCTGGCCCTGTGCACCTCAAAATCTTTGAGCTGGACACCTGAAAATCAAATTATCTAAGAAGAGAAGTAGCTGATGTTAAGATAAATTGCTTCCACTCAAGAAGCTGGATCAAGACTTCATACTTAAACTGAACATGAAATTCTTTCTTCCTCTCTTTCTTTCCTTTACTCTGGCATTGGCTTGGAAAGATAACACTATTATCTGGGTCTCCCAGGTCATTGCTAAGGGGGGTCACCCTTCAGACTGCTAGATTGGTCATCAAAAATTTTGATCTGTCCATGATGCTAGAGACCCCCTGGTCCATTTCCCTGTCTCTGGTTAATAATCCCAAACCTGGGGAAGGGACACCAGGCAAGGGTAATCAGAAGAAAACCACCTGTGTGGTCTACAGACCCCTAAATTTTACTGGTCTCCATGACTGTTGCCTTTCCAGTCCCAAACCACAGACTCAAACAGGAATCACCAGGAGGCATTCCTGATTCAAAATTAGCTTGGTAGACCAGTGTTCCCCTAGTTGGTATTAAATGCAAACGGAGGCTACAATCAGCAACGTCTTAACTCTTGAAAGTATTGCAGAATCCACTGCTAAAATAATAGCTGCCCAACAAAAATCCTTAGGCTCTCTGGCCAAAGTTATTCTTGATAATAAGACAGACTTTAATTCTCTCTTAGCTGAGCAAGGAAGTGTCTGCCGTGGCCAACGTCACCTGCTAAACCTGGATTAACACTTCTAGGGAAGTTGAAATTCAGTTACATAAGATCACTGACCAAGTCACTTGGCTTAAAAAGGTGACTCTTTTAGGGCGCCTGGGTGGTTCAGTCGTTAAGCGTCTGCCTTCGGCTCAGGTCATGATCCCAGTGTCCTGGGATTGAGCCCCAGATCGGGCTCCCTGCTCGGCGGGAAGCCTGCTTCTCCCTCTCCCACTCCCCCTGCTTGTGTCCCCTCTCTCGCTGTGTCTGTCTATGTCAAATAAATAAATAAAATCTTAAAAAAACAAAAGTGACTCTTTTAATGGGGTCTTTCTTTGACTTGCTTGATTTTTATTGGTTTGGGTCTTAGGGATCATGACTCCAAGGTGCACTCCAAACATTGGGAATTTTCCTGCTAATAATAATCATACTAGTCTCCCTGGTGCACTGTATCTTCTCAAAGGCTTTATTTTCTTTTTTTAAGGTTTTATTTATTTATTGGAGAGAGAGAAGCCATGAGCAGGGGGCGGGGCAGAGGGAGAGGGAGAAGCAGACTCCCTGCTGAGTCGGGAGCCCAATCCAACTTGGGGCTCGATCCCAGGACCCCAGAATTATGACTTGAGCCGAAGGCAGAAACTTAAGGGACGGAGCCACCCAGGTGCCTCCCTCTCAAAGGCTTTAAACGCACTGTTTGCTGCTGTTAACCACCAAGCAAATGATCTCCCTAAGACTGGAACATCAGAAAAGGAACAAAAAGAACCACCAACTTAAAAACTATAAGCCTGAAGTTATAACCTGTGAATGTCACAAAGATTAGGGGGGAAAAGTCACGACCTGTGAGTACCAGACAAAGAATCAACAGAAACTTCAAGAACTTCAGAGCAGTAGCTGGGAGGGGCGCTAAGGCCACGCTCAGTTTAGCTGAGAGCTATGATCAAAAGAGGGGAACTGTGAAACAAGAGCCAACGGGACCAAAATGGAGTCAGTTATGCTAACCCCCACATCAGCAAACCAAGACTTAATACCTAACCTAATTGCAGTTTCAGCTTTTCCCAGGAACAGAAACTTTAATGAGTCAATCTGGAATTACCTGGTCAGCAGTAGTGAGGAAATGTGCCTGACAGACCCCTTCTGTCCCCTCAAGCAGGTGACCTTGCCTGAAACAATACACTCTTTGCTAATAAACTTCCTTTTCCCCACCCCTTTTCTGCCTTTAAAAACCTTTCCTTTCTACAGCTCTTCAGAGCTCTTTTCTATTTGCTAGTCGGGATGTTACCCAATTTATGAATCACTGAATAAAGCCAATTAGATCTCCAAATTTACTCAGCTGAATTTTGTTTTCAACACACTGGGTATCATTTGTATGGTTTTAAATGTTTACCATGTACCGGTGTTGCTTTTTCAAATCATTTTAACTTTAAAATTAATAAAAATAAATAAAGTCTCAGCTGAAAGTCTGATTATTTCAAGCAATTCAGCAGAATAAAATTCTAGGACAAGAAAAATCACTTGCAGAGTTTGTGGGAGTGTTCTGAGCTCTGCCGGGGTGCAAATTACATAATGGGCACTAGGAGCCCACAGGCCAAGAAAGGACACAGGTTAGTTTGATCATAGGGTCCTATTTGTTTGTTTGTTTTATTTAAAAGATTTTATTTGTTTAAGATAGAATGAGAGAGCACGAGCGTGGGGGAAGAGCAGAGGGAGAAGGAGAAGCAGGCTCTCCACTGAGCAGGGAGCCCAACGCAGGACTCAATCCCAGGTTCTCCAGATCATGACCTGAGTCAAAGGCAGACGCTTAACTGACTGAGCCGCCCAGGCGCTCCCATAGGGTCCTCTTTAAACAGCTGTCTGAAGGAAAGGACATGGGCACACAAAGGGCAGTTAACCTGCTGATTTCTGCTTTGTGTGCCTTTATCAGAAAGAGATCAGGAATTGGGGGTTTTGTTAATTTTAGGGAATGGCTTTGGGTCAATAAAGATCCAGCCCAATATCCCCCTTTTTCTTCATGTCCAAACATGAAGAGTGGACATGGGTGGGTGTCTGAATTGTCACTCTGGGGCCCCAGCAAGAACCTCCTTGCCAGAAATGGAGGACTTCTCTCCCACTGGACAGAGGCAGGAAGAGGAGACATCCATTTTCAGCAAAGATGGTTTTCTATGCACTGTGGCCAATTCAGTTTTGATTGCACTGAGGATACCTTTCCATACCTTTCTGAATGAAAGACCAAAGTTCTAGCCCCAGTTCTGCTTCTAACCGGGCACAAACTCGGGGCAGGGACTCCTCCCTAGGCCTCAGTTTCCTCGCTAGTAAAGTCAGAGTCTTGGACTAAAGCCATATTTCCCCAGACATCAACCATTCACACATCTTATACATGATTTTGGCCAGATCTACCTATCTTATTAATGTAACATCTTTAAATGCATTCACTTTTTTTAGATTAAATAAATTTATTTTTAAAAAAAAGGAAAGTTTAGGGGCGCCTGGGTGGCTCAGTAGTTTAAGTATTCGACTCCTGATTTTGGCTCAGGTCATGATCTCAGGGTCATGAGATCGAGCTTCGCATCGGGCTTCTGCACTGAGTGTGGACCCTCCTTAAGATTCTCCCTCTCCCTTTCCCTCTGCCCCTCCCATCCCCAGCTCATGCTATCTCTCTCTTTAAAAATAAAAAATAAAGGGGCGCCTGGGTGGCTCAGTCAGTTAAGCATCTGCTCAGGTCATGATCCCAGGGTCCTGGGATCCAGTCCTGCATTGGGCTCCTTGATCTGCAGGGAGACTGCTTCTCCCTCTGCCTGCCATTCCCCCTGCTTGTGCTTGCTCACTCTCTCTCTCTCTCTGACAAATGAATAAATAAAATCTTTAAAAAAAAAATTAAATGTGGGGCACCTGGGTGGCTCAGTTGGTTAAGTGACTGCCTTCGGCTCAGGTCACGATCCTGGAGTCACAGGATCGAGTCCCGTATTAGGCTCCCTGCTCAGCAGGGAGTCTGCTTCTCCCTCTGACCCTCCCCCCTCTCATGTGCTCTCTCTCTCTCTCATTCTCTCTCTCAAATAAATAAATAAATAAAATCTTTAAAAAATTAAATGTGAACTTAATCAAGTCTCTAGATTTAACCACCAATTGATAGGAGACTCAAGGGACAGAGGAACATGTTAAATGACACCACGGGAATGCAGCCAGCTCCTTTCAAACATGTAAAACTTCACAGGACAATTGCCTCGTTTCTTCAACCAATCAGTGGTAAGAGAAAAAAAATCTGGGGGAACAAATATGTAAATTCAAAGGGATTTAAGGGACATATCAACCAAATACCATGCCTAAATTTTTATCTGGATCCTGATTCAAATAAACCAAATGTAAAAATAATATTAGAGGCAATTAGGAAAATTTGAACACTGCCTGGATATTTATCAACATTAAGGGATTATTCTTCACTTTTAATGGGTGATAATGATACTGTGGATATGTTTTTTTAAAGAGTCATTACATTTGGGGCACCTGGGTAGCTCAGTGGGTTGGGCATCTGCCTTTGGTTCAGGTCATGATCCTGGGGTCCTTGGGATCGAGCCCTACATTGGGCTCCCTGTTCACTGGGGAGCCTGCCTCTCCCTCTCCCTCTACCCCTCCCCTCTCCTCATGCTCTCTCTTCTCTGTCAAATAAATAAATAAAATCTTAAAAATAAATGAGTCATTACATTTTAGGAGGGGAACAAAAAAAAGAGTCATTATATCTTAGAGATACATATCAAAGTATTTACAGACTAAATAATACAATGTTTGGTATTTGCTATAAAATAATATGGTGGTGGAGGTTTAGGGATGTAGATGAAAGGAAACCATTAATTGACCATGAAACAATAATTGCTGAAGCTGAGTGGGATACATGGGGGTTCATTATCTAATTATTCTACTTTTATATATGTTTAAATTTTTCATAATTAAAAAGATATTAAAAATAAGCAATGAGGGGCACCTGGTGGGCTCAGTGGTGGAGGGTATGACTCTTGATCTTGGGGTTGTGAATTCAAACCCCACGTTGAGTGTAGAGATTACTTTAAAATAAAATCTTAAAAAAACAATAAAAATAAAAATAAGCAATGAAATACAAACAATGGTAAATCTAATAAACTTATAAAATAAAAACATATTTACAAAAACATATTTCATGCTGATGAGGTTTTCTCATATGGTGCTTCTATTCAACAAGTTGAATATTAGAGGCCATACATACAAGAAAGAATTATTATTTAAAGAAGAGTATAAGGGCAAACCTCAGTGTGACAGTAAAACTCCTTTACTGCAAAATACGTTTCTAAGAAGTATGGAGATCTTAATTCTTTTTACTTTAAAAGTGAGAAAAAACATCATTGTGTTGCTTTTTAATGGAAGTAAAAACGTATCATCCTGGGTCTGTAGCAATAATATCCATGAAATTACAAGTTTTATATGATAGTTATTTCTCTAAGATCCATTAAAATAAGGCCATGAACATTAAAATTCTGAAATTATAATAGACACCGAGAGCCACTCCCTGGGCCACCCACAGTTGGCACAGGGAAACCCTGGACTGGGAGAGCACACCTGAGCCTGTCAACCAGACCCCTCTGGGATCTCAGAGTTTACCGGAAGCTGGGCTCTGACACCAGGGATGTTCAGTCCATGGTGTCTTCCTCCCTGGATGGGGAGCTGGGCCACCCTACCTGTAAGCCAGAAGGAGCCCTGACGCCCCAGAATCTTGAGCATGGAAGAATGTTTCCAGTTGAAGCCTATGTTCTTCCCCGGGGTAGCATGGCAGGGCAGTTCTGCTGTGTCTCCCACCTTCGCTAACACCACCTCTCTTTCCAGAGGGACCGCGGGGAGCATCGCTAGGTGGAAAAAAGGGAGGTCAGGCCTCAAGGCCATCCCCCCATTTTTGCATCTCCCAGTCAGCCCCTCCTCCCACCAGAACCCCAAGGTCTGAGCACTCACCCAACTGCAGCACCAGGAGCAGGTGCCTAAAAGCAGCCCCTCGACTCATCGTGGCCTTGTTGAGGCAGGCAGGGACCTGGGCCTTCCCCGCACAAAGGGCAGGGCCTGAAGGAGATACCAATCATTAGTCAGCAGGCATTTATTGGGCCTGGGGCTCAAAGGGATACAGGGAGATGATAGGCAATCTCACCCATACAGCCGAGCCAGGGACCTAGACATGCTGACTGCTAAGCAGACATCCATCCAGACGTGCTACACAAGGCTGTGCCCAGGCCAGAGTGGGTTCTTGAAGTGGAATCAGAAAAGGATTCACAGAGAAGGTGGCAGATTGCTGGGGACTGAGACGGGCGGCCAGGCCAGGCCAGGCCGTGAAGGTCCTTGAGTGCCCTGCTGTGATGCCAGGCCATGGCCCTAGGCACCAGGGAGCCAGTAAAGGACTTTATGTCAAGAAGGACATGATTTAGGGGCACGTGGGTGGCTCAGTCGTTAAGCGTCTGCCTTTGGCTAGGTCATGATCCTAGGGTCCTGCAATCGAGCCCCACATCAGGCCCCCTGCTTGGGGGGAAAGCCTGCTTCTCCCTCTCCCACTCCCCCTGCTTTTCCCTCTCCCACTGTGTCTCTCTCTGTCAAATAAATAAAATCTTTAAAAAAAAAAAAAAGGACATGATTTGGTTTGCAGAGTGGCTCCCTTCAGCGGCTCTGTGAAAGACAAGCCGGAGGAGGCCAAGCCCAGGAAGCAAGGTTGCCACAATCCTGGTGAGAGAAGACAGGCCCAAACTCAGACAAGTCAGAACTATGGAAATGTGGAAAAAGAGACCGCCCTGAGGGGTACGTCTGAGGGCAAATTGCCAGGACTTGGGGCCAGATACACTGTGTGGGGTGAGGGAGAGAAGGAGCAGAGAGTAACTCCCTGCTCACTCTCAGACCAACCCTGTAAGGCCTCTGAGGGAAAGCAGAAAAATGCTGTTTGGTTTCTGTGAGCTCCGGAGATGGTGGCGGCTGGGGTGGCGGGGGGAGGGGAGGGTGTGTAGAAAGGCTCTGAATGAACCTAGCACAATGGGCAGCCTGAGGTTAGAGCAGCGATTCTCTCTCTCTCTCTCTCTTTTTTTTAAGATTGTATTTATTCATTTGAGAGAGAGCAAGAGCACAAGCAGGGAGGAGAGACAGTGGGAGAGGGAGAAGCAGGCTCCCTGATAAGCAGGGAGCCTGAGGCGGGGCTCCATCCTGGGCCCCAGGACCCCGAGTTCCCGACCCAAGCCAAAGACAGATGCCCAACCGACTGAGCCACCCAGGAGCCCAGAGCATCGATTCTCAAAGTGTGGTCCTGGATCGGCAGCAGCTGTTAACTTGTTTAGAAATGCAGATTCTCAGGCCTCACCCCAGACCTGCTGAATCAGAAACTGGGAGGGGAGGACAGGGTGGGGGCACCCCACCATGCCACAGCAGTGAGTCAGGCAGCCTGTCAGGGGGCAGGGCCGAGATCCCAACTGGGAGTCTGGAGAGACTCAGGGAGGGAGGGGGTGGGATGTGGGAAGGCATCTGAGGCCTGGTTGAGAATCTTGACAGGGAGGCTAGAGGGTCAGGGCTTTGTTCTGCAGGCAACTAGGAGGAACTGCTGAGTTTTGAGCAGAGACGGGACATGGTCTGTATAGAGCTTTAGGAAGGAGACCAGATGACATGGAGGGAGTGGGGACTGGAGGAAGGCCACCAGATAATGTCTGGAAGGCAGATGGGAACAGGGCTTGTACCTTTGAGCTCCAGGCTCAGACTGGAAGTAGGCCTCAGAGGGGTGGCTGCCTTGGGGGGCAGTGTCAGCATGAACTTGGTCCAGAGCTTGGCAAGAAGAGATCCTGTGTCCAGACTTGTTTCTCTGTCCCCCAGCCCAGTCTTTGATTTGGGCTCCCATCCCCGCCCCCCGCAGCTTGATCTCCTCCAAGATGAAGATGTTGCTCCAGCCAGCTCTGCCACCACTGTAGACCTGGCACCAGCTGGAGCATCGAAAAGAGATTTGGGATGTGTTTGGTTAACTTAAACCAAATTGAATTGAATGGAGGAGGGAAAATCACTGACTTCTTTCTGTACTCAACGTATTAATTCTGTTACTAAAGTGGGTCATTTAAGAATGTGTCCACACCTAACCCTGGCCTAGATGAAGCCAAGTCACCCCAATCCATGTTGCCTACTCTTGGGCCCCCCCACCCCCTCTCCCCAACCCCCTCCCACCCCTGAGCTATTCTCCAACCTCCCTGCCCTGCTCTCTACAAGGAGGCTGACTTCTGCAGACCGTACCACCCAGCTCCCTTGCCACCACCACCCCACTACTAGTTGGGGTTGGCCAGTGGGAAGCACCCACAAGATGAGAGAGGGTGAGGGAAAGAGGCTGGGGTATTTTTCCTAACTCTCTTCCTCCTCGGGCATACTTTCTGGCAACAGCTATACTCCCTCCATGTGCTGGCTGGTTCCCTCTTCACACCTCTGAGAATAACCCCCTTTCTGCAGTCTCTTGAACCATCGGAGGCAGATTCTGTTCCCTTTTGGGCACCGACCCATGATAGGGATGTAGTCCTCAGATGTGCTGGGGACATGGGCTTCCTAACGAGGTTTGGGGGAAGATAAATATATCATATATATTACATATGATAGATAGATAGATAGATGCCATCTCCAGTCACTCCATCTGCCTGAAAGAGGAATGTCCCAGGGCCTAATACAAGATAGGGGCTTGACAGAATTTTTTTTTAAGTTTATTTATTTTTTAAGTAATCTCTACACCCAACGTGGAGCTCAAACTCATGACCCTGAGATCAAGAGTTGCATGATCTTCCAACTGAGGCAGCCAGATGTCCCTGATAGAATTTTTTTTTTAACCGGGGAAATAGGAAGTGAAGAGATCAAGAAGGTTTCCCGAAATGGAGGACAGAGGCTGGTCACGGGTGTAGTTGTTTACAAGTTAGCATGGGGCATGGAGGTGCTGAGAGGAAGGCTGAGGGGAGAGAGTGCGGTATGGCCGCTCTTACATCTGAGAGTGGTTCCCACTGCCCCCCCCCCCATCCCAGACTTAATATGTCCTTGGTGAGCGGAAAGTAAAGGAGTCTCCATTTGGAATATCCCTTCCCTGGGGTCCAAATTCAGTGTAGATGCCTAGGGAAGGCTAGGGACATTCTTGACCCTTTCCCGAATGGTGGTCATTCCTTCTTCCTCACGCCATGATCCTGAGGTCTGTGCAGAGGGCTACTTCCCCACCTCCAGCTCCTTGTACTGCCCCAACTCACCCAGGGCTCAGCTCGGTGGAGGAGGCTATGGGTTTCCAGCTGCTGCTTGCTTTGGTGACTTGGGCTTCCGCTGCCACCCCAGAGAGCAGGCTTTTGATTCCCACATCCTCATCCTCCCCAGAGGCGCTCTGCCCCAGTACAGTAGCATCCTGTACACCATAGCCCCTTGAGAGAGGCTGGGAGGGCTTGCTGGTCCCCCAGGCCCTGGCCCCCATGTCTCTCTCTCTCTCCCTCTCTTTCTCCCTTTCTCTCTCCTTGTTTCTCGCTCACATCTGTGTATTTCTGTGTCTGTGCCTCCCCACACTGATGGCTCCCATACTCAACTGCCCACACCTGAACCTCTCTTCCTCTTGGCCTCAGACGCCAGGAACCAATTCTGGCTCTGTTGGTCTTGCCCAGAGTGCCCCTTGCCTCTCCTCCTTTTTCATCCCCACCTCCAGCTGCCGCTAAGCTCTAGCCCCTTCTTGCCAGTGAACAGGCATCCAGGCCTCTGGCAGGAATGCAGGCTTTCAACCAGCTTTGATGTGAAGGAAGCCTGCAGAGCACAGCCTGGAGCCGGAGGTGGGTGCAAGGGAGATGTCTGCAGGGTGGACCAAGGGAAAAGGAGAAATTCCAGGAAACACACAGAGGCCCCAAGGGAGGATGAGGGAGGATGGGAGGGAGAGACCCGGAGCAGCTCATTAAAGCCACAGCTAGCTACACTTCACACAATCCCTGATCCCATGCCAAGCCCAGGGTAGTGCAAACCGGGCAGAGTCAGAGGGAAAGAGATGAAGACATTCTGAAAGGCAACACCCATGCCCAGAGCAGTAGACCAAAAGAGAGATCAAAAGAGACCAAGAGAACCGTGAGACCAAAATGGCAACACAAACTCACGAACTCTCCGAGCTCTTGAGGTTCCTGTTGCCCTTGCTCTGGCCCCCCAGATGGGATGAGGAGCAAGACTGGGGAGAGGAAGAGGGCACAGCCCCACCACAGCAACAGTCTGTGGTCCCACAGACACTTTCATCTTCTCCCCAGAGCCCCCAGGCAGCCCCTCAAGCCCCACCGTGGGATGTGCCCCCCCACCGCGGGATGTGCTCCCCACCGCACACACCCTCTCTACTGCTCACTGGCTTCATGTAAACTTCCTAGAGACCATGACCCTCTAAGGGACCCTTGTGGTTCGGTGGCTGCAACCTCCACCATCCTCTTGTTGCCTCAGACGCCCACGTGGGGGGTGCCGTGCCCTCCTTCCTCTCTTCCCCTACATCTCCCAAAAGGTGTAGAACAGAGCTCAACCTCAGAGCCCTACAAACCCAGGCCCCTATCTGTCCCTTCCCATCACCCACCCTCATCAGTTATTTCATTCAACATTTATTGAGTGTCTAAAATGCACAAGGCCCTCGGTCTACTGAGCTCCCTTGTGGCCACCTCACCATTATGGCCCAGATCAGGGCCTAAGATGCTACAGGGCTTCTGCCTAGAACCAGTTGGTGAGGGGGAGTTTTTATTTTGAGGTAGGCCTCTTCTATACAAGTGCCCCCCAACTGAAAAAGGGAAATCATGTCGGGAGTTCTCTTTGAACCTGTCCTCTGGGAACTCCTTCCTCTGAGGCTAAGAGGGCGGCCATTTTGTATGAGCCCACAGAATCTAACACAGCACAAGAAATTATTTGTCGAAATATGAAACGGAGTGATCTCCCCCATCAGGTTCTACTGTCAGCCTTGCACCCCTAAAAATTTGCCCCATGAAAACGGAAATTTCAGGAAGAGCTATCCCACCCAGAGCAAAATGTTTGAATTAGCGGTTAGTGGGGCCTTTCTATTTTGAGGAATCTGACGGTACCGAGAAGGTCCTTGTCCCAGAATATGTCTGGAAGGGAAGGCTTTAGGACACCTTGGGGACAATGCTGCAAGGCCATGGAGGTCATAGGAGAGGGGAAAAGACAAAAAGCGTGGAGGCAAGAGGCGGGATTGTACAGGGCATTCCGTCTTGAGGGGTAACACCTCCTGCGTCCCCCCAACACCACACCAAGCCCAGGAGGGACCTGCAAATCCTTTTTGAAACCACCTAGCCTCCTTTTCTAGAGCAGCTGAGACATCTAAAACTTTCTTTGAACCTGTTTTTCTAATGACGTATTTACCTAAGAATATGTATCTATCACGTTGATAGCATTGCGTACCTAAGGGCTCAATTTCAACCCTTTCAGAGAAATTCGTTAATAATTTTAAAGCTCATTAAAATGGAAGAGCCCTTACACATATTGTTCAAAAATCCCAAAAATGCCCAAAAGTAGACCCAAATGTGGAAATAAATATAAACAGAAAAGAAAGGCAAAAGAAACCTACCTCTGTCATAAGGCTTATGAAATGCTGCAGACAAATATGGTTTCTGGTGTGAACTTCTGGCAATTGAGTCATTGGGGAAATTGACTTGGGAAGCATTGCTTCTAGACTAGATTTCACTTGTCCTTCTCATTTTCTTGCTTTTTCCTTTGTTTCCCCTTTTTTATTTTTTTTATAGGCATCCTTCCTCCTTAATATATATTTATTCTTTCTATCCGTTTCCCACCCTTTCTTCTTTTTTCCCCTTTCCCCTCTTCCTACCTCCTCCTCCACGGCCCCTTGACTAGTTGTCTCCCACTGCCTTTCTCAGCCCGGGGTGGCCTCCAGTTTCCGTGCCTTCTCTGATCTTGCAATCTAGCTCAATGCCCGTCTGAGGAGCACCTTCTGCTCCGGGCACTGAGCTGAGCACAGGGGGATGTGGAGAGAAATTTGCCATAGCCCCGGCCTCTTGAATCTCACAGTTCATTTAGTGCGAAACACAAGAGAAGGTGGCCAGAGTTGTGGGCAGAGAACTGGAAGTCCAGAACATTCCAACGCATCTGCCACCACATTCTCCTCCCCTTCCCAGACCCGTGGAAAAGAATGAAGCTGAGTCTATGCATCTTACCTCCGGGCTTGTGTCTTTCCTCCCCTCTGCTTCTCACACAGGTGTGTCTACGTGAGGTCTCGGAGCTCTGCAACCAGGAGCCCACTGGGGAGAGTGCCTGTTACTTCTGCAGAGATGTATGTAAACGAAGAGACAGGAAGCCTGGTGGTGAGGCTCCTCCACACCCCAGGACTGGGCCAACCCCCAACGTCACCATCTGGGACTGGGGTCCCCACCCCCTACCTCTCAGGGAAAGATGTCAAAGTGAAAATGCCAAAGTCAAGGGAAAAATTTGAGCAGAACTAGGCTGGAGCACAGAGTGTCGCTGAACTTCTTGTTGTGTAACGAGAAAAAAGATGGCCTTGATGATAACACAATCTGGTTTGGGCTTCAAGGCAAGGAGAAGTGGGAGGGAGGTGGGGGGCACATGAGGTCATTTGGTAAGCCCCTTGCCAGGGTCCTGAGGGCATTTGTTCAGTGGGGAGGGACCAGAGGCACTATAGGTGGCCCAGTGTGGCAGAGCCTGGGCTGAGGCCTGCAGAGTGACCCCCAGAGTGACGATTGAGCAGACCCTTTTCCTCTGGCCCTTCAACTCTGGCCAGCGCTCAAGTATTTCTCTAGCCCGGGTCTCTCCCGAGCTCCAGATGTGTAGATCCTCCTGCCCATTGGACATCTCCACTTGGATTCTCACCACACATAGCAAACCCAATATGTCCCACACTACACTTATTACCTGCTTACCAGTACCCTCCAGACCTACTTCCCCTGCAAGTCCCCTGCTCAGCGAGGGCTTTGCCACCTCCCAGCTGCTCAGGCCAAATAAACTGGGAATACTCTCTGACTCCTTCACCCAACCCCTCCCATGTGTTTATTTGCCGTTTCCTGTGGATGTTACCTTTGAACTCTCTCAGAAGTCTATCCAAGTCACTCTGCCCCACCACCACTGGTCCATCCATTCCAACCCCAAGTGCCATCCCCATCCTGTGCCTGGACCAAAGCCCCTGCCTCCTTTCTGTCTCCTGGCCTCCCCATTCTTTCGTCCTCTAGGCCATCCTCCACCAATAGCCTGAGTGCTCATTTAAATGTGCCCATGTGACCATGCCCTCTCCCTACCATGAAAAGAGTGGCTAGTTGAGCTTGCAACTCCAACAATTAACGCAGGCGTTTCTACTTGAGACAACATTGTGATTCATTTGCAGCAGAAAGGCGTCATGCTACTTCTCATTTTATACACAGTGTACTCAACGTTTGAGATTTAATAACATTAATATTTACTGCTTCATCAAAGGCATTCTTAAGTGAAAGTGGCATTAATATTTTTATTCTTTTTTCACTGCAAGTGCCTGGCGGTGAAGAGCACAATGACTACAGCCCCGTTTGGCTCCACTGCCTTGATTTGTGCTAAGGCAGCAGTCTAACCCAGATTGCTTTTGCAACATCATCACAATGTCAACATGGTGACAAAAGCCAATAGTGTCTTATTATTTTTATGGAAGCAGCTTGACCTCAAAATCTCCCTGAAAAAGTCTCAGGGACCCCCTCCCTGCCATGGGCCACACTTTGAGAACCACTAATTGAGGAAATTTTTGTTCCTTCTTCAGATCTTCGCTATTTCTCTGCGCAGACTTTTCGTTGTCCCCAAAACGTTGTCTCTTTCTTCCTTAGTAACAGAACCGTCCCTTTTTTAGCTGAGCTCATGGCTGCCCAGATTTAATGTATACTGAATCCCAGCCTCCCTTGCATCTGGATGTGGCTAAATGACTCAATTTCAGTTAATGGATGTACGTGCAAGTGTTCGGTGCAACCTCTAAGGGCTGTCCTTACAGGGAGGGTGTGTGTCCTCCTCAGGCTTCATCCCCTGCCTGCAGACTTGTTTACAGCCAGCCTGCTTTTCTCATTTACATTACCTCACAGGTCTTAATAGGCATTTAAGTTTCTAACCTCTGAACTAATCCAGTTCTGCCCGTTTATTCATATATTCAACAAGGTTGAATTTTGTTGGGTGTTTTTTAAAGATTTTATTATTATTTTTTAAAGATTTGATTTATTTGTTTGACAGAGAGAGAGAGCCTGAGCAGGGGAGCAGCAGGGAGAGAGAAAAGCAGGCTCCCACTGAGCAGAGAGCCTGACGTGGGGCTCGATCCCAGGACCCTGTGATCATGACCTGAGCCAAAGGCAGACGCTTAACTGACTGAGCCACCCAGGCGCCCCTAAGATTTTATTTTTAAGTAATCTCTACACCCAATGTGGGGCTCAGACCCACAGCCCCAAGATCAAGAGTTGCAGGCTTTACCTCCTGAGCCAGCCAGGCACCCCTCTTCAAGTGTCTTCCAGGCCCAAAGCGCTCTGTGTGTGTTGGGGATGTAATAAGTAAGCTAGATGTGGTCACCACTCCAGTCTGTTTCATAGACACTAGACAATTAATAATGTCATCACAATTGGACACATGCTACAAAAGAGAAGCCCAGATTGCTGGGGATCTTATTATAGGGAACCTTATTTCAACTGGGAGATCAAGAAAGGCTTCCCTGGGAAGTGTGTATCAGGGAACATTGGGTTCTGCTGCAAGTGAAAGAAAATTCAACATAATAGAGGCTTAACTGAGACTGAAGGTGATTTCTTACCTAAAAGAAGTCTGGAGGCAGGCAGGTGCTTCAGAGGTAAGATCGGTGAAGGGGCATCCCCGGCCTACCCCCGCACTTCGCAGCAGAACTTGTGTGTCTGGATCTTGTTGGTTCGCTATCCTCTCTGCATGTGACCCCTCCTCTCAAGCTACTCAGTTGAAACAAGCTTCCCTTAATAAGATCTCCCAGTACCCCATGCTTCCTCTCCCTTGCAAGCACGTGTTATATTTATGAAATTATTGTTTAGTGTCTTTCTGGCAGGCTCGAGTGGTGACCACAACTGTCTTACTTAGCACCCAGCAGAGTGCCTTGGGCCTGGTAGACCCTTACTACGTACTGAAACCTTTATTAAAAATATTGACAGGCGCCTGGGTGGGTGAATCGGTTTAAACGTCTAACTCTTGATTTTGGCTCAGGTCATAATCTCAGGGTCCTGGGGTTGAGCCCCACGTTGGGCTCCATGCTGAGTGTAGAGCCTGCTTAAGTTTCTCTCCCTCCATCCTCACTCCCAAACCCTGCTCGGGCATGCGGGTACACTCTCTCTCTTAAAAAGAAATAGAATTGTATTGATTGTATTGATGTTTATTGGTATTAAATTTGTTGTGGTAAATATGCATACCATAACATTTACTATTTTAACCATTTTGAAGCCTACAGTTCTGTGGTATTAAGTACATTCATGTTATTAGGCAGCCATCACCACCATCCATCTCCAGAACTTCTTCATCTTCTCCAACTGAAGCTCTGTACCCTTTAAACACCTACTGCTCATCTTCCTCCCCCAGGCCCGCTGAGCAGGGAGCCCAACACGGGGCTCGATCCCAGGACCCTGAGATCATGACCTGAGCCGAAAGCAGACACTTAACTCACTGAGCCACCCTGGTGCCCCTATTTTATTTTATTTAAATTCCTGTTGAATACTTTTTGAATGAATGGATGAATGAGTGAATGGAAAGCCAAGGATCACAAAACCAAATGACTACAGGAGCCTGCTAGGTAACATGAGTGGGAAAGCAGGCTGGCTATAAATGTAGGGAGGGGTGGGGACGGAGGTGGGTCAACTGGAGGGTATGGGCGTCTTGTAAGGAGGGCAGCCACTGACCACACAGCTCGGGCTGAGTTGATAGGAGAGGTTGCACCAGGATGCAAACTCAAACTTGCCTGCCTGTTCTGCCAAACTTTCAAGGGAAGGTGGAAAACCAAACATTTATATGATATCCCCTAATTTTAATATTGGCAACTAATTTTCTGTTGTTGTTCTAGCCCTGAGTGAGTCAAACAAAGCATTCCGAAGGGCTGGATCTAGCTTAGGGCCACCAATTTACAACCGATGGACCAGATGGATTGTGTGATGCTGTCCAGCCCTTGTGTCTGTGACCCTGAGCACCCACGAAGTTGGATTCTGAGGAGTTAACAGGCCGCAAGAACCTGGCTCTCCCTCTGGGGTTTCCAAAGAAGGTAAAGATAACAGGAGGAGAGAGGAAGTTTCTGCTGAGCAGTTAGGATTGCTATGTGCTTTATATGGTTGTGTATTTTATGTAATCCTCATGACAATGATAGGGCATAATTGCTTTTCTCCAGATCACACAGATGAGGAAACTAAGGCTCGAAGAGTTTAAGAAAATTGCTAACAATCACAGAGCTGGTAAACTATATTGGTGGAACTGGGATTCCAACTTAGCTGCTGGGGCCCCAGCTCTGGATACCCCCCTTACCCCCCCACCTGGCCTCTCCTCTGCATTAAGAAAGACCAAGATGGGGTTCCTCGCTGGCTCAGTTGGAAGAGCATGTGACTCTTGATCCCAGGGTCATGAGTTTGAGTCCTACATTGGGTGTAGAGATTGCTTAAAAACAAACAAACAAACAAAAACGAAGGCCAGGCTGACAGCTAAGAGAAGTCTTCTCCCACAGTGACGAAGGGGTAGGAGGGCGACAAGCACATCTGGGGCGTCCAGAGGCTTCGCCGCCACCATGATCCCTCACATCGACTGAGTAATTTTTCCACTTTCCAAGCACTTTCACATACATTTGCACATGTCAGACATTTTGGTGGGTATTACTGTTCCTCTTTTGCAGAAGAAGAAACTGAAGTGAAGCAGTTTGCTCCATCACAGGCCTGTAAGCATGGAACATGGGGATTTCCAGAAGTCTCCTGCTTCCTGGTAGAGAGCTACTTTTGCTGTGTGTATTCTGTCTCCAGGCTGGAGGAGGGGAAGGAGCCGAAGGTGGGAGAAAGATGGGGAGAAGAGCGAAACCCACTTGGTGACCTGCTGATGGAGTGTCACGGACCAGGCTGTTGGAGAAGGGGTAGAGCAACCTGTGGAGTAGGGCGTTGGAAGCCCCAGGTGCAGTCTTGTGGTGGCCTCCTTACCAGAACCTTCTGTAGCTGCACCGCCACCCTCTGCAAAGGGGGTTGGGGGCAGGGCTTGGAGATGTGTGGGGGAAGGGTGACCGAGGCTGTTGTTTGGGAAACAGAGTCTTGGAGGCCTGACCCACCTCCACCCCAGCCGTATTGTCCCTAGCTCTATGACCATGTTTGTCAACTCAGAGGGAGGCTCCTAGGTTTCCCGCCTCCCATGGGAGGTTGGAGCAGACAAATTTCAGAGCTCGGCCTGGGCTCAGCCAGCTTGCACCTGCAGCCCTTGGAGAAACTGTCAGCCACAGCAGCTAGAAGCCATCCTCACCCCAACCCCATTCCCTTCAAAGGGCTAACTCCACCTGGGGGTGGGCCTGAGCAGGGACACCTAAGCTCTTTGCTCGTCTCCTTTGGAGGGGGATGGGCGGCAACAGCAGGGGCTCAGGCCTGAACCCTAACACCTCTGCCTGGTGGGGGTGGTGGGGCAGGGAAATTTCTGTGTCTGCCCTGGCCTGGGGACATGAGAAGACCAAGTTAAAGTGGGGGGCACACTGGCAAATGTGACCACGGGTCTGAATGAGCACAGTATGGCCTCTTGCCTGACACACTTGACTTGGCAAGACCCTGGACCTCATTTGGCTTCCAGAACCTCTGGACAGTAGACAGTAGAGGAGGCTGTCAGGCCCATTGCAAGGCTAGGGATGGAGGAACTCAGAGATGCTCCTTCTCCACATTTGGCCTATCTCTCTCTCTCAGGCAACTCTTCCCCCATGACAGCCAAGCTATCATAAGCAAGATGGACCCCAGTGATTCCTGCTACTTCCAATTCACCCTTTATGTTGTCCTCTCTCATGTTGTACCAGCATTGGTCTGTGTGACCAATAGACTGGGGCAGAAGTGATGGTATATCCCTTTCTAGATGAGGTTATAAAGACATGGTAGCTTTTTTCTTGGCCACTCTCTCCCCCTGAGGAAGCCAGTCGCTCTGCAGTGAGCAGCATTATGAAGGGGTCCACTCACGGAGGAAATACAGCCTCTGACCAGCAGCCACCTAAGGGAGCCTTTTTGGAAGCAGATCCTCCACCCTGACCAAGCCTTTAGATGACCATAGCCCTGGCCCACATCTTAGCAGCCTCACAAGAGACCCTGCACCAGAACCACACAGCTAAGCTGCTCTTAGCTTCCTGACGGTGTGAGAGTGACGGTGAGTTTATTGTTTTAAATTACTAACTTCTGGGGTGGCTTGTTATGTGGCAATAGGTAACTAATAGATCATCTTTTTTTTTTTTTTTTTTTTTTTTATTTATTTGACAGAGAGCCAGAGAGCACAAGCAGGGGGAACAGCAGAGAAAGGAAAAGCAGGCTCCTGGCTGAGCAGGGAACTGGGATCATGACCTGAGCTTAACCGATTGAGCCACCCAGGCACCCCATTTCCTTTCTTTTTAACAAGGGTTTAAGATGATCCCCCACCGCAGCCCCCACTGAAGGTTCCTGAGCTCCCTGCCTCCTTCATGTCCCTTCCCCTCCAGGACCCCAACCTGGAACACTGGTTTGCCAATGAACTTGGAGATGCAAGATAAATTCACCTAGCTCCTTGGGGGCCTTAAGAGGACAGTAAAAGGGTCGGAGATTATCCTGCCAGATGGGGAATGGGGCTTTGGGGGGGAAGGGGCAGGAGCAGGAATGCGTCACCCCTAGGAGAGACCCCACAGAGGAAGGAGTAAGAATGAAAGAAGGAGCCCTGTGTGCAAAAGCCCCATGCCCCCTCTTCCTTCTACCTCTTGCTCTTCTCTTTCTTAGTGGGTAGAGAGGAACCAGGTGGCCTTTCATTCTGCCTCTGTCCCCTCCCTGTCCCCTTCATTCAGGAGCATGGGGAAGTCCCCACATAGATGACGGTGAATCCTTGATGACTACTTGCATAAGCCCAAAGGGCATAGGTTGTTACCCAGTAGAAAGGAAAATTGCCACCCACAGAACTTTCCAGGAAACCCCTGCCCCATTAAAACATGGGGGCAAAAAGAACCTAAATTAAATAAAAATAAAAATAAAAATAAAATAAAACATGGGGGCTTCCACTACAGCTATATGGAGAGCAGGGTCATAGGGCAGACCTGAGGAGTCTCCTCAGCAGCTGTCCCCAGCCCACAGTAAAGGGTGGGGATGATGCTTTCGAGGCTTCTCAAAGGAACTTCAGGACTTCACCTTACAGCGTGATGATCTCTGGTGAGTGCCAGCACCTCTGTCCGTGTCACTGTTTCTCTACCTGTGACAAGGCAAGGGTTACCACCATCCTAAGGCTCAGAAACTCAGATTGCTTTAAATGGTTCATTACTCAGGCTTCAGAGGGTGCCCCTCACCCTCTGAGGCTCTGCCCAGAACAAAGGTACCCCTCTGTCCCCAAGTCTCGGACCATTGTGTCTCCACAGGGATATGTCTTCAGCCTCCTGGTTTGTGTCACTGTGCACGTGGCACCCAGGCTCGGTGGGATACGAAGTAGGGTGTCTGCCACCATGCGTCTCCTGCTCCTGCAGGCTCATTCCACTCCCTTCCAATCATTGTTTCCTCCTGTCCAGGGTTAACATTCCCTGGCAGAGCTGTGTGCAGCTGAGTCCAGAGCGCTGCGCATATCGCAGATGAGGTCTAGGTTCCCTGCCGGGGGGGTGTTGCTGGGGGTCGAGGTTGTGCGTGTGCTCTGCTGAAGGACAGTCAGCCCGGCTCAGGGGAATGTTCTTTCCAAGACAGAGACAGACAACGAGGGAGGCATGCAGGCTTGTGGGGCTTGTGTACCCTTCCTGGCGTGACCAGAACAGGCCAGGTACCTCCTCCACAAGTGGGGAACCAGACAAGCACATCATATACACGGGGGCACCTGAGTTTTCAAAGCCCTTTGACCATCCAATACAGCAACCCCTTTTCATGGGTCATTACCATTATTCCACTTAATAGGAGGAAACCGAGGCTGAGGAGATCAGCTCTGGTCACATCAGCAGAGATAGGATCCGAAGCCAGGTCTCTGGACTCCCAAAGCTGTGCCATAGCCAGCTGTCTTGCTGGCCATTTTTCTCGCCACGGGGCCCTTTGTTCACAGCACTCCCCTTTGTCAGACCTGGATCATAACCTTGCCAGGGCCGGGGCTCTGTGTCCTGAGGCGGGCATGGTTCGGTCCCTCTCCTGGAGAGTGCACAGGGGATGTGACGGCTGCTTGGTGCACACTCAGTCGCGGACCGCACAAAGTGAACACCGCAGAGGTGGTGCTCGCTCGCGGGGATCTGGGCCCGCCTGGACCACTGCACTGTTGGTCTCCTCCAGCCTGCCCCTGCCTGCCCAGTGACCTCCCATGGCATGACAAGCAGTGGCCACTGGGTGGCAGTGTGTTCTCGTGCCTGGGACCCGACAGGTTGCCAGAGCCAAGGAACATGGGGGTGGGGAGGAGGCAAGCAGGAACCTCAGCCAGCTGCCCAGAAAGGTTGCAAGACCTGATCCCCTGGAGGACGTGACATGGCAGGGCTCCGCCGTGTGTGTGTGTGTGTGTGTGTGTGTGTGTGTGTGTGTGTGTGTGTGTGTGTGTGTGTGTGTGTGTGTGTGTGTGTGTGTGTGTGTGTCTGCGCGTGCGCACTGCAGCAAAAGGGCCAAGGACAAAGTGAAATGGAGCCAAGTGTGGGGTGGGGTGGGCCAGGGGAACAAAAATACAAAGGAAACCAGGGCAGCCAGCATAATATGAGCAAAGGAGGCAGAAGGGAGCTGTAGAGGTAAGGGGTGAGGGCTCTTGGAGCTTCAGAAAAAACGACTACCCGGGAGAGAGAGCAAGAGAAAGACCAAGGCAGAAAGAATCACGGAGAGGCCAGGAACCGAAAAGAGGAAGATAAGAGAGATTGGCTGGGGAAAGTAAGAGAGATTGGCTGGGGAAAGTAGGTCGGAAAGCTGAGGTGGGAGAAGGGAGCCCCCAGAGGCTGGGCAGAGACAGGAACTTTCCCTGGACAGAAAAAGCCAGACTCAGGCTTGCTGCTGACAGGGAGTTTATTTGGACCAAGTTGTGGAGATCTGCGGGCTGCCTGAGCTCCAGGTCAGAGCTTCTCCGGCTCCGGCTCCGGCTCCGGCTCCGGCTCTGGCTCCGGCTCCGGCTCCCCTATCTTGCTCTGAGCCTGAGGTGGGTGAGTCCCATGCTCCAAGGCAGAGAATCTTCTTGGACGCCACTGTGGGAAGACACGGAGGGTGGGTGCGGGGAAGGATGAAGGGAAAGACAGTAAGGAGGATACTGAGCGCATCTATTCTTTTCCAGGCCCCTGCCCTCCTCTTCTGGTCCCAGACCTTTTCTCAGCCCCTTCAAGCCTCCCTTGGGTCCTTCAGGCACAAGGAGTCCCTGGAGAGGTTTATGAAGAGGGGGGGCTCTCAAGGCAGGATGAGGAGTCCACCTTGGTCATTTCCCCTGAGGAAGGGGTGCCAGACAGCACTCAGAAAACTGAAAAGAGGGGCGCCTGGGCGGCTCAGTCGTTAAGCGTCTGCCTTCGGCTCAGGTCATGGTCCCAGGGTCCTGGGATCCAGGCCCGCATCGGGCTCCCTGCTCCGCGGGAAGCCTGCTTCTCCCTCTCCCACTCCCCCTGCTTGTGTTTCCTCTCTCGCTGTGTCTCTCTCATGTCAAATAAATAAAATCTTAAAAAAAGAAAAGAAAAAGAAAACTGAAAAGAGGGGAAGCCAGTGGCCGGTGGGGGCTGAGGGGTGTCCCCGGCTCACCTGTCTTCTCCAAAGGTGAAAACCAAAGGCTCCAGTCATCAAAAGGAGCAGAAAGAGGATACCAAGGATGAGAAAGAGAGGGAGATGGCCTGTTTTCAGGGCCCCTGGGGCCCTCCCAGAGCGCCGGGCACCTACAGAGGAAGTACAGAGTTAGGTGCTGGTCCTCGCTGGAAGGGTATCTTGCCACACCCTCGTACATTACGCACACAATGCGGCCCAGAGTTGAGGGGCTTATCCAGGATCATCAGCTAATGAATGACAGAAGCGGGTTGGGGCCTGGACAAGAGCCCGAGGTTAGAAAGAAAAGATCTGGAATGCGGGCGGGGAGGGGTCTGGAAAGTGGGGTCAAGCGGAGTGGTCCGGAGCGTTGTGGGGTCTCAGACCTGGGCCAGCTGGCTCAGGGAGGTACACCGCTGTCCCGAGAAGCATCTCTCCCCGGTACACATGGCACTGCGAGGGCTGAGAAAGGAGTCTGGCCTCCTGCATCTCCAGCCAGGGTCCTGGGGAACCTCTCCAAGAGTGCTTATCCAGGGGGCTCCACACAAAGCGCTCTCGTCCCGACGCCGGGGTCACCTCACAAAGCAGTCTTCTCAGCTTGCCAGTTAACCCAGAGGATTTGGGAGTCACTGAGAAAATCAGAGGGAAGAGATCTTTGGGGGCCCGACCCCCTTACTTGAAACCATAGATCCAACTCCCCCGTCTCGATCACCTGGCACTCAGGCTCTCACCTGGGCTCTGATTGGGTGAGGTTGAGGGGAGGAGATCGGGGTCAGGGCCAAATCAATCTTATCAAGACAAAGCTCCGGGCAGATCCCTCTGCAGCTTAACAGCCTCCGAGCTCTCTACTGCCCTCCGGGACTGTTCAAACTCAAACGGGCCCAGAAGGATCACGTAACAAATACCATCTCGGATTCTTTTACACGACTTCCCACTCAAATGCTCAGAAACCCCAAGATCAGTCAGGTGTGTTGCCCCCCTCCCATACACCTTGCACTTTTTTTGCTTCCATGACTTGGCTCACATCAGTGCCCCCTGCCTTGAGGTGGCCCCTGAATGAACTCTGCCCCCTTTTCTGAATGTTCAGAGAATACTGAACTGACCCGCCCGTCTACGGACAGAGCATCTCAAAGGTGTACGGTGAGAGAGAGGACCGGTAGGAGGACCCCAGTGCTGAAGGGTCTTGAGCTGAGCATAGTGGTGGGAGCCACCTGAGGATTTGGCGACACAGACACCCGACCTTAGACCGCGAGGCTGGCACTTCCCAGGCCTGTGATTTGAGAAATTCCTTCTCTACAGGGGCAACAATCTCTCCCACTGAGCTGTTGTGCAGAGAGCCCAGACAACTAACCGGAAACAGGTGACCCTCAAGAAGACCTAGGACAGACAAAATTGGGAGGCTTTGTGGGCTGACTGGATGTGGAGGAAACGGGAGGCCAAGTTTCAGTGGAGCGGGACACAGGTGGAGTTACAGACAGAAAGGCTAAGTCAGCAAGAGGACTCGTAGTGTGAGGAAAGGATGGGGTTCAGAGTGAGGCTGCGGTGTGGGTATGACATCTAGGGAGAGCTATCCTGGAGCAGGTGGAAAGTCAGCATTGGCCCTTGGGAGATGTATGACCTGTCAGCGTACTCACTGAGTCACTCAACCAATGTACACATTAAGCACCTACTACAAGGTGCTACTCTTTAGTGACCCCAGGTGAATACTACAGACACAGCTGGGCTGTTGTGGCTCCTAGTTACCAGTCCATCAACACACACCTTCTGAGTTTTGGCTTTTTGTTGTTGGTGGTGGTGGTTTGTTTTTTGTTTTTTTTTTTCTGTGTTTGTTTTATACTCTCTTAAAAAAAAAAAAAAAACAGTCCTCGCTCAGTAAATATTTGCTGACCAAGGGACTGATTTGTTAACTCCCCAAATCCAAGCCACTTCCTGCAACTTTAAGCCAAGCACTGGTCCCCAAGTAGACGAGGATTCTAGAGATAGAGTCCACCTCTTTTGAACCATTCAAACTTTTGCCACCTCTCCTTCTAACTTCTCAGACCCTCCTCCCAATTCAGAGCAGGGGAGTCCCTTAGAGGAGAGTGGAATGTTCACCTAGTGACTCAGGGGAGATTTTCAGTTTCAGTTCTTCATGTGGGGGCGAGAAAAGAGGGGGCCACCAGGGCAGCCTCTGCAACTTGCACACGGTGGCCTCGTATCGTGAGGCGGATCTGCCCGGTCTTGGCCCAGCCGGCCTGCCCTCCCTGTCCCGGCTCCCCTGCGATGGGAGCTCATCCTTTCCCACCTGGGGCTGACCTGTGATGACTGCCAGAGTGACCGTGGCACTGAGCTGCTGTCCCTGCAGATGGATGCGGCAGGTGTAGGCTCCAGCCTGGGCCTGGCTCACAGCCTCCAGTTGGAGGGTAAAGTTGCCATGGTGTCCAGCCACCAGGAGGTCAGGGCCTCCCCCGGGAGGGGTCCACTTGGCAGTGAGAGAAGACGGGGTCCCCACACCGGGGGGCAGGCGGCAAGGTAGGTCCACCCTGGAACCTGCTCCAGCATACACCGTCAGAGGCACTGAGGGCTCCAGACCTGGGAAAGAAAGGGAAGCCAAAGTTGTAGCGGAGAGGGGGAGGTACAGAGAGGCTGGAGCACTGGGGCCGCAGGGACGGGGAGGCAGAAGAGCAAAGGAGGTGGTCCAGCTCTGAAGAGTGCAAGGGAGCAGAGTAAGGTGGATGAACTGAAGATGCTCAGAGCCCCCCGTGTGGGCCGGGCCACCAGGAGGCCAAAGGTGGCCCAGTGAGGCTGGATGGCCCAGGGAAAAGCCAGAGGTGGGGAAGGCAGCTGAAAGGTTGCAATTCGAGGTAAAAGGGAGTGGGGCCGTGAGGCCCAGAGCATTCACAGTGAGAGCTAGCTGCCGGAGACCTGGTTTGGGGACCCATAAGTCAGGGGGAGGTGATGGGGGGCAGGGAGGGGTTGTGGTCAAGGGTGAAGGCAGACTGGAGGAGTTACCCAGAACGGTGAGGTTGTACGTGAGGGAGACGGTGAAGCCATCTCTGTAGGTGAGGATGCAGCCCCACGGCCCAGAGTCTGAGGGGCTGACTTGGGGCAGGAAGAGGAAGCTTCCAGCTAAGTGGTGATGGGGGGACTTGTGAACAGGGACTCTGCCCTGGAACCAGTGCACAGAGGCTGGCAGGTCAGGGCGGCTGAAGGAGCAGTTCAAAATGACCCAGTCGGAGATCCTGAGGGACCCTGGGGGGCTGGCAGTCACTGCTCACGGATAAAGAAGATTTGATTAGCCCCACTGCCAACGCTTGTCTTCTCCTCCCCAACCCTCCTCTGACCACCGCCCGCAAAACCCCCTCCCCTAACCCCCCCCCCCAAGTCCAATGCCTGGTACCTGGAGGTGCTTAAAATGGATGCTCCGGGATCTCCTGCCTCCTTCCCCTGCACACGCCCCCCGCCCCCCCAGGCCTCCAGTATACTTGGTTGGCATGGTGGACCCTTCCCTTTCTCCAGGCCTTGACTGAGGATCCCCACTCAGCCCACCCCCTGAGCTACAGATGTCTGAAATGAGTCACTCTAGCCTTGCACTCTCCCCGCAACCCAGGGGTGCCTCCTCCCCTCCCCCCTGGCACTCCCAGGGTGCGTGGAGGAGGGGAGCTCCAGGGGTGAGACAGTCTCTCCGGAGGGTCCTCTCCCCACACACGTGCTTCTCTGGGGGCGCCCCTTCCACTCTGCGCCCCACCCCCTCCCGCTCCCCTCCCGGGGGCTCTCGGGCGGGGCCCAGGGTGCCTCCCAAGAAGCACAGCCCCTGCCCCGTCTCTTCCTGCCTCCCGGGGCGACAGGGACCGCGGCGCCCCGGCTCCAGCCCCGCTCCCCGCGGCCCGCCCCCACCTACTGGAGGCCTGGCCCACGCGCAGACGGAGGCGGCAGGCGAGGGAGCGGTCCCGGAGGTGCACGGCCGCGCGGTACTCGCCGGCGTCGGCGCGTCGGGCCGGGCGCAGCCACAGCGAGAAGTCCCCGCGCTGGAGGCCGCGCTCGTCCAGCTGCACGCGGGGCTGCAGGGGGGGCCTCCCGCTGCGCAGGCCGCCGGCCGCCCGCATCAGCACCACGTAGCGCCGCGGCCCTGGGCCCCGGGCGGAGGGCGCGGCGGGGCGCAGGCTGGGCGCGGGCGCCGGAGGGCCGCTGGGCGGGAGAGAGGGACGGCACTGAGAAATGCGAGGGGGAACAAGCCCGGGGCGGGGGGGGGGGGGGGGCGCAAGGGGCGGTCCAACCCCACTTCGAGGATGAGGAAAGGCACCCAAAAGGAAGACAGATCTCTGGCCCGCTAACAGTCATCATCCCCGTCTCCCCTCGGGTCGGGCCAGCGCCACCCACTCTCTGGAGAGGCAGGTGTAGAAGGGATGCAGGTGTGAGGGGAGCAGGCTTCCGAGGAAAGGCTGGAAGGCGGCGGGGAGAGCTGAGCTTCTGGCTTCAGAGGGACTGACAGCTCAGGCGAGGAGACAGAGGGCTAGCTTGGGCCTGCGGTTATGAGTCTGGATGCCACTGCTGTTGTATGTGGGGGTCCTGTTGCCCAAGTTAGGGGTGCATACCTGTCTGGTAGGTGGTGCCAAGTGACCCCTGCGGCTCGCAGAAGGCTGACATCCTGGAGAGGGGTTGTGGGGCTGCAGGGGAGCTGGGCCGGAGCCCCCTCCTGGGCCCACACCACCGTCGGGACCTCTGTCCCAGACCCTGGAGCCTCCACTGGGGAGGAAAAAAGAGGCCAAGAGGAGGGGCCGTGAGCCAAAAGACTTAGGAGTAGAGAAGGAGCCTCAGTTGCCTGAAGGAGAAACGGGGCTGAGGAAGACCTTCGGTTTCTGTCCCTTCCCCACCCAACAGGAAGACTGACAAGAGGCTTTGGGGGCAGAAAGAGTGCCCCAAGCAAGGCATTAGAAGAATCCACCCAAGCTAAGGAACGTGGCGTCTGTAAGGTCCAGACATCCCTGCTGACCACCCCCTCCCCCACCCGTGGGTCTGGAGGGCAGCCCTCCCAGAGGGTCAGCCCCATCTTACCTGGAGCCACCCACCGCAGTTGCAGAAGCAGCAGAACCAGGAACTGAGCCTCCCACATCTCCCTTAGGCCTGGGCCACACTGAGCCCCCCCAAAGGGAAGAGGTCAGAAAGAAAGGAGGGACAGATGGACAAAAGAGAGTTCTGCAAAGATATGGGGTGGAGGAAGGGAATCTAGTAGAGGGACAAGGACAGAGACCTGGAGATAGAGGGAAGAACCAATGACCAGAGGCTGGAATCCGGAGGCAAGCTGGACAGATCAGGCAGCAGGAGCTGGAGGGGGGAGAGTCGGGGGGTTCCAGCAAATGGGCAGGGCACTAGCAGAGAGCAGAGTGGAGGCAAGGTGGCTGTCTTGAGCTGGGAGGCAGTTCTGCTGCTCCCAGGGCCCTCACCCCTGTCCTTCTGCCTTTCCTCCACCTTCCCCACTTCCCCTCCCCGTTGCCCCCCCACCCCCACCCCAAGGCTCACGGTTTCGCTTCGCAGTGGAAAGTCTGAGGGGGTTGATTCCCAGCAGCATTACCCTCCACCTCTGTGGTGGCGCTCCCCTTGTTTATTTCCTCAGGCCTGGGTGTCCCCGCCGACACCTCCCCCACCCTTCTGACTATTCCTCTTCCTGGGGAACTTCTGCGTTCTCTCCAAGCCTTATCTGCCTGGAACTACCTGCCGGCCCACCTCTAAGCTGCTGCTCCGGTCTCAACATTTTCTTGGCAAACCTTTCCCTTGGTACTCATCTCCTCCCTCATTCCCTTAACCTCCCAGGACTTTCATTTAGCATGAGACCTGCCTCCCCACCCATCCCATGGCTCCTGGGAATAATGCAGACCTAAAAGATGGTAGGTCTGGGAAGGGGCACCCCAAGTCCTCAGAAGAAGAAAAGCTACATTATATTGAGCCTTCACTGAGTATATTGTGGTGGAGGTGAAGATATGGGGTGGAGGGACTGTATTCTTTACAGATAGTAACTCGTGAAATCTGATATCCCCCATTATACAGATGAAGAAACTGAGGCAGCCTCAAAGATTAATTGACCAAGGTCAGTTATGGAGTTATGAAGCCAGTGGTCCAGACTCTGGGTGAGTTACGGATGTCGAATGGTGGGGTCAATCTCACACACACACACACACACACACACACACACACACACACACACACACACACACCCATCCAGTTCAAGACCACTGTGTACTCAGCAGCTTCTCCCAATCCAGAGGTTTTGAACTAACAGAGCAAGGGAGATATGGACAAATGCAGAAATCCTGCAACAGAGATCAAACTCAAGAAAAACTGAGACAGAACTAGGGAAGGAAGTCTGACAGAAGGGAACTCTTGCTCCCCACCCCATCCAGCCAGAGGAGCCCAGCCCAGAGAGGTGGAGTATGGGTGCCAATAACTTGCACCACACCTGGGAACCACAAGAGGCCCTGGACTTCTCCCCTGCCGGACCAAGTGCTCACTTCCTCACGACCAGGTGGAGGACAGGTTTGATGCCAGACAACTCTCTCTCCAGGTCCCAGGAGGCTGAGACCCAGGCCTCCCAGCCCTCTCCCACTTCAGGGGCGGGACTTCCTGTTTCTGAGGCTACTTCTTTGCCTGGTTCAGCACAACAAGAGCTGGTAGCTTTCCACTGGGCTCAGCAGTGTCTAGACCTGGTGTGGGCTAGCAGGGAAGTGTGTGTATGTTCTGCTGGGGAGGAGCATCCCTAAGAATCCAAAACCAGGAAAGTAGTTAGTTCTCAGAGAAGCTGCAAGCTCCATGTCCACCCCTGGAGTGCAGATCTTGTCTTCTTGAGTGGTGGGTGGTAGGAGAATACAGCTGCTTTTTTATAGAAGGCAAGGGTCCTGATGGAATGTGACGTCTGCCACCCCCCTCCCCCTGCCCCGGGAAAGCAGGAGACAGGTTAAAAACAGAAGCGCGACCGTTTCTTTATTAAATTATACAAAAAGGGGAGGAGAGGGGAGGGGGGCAGCTGTGGGGCTCGGCCCCAACCCTGGCCCCACCCCGGCCTGGCGCTGTCTGAGAGAAGGGGATCTGAGGGAGACCCAGGGATCAGGCAGGGTAGGGATGGACCGGACATGAGGCTGGGATGCAGTGGTGAGGAAGGAGAGGCTACTGGGGTCGTGGGGGGGGGAGGGAGAGAGAGAGCAAGGACTGGGAGAGGAGCGACTGGGGACCAGCTGGGGAGCTCAGATGGAGCAGGTCAAGAGGTGGAACAATGGCAGAGTGAGGATAGAAGGGGCGGTGTCTGGAGAGGGGACATGAGAAAGGCTGGGGACAAAGAGGGTGGCAGCTCTGGTGCAGGGTCCAGAGCCAGGAGCCAGGTGAAGAGTGGCTGCAACTCGTCTGTTCTCACCCCCACCTCCAGGCCCGGAGGGGCCTCCCACCCCCAGCCCACTGGCAGGGGGCTCAGGCCGATGCCCCATTTTCTGTTTTCTGCCGCTTGGGATCCGCTTCATCCTGTGGAAGGAGAGCTGGGCTTAGCGGCAAAATGGGAGGGGGACCGCCCCCTGTCCCTGCCCTGCTCCAGCCCCCGCCCTTGCACCACAGGGATCCAGGTCCAAGTCCAAAGGGCTCCCAGCCCCTGCTGCATCCCTGACAGCCCCTCGGGCCCCACAGCCCAGCCCAAACCTCCTCTTCAGCAGCTCTCTTCAGCGCGGGCCCTTCGTCCTCATCTTCTTCTTCTTCCTCATCTGAGGAGCCAGAAACGGGTCATGGGGGAAGGGCAGGAAGCTCTGGCACAGACCCCCGGTGGTTGCCCTCAGCCCTGCTTCAGCTCTTCAAACCCACCCGGACTCGCTCCTTTGAGCCCCGCCTCCCCTGCCCCTCCCCACCTTCTTCTTCCCCTTCATCCTCCTCCTCTCCGTCCTCGGCAGTTTCTTCTTCTTCCTCCTCAGCTCCGTTCTCCTCCTCCTGTGGGGGCCGGACAGGGTGAGGGCCGAGGGAGCGGCGTCAGGCTGGCCAGGCTGGCCGCGTGCCTCCGCCACCACCAACGGCGGGGGGGGGGGGGGGGGGGACGCAGGGGCGTCGGGACCGAAGGGTGGGAGGGGCCAGAGCGGAGGCAGGACCCGGCCCCCCCACCCCCACGCCCAGGTAAGTGGAGGGGAGCTGCGGGTCTCCTCCACCTGACCCCCGACCCCTCCGCACCTCCACCACTTCTTTCTTTCGCTCTTTTCGGCTGGCCTTCTCCTCCACCTTCTCTTTCTTCTCCTTCAGGTCCTGCAAGAGAGAAAGAGGTCACCTTCCTGTCACCACCAATGAGCTGCAGCCGGTCCCTCTCGCCCCGTTCTCCCTCTGCAGTGAGTTTAAGAGGGCCGTGAGAAGGAAGGAGTTGGCTACAGCAGCTCAGGGGCAGAAGAGAGGTCCCAGGGTCCACAAGGCCACAGGGGGGCTGGGACCAGACACCGTCCCCAAGACTCAAGGGAGGAGGGAAAGGGATGAAGACAGAGGAATGGAAGCCGAGGTCACTGCTCATCACTCCCATCAAGTTCTCCAAAACCTCACGGGCTGAAGAGTTCAGCTCAGCAAAGCAAATCCCCTCCATCTGCTCGCAGCCCCGATGCCCCACCCCCTCTTGAGGTCCCTCCGCCTTCCTGGCCTGCCCCCTCCCGCTGCCTGCCCTGCTCTGCCTTTTGTCTACCTCTGGGGCCTTTTCCTGAGTACTCTCTCTCCTGGGCATCTCTCCCAGCTTCCCCCTCGGCCTCCTCGAATGCCTTTGTTTCTCCGTCCGTGTGTCCCCCTACTCCTCAGGCTCCTACATGGCCAAACACGACGGGAACAGGGAGAGCATTCTAGCACGATGCACACCTACTCCAAACCAGTTCAAGTAGTTTCTTCCTCCCTACACCCGGCGGGTGGTGTGGTGTGCCCGTGGTGTGCGCACTAGCGTGGTAGAAGGGTAGAAGTAACCACTTCCAGGGGGAATGGCAGTACAGGAGGATTAAAGGCAACATGGAAGGGAGAGGGTATTGGCCATGGTAGATGAAGAGAGACAAACAAGGTCTGCGTCTGGGCTGGGATGATGAGATGAAGACTGTAGATGGAGAAGGTTACCTGTCTGGAGTACCCTCCCTCCTTCACCCCAGGAGCCCAGCAGGCACACCTTTAATGTCCCATTCCGCTATAGCAGACGGGGATGCTCCTGGGTCCCTTCTCTCTGGACACCATACGGGCTCTTCCAGTTTAGATTCCAGCCCTCTTCCCACCCCCCTCCCCAACAGCCCATGGCAGGCGCTGATCAACTGTGGACGTCCCTGTGTGATCTGATCTGGTGTTGGTATACAACTCTGCGTATCTGATTCCATGTGGATGGAAGTTTTGTGTGAGTAGATCACCCTGGAGGGTGTGTCCTTTCTGGATCAGGATCAGGGACAGCAGTAGGGGTTGGTGCAGAATGGTTGACATGGAGGGACACCCAATTCCCTTCTCCCTTTAAGGGGAACACAGGACACAGGACCCTCTCACTCTAGCTCGGTTTCTCCCTGCCACTTCCCTGTCCTCATTTCTTGGCCACATGATCCACAGGGCATCCCTACTACCTGATGAGCTTTCCCCTGCATCCTGGGCCTGGAGAGGCAGGGGCTGGTCGCCTTCTCTCTGGGGGCCCCAGCACCAGGTCTGCGCTGCCCTGGCCTGAGTTTCCCATCCAGGCTGACAGAGGGAGGGAGGGAGGGAGAGGGAGGGAGGAAGGGAGGGAGAATTCTAGAGCGGGGAGGGAGGGAGCCTACCAGAGACCAAAGTCCAAGGGGCCGGGCCCTCTCCTCCCCTGTCCCGTCCTTCTGGTCACTGTCCTTCCATGATCCCTTTTCCAGGAGGGTATGTGAGTGAGGTCTTGTGCTAAGCAGCTCTCTGGCCTCATTTACTCAACACAGGCACACACGCTGACACAGGCTGACACCAATTCACACACCCAGCGACAGAGGAGCGCCCCCGAGATCCGGAGACACATGGCCCGGTGTTTGGACATTCTGGCACACACTCTTGAGACCGCACCAGAGGGCAGTGGAGCCTCTCGGCACTCACAAAGCAGCAACATGGCTCCAGAACATCCCCGTCTCCACATGCACACATGTAACTGACACGGGCAGTCCCACACACTCGCTGGATTTCAGACATACAAAGACACCTACTCAGCAAAGTCACATGCCACCACACAGCCCACCGGAGGGCCCCACCGCACACCTTATCAGCTCTCACACACAGCCCCTCTCTGCCACTGCCTTTAATCCCGTTGGTGGCCCCCTTTCACTTCGGGGGGCCTCTAGGAGACCTCTGTGACCTCCTCAACAACCAACCCCACCCCCCACCAAAGTCGGGCTCCCAGCCCCCAAACGCTGGCCGAATTAATTTCCCAAAGCGATACTCAGCAGGTTCCCTAGGGAAATTAGAGGAAGGCTGGAAGAGAAGCAAGGGCAAAGGGATGGGGCCAGGGAAGGGAGACGATGAGAGCAAGGACGGCTCGATGCAATGCCATGCAACGCTGAGCTTCAGCTTTCTCGAAAGCGATTCTCACCCCCGTCATGATTTTTAGGAATCCAAGACTCTTTAAGTGTGTGTGTTGCGGGGGGGAGGGGGAGAGGCTGGAGGAGGCTACGGAGAGAAAAGAGAGCAGAAGGCCAATGGGGGAAGAAACGGATACAGACGGAAGGAAAGGAGAGAAGGAGAAAACAGACGGAGGCAGTAGCCGTCCGAGAGAAGCAAGAGGCTGTCGGGCCTCGAGGGGAGGGGCCCGAGAGCAAAGCAGCCTCCCGGGAGAGTCCTGTTTACTCTGGAGGATGTCAAACCGCTTAGCAGAGGAAAGGTGAGGTCAGACTGGAAGGAGAGACGGGGAAACGGGGCGCGGAGAGAGGGAGCGGGGGAGGGGCACGGTAAAGTGAGCCGCGGCGCGCTCCGACGGGAAGCGGACGGGGTAGAGGCGCGCGAGCCGGAGCCGGGGAGGGGTGGGGACGGCGGAGGGGGCCGGGCGCCGGCCGAGCGGCGAGGCCGGAGCCGCGGCGCGCGGCGCTCAGGAAGCTAGAGGGCGCTGGCGGGAGCCGCGCGAAGCGGGGTAGGCAGCGCCGGGCAGGGGAGGGAGGGGGTGGGGAGGGCGGAGTGGGGTCCGCCGGGACCCGGCGCCGGGGCAGCGTGGGGCCGTCGGGGGCGGCGTGGGGCGCCAGACGGCGCGGAGCTCGGGGGTCGCGCGGGGTTCGGGCCGCCGCTGTCCCCGCCCGTACCTTGGCGCTCAACTCGGCCGCTGCCTCCACGCTCTTCTCCGACATGGTGCCGGGGCCGGGGCCGGGGCTGGCGGGGAGCCGGGGTCCCGGGGCCGGGACGGAGGAGCCCTGGACGGCGGAGGGTGGCCGCGGCCGGAACCTGGCGCGGTGGCGGCGGCGGCGGCGACAGCGGCAGCGGCGGCCGCTCAGCAAGCTGGGTCTCTGGAAGAGGCGGCAGAGGCGCGCGGGGTGGGGCGGGGGTGGGTCTGGAGCGGAGACCCGCAGGGCTGCGGCCGTCCGGAGGGCGGGCGGAAGGGCGGTGCGGGCGGTGGCCGGCGCGCTCCGGCCGCGGTCGCTCGGTCCTCGGCTCGCCGCCCCCGCACCAGCAGAGCTGCCGCCGACCAGCCGCTGCCGCCCCCGGGCAGGGAACCCGCTTATAAAGGCGGCGCTGCCCGACGGGAGGGGCTTCCCAGGGGTGGGGCTGGCGGGAGCGGGGAGGAGAGGAGAGGGGAGGGGGATGAAAGCGGAGGTTGGCGAGGTGGGGATAGGAGGATGAAAGCGAGGGGAGGGAGCGCGCGAGAGGCGGGAGGGAGGACAGGACCAGGAGGGGGAAGTGGAGAGACTGACGGTCGCGGAGAAAGGAGTGGGGCGAGGAGGTGGGAAGGGGTGGGGTTCCTGCGGGGAGGGACCTCTCCGAATCCCGACCTACTGCCTGCGAAAGTGGAGTCTGTCTTTTGGGGGCGGACTGGAGGGATGGCCAGAATCCTACTGACCCTCCCCACCCCCACCCCCAAGAAACCCTGAGATTTTGCCAAGGGATGGGGTGGGAAAAGCAGATGGAGAGGCCAGGCAGGTATTTGAGAAACCAAAAGCTTAAGGAAGAGGAAGAGGGTGGCGGGGATACTTCCACATCACGCCGGCTTTCCCCTCTCGTCTTGCATCGCCTTTCTCTGGGTGGCCTTAAGAGGGGATGGGAGAGCCAAAAGGGCAGCCCACCCTCTGTCCTGCCCGAGGCGGACTTTTGTGAGCCCTCCTGGGTTCCTCCCTTCCTGGATCTTTCTGGAGCTCTAGAGGAGTCAGAGGCCCTCCAGGCTCCTTCATTCTCTTCCATCTTGGACCGCTCTTACTCGCCCATCCCATCTCACTCGTCTTTGCCTGGTCTTTCTCTCTTCATCCCTGCTCATTCATCTGTACCCAGACCCCTCCCTCGCAACCGTTTATCCTTCACGTCTCTCATTCTTCTGTTGCCTCTTCTCCACTTCTCATTCCCCTCTTCAACCCTTCCATCTCTGATCTCCTTACCCCCTGTCCCGGACCACACTGTTCCTGTATCATCTGAGTCCGACACCTGGCCCTATACCCTTCGAAGATTTCCCCCAATTCTTCTCTTCAGGTCCTGATTGATCTTCTACGTTTTCCCTCTCTTTGCTGGTCTCTTTCCTCTGCTGCCATCTTCCCCAGCCTTTCTGGATTCTATTTGCCTCTTTTGCAAGGTCTGGAGTTCCAGCCCCACCCCGTTCCACTCATCCTCAGTTCCTGGCCTGCAGTCTCAGTATCTTTGGATCATTTTGAGAAGCTTGGGGGTTTCAGGAGCTGGGTGAATTAATGGTCAGGAAGGTGGGTGGAGTGGAAGGCTAGGGTTTGGAAAAGGATATCCTTGGTATGTGTGCCCTCCCATATTTGTCTATCATTATCATTAATTGTCTTATCATTTTCATTTTCTTAATAAGAAAGACACACTGATCAATCATCATCATTTGGTATCTGAGTGCTTATATATGCCATCTTTTGGTCCTATGGTGTACACACCTCCCAATTTCTCTTTCCCACTCTTCTTATCAGTTTCTCAGTCTCCATCTCCTCAAAAATCTTGGAGCCCCACCCAGGTTTTTCCTTGCCGGACTCTGATCATCTTTCTCTGAGATCTTTCCATCTCTATCTCAGTCTGTTTCTCCGACTCACTCACTGATGTCTTTAGCGATCTCTGACCCTCTCCATCTCTGTACTCTCCTGCTTCATTTCTCTCCCTCTCCCCTCTGCTTTACCCCCCACCCAGTCTCCCTGTCTCGCTCCCTCCCGTCTCTTTCCTCTCCCTCCCACCCTCCTTTCCTCTTCCCCTTCTCCACCTCCGAGCCCCGCCTGCCGTCTCGGACACCCTGCTGGGCTCTTACCCTGTTGCCCTGGTAACCACCCCCCACTCCGGTCACCTCCACTCCCCTCCCCCCCTCCAATCACCGCTACCAACAACCTCCATCCACCTTCCTCCTATTTTTCCTGAGAGCCAATAGAAACACTGTTGCCAGGTGGAATGCTCATTTGAATCAGCCAATCCAGGAGTCTAACTGCTTGCCCTGCCTTATATGGGGATTTGAGGAGGGCCACTCCCCCCACTCCAGCCCCACAGGGGACCAGCCTCTCCACTGTCCTTTCTCCCCGCCCTGGAGAGAGCCTGGGACCCTCCCTGTCACCCTCGTGTAAGGGCTTGGCCTCCCATTTCTCAAACTGGGACCACCGGGGTTAGCGTGGGGAGTGGGCCGGACTGTGGGCTGGGCCTCTGGGCTGGGGGTGGGAATGAGGTGTGATTAGGAAGGGGAGGCGGAGGGAGCCGGGAATTTTGCCCAGGGAGGGGTGTCTGGGAGCGGAGGCAGCTGCAGTGGAAAATTCCAGGGAGATGGAGAGGCAGAGAATGGGAATCCTGCCCCAAGGCCCAAGGGAGTGCCTTGAGAATCTAAGAGTTTGGACACTAGGGTCCCAAGGGACCACAGGAAAAAGATCTAGGAAGCAGAAGGCCTGGATCTAATTCCCTTCCTGCACAGGGAGAAGCATCTCTTAGCCTTTCCTGCCTGGTTGGACAACAGACCCGGCCTCCTGACATCTGGGCTTCATGAGAAAGAAGCTAGAAGTGGAACTTGGGATGAATTTGGAGCGAGTGGGATGCTGAAAGCCTAACGCCATAGTCCTTAGGGTTAGTGTCTGGGCCTTTGGGGCCAGTGGTGTTAAATGATGCCAGCTTGTGCGTGCTCCTTCCAGAGAACTACTTCTGGGACCTTGTAGAGGCTTGCCTATTCCTAGAGTTCCATTACTCCTCAGTCCAACTGAGAATTTCTCCCACTAGTTGAATGGGGCAACCTGGTGCTTCATACACATTTTCTGGAGGTGGGAAGAAGGAAGCCAGGTGAGAACAAGGGAGGCATGAGCGCCCTGGAGACCATGGCTGCTGGCCTGACATCCTAGAGATTTACCTCACTACTGTGTGAAAGGTGTTCAATTCTAGCTCTTGCCATCTTATTCTTAAGTGAATTCTTCCTTGTCTCCAGCTTCCTGAGTTTTTTCAGCTTGCCTGTTTTTCTGATAAGTTAAGTGCTAAGGAAGCCCTGGTGATCCTTGGAGGCATTGGACGACAGAAACGTGAAAATTGAACCTCCGTACTCCTCACTGTACTTTTTTATCCCCATTCCACTTCCAGTATAACTCATTTTCTATTCCTCATTTTTCCTTTCCTTTCTTTTTTCTTTTTTTAATCTTTTCAAAACTCAGGTCAGTGGAGAGTTGAGAGGAGAGGGACTCCTAGAGAGAGACCTAAACCAGCCTAAATTTGAGCATGTTTTTGTTTGTTGCCTGCAGGAGTGTTCCTTAAGAAAGCCTCTTCACAACTCTCAGGCACATCCATCAGGAACACTACCCTGTCACATTGTATTAAGTAGAGGTAAACTTTTTTTAATTCTCAGTTTTCTTTTTGCCCTCTGCACCAAGCTTGAACTCTTGCACTTCAACAAACTTAGGGAGCTCCTCCTTGGTGTCAGACACTGTGCTATGTGATGGGGACACGAAGCTGAAAAAGAGATGGTCCCTGCCCTCAAGGAATAGATGGGGAGAGCTCAAAGTACAGCCTGGAAAGGGACAGGCAGGGGCGCCTGGGTGGCTCAGGCAGTTAAGAATTGGCCTTCAGCCCAGGTCATGATCCCAGGGTCAGTGGGGGAGCCTGCTTCTCCCTCTCCCTCTCCCTCATGCCACTCCTCCTGCTTATGCTCTCTCCCCCCAACCCCAGCCTCAAAAAAATAAATAAATAACATCTTTAAAAATTAAAAAAAAAAAAATCCTTTGAAAAGGGACATGCATCCAGCACTCTTTCCACCAGGCAGACAGCCCACTGTCTCCATGGGTACACTTTTCTAGAATGCCTCCCGGTTCTCTCCTGATTTTACAAATCTTTATCCATTGTTCCCAACTTGGAACAGCCTCCCGTGCTTCCTCCACCCTTACTACTGATTGTCTCCTTCTCCTGTGCCTAATACCTACCACGATGCTAGGCACCAAAGAGGACGAGCTCAATAAATCACTGACTTCGTAGCCCTGACACACCATTTTGGCCTCACTCGCAGAGCCCTCTCAACATTCTTTCTTTGAGTAGCCTCTCTGACTTGAAATCCTGTAACTGCCGATGTCCTGGCGGCCACCGTCTTTTATGCTATCATCACAACCAAAAGTTGTGTGGCTTTCCTACTTCCCTGTGAATCCTCTCCCCAGCAAAAAAGAATTAGTTTTACCATCCTACGTCTCCTGCAGATGTTCTAATTGGCTTTCTAATTCTCCACACCCTCTTTCCTGACCTCCATTTTTAGACCAAGCATAGTTGCCACTGCCCTCCTTTCAATTTCTCCTCCTTGCATACGCTTTTCAGAAAGACTTCACGGGCCTTCAGAAAAGTCTGGAAGGAAGATCACAATCTATAGATGCTTTCTGGCTCTGCCCAATAAAATTTACTGTGATGATGGAAGTATTCTATATCTGCACTTTCCAGTATAGTGGCCACTAGCCATGTGTGGTTACTGAACCCTTGAAATGTGGCTAGTGCAGCTAAGGAACTGCATTTCTTAATGTTATTTAATTTTAATTAACTTTAAATAGCCACCTGTGGCTAATGGCTACCATATTGGACAGCAGTACCACTTTAGACCTCAGCCATAAACTGTCTCCTTTTTCCACCTTCTTGCCCTTCTCCATCCCCAGTGTTCTGTGGGTAGAATGGTGAGAGCAGCTCTGGCTGCCATGTAGAAGGTCATCTGGGCCGCTGCCGTCATGTACTTTACCGTAGGTGCAAGTCTGTCCAGGGTTCCCACACTTTTAAGGGTTAAACAGACCAGGTGCCTGAGGCAGAGGACAGAGAATAGAAATGAAAAGTCTAGGGGCAATGTTACCTGGAGTGACAGTTAGGGACTCCTTTTGCCCAGAGGATAAAAGACGGAGGGAGGACTCAGGAACCAGGAGGAGGCAGTGACAGTGGCGCCTGAACACTTTCCAGGACTCCAGTCTCAGGGGTCCTGTTCTTACCCTTCACAGTCTCCCTTAGCGATTCCACATGGACTTCCCTGGTTTTCGGTCCCACTGCCAGCAGAAACTTCTAACGCCAGGGACTCACAAACCTCCACCTCTAGCGCTGTGACCCCTTCCCTCCTTCCCTTCTGGTCATCAACCCCTCGATGCTCTGGAGCTCCTCAAACCCCACATGATCCAACTGAGATTCTCTCGCTTTCTAGTTCAGTTAAAGGTACTATCCTCCACCCACTCATTCCCGCCAGGGGGGTCACCCAAGACCACCTTTTCTTTCCCTCCCCAGCTCCTCCGCATCTGACTTCCTAAAGATTCCTTGAGTGCCTCCCTTTCTCTCCAAACTCAGTCCCGTCTCTGCTCCAGGGGTCAACATCACGTGCTGACTTAATTTATTGGAGTTCCCAACCATGATTTAAGAATCTGTGTATCGGGCGCCTGGGTGGCTCAGTTGGTTAAGCGACTGCCTTCGGCTCAGGTCATGATCCCGGAGTGCTGGGATCAAGTCCCGCATCGGCTCCCTGCTCAGCAGGGAGTCTGCTTCTCCCTCTGACTCTCCCCCCTCTCATGCTCTCTCTCTCTCTCTCTCAAATAAATAAATAAATAAAATCTTTAAAAAAAAAAAAAGAATTTGTGTATCTTCAGCACTTACCTCCCTACCTGGCATATGGTAGAAGCTCAAAAATGTTTCCTGAAATGCATAAACTGACTTTCTACCTAAAATACAAATCGACTAAAAAATAAAAATAAAATAAAACACAAATAAATTATTGTCATTTCCCTACATAAAACATTTTGATAGCTTCCCCAGGTCTATAGGATGAAGTCCAGAAGTAAGCAGGGCCCTTTGAGGTCTGGTCCCTTTAAACCTAACCTATATACCCTTATCTCTCAGCACTGTTCCCTCAAAAGTTTTGCTTCATCAATGTTTCTACTCCTTACAATTCTTCCCAAACGGAGCATACCTCTGTGCCTTTGCATTGATCACATTTCCTGCTTGGAATGCTCTCCTGGCTTCCCCAGCCCAGCCCCCAAGTCACTCACTCCCTCTTCGGAACCACTTTTACCCCCTTTTTTTTTTTTAAGATTTTATTTATTTGACACAGCGAGAGAGGGAAACACAAGCAGGGGGAGTGGGAGAGGGAGAAGCAGGCTCCCCGCTGAGCAGGACCCTGGGATCATGACCTGAGCCGAAGGCAGACGCT